>NW_022103968.1:40251125-40271206 GCF_000313985.2 Echinops telfairi
AGACCAACATTACTGAAATACTAAGAAGGGGTTCTCTGGGTAGCTTATCAACAAACCTGAGATAAATATACAAGACAACTCCTTATGGAAATCAACAATTTTCAAAACACATGCACACACAAATACACCAAAACTGCAGCAACAAATCCATACATAGTGATGACACTGAATTTTAATGGATTAAATACACCAGTGAAAATACAGAGAGTAGCAGATTGAATAAGAAAACAGGAGACTGGTTACATCAATATGCTGCTTACAAGAAATACACCTTAGATACAAAGACAAACATACACTAAACATCAAAGGATGGTTATAAAAAACAAACAAACAAAAATACCAAGCTAATAGCAACCCCCAAAATCAGAAGTGGCAATATTCATCTCTGATAAAATAGATTTCAAAACAAAATCCATCAAGAGAGACAAAGAGGAGCATATATAATGATTAAAGGAACAAAGTAACTAGAAGACATAACCCTAACAAACATAGATGCACCCAATGAAAGAACCTCAAAAAAATAATCAAATTCTTATAGAATTAAATTAAGAAATAGATAATACAGCAATAATAATAGGGAACTACAACACACCACTCTCAAGGACAGACAGATCATCAGGAAAGAAACCCAAGAAACACCCAGAAGAACTAAACAGTGCAGCTAACCAACTTGATCCCTTGGACATATACAGAGCACCCACCAACAACACAGTTTATAGTCTTTTCCAGTCCACATGGAACGTTCTGTAGAACAGACCATATATTACAGCACAAAGCGAACATGAATAAATTGGAAAAAATATCAGTATTCTACACTCCATTTTCTTAGACAATAATGTGATAAAAGTATGAATCAACAATAGGAAGAGAAAGGGCAGAAAAATAAAAAATGTGGAAACTGAATGGCACAAATAACTGATAAAAGAAGGAGTGAATGAAACGAAGTTCCTTGAGACAAAAAGAACAATAAACACACATGCGAAAAAGAGAAAAGGGAACCAAAAGTAAGACCTTAACCAGCATCTTCAACGAGTAGAACGAGAGCAACAAAATAAACCTTCGAGCATCAGGAAAAGGAAATCATAAAGATTAGAGCAGAAATTTTTAAAAATGATAGAAACAAATCAATAAGGCAAGAAGTTGAATCTTTGAAAGGATTAACAAAAGGGATAAGTCACTAGAAAACATAACAGAGGGAAACAAAGAGAAGAGACAAATATCAAGAAAAAGAGATGAAAGGGTTGACAGCACATAGATCCAAATGAAATAATAATAATAACAGAGTTCTACAAAAGACTGTACTGAAGCAAATTTGGAAATGTAGATGATATGGAAATTTTTCTAGAAATGGACTCTGAACCCAAATTAACACAAACTAAGGAAGAAAAACCGCCAAAAAACATAACAAAAGAAGAAATCAATTAGGTCATTAAAAACCTCCCCAAAACAACAACAATGAAAAGGCCAAAACCAAAAGAATTCACCAAGGAATTCTACCAATCATTTAAAGAAAAGTTAACACCAATTCTACACAAACAATTCCAGAAGACCAAAAAGGACAGCAAATGGCAAAACTCAGTTTATGAAGTGATCATAACCCAATACTAAAATCCAAGACATTACCAACACAGGAAACTACAGACCGATACTCTAATAAAGATAGATGCAAACCTTCTCAAAAAATACTTACTAGTAGAATCCAATAATACATCCAAAAAATAATAATAATACACTATGACCAAATGGAATTCACACAAGACACACGCGGATGTTTCAACATCAGAAAAACAATGCAATCTGCCACATCAACACAACAAAAACAGGAACCATATGGTTATATTAATAGATGAAGAAAAGGCATTTGATAATATCCAACACCAATTCCTGATAAAAATCCTCAGCAAAATAGGAATAGAAGATATTGATTTCTCAACACAATAAAGGCAATATATGCAAAACTAGTGGTCAACATCTCACTCAATAGAAAGAACTTGAAAGTATTCCCCTTGCTGAAGAGCAACCAAACAAGGACGCCAGTATCACCGTTCTTATTCAACTGCATGCTAGAAGCCTTTACCAAAGTTATTAAACAACAAAAAGGAATCCATATTCATAAAGCAAAGTGATACTCTCACTATTTGCAGATGATGTGAGTTTTAGACATAAAAAAAATCCCCAAGACATGACCCCCCCCAAAAAATGTTGGGAACAACCTAGCAATTTGGCAGCATGGCAGGATACAAGATTGGCATACAGAAATCCGATTCCTGTATACTAAAGAAAAGAGGTCTGAAAATATTTTTTTAAATACAATTTACAATAGCCACCAAAAAAAAAGAAAGAAAGAAAAAGAAATACATTCAAATAAATCTAACTAGAGAAACAAAAGACTTGTACAAAGAAAATTACAGAACACTGCTACGAGAAACCAAGAGAGACCTACGTAAAATGAAAGAATATTCTATGTTCATAGATGTGAAGCTGAATGTTGTGAAAATATCAATCTGCTAAGCAATCTAAAAATACAACACAATTCTGAATCAGATCTCAACCTCACTCTTCAAAGAAATGGAAAAACTAATTACTAACTTAATATGGAGAGATAAAATACCCAAGATAAGCAAAGCACTTCTTAAGAACAAAGTAAGAATATTCCCACACTCAAAACTCATTTCACAGCAAACTAACTGATTACACATTAAAACAGCTAGCACTGGTACAATGATAGATACATAGACCAATGGAACATAACAGGGAACCGAGAAATAAGTTCACAGACCTACATACAACTGATCATCGACAAAGACAACAAAACATTACATCGGAAATGTCTCTACATAGTCTCTTCAACAAGTAGTGCTGGCAAAATCGGATCTCCATCTGCAGAAGAATGAAAGGGGACCCATACCTCAACTCATGTACAAAAAGGAACCCAAGATGGATCAAAGACCTAAACGTAAATCAAAGAACTAATGAGAAAACAGGAACAAACTTACAGCCCCTGCTGGAGGCATAGACACATTATCAAATGTAATGAAGGAAACTCACAGTTGGTAACAAAATAGATGATCAGGACATAATTAAAATAAGACCCGCATGTGCATCAAAAGAGTGAAAAGAGGACCCACAGAGTGGGGAAAAATTTGACAACACAACGGGCAATGGACTAATCTCCGAAATCTATAGAAAAATGCATCATTTCAATTTAAAAAATTGAATGACCCAATTATAAAGTAGGCAAAGAAAATATCACCAGGGAGGACATCCAAATGACTAATGAGCATTTGAAAAAATGCTCATGATAACTAGCCATCCGGGAAAGTCTAACCAGAGAGATGAAGTACCACCTTACACCGGATTTGACAGCAACGTTAAAAAAATATTTAAAAAACCAGAACATTACAAATGCTAGGAAGCCTACAGAGAGATTGGACCCCATATACACTGCTGATGGGACTGTAAATATGCACAATCACTGTAGAAAATGATATAATGCTGCCTCAAAGAATTGGCAGTAGAAATTCCATGATCCAGTGATTCCTCTACTCAGTATCTGTCCTAAAGAACAAGAGTCTGACATGGTCAGACATATGCACACCCATGTTCATCCCAGTACTGTTCACAATGGCAAGAATATGGGAACAACCCAAATGTCCATTAGTAACAGAATGGATAAAGAAACCCAATATACACAGTGGAATGCTGTGCATCGCTAAAGTACAGCGATGAAAACTTGAAGTGCCTCATGACATAGATAAACATGGAGAACATAATGCTGAATAAAAGTAGCCAATCACAAAAGGAAATTTACTACATGAAACACTGATATAAGCAGAAACAACATAAAAACTCTCATACCAAAGAAAAGGTAGGAGGTTGCCGAAAGAGGGAGAGGGTGGGACAAATAGCGTGGACTGTTGCTGGGTGATGACTTAGGGAAAGTGGAGGTTAATGGTCCATGGGGCAGGGGAGCAGAGTGGGAGGGATGGACGACTAGAGCATATGATTCATGGTTTGGACTATAGAATGCAAAGTTAATGATCTGCCTGCAAACCCCCACCTAATTTCAAGTAAAAAAACTGTTTTTTTTAATAGTGCAAAGAATTATATCCTTCTGGGTACAGATAACAGATGAAACTTTTAATGACACCTGAACAATCTGGGGAGAGGCAGGTTTCTCAAATTTTGTCCCTTGAGACTCACTCAAGTTCCCTGAGATGACCTCCCGTGTTTCACAGGCAGGGCTCCACCGTCAAGTAAGTTTGAGAAATGTCTAATAAGACTTTATACACTTTGTAGTCTCCAGTGAAATTTTTAAATTCCCCTGCATAGAATAACACGAAATGCTCTGAAAATTGAAAGAAAAAATATATTTGACTTTGAGCAATTCAGATCCTCCAAACAAACTTATTTGGGGACCTTTTAAAAATTACAATAATAAAACCCACCAGCAGCCCACGATTCATGAGTACTTATACATTTAACAAGAAGTCCTGGTGGCACCGAAGTTAAGCATTTGGATTAACTTTTTGGATTAATTTGTTCATCGAAAGGTCAGCAGTTTGAGCCCAGCCACTGCTCTGCAGGAGACAGAGGTGTTAATATGCTCCAGTAAAGGTGTACGTCCCTGGAAACCCAGCGTAGCAGTTCTTGGTCTGTAAGGTCACTGAGTCAGAATAATCTCATCAGCAGTGGGCTTATACATTTTACAAGAAAGCGCCATATACCAGGCACTGTTTCAAGACACACTTTACAAAATACTAATTCATTTAATTGTTACACCTGTGAGTTGATATTATTTCTTTTATTATGCAGATGAGAACATTGAGGCCCACGCCATTGAGTTTGCGCATTTAACCAATGCAGGGAACATGGTATGGAACACTCTGTCTCAGAGGGCCTGCCTTGGAATTCTGATTGTTTTCTTGAGAACATCCCTCATCTTCTCATACGACTTGTTGTTAAGTGCTGCCAAGTCCATTTCAACTGGTAGCGACTCGTGTGACCGAGTACCGCGCCAGAGGGTTTCTTAGGTTGTAAACTGTACAGGAGCACCTCGTCGAGCTTCTTCTGAAGAGCCCCTGGAGGGGGCGGGTTGTTGAAAGTCTACTTTCCAGGTGACAGTCAAACATTTAACTGTTGTTCCACCTGGGCCCCTTTTACTGACCTTAGGTGAGTGACATTGCTTCCCGTGAATGTTCCCCCCGCTCTCTGATCAGATCTCTTCAGTACTCCACTCGTCTCTCTCTGTATGTTATACTTTCGGTAAACTGTCATCATGGGCCAAAGATGTAGTGAGGTGGGGCATCCAATGAGGCCAGCAAGCAAATCACAACTCCCCCTGCACAAGCAAGGCCTGCTGGGGAATCATGCCTCCCTCTTCCCTGGTCAACTGGGAGGTGATGGAAAGAGGGCAGGTGTTAAACTTAAGAGATTGCTCCTGGGCTCTCTTTATCTTGGCTAAGCCTTTGTGATGGACCAGAGGCAGAGGTAGAGAAGGCTACACTTTAGCTAACAATGAAGGCTAAAACTGCCACATCCAACTGTATGGACAAATCACAGGGCAGTTGAGCCAGAGTCAAATTTGACATGGCTTTTAAGACCATCAGCCATGACTCTCATTTTACACACAAGGAAGGCAACTAGAACCCAGCAAGATGATGTGTTGTATTGAGGAACTCACCATTACAATGAGGCTATGGTTTCCTCGTCTAGGATATTTCCCTACAGTGTCAGTTTGCAGAGGGCTATGGATGACAATGGAAACCCAATATTCATTTGCAGAGTCCCCACATGGCTTAAGCCTCCCGTGTAACCCCCGTGACCGTAGTCCAGAAAACTAATGAGCCTTGCTATCAGACAAAGAGTGTTGTAGAGTTGAGTGTAGCACAGGCAGTTAGGTTAACATATAATATCATTCGACCTCCTTTTTGGCCCATTTTAAAGTTGTTTCCATTTTCTGCTTTCTTTTTGATTGAGATTTTTCTACATTTTGTCTAGATGTTGTTGGCCTTTGTTTAGTTTTGCTTGTTTGCTTGTTTCTATTTGTGTTTTGTATGATTTTCTGTATATGAAATCGAGGGTAGGTAGATCTATAGAGACAGTAACTGGGTTGGGAATTGCCTAGAGCAGCAGTTCTCAACCTGTGGGTCATGACCCCTTTGGGGGTCAAACGACCCTTTTTTAGGAGTCACCTGATTTATAACAGTAGCAAAATTACAGTTATGAAGTAGCAACAAAGATAATTTTATGGTTGGGGGTCACCACAACATGAGGAACTATAGTAAAGGGTCGTGGCACTGGGAAGGTTGAGAACCACTGACCTAGAGACATGGCAGGAGAGGATGGGGGAAGATGGGGAGCTAACGACAATGAGTAGGAGAAAAAATGTTCTGAAATTTATTGTTGTAATGATTGCACAAATCTTCTTAATATGATTGAATGATTACACTGTATGATATGTGATGTAAAAAACTAGTGGTTTTAAATCCATCTCTTCCCCCAAACCATGGCCTAGCTAACTTGCCATTCTGCCCTTCAACCTCTGTATCTGATTTTCCAATGAGGAAACACGATGTCCTTTTCTTCAGAACACAGTGCCTTTCATCTTACAGAACTCCTGGGGCTAAGACTTGAAACCACAGGGCACGCTGTTTGCGATTCCATCATTTCTCCAAAACACTCCTATTTCATGCTGCCCGTGCGCCCCCTCATCTGGAGAAGGAAGCTGCTGAGGTGATGGAAGATAAAGAGGTGAGCCCCTTGGAAGGCAGGTGTGGGGAGACACCTACGGAGCCACCTCCACAGCTGCAGGAGCCGCCAGCGGCCCTGGAAAAGGAGCACATGTCCTGCACCCACACCTATCACTGCCAGATCTAAGAACAGGCGCCCTGAGAGAAAGCTCCTGGCATGGTTCTGTGCCTCCCTTTCCAAGTCCTGAATCAGCCTGGCAGAGCCAGGACAGGGCTACCACTTGACCGAGGGAGATTTTCTCTGTCCTGGACTAGACCCACCCTGGCGCTGTGGCTGAGAAGCTTGCTCAGTCTTTACCCTGGACAGCTGCACACAATATGGCAGACAGAGCCAACGTGATTACTCCCCAAGAGGAAACCCAACTCCAAGACTCGCTTTCCAGACTGTGAACTATGACCTGAGAAGATGGAAAATAAGCAAGCACAGATGTGCATGAGCAAGACAGGAGGAGGGAGTGAACGAACACATAGGCAGGGTTCTGTGCCCAACCAGCTGAAATCAGAAAGAGTTTATAGCATATGGAAGAAGCAGGAAAGACTGTGTGGGAACTAGAAAGGTAGGTATGAGTGAATGAAGAGCCTCAATGCTATAGCAGGCCAAATTCATTTTTATGACACTTTCTACCACCAGGACAAGGGAAAATAGTTCATCTATCCTTCAAGTTCCATGTGACCTAGCTTCAAATGTTCCCTCACCTCTCCAGTCCACATGGACCTCCTAATTCAGTGCTGCTTTCTAAGAGCACCGTGCATGTATCTCATCTCCTCACTAGATAAAAAGCTCTTTGGATTAGATCAGGGTGTAGACAGCAGAAGAGTACAGCCAAGGGTTCAGACATAGCTCAAGGTCTCGGGCAGGTGGCCAAGATCAAATCAGATGGTGAATGACAAGTCCAGGTCTGAGATATCAGGACAAAATGAGACAGTTCCATATCAGAATAGAAAATGGGTTGAGTTGAGGAAGCCAAATACAGATTGAGGAGTCAGGTGTACAAAGAAAGCAGGAAAAGATCCAGAGTTTAGTGAGATGGAGAACTTGAAATTTAATTTTGTGTGAGAAGAATCAATGGTTAAAAGGTGCCTGCCACCATTGATTGGGATAACAAGAAAGGTGCAGAGAATGGATAGGAAAACACTTCGTACACCTTGAAAACAGCATCAACCCCACCTCCAGCCCCTCTGCATTTTTGCTGCATTAATTTTTTGTGCGCTTAGTCAAGGATTTGTTAATAGGTAAAATAGTTTTAAATCCATCCTTCACTGAAGGCACAGTTCAAGGCAATGAAATGTTGTCCTGGAAATCCACGCCTGGAAAGGATAGTCCTTGCTCCCTCCCTCCCTCCTGTCCTTCTTTCTTTTCTCTCTTTCTTTCCTTTCTTTAGAATACTTTTTATCATCTTGGAAGAGTCATTTTTATAGATCTGGTTAAACTTCATCACAAGTTTTGTATTTAACAAAACTTTTATTATATCCCTCCAGGAATCCAAATTGTTACCCTGCCTTGCTGCTCGACCTAAAATGCAGAACAGGAGCAAATAAGTTGACTCTTCAAAATGACAAAAATATATATCTAAATAATTGTAAGATGAATGAGCTTTGAAATGCGACTCAAAGGTGAGCATAAAAGCTGCACTTACCTCACCGTCATCAAGTCAGTTCTGACTCCTGAGCATCCTGTAGAACAGAATAGGACTGCCCCGCAGGATTTCCAAGGCTGGGAATCTTAAAAAAAAAAAATACAGGCTGCCACATCTTTCTCTCATAGCGAAGCTGGTGGGTTCAATATGCTGAATTTTCTGTTAGTTGATGAGCGTTTTATCCATCAGAACTCCTTAATATTTCCAAGAGACCCATTAAAGACATAGCTGAACTGTTATGGGAATGCTTTTCATGTGTATAACCTTTCATGAATATATATACATATATGGATGAGTGTATATATGTGTATATCCATATACATTCAAATATATATGAATACACAAATATGTGCATGTAAAAATAGACAGTTATGCTATCAGGCTTTGAGATTCTCTGTGCTTTTCTTTTTTTTATTTTTGCTTTTTTTTAAAAATCATTTTATTAGGGGCTCATACAACTCTTATCACAATCCATACATACATCAATTGTGTAAAGCACATTTGTACATTCATTGCCCTCATCATTCTCAAAACACTTGCTCTTCACTTAAGCCCCTGGCATCAGCTCCTCATTTTTCCCCTCCCTCCCACTCCCTCTTCCCTCATGAACCCTAGATAATTTATAAATTATTATTTTGTCATATCTTGCACTGTCCGACGTCTCCCTTCACCCACTTTTCTGTTGCCCACCCCCCAGGGAGGAGGTTATATGTAGATCCTTGTAATCGGTTCCCCCTTTCCACCCCGCCCTCCCGGTATCACCACTCACACCACTGGCCCTGAAGGGATCATCCGCCCTGGATTCCCTGTGTTTCCTCTCTGTGCTTTTCAAATGTTCATCAATAGTACAAAACTGAGAATGTTACAATGGAAGCCGAGAATGTTAAAACATGAAGTGCTCTAAGAGTATAAAAACAACTTCCTCATTTTTGAGATGAGGAGAGTGAAATCCAGATAATCACTTAGTCAAGATCAAACTGTCAGTTAAAATCAGATCCCTTTGTTTCCAATGGAAAATTTTTTTCTCAATTACACCATTTTCACAGTTTACTCTGATTTTACAATAACGTTCTTGTCATCTACAAAACATACAGAGCCTCAAAGACCAATTAATAAAAGACCAAGAGAAGAGACTGCAAAATAAAAATCACCTGAACAATAATTTCAAAATAGTTCTATTTACTAGTGTTCAACTGGTAATTGTAATACTAACTAGCTCTCTTGTGTATTTCATAGAAATTGGAGCTAGCTTATAAAAACAAACAACACAACTAAATGATTCATTCTGAAATAAACACAGAAAGGGTGTTTAGATTATAATTACATAAGATTCCAACCATAGGGTGCAGTGTTTGGACCTGATCTACAGTCCACCTCTGCAGCTCTGGTGCTTCTGAGATTTGGTCCAAAGGAACAAGTCACGTAATCACAATCTCAGGGTGTCAATCACACATGGTATGGTACTCTGCTTGTAAAATCTCGTTTTAAAAAGCCTGCTGTACGTAATGGGATATGGCTGACCACCGAAATGCATTAAGGGCGTGTTGTTGTTGTTGCTGCTGCTGCTGTTGTTGTTGGGTGCCTTCAAGTTGATTCCAACTCATATCTACCCCGTGCAAAACATTACCTAGTCGCATTCCATCCTCACAAAGGTTTCTTGTAGTTCAGCCCGTTATTGCAGCCATCGCATGATATCATTGAGGGTCTTCTTTTTCACAGACCCTCGACGTTAACAAGCATGATGTCCTTATCCAGGGACTGGCCCTTCCTGGTAACATGTTGAAAGGAGGTAAGACAAAGATCTCGCCATCCGTACCGCTAAAGAGTGTCTGATTGTACTTCCTTCAACACAAATGTGTCTATTCAGTCTTCTTCTCCAGCATCATAATGCAAAGACATCAATTCTTCTTTGATCTTCTTTGTTCGTTGCCAAGCTGTGGCATGTGAAGCTATTGAAAATGCATGACTTGAGTCAGAATCGTCTTTGTCCTCAAAGTCATATTTTTGGTTGCTAACATTTCCAAGAGAAGTGTTAAAATGCACGTTTACTGCAAATGCACCCAATGCAATACTTTGTTTGAATTCCTAGCTGCTGTTTCCATGGTCATTGATTGTGGACTCAAATCAGAGGAAATTATTAGCAAGTGCAATCTTTTTTCTGCTTACTGTGATGATGTTTATTGATCCAGTTGATATTTCAAATACCAATAAAGTCACCCAGAGTGGACCGATTCCAATGGAACTTCCAGACTAAAAGAGACTGGAAAACCAGACAATCTACTTACCAAAAAAATTGGCCAATGAAAACTTTAAGGATAACAATGTGACTTTTTTTTTTTTTATATATAGTGTCAGAAGTTAAGCCTCGTTGCCTGGAAAGCACTAAAAATATTACTGGGGAAGAGGTCCCGTCTCAAAATAGAGTCAACCTGAATGACATGGATGGAGTAACATTTTCAGGATCCTCACTGTATGACTCAAAATGAGAACGGTTTCAAACATCCGCTAATAATCAGAATGTGAAATTTCAAAATATGAACCTGGGAAAATTGGAAGAAAAATTAAATGGAACCCTTGATGATCTATATCCTGGGCATGAATGAGCTGAAAAGGACCGCAGCTGACCTAATCGACGGGAAGAGATGCATATTTGAGTTTGAGCTCGTTACCAAAAACAGTTGGTCTAACAGAATGTGAAAATTATCCAACAGTGTCCAACACAAGTCATATTTACTGAAGATAATTCAAAAATAGCTGCCTAATTTTTATTCTCTTTATTGTAATGTACTCTTTATTACATGCTATGGACTTTGATCTTCCTTAGTAAGTGCTTCAAGTTCTCTTCACTTTCAACACTCAAGGTTGGGTCGTCTGCAAACTGAAGGTTGTTCATGAGTCTTACTCCAAACCTGATGCTGAGTTACTCATAGAGTCCGACTCCTCTGATTATTTGTTCAGGGTACAAAGTGAGTAAGTATGATGAAAGTATCAACCCTTGATGCACATGCCTCCTCATTTTAAACCATGAGGAGTATCTTGTTCTATTCAAATGACTGCTTTGGGTCTACGTACAGGCTCTGCATGAACATACGGAACTTCCATGTAATTCCCATTCTTCACAATGCTGTCCATAATTCATCATGATCCACACAGCCGAGTGCCTTTGCATAGCCAGCAAACCCCCGGTAAACAGTTGCCTAGTATTAGCTGCTTTCAGTTGAGATCCGTGTGAGAGCAGCAATACTATCCTTCATACCATATACTCGTAGGGATCAATCGTGAATTTCTGGTAGTTTCTCCATCTATGTACTGCTGCTACCATGTTTTAATTATTTTCAACATAACTTTACTTTTGTGTGATACTAATGATTGATTTTTCTTTGCTTTCTGTTGGATCACTTTTCTTTGGAATGGGCATGGATAGGAATCTCTTCCAGCTGGTTGGCCAGGTTGCTGTTTACCAAATGTCTTGGCATAGAGGAGTGGCCCCCTCCAGTGCTGTATCCATTTGTTGAAAGATTTCAATAGGCATTCTGTCCATTTCTGGAGTCCTGGTTTTGGTTTTGTCAATGCCTTCGTTGCAGCTTAGACATTTTCTTTCCATGTCATTGGCTCTTGATCAAAAACTACTTCTTGAAATGATTGAATGCTGACCAATTATTTTTGGTACAGTGACTTTGCACATTCTTTCCATCTCTTAACATTTCCTGCATCATTTACTGTTTTATACATTGAATGCTTCAATATCGCAACTTGAGGCTTTATGTTTTTCCTTCAGTTCTTTAGATTGAAATATCAAACATGTTCTTCCCTTTTGGTTTGCAATGCCAGGCATTTGCAAATTTCATTATCATACTTTATTTTGTCTTCTTGAACTGTCCTTTTGTTCAGCTATTTCACTCCATCATTTTTTCCAGTCACTTTCGTTACAATCAAGAGCGAATTTCAGAATCTATTCTGCCATTTGGTCTTTTCTTTATTTCTTATCTTTTATTGACCTTTTTTATTTTCATGTACAAGGTCCTTGATGCTACTCCATATCTCATCTTGTCTTAGGTCAGTTTTCACTGTCGAAACTGTTCTCTAAATTCAGATGAGATTTATTCAAGATTTTGTGTTGGCTTTTGTGGAATTGTCTTAATTTTCTTTGGCTCCAATTTGAATTTAAGCAACTGATAGTTTGTTCTATAGTCAGTCTCTGAGCTTATTCAGACTAATGTTGAGTTTCTCCATCATGTATTTTCACAGATGCAGACTATTTTATTCTTGTGTTTTCCATTCAATGAGGTCCACATGCTTATGGTGTTGATAAAAATATTTGCAATGAATAAATATTTGCAGAATTTAAATATTTGATCCTCAGCATCATTTGGATCACTGGGGCAATATTTTCCAACTGTCAATCTTTCTTTATTTCCAGGCACTGCATTTAATCTCCAGTAATCATTAATGAATGTTGATAGCATGTTTGATCAATTTTAAACTAATAATATTGTTTAAATTAAAATTTGTGTAAAAAAATCTTCAGCTTCCTCATTTTTAGTGGTAGGGTTGGTGCCTAAATTGAATAATAGTCATATTAACTGGTCTTCCTTGTAGATTATGAATATTATCCTATCACAGACAGCATTGTACTTCAGGATAGGTCTTGAAATGGTCTTTTTGGTAATGAATGTGATGTCATTATTCTTCAATGTGTCATTCTCAGCATCATAGGCCATATAACTATCTGAGGCCAAATGGTCAATACCAGTTCATTTCAGCTCACTATTGCTTAAGCTATTGATCTTCAAGTGTTCCATTTCATTTTTGATGATTTCCCGGTTTCTAAGATTCATCCTTCATACAGTCCACATTCTGGTCAGTCGTGGGGGTTTGCAGCTACTTCTTCTCTTTTTGAAGCAAGTTCCATTAGCAAGGGAAGCTCTGCTCCACCAGGGCCATGAAGGTACATTCTGCTTTGAGGAAGCAGCTATTCTATAGTCATCTTTCAGTGGCTTCCAACCTCAGGAGCTCATCTTTGGTTATTTGTCAGACAACGTTCACAGATGCATCTTCGTGAGGACGGCTATCTTCACAGACATCACGGCTGAATAGTTCATCAGGGTCAGAGGGAAAGAGTGAAATTCACTCAGTATCCTTCAAATGAAAGCCATTTTTAAAGACTTCAAGCTAGATCAATAGTTAAAGATTTGTTTCTAAGTAAAGATTGTCACATGTCTAATAAATGTCTACAAATGTTTCAGGGCCAATGTCTGAATACGTATTTGCTCCCATGAAAATTTAATACTGATACAAATTCCATGTGATCAGAACAACTTGCAAACTTTACATTCATGACCATATGTTTTAAGAGAAAATGGGAAGCAAGCTGAATTTGGAAAGGTGAGATATTAGCTATATTTGTGCAAGTTCCCTCAGGGCAACAAAGTTGTTTCAATCATCTGTGTATTAGTGTCAATAAGTGAGGTTGTGCTGTCAAAATAAGTTGTGTTAATCCAGGTTGACTAGAGAAGCAATCCAGAGACATTCATATGTGTGTTAAGAAAGAGCTTAATATCAAAGAATAATTGGCTATTAAGAAAACGTCCCAGCCCAGTCCAGATCAATAAGTTCAGTATTAGCTCATCAGCCCGATATTAGCCCATGAATTCCTCTTCAGACTCACACAGCACACACAATGATACCGAATGCAGGAAGATTACGGGCCAGTGGGTGGAAAGTCCTATGGGACCAATAGCAGTGGAAGCATCTCAATGCTGGCTCGGGTCTCCATGTGGCTCCTCCAGCTCTCTGGGTGTCATAACATCAGAAAAAGAAAGCAGAGAGAGTGTGCCCCATCACCAGGGAGGAAGAGAGGCTGTGACCTGATTGACAGGCTAGACTGTACCCCTTCATGCTACTTATCAAGTTGACCTGAAATTGTGTACCTACCACACAAGTATTTCCCTTAATTTCAGTGGCTTTAAAACAGGAAAATTTGTCTGGGTGGCATACCTCATGTTTTCCTTCAGTTTAATTTATTGGACTCCGATTGATGCCAGCACGAGTGCTAGGAACTGGGGGGTTCAGAGCCCCAAGGGCATACTCCAAAGTCGCGTCACCTGTGTGGGACACTCAATCCCACAGATCTTCCACTCGGGGCCTCCCAGGGCCGCTCAGGAACTCAATCCACTGCTGTCCTATGCCTATGAAATGTGGAACCCCGAGGTCATTGTGGCAGTCGAAAAGAAAGGTAAAGGTAGGACCTGAGCTAAGGGTTGGCATGTGTGTGGAGAATATGACTAGTCAGTGAGGAATAGTTGTCTTTGTTCCACTGGATAACCCTAGTCTGCCTCCATCAAAATACATAGTGCAAGAAAAATGGAAGATTAAACAGAAAAAAGAAGAAACTGGAAGGTTATTTCCAATCATTCACCTCAGGAGCTCTTCTCCTCTTTAATTTGTTGGACTCTGGTTGGCACACCAGGCCAGAGTGCTAGGAATGAACTGATCAGTTCACAGCTGCACCAGCACGCGCAGTCACCACATCCCCTTCATGGGATGCTCACGCACTCAAGTGCTAGCTCTTTTTTTGGAAGTAATGGGGGGAAGAGTCATGCCAGCAGACCTATTGGTGTTTCTCAGTCTGCACAGTGTTTCTCAGACTATCAATGTTTCCCAACATTTCCCAACATCAGTGATGTGCTAGCTCCCTGTCAACTCCTGAGGTGCCTGTACACTTCCAGTCCAAGGGACATCTTGGTTAGACAGTAACAAGACTTGTGGCTAGAGCACTCTTTTTTTTTTTTAATCAATTTATTGGGGCTCATACAATTCAACACAATACATAGATCAATTGTATAAAACACATCTATACATTGGTTGCCCTCATTATTCCCAAAATTCGCTTGCCTCTTGGGTTCCCGGAATCAGCTCATTTTCCTTTTTTTCCCCCTCCCCTTCCCTTCCTCCTCCCTTCTCCCCCATGCACCCTTAATAATTCATAAATTATTATTGTATCATAGAGCACTCTTGTAAGAAGGGCTTTGTTGTTCTCTAAGCAGATTCTGCTAGGTGACTTTGTTTCCCTATCTCAAGACAGGATTTTGCTTACTTCAATTTGCTGTTTCTTTCTAGAAAGAATACCGGAACCAAGTGATTCCGCCTCCACTGTTAGCAACCTCAATAAAGAAAGGTTGGCAGAGCCTCTGCCATTCCCAGAAAAATGGAGGTGGGAATATTCTGTGCTTCAGATCTTGTCCTCTTTTTCTGTTTGTTTAAACTGAGCTCAAAAAAAAACCCAAAACAATCCTAGAGAAATCACCATATAATATTTTCCAACAGTGTTAGCCAAGAAGGATCCGAAGTGGGAAGTGTTACATATGTTACCATTTAGCACTGATCCAGTATATCACTCAAACATGAACCCAATTGCAAAGTGCTCTACTGAACAATGTGAACTCGTGTATATGGCACCGGTATTGGCTGTCTTGGGTCCCCTTCCAGTTCCCAAGTGCCTTCACACTGTGACCTCGATGGGATCACTCAACATTTTTCTGCTGAGTTTCCCCAGACAAGCCAGGGATGAACCAAAATGTCATGTGTAAAAATACATGTTCTTGAGGAAAGGAAGAATGTTATATGAATTCAATAGTGAGGTCTGAGCACTCAGTTATACATTTATGTAATATAAGTCATTTATGGGAGATGGTGATGCCATCCTAATGGTTTAAAAATATGGGATAAGCAGTTCTTACTCTGGCTCTTCTGCCAGGGTTCATGCAACAAGAAACTTTGTCCAACATAACTTCTTCCATCGCGCCAAACCCCAGCCTTTTATTTAGCACCCTAATCTCTGACCATTTACTTAAAAATGATAGGATTCTTTCAAGGAGGCATAACCCCTCTACCTATATATTTGCTGACCAAACTGGAAAATGTTCTTCTTTCATTTTAGTGGCTGACGTCACTGTGTTTATTTACTGAGAGCCCTAAAGCTGTGACTATTCTTATCTCCTCTGGTCTTCGTTTGTGGGCCTCTCTGGACTTGTTATATTAGAAATGCACAGTTGAGCAATACTTTCCAGGAAAGAAGAGTTTTGCAAGCTGCTTCCTGGAAATATTAACTGAACCTCAGTGAGAAAAGACTACTCCACTAAAAGAGATTAGGAAAATCAAGATCCCAGATGCTTTTGGCAATGCTTTCCAATGGGCTTGGTAAAGTCATTTCATTTTTTAAAAAGTTGATTAAAGGTTATATGGTGTTTGTAGCCCAATGGCATTAGGGACAATACTTTATTTTTTTTAAGTCCCTCTCTTTGTTAGCTTAAACCTGCCACTTCTCTTCTCTCTAGTTCTTCATCATAGAACAGGTCTCAGGACATCTGGGGTAGCCTGGAAAGAAAAATATTTGGTTGCTTCATGTAATTTAGTCAAAGAATGCTTACACCGAATGAAGAAACCAATACTCAATTTAAGCTGTGCTGTTTATGACAAAACTGAACGGGAACGATACGTTGGAGTCACATTGTGGAAAATATTGAGGACTAGGAGGAAGAGTTTGGAATTCTTAAACAAAAGCTAAAAATTCTTTAAATTTTGGGGATGGAGCTAGCATATTACCTCATCTATTTAAACAAATAACCTTGGCAGTATGAAGGCTTGTAAAAACAATATTAAAAAACGAAAGAAGATGGCCAAGAGGGGAATGTTTTAATGAGATCAAAGGTGGTCCCACGGCAGTGAGAATAAAGAAAATGGAATAGACTGAGAAGTATTTCAAAGGTAAAGGTAGCAGATCTTAGTGAACGACTGAATGGAAGTGGTAGGGAGCGAGAATTAAAGTGATTAAACTAATTAAAGAATTAGTTCCTGGATCTATGGAAGGGTAGATGACACAACCAATGTTTCCAGACATCCCCACTTCCCACAACAGTTTTTCGTGGCACATCTAGTCTGAATTTACTAGATAACTGATATTTTAAATGTATTGTTTCCTATGTAACCTTGACCTCAGTGACTGTATTTCTGACCAACCAATGTGGAAGCACAGGCCCAAACAGATCCCTCTCTTGTCTGCAGAGCATGACACTGAAGCAGGGAATAAACCGAAGAGCATGGCTTACACAAAACACTCAAACGCTTTCTTCTGCACAGACCTCAGACGAGGATCTATATACCTCAATGACAAAGAAGCTGCTGGAACACTTTTAGCCTGGAGCACCTCAGAATTCCCAAGCACGCTTATGATTGCAACAAAACCTTCCAGAGTGCTTCCCTGGTAAACTTCAACACCTTGTTGACTATAATTTGAGCCCAGGCACCACGGGTTCTGGTGGTTCTGGTGCAGGAGTTCTGGTGGCTCCTGGTTAAGCACTCCACAGCAAACCAAAAGGTTGGCCGTTTGATGCCGTCGGCTGCTCTGCAGCAGAAAGCAGTTGGTTTCCTCAAAGACTGCAACTCAGACAACCCCAAAGAGCAGTCCTACTCTGTCCTATCGGCTCACTGTGAGGCAGAGTCCACTCAATGGCCATTGGTGCTGTGTTGGTGGTTACCCTGCATTCTCTTGGAATCGCGTTCACAAGTAATAAGAACTTGTATTCGTAAGGGCTCAGCAGCTGCAGAACCAGTTTTCAAAAACCTGGATTGAAGTGTGATCCCTGGGTGGCACAGATGGCTAAGCCCTTGACTACTAACCCAAAATGTGGCCTTTCAAACCCATCTAGCAGTGCCTCGGTGGACGGGCTTTGCAATCGACGTCTGCCAGGTCACAGCTTTGCAAACTCTTTAGAGCAGATCCTCTCTGTGCACACACAGTCACCATGAGTCAGAATTGCCTGGAGAGCAATAAACAGAAGCAACGTAACATTGTAGAAAGACTTAGAAACTAAACTCTGAATGATATTCTTTCTCTGACACACAACTGGAGAGGAAGCAAAAGAAAAACAAGGTACCCATCTCTGTCCTCCCGTATGATTACTCAAACCACGCTTGAAAAGAGACATATCCTGACCATTCCGTTATTTTCCCATTACACACCCATCAAAGAACATGCCACAGGCTAGATCTGTCAGAAAGAAAAACATAGAGCCACCGAGCTGAGTCGCTGTGCCAGGCAGTGCCTGCTCATTGTAAGTGAGAGTTATAGAAAGAGTGTCCCACGACCAGTGTGATCGGAGAAGGCATCACCAAGGAGCTGAAAAGTGAGACACCTTCAAGAAAAGGTAGCTGTGCAAACAGGAAAAGAAACAGAGGAGTGTTCAGATGCGAGAAGCATGAGGTCAAGGACAGCATTTGCATTGGTCAGAGGGAACCCTGACGCTCATGACATTCAAAAACACCAAGAATCCATCCACCTTCAGGGCTTAAATACAACTACAAAGACAAGCTGCCTCTCCACCTGTCGGCCCTGCTTTTCCCTGTATTGGCTTTACATTTGGAAAGGCACTTACCATGCTGCAGCAAGCCGGCTGGTGGTGGAGCCAGACGTACTTCCTCTCCTTTCATCTGCCCTAGGGGAGCAGGGGACAATGTCACTTCCTTCTTGTTGATTCCTCAAGAGTCTGAGATTTGCCTCCGATTGAAGCACTTTGGCCTACTTTGCCACCCCTGAGCCCACCACGGTGATCAAAAGGGAAAAATGCAATGATTGGCTGAGCCTGAGTTCTGTGCCCGCCCAGGATCCGGGGAAAGGGTCCACCCCTAACTGTCCGGATGAGGGTGGAAGGCAGAACAAGAGACGTCTACCAGATCGTTGATGCACTGCACGTGACACAGGTCAACTTATGAGGAATGAAAAAAAGTATTAGAGTCATGCAAAATGTGGTCGAAGGATATACGAAGGTAATATTGATCATTTAAGTGTCATTAATTTTTCCTTCATAACATGGGAAATTTTGAAAGAGTTTAAAGTAAGGCACTGTCATTTGAATTCAAGTGGCATTCTAATTTCATATATCCAAATAGTTGCTTGCTAAAAGTTTTTCGATATATTAAAAGAAAGGTCACTTACTTCATAGGAAAGGTGTATATACGCCTATTCCTTGCTTATTGACCACTTTGATATCTAACATTTTGCACTAAAGACAGTAGTAGAAAAAGCCTACTATCTGACTATCTTGTACATCTGGCAATAACACATGTAAGGTGACAGTGACCTTAGCTGTGATGGTTAAGGTTATGTGTCAATGTGGCCGGATCATGATGCTCAGTGGTTTGGCAGTTATGCAGTGATGTGATTTGGCAGTTATACAGTGATGTGATTTGGCAGTTATATAATGATGCAGTCATCTTCCCTTTTGTGATCTCTTCTGATCGACTGTTTTCCCATCATGCTGATTTTTACATTCATCCTTGATCTTTGAAACCTCACAGGTCAATGAGTAAGGAGTAGGCATAAAAACAAGTAAGTATTCTAAATACCTATAAAATTGTATGGAAAAGGCTTTGTTTGCCTGATAAACTAGTTGTATTAGATGAGATTCACATATTAGCGGACATGAATGTAAGTGAAGTTTAGCAAAGAAAAGTTTCACATTTTGTTTATCAATTTAATCTATTCCTTTCTTGAGTTCTGCCTTCCACATGGACAAGAAATATGATCAAGCCCCAGGGTCTGAAGAACAGAAAAAACGAATATGTACCTTCTCCACTGAACTCCTAACCACTCCTAAGTGGGCTTGGTAAAGTCATTTCATTTTTTAAAAAGTTG
>NW_022103968.1:40271861-40273131 GCF_000313985.2 Echinops telfairi
TTTATACAAACTTTTTTCCTGAGGTTATTTTTGTAAGGTATCATGAGCATGAAAGACGAAAGCTGGTTTAGAACTGGGAACTTAGCTGAGGTACGTCCAGTCGCCTGGGGGAGGGAGGGGAGGGAGGGCTGTGTTCTCTAAACCCTCATCCACATCAGCAGCCTCCCAATCGGCAAGTCGGGAGTTCTGATGTGGTTGGATGTATTTGAGTGCAGCAACCCTTGATGCTCATAAAAGAAGCAGTCAGCTTCAGACCAACTCTGACTAATGTATATGGAGAGAGCCCCATAAAATAAACACACTTCAAGATGTTTGCCCAGTAATGGATATTTGACCTACCCACCCCCTACCCCCACCCATCCCTAATGCCAACACAAGTGGTGTTTGAAGAGCAAAGCAAATTCCATTTCAGTTCCTAAGCCTGGTCTGATGCACTTTGACTGCCGTTCCAAATTTGGGGAGCAGCTCCACCGCCGACTCTATCTTCTCAAGAAGCTCTTAAATTGGTCATTAGTCACTAAGTCAGCCATTCATTCATACGCACAGAAAGCACAAAGGCTGCGATGGCCATCTGAGCAGAGGACAGAGCTATACTGTGCCCAACAGCCAGAACTAATAGGTGAAAGGAAGAAGGGGTGGCCTCCCTTTGTCCCATTCAGTCAGAAAAGTATGCTTTTGAAATTTGGCGATCTACTTCACAGCCAAAGCCTGAAAGTTGCACATATCACTTACCCATACGGTCTCCTTAAATAAATGGATCCTAAAGAAATAATCAAAGATATGCATCCAGGGTTTGCTACAAGATGTTCATTTCAGCATGATTTCAGTGATGAACATTGGAAATGACCCAGACATACAACAAGGCCTGGGTTAGATTTCTCTTGTTGTTGCATCATATTACCATAAACTCATAAACTCAGTGGATGAAAACAACACTCATTTATTAGCTCTGTTCTGAAGGTCAGAAATCCAATGAGCTTTGCGGATTTTTCTCCGTGCTGAGTGTTACCAAGCATCAGCAGGACTGTGTTCCCTGTTTGAAGCTCTCCAGGAGAACAGGTTCCTATTTGCTCGTAGCTTTATGACTGAGGTCCCCCCATTTGTTTGACTGCTTACAACTGAAGAGTGTCCCTAGCTCCTAGAAACTGCCCACATTCCTTATGGTCCCCACGTTACATCTTCGAAGACTGCAATACCAGGGCAGGACCTTCTCACATCTCTCTCCCCATTCTGTTGTTAAGCAGGAGAATGATGACCACATGATGATATT
>NW_022103968.1:40273547-40275151 GCF_000313985.2 Echinops telfairi
CCTGTGTTTCCAGCTCTTATCTGTACCCACATACATGCTCTGGTCTAGTCGGTTTGTAAGGTAGAATTGGAATCATGATAGTTGGGGTGGGTGGGGGAAGCATTAAAAAACTAGAGGATAGTTGTATATCATTGCTATACTGCAAGGACCCACCTAATAATACAAGGTTATTTTCTGTTTTGAGGTTGGTAATCTTTTTTGTTGTTTTTTTAAACATTTTATTAGGGGCTCATACAACTGTTATCGCAATCCATACACACATCAATTGTGTAAAGCGCATTTAATGTAATTTGTATTCTTTTTTGTTGTGTAATTTAATATAACCATAGATTTCAGTGATTAGGACCTGGAGCTACTTGGGGACCATCATCCACTTACCACAATAACAGTATCAGTTAAATAAGGCATGGAACACACATGAACCAAAATAAAATACATATCAAAGTAGCAGTGATGAGTCATATTTGGTAACATAAAAATGTTGAAATATGATGCTCAAAAACACTAAAATAATTTTTAGCAAAAACAAGTTACCTAAGAGTATAGATGGTTTAATCCCTCTCCCATTTTAAGAGTAAAACAATCTATTATTTCTGCGTTCGTTTCCTTTGCACTGTTCTTTTTAAACAGTTTTATTGGCACTTAATCCACATGTTACACAATCCAATAGTTCAATCACTCAAGAAGACTTGTACAATCATGACCACATCGATTTTCTTCCCCCCACCCTCATGCTTAAATCACCTTGAAAATGAGATGTGGAATCACCATCAGTTCTAGAGTGCTCCCTCCCCCTCCCACATACATTGTTTGCTCCCCCACCTGCTTCGCTCTCCCTTTCTCCCACCCCCCAGCCCCTATAATTTAATAATTTCTTGTGCTTGTATATATCGATACCCCAAACCACATCTATTTCTCTCCTAAGTGAAAAGATGCGCCCACTGCTGTTGGATATGATTGGTAAATATTTTTGATTAACTTACACTTTCAAACTTTCTTCTAATGAATAATTTTATAATCTACAAAAAAACACACACCACGGGTCAAAAGTAAAAATGCAACCTTTTTCTTAGAAGTTAAGTACAGCAGATGGAGCAACCAAAGCACTAAAGATAGTTTCTCCTAGACAAATGATGTCCTCCTTCCTGTGGAGCTGAGTCTGATTCACACATGACTACCTCCATCCCAGCCTGCCTAATTCTGGGACACCCAACAGCTTTAGGCCGGTGGCCTGGTAGTTCCTAACCCAGTCTTAAGAGCACTGAGCAGCCTTTCTGCAGCTGAAATAGTACATGGCTGTTTAATGTCATCTTTGGGAAATTTTGACCTGGTGCTGCTCGAGACGTCCGTATGGCAACGTGGGGTTTGGTTTAAATTTCAGATAGCTAAAAATAGGTTCTTCTCCTCCTTTTGGTTTTAAAGCATAAGCAGCTCTAGCTTTTGATGTACTAAATTATAAATGAAACAATTTGCTGTCCCCACCCAAGGACAGCTAATGCAACTCCAGAAAGCAGGGTCTATCTTTAACAGTTTACGCTACATTCTGACTGCGGTTTCCGTAAGAACATACTTTATACAAACTTTTTTCCTGAGGTTATTTTTGT
>NW_022103968.1:40275738-40282561 GCF_000313985.2 Echinops telfairi
ACAGTGTCTTATATTAATTTTTGCTCCCAAAGATGCGCTAGGTCTTATTTCAGGGGATATCTTATTTTTCCATGAAGAAGAATATGGTACACATTTATTACTCATTGTTTTATTGTTTGTTTTATTAAAATGAGACCTCGTACTTCCTGTCTGCTCCAGCTGCGCTGCGGCCAACAGTGGGATATGCAGCAGTCCAGAGTCCAGAGTTACGGTAGCTTCCGGGGGGCTTATTTTCGGGGAGGTCTTATTTTCTGGGGGATGCCTTATATTTCAGCGAGAGGCAAAACTGTAAGTAGGTCTTATTTTCGGGGGATGTATTACTTTTGGGGAAACACAGTAATTCCAAGGTCAGTGGTTCAAGTCCATTAGTGGCTCCTGCGAGAAACATGAGGCTATCTGCTCCCAGGGAGATTCACAAGAATCTCAGAAACCTTTGATCGGTAGAATGGCTGAGTCTGACTCTACTCGATGGCAGTAAGTTGTGTTGTGTTTTGTTTTTTTTTGATGGGGTGGGGAATGTTACCTATATCCGATGACTGTGGGATAGATCAGATGAATTGAGCATATAGAGCCCTTTGGAGCACTGTGTGGTATTTGCTAGACATACCAGTTGTAAGAGAACCACGTAAATGAAATAGCAGTGAGACAGAATACTATCCATGATTTAAAATTTTTTAAAATTCCCCCAAAGATGCATGATCATTGACAAAGCCTGCAAGAAGTTTAAGTTCAGCTTTCTGCCCGAGGGCCTTTGCACTGACATTTTTCCTTACCCAGTCACTTGGTTGAAATATCCTTCTGGTCTTTAAAGTAACAACTTCTCGGTGAGAAGCACCAACCCGAATCACACCACTGACCCCAACGAAGGAGGCCTTGGTGGAGCTATGGGGGGAAAAGTGGACTGCTCACTGCAAGATTGATGATTGAAACCGACCAGGGGCACAGGCGTGGGGCCCTGTGCCTGTAATGATTCGAAACCCTACACAGAGTCCTTCTGACTTGCTGTCCACATGTTGGCAGTGAGTTAACCCCAATTTGACACTTCTCAACCTCTGTGCCCATTTTGTTTTCTTCTATTACAATTTCGGCATGCTTAGCATATGATTTATTATGTTTACTCTTTCGTAGATTCCAGAAGAACCCAGCTTTTGTCTCTTTGTTGCTGTGCTAGCCTCAGCATCTTCAAAATCACTCGGCTCTCGCTGTGCTCTATAAACACTTGTTCATGAGTGAATGGGCCTTCAGCCGTGAAAGCTCTGTCCAAAATGGAGGAGGTACGTATTGTACGCCCTCAACTCAGAGATCACTAAGAAACTTCTTGAAAATTTCTAATAAGAGCCCCAAATCGATGTGTCCCTCCACTGAGAAGCTCCAAGTGGAAGGTCTAAAGGTAGTAAATGAGACAGAAGAACGGGCTGAAGGTCAGAAGGCCAAACTCCTGTCCTACCAGCTGCCCTTAGTGGTCAAATCACTTCAGCTTATCCACGTGAATCTGAAATGAGAAGTCAGTGATTGGCCGAGGCTCATCCAAGTGTTAAACAGCTGTAGACACGTGAGAGAAGCAGTGGGTTCAGCATTTATTGAATGCCCACATGGTCAGGACTATTTAGATGCTCTGAGCAAAGCTGCTAGCAGTTTGACTAGATTCAGCAAGGAAAGGTATCCTGTCCATAGCACATGCAGCTACCAGAACATCCAAGGAGCCACAGGTCATCAGATCAAACCTACCTGGGCTCTACAGGAGAAAGATGAGGCTGTCTACTCTTCTAAAGAGTTAGTCTCAGAATCCCAGTAGCAGTTCTACTCTGTCCTATATCACTGTTATAGGGTCATTATGAACCAGAATCAACTCCATGACAATGAGAACAGAACATCCCAAAAGATCCCTGGGGGTGGGACATTTGAATTGCTGACTAAGGTAAACCACGGACCACAGTCAGTGGTTCAACCTCACAATTGTATTAGAGCTGAAATTCTGAGCAGCCTGTTTACAGGTTATGGATGACAGTGAAAGCCCAAATTCATTTGTAGAGTCTCCAGGTGTATTAAACCTCCACAGGATGTGAACAGTCTTATGCTCAGGCAGAGTGCATCAGAAAGTGGGTACCCCCCACCCCCCCCGGCAAAAATGGAAGTGCACTGGGCACAATGGAGCTTTCATAGTAGGTGAGCATTGAGCAACTTGCTCTAAGTTAGTGCACCTGGTGACATCACGTGGAAAGGTTCTCTCTGGTCACAGTGAATTTTTTTGTAAAAGCAGTTTCACTCACACCTCATTTATTGTGATGGCTGATAAAAAACAAACAAACAAAAACAGCATGTGGCTGTGAAATTTTGTTTTCTGCTCACAAAAAATGCCTCAGTAACTAACTGTTGTGATGTTGAACACAGCTTACGAGGACAGCATATGGGAGAAACTCAAGTGTATGAGAGTGGTTTTCTCATTACAAAAAAGGTAAAATGTCGATTGATGGCAAACCCCATTCGGGACGTCCGTCAACTTCCCAAACGGACAAAAATGTCGACTTATAGGGCATTTGGAGCTCATTCCCCCAGGTCAGACTTTTAATCAAGCTTTCTATTTAGAGGTTCTAAAAAGATATCAGTGTGTGACATGAAAAGGCCTGATTTGTGTCAGATGGGGACTGGTTTTGCCACCACAATAATGCACCTGCTCATGCAGCCATCTCGGTGTGCCAGTTTTTGGCAAAAAACAGCATGCCTCTCTTGCCCCACGCACCTTACTCACCTGACCTCGATCTGTGCAACTTCTTTTTGCTTGCACAAATGCAGAGGGACAAGAAAGGATAGCAATTTGATGACTTAGAAGAGGTAAAGAAAAAGAGAGAGGAGCTATCAGCCATCCAAACAGATGAGTTTGAAAAAGGTTTTCAAGAACGGAATCACAGATGTGACAAATGTATTAAGTGTAATGGAGAGTACTTTGAAGATGATAAGGTTGTTTTGTAGGAAAAAAATTTAAATACAAGCTTTGAAAAATATTTTAGGTTTTTTTTGGGGGGTGCCCTTTGTATTATATATTGACCTGCTGCCAATTATACTTTTGTGAGTTTCTTTTGCCCTCCCATGTCCTCTTAAAAGATTTTTTTAATCTCAACAAAGCCCAGGATGCCATGAGGACCTCCTGCTGATGGCTTCCCCACTACAGATGATGTGTCTGTGTCTCTGTCTCAAACTCTATTTGAGACTTTGGGTCTCTTTTGCACCCTAAAACACCAGGCACTCTTCAGGAGAAAGTGGGTGCTAGGTGCTCCTATAAAGATGTACATGTACGCATACTCACTGCCATCAGGTCAATTGCAACTCAAAGCTACCTTATAGGACAGGAGAGGACAGTCCCTGCTGTTTCCAAGACTAGTGTAACTCTCCACGGAAGTAGAAAGCCTCATCTGTCTCCCACGGAGAGACTGGCTGTTTCAAACTGCTGACCGTTTGGTCAGCAGCTCAATGTACAACCACAGCCTTGGAAACCTTAGATAGAGTCACTGTGAGCTGGAATTGACTAGGTGCCATGGGCTTTCTTCCTTCTGTCTTCCTTTCTTTCTGGTAATAGACCACCCCAGTAACATACACAGAAAGATTGCTCCAGAATTTCAAGAAACAGGAATATTGTTTTACATAAGGTCTCCTAAGACACCTGTAACATAACTCGCCTAGTTTAATCCAGGGACTAACAAACAAATTGAGCAGCAAAATATCTTTTGTATCTCTTTGTTTAAAAACTATTGAGCAGAGACAAAAAATAATAAACCCCTGTGTTTTCATCCATTTTCCTCTCCCTGCTGGTACTAAAGTATTGGTTTACAAGTGACAGTGTCAAAACCTGGGTCTGGTGACCATTAGCATGTAAGAATTAACCGCATCTTTGGGTAGAGAGTGACGTTCTCACTGCTGTCTGGCCAGCTTTCAGAGAAGCGACCACTTTGGCGATATTAGCATTTCCACTCTTTCTGGGTTTTCTAGTCTGTTCTGGGAAGTAGGAGACCAACAGGAGAGCTAGATCTCATCTTCTCTCATCTGCCCATCAAAATGTAGACAAAGTGTAGCCTGAATCCTCGATGCAAAAGCTTCCTATAAGATTTCTATCCTTTTATGGGTTGGACTTGCTTTGGGTTATTGCTTGTATTTCTTAGGATTCATCCTAAGAGGTTAAAAAAAATAAGGGTCATATAAAAAGACTCAAAACATCAGTGGCTTAAACAAGATAGGTATGTGTGCTCTATGCGTGAGGGTCCAGAGGTTGCCAATCCAGCTTCTCTGCTGTTTTCAACGCTCAACTTTCATCCGTGAGTTTACAATGACTGATCATTCCTGCCATCACAGCTGCACCCCAGACTGCAAGACGCAGGAATTAGCATACAGAGCCCATGCCCATGTCTTAGCAGGGCACGACATCATTTCTGCTTAAATGGCATTGCCTACCTACAGTAGTGTTCCTTAAGTGGGGGATACTGACCCTGGGGGTGGAGAGTGGAACAATTAGGGAGTGGGGGCAATGTAAAAGCAGATACCTGCACATTTTTCTGGTTTATGGACATAGTACATACGTTTTTACATACATACAATGGTACATACGTTTTTAATTACCAAGAGGCCAAGGGAATTTTTTTTCTTGAAAGAGGATAGTGGGCCCTATAAGTTTGGGAACCTACGGCTAGAACTTATCCTATTACACTTCTTAATTCAAAAAGGGCCTAGAATCAAAGTCATTTCCTAGGCTTTCAAGGGTCCAGCTACAAAGAGAGAGAGAGAGAGAGAGAGAGATTCTAAAGGATGGAGAGAGGATGGGTGTTGGAGGACAACCAGAAGTCTACCACAGACCACCTCTCCAGGCATGGAACATAGCTCTCCCAGGTCTGAAGGATTCAGCCCAACATCCTATCTAGTTACTGTATCTACCACCAAGCCTAAAGTCTTCAGTGAGGACCAGTCTTTTCCATCAATTCATGATCTAGTGGGAGTTACTTGTGCATTATACAATAAACCCACTGCAACCCAGTTGATTCCAACTCACGGTGGCGCTATGTAGGGTGTAGGCTGTGAGGGTCTTGTAAATGTTTCCTGGAGCAAATAGCCTCATTATTCTCTGTCAGGGTGACTAGTGGGTTTGAATGCTTCTGGGTAAGGTAGCAGTCCAACCCTTACCCGAAAGTACCCCTAGAGTTTCTTCTATCTGTGCAATAACCAAACCCAAACCCACTGCCATTGAGTGACGTCAGACTGACAGCAACGTTCTACATCTATATCTATCTGTCTGTCTGCCTGTCTGTCTGTCTGTCTGTCTGTCTGTCTGTCTGTCTAGCAAGCTAGCTAGCTAGCTAGACATATCTCTATCTATCTACCGATCTATGTATCTTTATCTATCTATCTTTCTCCTGAGGGGCAGCTGGTGGGTTCAAAGCACCCACCTTGTGATTGGCAGCCCAGCGTGCACTCACTCTGCCATCTCAATGCGACAGTCAAAACAAGTGAGCTGCAACTTGAAACTCCCGCGCTACAGTCTCCTTATCACCCACTCCACGGAGTCCAGGCTACCTCGAAGAGGAGCTACAGGACCGAGGCAAGACCGAGGCTCCATCATCTTCGGAGGCTCTAAACCTTTCCCACGAGCGGCTCGTACCTTCCAATCGCTGACATTTCCATTCGTAGTCCAATGTTCAGCCCGCCGGGTCACGAGGCTTCTTCTCCTTTCCAAAGAAGTCCCCCTCCTCTGACTGAATTGATGTCCTTGATTTGCTCCTGCCTCTGTCCTCAGAGGAGGTCGTCCTTCCTCCGCTCTGCCACATGAAGCGCAGATTCAAGAGGGTGCCCTTCTTGGGAGCAGTGCGTTACAGTAAGTCACTTCCTGAGGAGTAAGCCTTCCTACTTGGGGGCTGGAGATTATTTTAGGTATGGAAGAGTTACACATCTTTGCAAACCATACTGTGGTGTCTTTTGTAATTAAATCCTTCAAAACTATTTTTATGCTTTAGATTGTTTGTTCCCCCATTTGTGTTACGATAGCCAAAGAATTTATCCAGTTTAAGCATCTTATATTTACTGGTCATTGGGTCTCACCCATTTTTCTCTCTCAGTCTTCTCTTGTCTCATCTCCTTTCTTTCTCTCGTGTGTTAACTGTACTTTCCTCAGTCAAAGCTGAAACAGTAGCTATGGAAAGGAAGGAATACCCCTAATCTTATTTTGCTTCTGGGTTAGCTGCCTCTATGTGAACCAGCAGTTTTATTGGGAGGTGATTGGGAAGGTCTTGGTTCTATAATATCACCTCCTATCACTGTCCCCCAAGAATAAGTCATCTAACTATGAGATCATCCATCTCGAAGTGGCAAGAAACCCCGAACATTCTCTTTTTTTCACAGCAGTAAAAACTACTTCAAAGTGAACTGTAGACATTTCTATTCTTGTCTCTGTGCCATCCAACAAGCACAGTGTGGAGATGCTGCCAACCCCACCGTTCTCTTTCACTCCTGATTCTCTCTGCTCTCTCTCCCTCAGCACTCATTTTCATGTTGCAGCCAATAGGTTGGTTAGGCACTGGGCTGATATGAGGTCAGAGGTTCAACCCCACTAGCAATTCCTTGGGAGAAAGATGAGACTCTCACGTCCAGTAAAAATGTATAGTCTCAAAAAGCCTATCTAGGATCACTATGAGTTTGCTCCTCCTTCCCTCTTCCTGATAGCTCCTCTGTTCCGTCTTATTTTAGCAGTAACAGCTAATCAAGGACATTTCCTCACAAACGATAGATACTCTTCCTAAAAGGGATGTTGATGTGGCCAACTGTAAAGAGAACCAGTGCTTCCTAA
>NW_022103968.1:40283146-40298827 GCF_000313985.2 Echinops telfairi
TTGTGATCGGTTCCCCCTTTATCCCCTCACCTTCCCCCTACCTTCATGGTATCACCACTCTCAATATTGGTCCTGATGGGTTTATCTGTCCTGGATTCTGTGTGTTGAGAGCTCTTATCTGTAGCAGTTTACATGCTCCGGGCCAGCCAGGTTTGTAAGCTGGACCTGAGGTCATTATAGTGGGGGGAGGAAGCATTAAAGAATTAGAGGAATGTTGTGTGTTTCATCAGTGCTATACTGCACCCTGGCTGGCTCGTCCCTTCCTTGTCACCCTTCTGTGAGGGGAAGTCCAATTGTCCACAGATATCTGGGCTTTGGGTCTCAACTCCACACCCTCGTTTGCATCGAAATGGTTGTTTGTTTTGTGTCTTCTGATGCCTGATAAGTGATCCCATCGACACCTGGTGACCATATGGGTTGGTGTGCTTCTTCCATGTGGGCTTTGGTGCTTCCTTGCTAGATGATCACTTGTGTAACATCAAGCCTTTAAGACCCAGACACTAAATCTTGTAATAGCTGGGCACCACCAGCTTGCTTTACCACAGTTGCTTCTGCACCCACTTTGTCTTCAGTGTTCATGTCAGGAAGGTGAGCATCAAGGAACACAGGCTATTAGAACAAAGTGTTCTTGCATTGAGGGAAGACTTGAGCAGAGGCCCAATGCATTATGGCATTCTTCCACACATCACTGGGGGTGTCTACTTGGTGATGAAATCCATAAAGCTCTTCTTTAGATGCCAGTAAAGAGGTATCTTCACCACAGCTTCAGACAGCAGCCATTTGTCTTTTCCTTGGTCTTGTTTTTTTAATCATTTTATTGGGGGCTCATACAACTCTTTATCACAATCCATACATACATCAAGTGTGTAAAGCACATTTGTTACCCTCAACATTCTCAAAACATTTGCTCTCCACATAAGCCCCTGGCATCAGCTCCTCATTTTTCCCCTCCCTCCCCACTCCCCCTTACCTCATGAACCCTTGATAATTTATAAATTATTATCTTGTCATATCTTACACTGTCCAATATCTCCCTTTACCCACTTTTCTGTTGTCCATCCCCCAGGGAGGAGCTTATATGTAGGTCCTTGTGATCAGTTCCCCCTTTCTACCCCACCCTCCCTCCACCCTCCCAGTATCGCCACTCTCAACACTGGTCCTGAAGGGATCAACCATCCTATATTCCCTGTGTTTCCAGTTCCTATCTGTACCAGTGTACATCCTCTCTCATGGTCTAGCCAGATTTGTAAGGTAGAATTGGGATCATGATAGTGGGGGGCAGGAGGAGGAAGCATTTAGGAACTAGAGGAAAGTTGTATGTTTCATCATTGCCACACTGCACCCTGACTGGCTCACCTCCTCCCTGCAACCCTTCTGTAAGGGGATGTCCAGTTGCCTACAGATGGGCTTTGTACCCCCACTCTGCACTCCCCCTCATTTACAATGATACATTTTTTGGTTCTTTGATGCCTGATACTTCATCCCTTCAACACCTCGTGATCACACAGACTGGTGTGCTTCTTCCACATGGGCTTTGTTGCTTCTGAGCTAGATGGCCACTTGTTTCACTTGTTTACCTTCAAGCCTTTAAGACCCCAGATGCTATATCTTTTGATAGCTGGGCACCATCAGCTTTCTTCACCACATTTGCTTATGCACCCATTTGTCTTCAGCTATCATATGGGGGAGATGAGCACACAATGATAAGATTTTTTGTTCTTTGATGCCTGATAACTGATCCCTTCAGCACCTTGTAATCATTCCTTGGTCTTTCCGGGGTCTGGATAGCCACTATTTGTATTGTCTTCCCTGAGGCTTGGATATCTGCTGTTCACATTCTCCTTCCACCTTTTTTTTTTTTAGCTGCAACATGTCTGTGAGTGCTGGCAGGAGTATGCCCAAGGCCCATCCAGCATGAAGCCTGGTGCTATCCGTGATTCCCTCCAGCTTGCCCACCATCTGCAGCTTCCAGCCATGCTGGAGAATCCCAATAGGAACATATCCCCCAGCTCACTGGTGTTCTGGCACAAACATAGCGGGTCCCAGTGTGTCTCCAACAGTGATGTGTAATTCTGGACATCGGAGGGGTGGCGACAGTCTGGTGGCATCATGCCACCCATTGTGAGCTTCCAGGTTTGGGTCAATTCCTGTAAGATTGGGTCAGTTCCTATAATGGTTGAATCACAGTGGCAAACTTTTCATAAAAAGTGGACTTTTTAGGTTTTGCTGTCATGGAATTATATGCAAATACCTCATATGGTCAAGAGAAAGAAGCTTTGCACGCCTGTATTGAAATGCTGCAAGTCATTCCCGCTCAGCCTCTAACTCTCTCCAGATGTGGGTACTGTGTGCCCATGTAAATTAGATGGCTTTCTTCCTTCTCGGCCTTGTCGAGAATCTGCACTCTGACTCACACAGAAAAAAAAATGGAAAGAATGTGCGGCAACTACACACAGAACATGCTATGTTAATCGTCTGTGCTTTGTTGCAGAGAAAACTGGAGCTTTTGTGCTGTTAACAACTGCACTGCATTTCTAGGAGCTAGCCACACTGTCACTCAGTAAGAACCATGCTAAGGTTGGCCTTTTGTCCTGGGCATCTGTGATTCCCATAGTGAGTTTCGGGTTTGGGTTCTATGTATTCTTGATTAGAAGCTACATCTGTCCTCTGCTCCCAGCCTGGCTGGACTGACTTTCTGAAAGGGGAGAATTATTTGGAGATAATGGGCCCTCTGTAGTGCCTACAGCATTTTCCATTCTAGTCCTGGCTCTCAAGAAGTGAGCTGCAGGCAGGGAAATGTGGGCACCAAAACTCTGAGCACAAAAAGCAATTCACATGACCCATCTTGTTTGGTGTTCCATAGAGTGTCTCATTTAAAACACATCCCACCAAAAGGCCCATTTCATAAATGGAGCTCTTACAAAATGGAAAGTGGAAAAAAGAAAAAAGAAGAAGAGAAGAAGAGAAAGAAAAAGGAAACCCATCTCCCTGCCATTCTTGACTCATTTACGGATTTCTCACTGGAAAAGCTTTGATCTGTGGCTGAGAGACAGACTGCATCTCCAGCCCACCTTCACCCAGAACTCATCCTTCTAGCAGGGGCAGAAGGACCCAGCTTTGTGGAGGTGCCTGTAGGCCCCAAACACAATGACACTGCCTTTTCATAGGATTGCACCCGGAAAGCCTCACGTCTGCTCCGCTAGACACTCATGAGAGGTGCCCTTGCCCGTCTCAGACACAGCCCCAACCACAGTCTGTGGTACGTGACATGTGTGTCTGTTTACCTTCAACAAGCATGATGAAGAGAAGTGACATTCTGAGCTCTCCCTGGATATAGAATAAATTCTAACGGTGACTCACATGTCATGGATGCACGAATACCTTAGAACAATAAAACTATTATCCTGGCAGAGTTCTGACCTTGTACAAAGTACTTTCTTATGTGTTACCCTGTTTGATCCTTGCAGCTCCTTGCTGGGCGGTTTGCCACTACTCTGAGGAGGGATGTGAAATACAGGGAGAAGTGCTAACTTCCCAAGACGTCAAAATTCATTAACAAGAGGAAGAGAGGAAGGGAGTCTTGGGACGTCTGGTAACCGAAAAAAAAAAAAAATCAGACTAAGTGCTGTCAGGTTGATTTCACGAGAGGGCCACGCTGATCTTCCGTGTAGTGTTCCAGTTTTCACCTATGCCCTGCTGACGTGAACCTCCTTGAGTTGAGTTTGATTCCTGACAAGCCCTCCATCACAAAGTACGACTGTTCCTGGTGGTGTTCTTGGCTGTCGTCAGGGGGAGAGTGCCAGGTGTTTCTTTGGTGGCACTTTGGAATTGCCAGCCTTTAAATTAGTAATCCATCACAAACCATTGGCACCAAAGACTCCACCGTCAATATCTCACTCTCTGACTGGCTGACTTGTTCGCTCTCCAAGGGAGAAACTGCAATCATAGAGAATTTTTCAGAAGCAATGGGCCCCACGGTCCCAGTTTGCTTGGTACTCTCAGTGTTAGAAGCAGGACAGTCCCAGCAAGTGAACGTGCTTGGTCACCCTGCTGGGCTCCCAGCACCACCAGGATCTCTCCTAGCCACACTGCCCTCCTCTCAGCAAACACCCTTCTCAGGCGAGGTGTGCTGTTTTCAGAAGACATCCCTCCCAAATGTGTTCCAAAGGATGAAGAGATCCAAAGGGCCTGATCTTTTGAGGAGGTACTCGTGAGTTTTTTAGTATCATTGCTCTGTGAAGGCACCCGCACCCTCCACCGTGACCCAGGTGATTAAAGGACCAGTGACTGCTGCTCACAGTCTGTCCTTCATGCATAACTAGGAAAGCCATCTTGCCCCCAGATTAAAAAATTAAAAAATGACCCTCACTCATGGCTGGGTTGCAATCCCATGAAAGCACGTGACGATAGAAAGGTGACGGCTGATTGGGAAGACTGAACATGAGAGTCATTTGTGCCATTTTTACCCCAATACCCTCGAAGTCACAAATATTGTTCCTCTTCGATCACTAAGTTTACTCCACCAAGGAAGGACTAAAGCTGATACATTTGGTCGAATCAAACAGGGCCTCGACTCTGGAAGGAGACCTAGCGGCATTGGGGGTTAGGCATTGAGCCTAACCACAAGGTTGGTGGTTCAAACCCACCAGTCATGCTTCAGGAGAAAGATGAGATTTACAACCTCAGCAACTCTATGTCGGGGCACTATGCGTGAGAGTGGATTTGATGGTGGTGACATTTGGTTTAGGCTTGCCACTGTATGTCTTTGATACTAAAGCAAGTCTGGTCCACTCTTTTCATCCAAGTCCCAGTGTGGCAATAAGCACCACAGTCTTTTAAAATCCGGGTACCCTTGGATCCCCCCAGCTGATTCCCCTCTTCCACCAGTACTAAAGCAAACACCCCTCGCATCAGAACGTGCAGATAGAGTCTAAGGGAAGGGAGAGCCAAGGGGAAGTTTTTCAACACCAACAGGATCTAGTGTCCAGTTCAGCCAGCAAAAGTGACTCAAGGTGAGACCGTCAAGAATAAAAGGTTGACTTCAAAGGGGGAAACATAAACAAACACTATCTTTTCTGCTAAGGTTTAAACTGGTTTAGAGACAACCAAACGGAAGAAATCAAATGAAGGCCCAAATGATCACCTCTATTTCTGGCCAAGCTTCTGATATGTTGCATCTTGTATTTGTAAATAAACCAGGTAATGTATGTGGTTTTTATGTCCCACAGAATGGGGCCAAGGAATAACAAGGTATAGTCATTTCCCAAAATGTGATCAGTGGGACTCCACTGCCACAGGATAGTAATAGGATCATGTGGGGAAAAGACAGGGGCGAGGGAAAAATTATTGAGGTCAACAGCTTTTTGAATGAGTGCTAACTACTGAGGTGTCTATGAATCTGTGTTCCAATATTTTTGGCTGTAGAAAGCTTTCCCATCTTCTTGGGAATGCCGTACGATGTAATATGGGTGATGCTGGGATCAGGTCGAATCCCATAGTCTACTCAACGTCATGGCTGGCTGTCCAAGTCTGTGACTTCCAGTCCTGTGCCCCAGGTCTTTCCTGAAATGGTTAAACATTCCACTCAGAAATGCTCCTGTACAATGATTTTCCATTGGGGACCACATGACTGTTTTCATGTTGCTAATTTTCTCGTTCCATTATCTATAATTCCAAAAGTGTTTTGCTTTTTGTTTTTCTATCCTGTAAAGGATACCATCAAATACCTTCCTGAAACTCCAGCACTATTTTTATCATAAGCTTTTCTTTCAGTGGACTATAGAGCCAGACATAGAAATGGACTTACATCAAATAAAACGATTTCTTTTAAATTCAGTAATGACTGACAGACAGTCTTAGACAGGAAACAAATCAAACCACCTCTATTTGAACGATCTCTTCGAAATGACAGCACTGTCAGAAAGTATGAGCTATTGATTTTAGGTTTTTGATTGCTTTTATATTTTTTTTAAAAAAAGATTCCTTTGTTAAATTGGAGTTTGAAAAGGCATCTGTCCCTGGAATGAACCATGGTGCCTTTAGCTATTACTTTAATAAAGAAAAGGAGGTGGTTAATTAAATGCTAGACAGATATACAATCTTGTGCGCTGATCATGCTGTGAGTGGACTATTTTCTTAGAAGTTTCTAAGTACGCAATAAGGAAACAGGCTAAACGCTGGTCTAAATGATCTTCAGGATCTGCAGAGTCAGCAGGAAAACCTGAGTATAATAAAAAGTCAAGGCCAAAGAGAGAAGACACAGATGTCTGGTAGACAGACTCGGGCCAAAAAGCAGAGCATCACTAAGGCCACTTGGCGATAAAACACTATCCTTTGGTCTCAAACCTATTTCTAGGTCGGAGTCCCTTCATGATGAATGTGACTGAACATAGATTTATAGCAGCCTTGCAAAAGTTCTTAAAAATCATCCAAACTGTCAAAAGTGTGTCACACCGAGACAATTTAGCACTTGGAACATATGGTCCTTGGCCTAAGATCCTTTTTGTCTTTGCAAGAAAGCATCATAAACTCCAACCCCACCCTAAATCGCCACAGAGAGACCCCAAGGTCAATGAACCCAAGAGCAGCAGAAGAGAAATGGCACTTGATCTTGATCGTTCATATGCAGGCATGTGCGTAAAGCACCCTTTAGGCTGAACTCCTGCACAATTACACTATTTCCATAGAGGGCTCTGACTCCTAGTATGATTTTTAATTTTTATTTTGCTTTGCTGAAATCTGTCCCACGTTTTCCATGGTCCCCAGTAGAGCATATTGGTATTGATTGTCTACATATATTATACTTTATAAACAGGGGTCTAGCTTAGCAAATAAAAGGGTGCTTTGAAAAGATCAGAGAACAACAGAATTAATCACTAATGAAATTTCTCCAAGAACTTTTTGAAGCACCCTGTCCCTGTAATTTCATAATAGGCCATAATTAAATAAATATTTATCCTTAAAAGTAGATAGCGGTATAATTAATTGATTTCTCAATGTCTTCTCCCCTACTGTGAAAATTAGTCTGCATTTGCTTTGTAGAAAGGCTTCATTTGTAGGAGGTTGGGGTGCAGTCTGCACTGCATAGAAGGGTGGAGGTGGTGTTCATGAACAGCTACAGGCTGCATGGGATACTAGCAATAAGACAGGAAAGTGCTGGAAGAGATAGAAAGGCCAGAAAATTTCATCTAAATAACGTACCCTTTTCTGCTTCTCCCCACTTGTTTTAGTCTGGGTTCTCTTTTTTTAAAATGTATATTAAAAGATCATGGAATTGTCCCAGGAACTTTTCGAAACTTGTTTGTGTGTATATTTATTTTAAAGAAACGACGCGTGCAATGGTGGAGGTCAGCAAGTCCCAAATGCATAAGGCAGGCAGAAGACTGGTAATTGATTGCTGGCGCTGGCAAATCACAAACCTGCATGTCACACAGAAGGCCAATGATTTCTTTCTTTCTTTTTAAAATCATCTTACTGGGGGCTCATTTCTATAATCCATTTATAACAGAGAGGGGGAACACCCATAACATGAGTTAATTAAGTATTTGGCCACTATGGCCCATGAATGAATGATTTATAAATATCAAAATGACCCTTGGCAGAAGACACGTTCCTCACCCCCGAATTTTCTAAGGAGCCCTGGTTGTACTGTGAGGTAAGCATTGAACTGCTCACCCCAAAGTTGGCAACTCAAACCCACCAACCATTCTTTTGGAGGAAGATGAAACTGCTTGCTCCCATAAAGATTCTCAGCCTTAGACTCTCTAGATAGGGTCACTATGAGTTGGAGTAGACTCAATGGCAGAGGAATGTCCCTTTATATTCAGGAAGCAGGTCACACCCCCATTCAACTCAGTAACAGATTATACCATAAAAAATAATTATATTATATAACGCTGTAGAAGAATATCTGGCTTAGCATCTGCCAAACTACCAAGAATCATAAGCCAGCCAAGTTGACATACAGTATTAACCGTCAGACCACTTCTATGTCCACGAGGGTTACTTTCTTAGAGTTTAAGGGTTTCCAAAAGTTTAAGCCCTAGGTTCTCTACATAATTACAGAAAAATAGTATTTATTATAAAGTGACCATCGTATTTATTATAAATAATAAGGATTTATTATAAAGTGACAGAAATGATTACAAGGATCTACATATAACCTCCTCCTTGGGGGATGGATGACAGAAAAGTGGGTGAAGGGAGACATCGGACAGTGTAAGACCTGAAAAATAATTACAATTTATAAATTATCAAGGGTTCATGAAGGAGGGGGGAGGGGGGAGGGAAGAGGGAAAAATGAAGAGCTGACACCAAGGGCTCAAGTAGAAAGCAAATGTTTAGAGAATGATGAGGGCAACAAATGTACAATGTGCTTGACACAATGGATGGATGGATGGATTGTGATAAGAGTTGTACGGGCCCCCAATAAAATGATTATTTAAAAAGGTTTGTGGAAAACATCCATTATCTATTTTTTAACTCTATATTGTAAGTAGCATGAAGTTTACAAAGCAAATCAGTTTTCCATTCAACAGTTCATACATATTTTGTTTTGTGTCATTGATAGCAGTCCCCACAATGTAGCAACACTAATCCCACTTTCCCCTGTGTTCCGTTTCCATTCCTCTTTCCTACCTTCTGAACTTTGTCCTTGAGCAAATGCTGTCCTTTTGATCTCAAATGCTTGATTATCCTAAGGAGTGGATACTTTTCTTGTGTTATTATTGCTCACCTTACAGACCTCTCTATTGTTTGGCTTACCTTTACCTACTGGAGTATTTTCAGTTGCATGCTCAAGGGTAACCAAAGGTCAAAGCTTGGGGGATTTCATCAGTCTCTGTCTACCCAGTAAACTTGATCTTTTTTATGATTTTGAGTTTTTTCTGCATTTTTCTTCCCCTCTATCCAAGGTCTTCTAATTCTACTGTCTTTAACTGTTTTCCACAAACCATTGCGTTAAAAGTTCAAGTTACATACCATGGTTAATAGTAACAAATGGTGGCTACTGTGTGACACATATCAAAACATTATTGCTTCTGAATTGTTACATTAAAGATGTCTCCATGTATCTGGAAGTATTCTTTGATGTTCTTCATCCACAGATAAGCACATTATACACTACATGCTAGGGCAAACATTTGACTCACAGTACCTAAACACTCTGACTTATGTACAAGTTCAACTTAAAGATAGAACTCATTTGTAATCCAAGGACCCCCTATGTATAACATGGTATTCACACAATGTCCAAATTCAACAACATCCTATTTCCCTTAAAATATCATGGACATTAAGCAGCATATGACTGTGATGTTTCATAGCAGATATAGAAAATAAGGTACCTGGGTGTGACCTTAAGAGTCAGAGATAGAGGCATCCCATGATGCTCACCTTCCCGACATGATTGCTGAAGACAATGTGGGTACATAAGCAAATGTGGTGAAGAAAGCTGATGGTGCCCAGCTATCAAAAGATATAGCATCTGGGATCTTCAAGGCTTGAAGATAAACAAGCAGCCATCTAGCTGAGAAGCAACAAAGCCCACATGGATGAAGCACACCACTCTGTGTGATCATGAGGTGTCGATAGGATCAGGTATCAGGCATCAAAGAACTAAAAATCATATCATTGTGAATGACGGGGAGTGCAGAGTGGAGACCCAGGGCCCATCTGTAGGCAACTAGACATCCCCTTACAGAAGAGTCAGGGGGAGGAGGCGAGCCAGTCACGGTACAGTATACATACAACTTTCATCTCGTCTTTTAATGCTTCCCCCCTCCCCCACTATCATGATCTCAATTCTACCTTACAAATCTGGCTAGACCAGAGCATGTACACTGGTACAGATAAGAGCTGGAAACACGGGGAATCCAGGACAGTTAAACCCCTCGGGATCAATAATGAGAGTAGTGATACCAGGAGGGGAAGAGGAAGGTGGGGCAGAAAGGGGGAACTGATCACCATGATCTACATATAACCCCCTCCCTGGGGACAAACAACAGAAAAGTGAGTGAAGGGAGATGTCGGACAGTGTAAGACCTGAAAAAGTAATAATAATTTATAAATCATCAAGGGTTTGTGAGGGAGGCAGGGGAGGGGAGGGAGAGGAAAAATGAGGAGCTGATACCAAGGTCTCAAGTAGAAAGAAAATGTTTTGAGAATGATGATGGCAACAAATGTACAAATGTGCTTGACACAATGGATGGATGGATGGATTGTGATGAGTTGTATGAGCCCGCAATAAAATGATTTTTTTTAATAAAAGCAAAAATTGAATACAAATTAAAAAGGGTCAGAGATAGAAAGAAAAAGACAGAAGCATATAGAGACAGGAAATAAAGTGGGAAAACCTGTCCATGACCATGAGAAAGCATTGGAAAGTAAAAGTGGACAGGGGAGGTAAAGAAAATTAATCTCCTCAGCAAAGTTGGGCAGGGGAGGTTTAATACTCTCACTGAAACCAGGCATCAAGGAGCATCAAGCAAATCCCTCAGATCTTAGGGCTATCAAACATGGAAAGCACATGAGACTTCAGACATGGGGGCTAAATGAGCACTGATAATGGTGGTTCCTTGACCTAGCTTGTTGGCTCACCGAGGTGTGCTCAGTACTGATCAGAACTGCTGGGACCCGCTCGTGTTTCACCAAGGGGGTATTCTGTGTCAAGGGGGACATGGAAACGGCCATGTTTTAACGTGAGCCTCTCAAGGTCCAAAAGACTAACATAGTAGCCTGGAAGAGATAACGGAAGGAAAGCCAGGACTTGGTCTGGCATGGAACAAAAGAAGGAATGGTACAACCTTCTCATTTATGGGCACCCTGGACATGTGAAGCCAGTTGATCACTCCTCCAGAGAGGACCCTACCCTATCTCTTATGGATTACAGTCTGTCCACCAAAACGGTACACTGAGGTCCTAACCACTGGTGCCTGTGACCATGGTGTTCCTTGGAGTGTTTGAAGGTGCCATCAAGGAACATAAGGTCACATACTAAGTCAGATGGATCCTGATCCAATCTGAGTGGTGTCCTCATAAAAGAAAGAGAAGCAAAGGCATGCAGAGAAGAGGGTCATGTGGCCGAAGCTGTGAGAGCCCTGGAAGGATTGTCCTGTAGCATCTTTGGATCGAAACACGCCTTGTGATCCTGACTTTGGACTTCTAGCTTGCATGCTTCTGAAACGCATTTTGTTAGACTTCGTCACTGCAACTCCAGGAAAGTAATTCACTATCGGGGTCAGTAATAGGCTCCGTTGCTGACCATTTTATTTGTTTTTGTTTTTTTTTCTTTTTTAACATTTTATTAGGGGCTCATACAACTGTTATCCCAATCCATACACACATCAATTGTGTAAAGCGCATTTGTACATCGTTTCTCAAAACATTTTCTCTCCATTTAAACCCCCGACATTAGGTCCTCATTTTTCCCCTCCCTCCCCGCTCCCCCCTCCCGCATGAGCCCTTGATAGTTTATAAATGGGTATTTTGTAATGCCTTATACTTTTGCCTTCTATTAAATCATGGCATTAAAATTTTGTCACATTTGAAGGATCTTTCATTCCTAAAGCCAAAAACCACAGTAACTATGTTTAAGACAGATACCTTGCAGAACCAAGCATGAGCTGTGCCCTCGCATTTTGCAAAAGCAGTCCTATTGAATCATAATGAGTTCGCGTAGTCTTTATCACGCTACGAGATGTTTCTATTTTGTTTGGTGGATATCCCAATTTGTGTTTTCTTTGTGGAATTTTGCTCATTTCCCTTTGTTTGTGAAGAACTATATAATGTGGAGTCCCAGTCTCCTCAAACAGCCTAATTAAAAATGAATTATAGATTAAAGATAACATTACAAGTAATGCTATCCTCCTGTGCTCGCTTCCTGCTGCATCCCCAATACCACTTCTTTCTCCCTTTGTCTGAAAATTAAATGGAACAAGTCAAAGGAAGGAACGATCTCAAGTTGGAGTGAGTGGGATTAGAAGGGAAGCAGCGGGGTCCAGGGTTAATAGAGAGCAGCCCCAGGAGCACAGCGGTAAAGTGCTCGTCTGCTCACCTACAGGTCAGTGGTTAGAACACGCCAGTCACTCCATGGGAAATTAAAAGATGGCAGTCTGCTAACATGACGATTTCCATGCAGCCTTGGAAACCCTGTGGGGGGAACCTTACTCTGTCCTATAGGGTCACTGTGAGCTGGATTTAACTCAATGGCAATAGGATTTAGTTTTCAGTGCTGATGAAAGAGTCTGTAGCTGCCCCATAGTAACCAGCATCTAGCGACAGCGCGGACAGTTCAAACACACCCAGAGGAGCCTCAGAAACAGGTGTCTAACCAGGTTCTTTCCAACTTCCCCTCCTGGAGCTTGCCTTTTCAGCTTAGATATCCTCAATCCGTGTCCGCTTTAATCCCCAGGTGACTAGGATCCTAAGGAGATAAGATTCACCTGTAGATTCGAATCCAGCCTATCTGGGGTGGAAAGGCAACTTCTCAGCAAGGAGTCAAGCAAAGAGAGTAGTTTCAAAGCCCTGCTCAGAAGCTAGACCTGACCATCTGCTTCCAAAGGTCTTGAAAGCCCTAGGGAGTAACTCTATCCTATGCATCTGGGGTCCCCATGATTCAAAATCAATTCAACAGCAGTCAGCAAGTACAGAACTGGTAGAGTCCTAGAAAGACGGTGGTGTCCCTGGAGGGGACCGTGTAAGTCAGAAAGATTCTTTCCTGTCACAAATTTACATGGAGTGTGTGTGGGGAGGGGGGGTGGGTAAAGGATTGAAACAATCAGATGTTTGGATTGGAAAAGAATTAAAGATGAACTTGAAACCCAGCATTTGACTACAAACATTGTAGCTCTGAGCCTAAGTGGGAAACCATGCTAAAAGCAAAGGAGAGTCTACATGACTTGTGGAGCCCTAGGTGGTACAAACAGTTAAAATACTCAGCTGCTAACCGAAAGGCTGGAGGTTCAAGTCCACTCAGAGGTCACTGACTTGAAAGGTCGATTGATCTACTTCTGAAAAATCAACCATGAAAAACCTTTGGGGGCACAATTATACTTAATAACAACAGGCATCTGAGGTAGATTAAAAAGAATAAATAATAATAACATGTTTACCCTCTGTATAAACTTGGTTATAACAGATAGTGTTGAAGTTAGTCACATATCAGGACAAGGATGGGCAGAATTGGCAACTAGGAAGAAATAGGAAGTAGGAAGAAAGATGAAGTCAAGGATTCTTCCCTTGGGTTGAGTTAAGTACACTAAAGGACAGAGAAATGTGGCATTAAATGGGAAGTCCAGAAATGAAATAAAACATTACTCAATTCTGAAATATTCAAACAGCCCACGGAATCCCCCTCCATCTTATCACTTCCTCACTTGACAGAGATCACACAGGGCAGCTCGCCCCATGCTGGGCAATGTTTACACTCTAAGACGTCCCTTTGGAGGGGAAGTTTTTACCTGAAAAGAGAAAGATATCAATATTAGGGATCTGTGAGCGGTGTAATAAGTCATTTGGTCCTAGAAACAATGTGGTATTGTGCCTCATTGATATGAAATAAAGGCATAAACATTTTGAATTGTTTCTTACCCTAGATTTGGTGAAAGAAATTTTTCCCCCATTGAGGGACTAGTGATATGTCAAAGACTCAAACCCTGATAATAGCCTCTTACATCCCACAGCTAAAGAACGTGGTCCGGTGTTGGCAGTGAATGCAGAACCGGAGATTGTGTGGGTCGTGAAGTCTGTTGCAGATGGAAAGGGGGGTCAGTGGTAAAAGGTGAATTAAGAAGCTGAAGGCAGGAGGTAGACACTGAGATGATGATCTTGTAAAGTGACCCTCAAAATAATATTAATCCCATATAGTTCTACAGATCCTTAGAGTTCCCAATGCATGTTTGTAAGCATTATCTCATTTAATTCCTGGAATCAAATGGCCTGCCTTCAAAACCCTGGCTAATTCCTACCTCTGGTGATCCAGGGCCAATCACCTCCTTAAGCCAAAGGTTCCACAGCTAGAAAATGGGGATAATAAAAATATTGGTGCAAATGAAATGATATATATAAAGTCCTTCACATGGTGCCCAACAAATAATAAGAACTCGAGTCCTGTTACCTACTTCCTTGTAGTAGTAATATTATTATCATTATTCGTAGCCACCGAGTACCCTTAACTCATGGCAACTCAAAGCACAAGGGACCAACACTAGCTGGTATGCTTCATTGTGGATTAGACTCTTGTGATCCATACAGCTTTCATTAGCCAATTTTCAGAATTAGATTGGAGTTTTGAAACAGATCTCCAGGCCTTTCTTCCAAGTTCATCTTAGTCTGGAAGTCCCACTAAAATGTGCTTAGCATCAGGGCAACACATGACATCTCCAGTGACAGACAGGTGGTGGCTGCAGAGAATATGACCAAGAATCTAACCTGGATCTCCCACATGTAAGGCAAGAATTCTGCCACTGAGCCACTGATGCCTCATCTTCTTAGTCAGAGAACTAACGACAACCTTGCGAGGTGCCCAGGTGACAAATATTGCCACCCCCGTGCTTCAGGTGAGAAAACTCTTACCCTGGGAGAGGGTAAGAGGAACAAACCGGTTCAGGGTTTGTGAATCCAAGGAGACCGTGGCCCCGATTTTCCAGTGCTTACTTTGCATCTCACAGAGACCATTCTGATTTCCACTCAGAGAAGTTTAACTTGCCCCATCAAGAGGACTTTGGCAAACAGCAGAGCCCCAAAGAGTAAAGGCAGGGTGTCACCGTGGGAGAAAGACAGGTGAGAAGCGTGGATGCTCCCGTTGCATGCCCACCGGTCGCTGGTAAGGACTTCCTGCTCCTCAGTGCCAAGTGCTACTCATGGCTGCCCTTGAGTTGCTTCTCTCCTCTCGTACCATACAACACGGGCTCTATGGAATTCCTGTGGACTGACTCATTGCAGAGAGCAGAGGACTGACTCCTTACACATCCAACACTTCCAAAAATACTACTATTATCATTGGAAGGGAAATGGGTTGATGAATCACAGTCATTTCTGCCCTTTTAAACCAAATATGCTGAATATAACTTAGCCTTTCCTTGTCAAATCAAGGACATCATCATTTACTGTCATGCTGGGTTGTATACAGTCATCTCCCTAGGGATCCTTTGATGCATTTTAAGAAGGGGTTTCTGCTAACTGAATTGTTCCAGATTAATGAATTTTCCTAATTCTCTGTATTTCTCTCAGTATGATTTTTATCTTCTTTCTTATCATTAACTGTTTTTCTTCTTGTCTACCTATGTCTATTTATTGTATCTTCAACTTCTGTAGCTTGTTCTTTCTCATCTACTATAGATATCCAAGTTTTGTAAACATAGGTTGAAAAATAAGTATACGTAACATTTTAATAGGGTGAACTTTATGGCACATGGATTATCTATCAATAAAACTATTCTTTCCTTTTTTAGAGCAGTGCATTCCACAGAATCTTGCATAAGGTGAACTATGATGCTGCTCTGGGTATATTGTTAATAAACCATTTCATTGTTTTATTATTTTTAAAGTACAAATAGAACTTGAGTAAGCACTTGGGATTCCTTTTTTCTTTTTAAACATTTTATTAGGGGCTTATACAACTGTTATCGCAATCCATACACACATCAATTGTATAAAGTGCATTTGTACATCATTCTCAAAACA
>NW_022103968.1:40301580-40312474 GCF_000313985.2 Echinops telfairi
CTTCCATGAGACAGCTAATACACTGGCAGTCCTTCAAGTCTTGAGGGCCGCCAGGTCGTCCTCTGTAGAGCAATGCAGGCTATCTGGGCACAGGCAGCAAACAGCAAGGCAGGTCACCAACAGTCAGCCAGATGACAGGGTCCAAAAGTCCCCAGCTCAAGAGATGTATACTCCAGTAGCGTGGCAAAGCAAGTCTTGAAGGAACCTCAAACTACAGCGACACAGTCCATGGGTGAGTAGTCCCACAGGTAGTGTAGCTTGCAAATTGAGGCAGAGAACAAGCGAAGGCAGCCACACACTGGTCCAATCATCAAAGAGCAAGAGACAAGAAAGGCGAGGCTCACTGAGCTATTTATCTCTCTGCCCCTCAATTAATCCCATGTGTGTTCATTGGCCAGGTTGGCACAATAAGCCTACCTATCACAGCGGGAAAGGTTCTTTGGAGGGGGAATCTCCAACTGTTTGTTGATTAAAGCTTACTTCCTTATCCTTTATACATTCCTTTAGCATTTTATTTTTTGATAGCTTACTGTGTGGAAGGCACTAGAAATAAGTGACTCATGTTCCTTATGTGGAATTTGGAGCTAAATCTGGAATTTGGTGTATGAATGTATGATGCTTACCTGATTTTCTCCCAAATAACTCTATGATCCCCCTAGTCCAGGGAAACATTATAACCAACCAGTTGAAAATTCACCCCATTGTTGGAAGCCATTGAGGAAGCACTGATCCATGAGAGAATGCTGAGAAGCAGAAAGCGACTTTCAGTGACTCTAACCTCTAGCTCTTTATCATGAAACATCTAGAACCTTGTTATTCAAAATATTATTCCTAAGACCAACTGCATCAACATCACACTGTTGTTGTTGTTGTTGTGAGGTGCCATCAAGCTGGTACCAACTCATAGCTACCCTGTGCACAACAGAACAAAACACCGCCCAGTGCTGCGCCATCCTCACAATTATTCTTGTGTTTGAACCCTTTGTTGCAGCCACAGTGTCAATCCATCTTGTTGAGGATCTTCCTCTTTCCCATTGCCCCTCCATGTTAATAAGCATAACGCCTTTCCCAGGGACTGGTCTCTCCTGATAACATACCTGAAGTACCTAAGAAAAAGTCTCACCATCCTTGCCCATAAGGAGCATCCTGGCTGTCATTCTTCCAAGACAGATCTGTTTGTTCTTTTAGCAATCGATGGCACTTTCAATATTCTTTACCAACCCCATAATTCAAATAAATCCATTCTTTCAGTCTTCCTTATTCTATCTTCAACTGTCACACGCATATGTGGCAATTGAAAGTACAAAGGATTGGGTGAAGCACACCTTAGTCCTCAAAGTAAGAACCTTGCTTTCAACACTTTAAAGAGGTCTTGTGCAGCAGATTTACCCAACACAGTGTGTCATTTGATCTCTTGACTGCTGCTTCCATGAGCTCTGATTGTGGATCCAAGCAAGATGAAATCTTTGACAACTTCAAACTCTTCTCCATTTATTTTACCTGCTGGTCTAGTTGTGAGGATTTTGGTTTTCTTTAAAATGAGTTGTTATCCATACTGAAGCTATGGCTGAAGGTGGCCATCCTTGACCTTCATCAGCAAGTGCTTCAAGTTCTCACTTTCAGCAAGCAACGTGGTGTCATCTGCATATCATAGATGTTAACAAGCCTTCCTCCAATCCTGATGCTGCAGTACTCTTAGAATAATCCACTTTCTCTGCTTATTTGCTCAGCATACAGATTGAATAAGTGAGAGGATGCAGTCAAGAGCATACCTTTCCTGACTTTAAACCACTTACTATTTCTTTGTGTTTGTGCAACTGCCTATTGATCCATGTACACGTTTCTCATAAGCACAATGAAGTGATCTGGAATTCTCATTCTTCTCAAGGCTATCCGGAGTTTCTTATGATCCATGCGTCACAATGAAACTAGCCTTTGAACAGTCAATAGAAAACAAGTAAACATCTTTCTGTTATTCTCAGCTTTCAGCCAAGATCTGATATCAGCAATGATATCCCTAGTTCCACAGCCTTTTCTGAATCTGACCTGAACTTCTGGCAGCTCCCTGTCACTGTATTGTTGCAACTACCTTGGATGATCTTTGGCAATTTTTACTTGCATGTGATATTCAATGACATTGTGCAATAATTGGAGCATTCTGTTGAGTCACCTTTCTTTGGAATGGGAACAAATATAGATCTCCTCCTGTCAGTTGGCCAGTGGTTGTCTTCCAAACCTCATGGCATGGACAATGAAGCGTTTCCAGTGCTTCAGCACCTTGTTGAAACATTTCAGTTGGTATTCTTTCAATACTTGGAGCCTTGTTTTTAGCTAATGTTTCCACTGCAGACGGGACTTCTTCCTTCAGTACCATTGGTTCTTGCTCATATGCTACCTCCTGAAATGGTGGAATGTTGACTAGTTCTTTTTCATACAGTGACCGTGTATTCTTCCTATCCTCATTGGATTCTTACTGCACCGTTCAATATTTAGAATCATATAATATTCTAACTTGAGGCTTGACTTTCTTTTCTTCAGTTCTATCAGCTCATCGGGTCTTCTGTCATTAGTGTTGAATGCATCAAATCTGTTCTTGAGCTACTCTGAAAATTTGGGTAGGATATCCTTGAGGTTGTCTTTGGCTCTTGTGGACTTGTCTTACTTTTCTTCAACTTCAACTTGAACTGACATATGAATGATCTGTTCCACAATCGGCTGCTGGCCTGGTTTTAGGCATTGATATTGAACTTCTCCATTGTCTCTTGCCACAGATGTCGTCCATTTGCGTTCTGTGTGTTCCATCTGGAGAAGTTCACCTTTTGTGTTGTTATAAAAAGGTATTGGGATAAAGATGTCGGTCTTGCAAAATTCTGTCATGAAATCTCCAGCTTTGTTTCTATCACCAAGACCATATATTCCAACAATGGTTCCTTCCTTTCTGTTTCTACTGTTTACATATCATAGCCAATAATTACCAATGAATCTTGACTGTACACTTGATCAGTTTCAGACGGAAGATGTTGGTAGAATTCTCTAATCTGTGTCACTAGGTTTAGTGGTTTATGCTTAAATTTGAATAATAATAATCGTATTGATTGGATAGATAGTATCCTGTCACAAACAGCATTGTACTTCAAGATAAATCTTGAAATGTCCTTTTAGAGAATAAATGCAATGCCATTCCTCTTGACTGTGTCATTCCTGGTATAGTAAACCCTAAGATTTTCTGATTCAAAATGGCCAATACCAGTCCTTTTCAGCTCACTAATGGCTAGAATTTTTGCATTCCAGTTCATATTTTAAAACTTCCAGTTTTCTTAGATGTATCCTTTGTACTTTCAAAATTCCAATTATTAATTGATGTTTGCAGCTGTGTCTTCCGACTTTGAATCATGCCCCATCATTATCGTCAACTCTACTTTGAGAAGGCAGTTCTTCTTCAGTCAGATTCTGAGTGTGTTCTGACCTGAGGGGCTCAACTTTTGCTACTGCCCCTGGCAATATTCTACTTCTGTTCATTGAGTTTTCAGGAACCAATAATGTTTCTATGTTATCCACAGAGTTTTTACTGACAGTCAATTCCTTCTTTATTGTCTGTCCCTAGTCTGGAAAACTCTGCTGAAACCTGTTCACCTTGGGTGACCTGGCTGGTGTTTGAAATACCAGTGACATAGCTTCCAACAACACACAAGCCACCACAGTACAACAAACTGACATCACCTGGTAGCTTTTGGAAAATGAAGCATCTTAGGCTCCACCCTAGACTGATGAATTTATAATCAGCCTTTTACCAAGATGCTCAAGTGACTCATGCACTCATTAAAGTTTGAAAAGCTCTGATCTAGATAATAAGGTACCCGACCATGCCTGGAACACCTGCCACTTCTTCCACTATTGTAATCACACCTTTCAGAGCCCTTAGATGAATGCTGTCAGACATTGAGAAGCCACTATTTTGCACCCAGGCACATCCTGATGTTCAGTAGGTAGAGATGGTCTCGAGGATGCTACAAAGATTCTCTGCACAGTCCTTGAGCAGAGACAACCACTGTCCTCCTCACCATGCCTGCTGGGTTCAATCACTCTTCTCCAGTGACCGATTTCTTCATGCATATGTGTTGCAATGGCCCTTCCAGGCCAGTTTGTCAGCAGCCTTCAAAGTTGGGTACTTTTCCTTTGCTGCTAAACTCCATACATATGCCTGGAAACGTTCCTCTGGCTGCAATACAGCTCTGATCTTCCAGACACCGATCGCTCAGCTGTTCATTCACCGGAAAAGTCCTTACCAAATGCCTCCTCTCTGCCAGGCATGATCAGCATCTCCATTTTTCAGTCAGTGATATTTTCATGTCAACGTTTTTCATCCCTTCTACACCACCTCACTAACATGTTTTCCTTTGATACTTCGTTTCTAGTTCTTATATAGGTTGTAAACCAACCCAAAAAAGTAGAAAATCTTACCTTTATCCTTCAAAAATGACACTATAATTGAGAAGGTAATGCATAGAATTTTGTAACAGGTGGAGGACAAATTTTCAAAGCCAGCAGTGCTGTTCCAGAGACCTAGAATCAGAATCTGGTTCCTGCATAACCACGTCAAATCTCAAACAAGGCTCTTTGCCCCTTTGGTCATCAGGTTTTTCAACTATTAAAGAGCAATAAGGGAGAAAACGAAAGCAGGGGTTGAGTCACCTGGTCTCATAAAATGCCTCCTAGCCTTCAGTCATTCAAATATTTTAAATGCACGAGGGTGGGATCCTAAACCATAGACATCGCTGCTGAAAGAATTCGAGTTACGAAAATGTGCAGCATGGGGTTGTATAAGGAGACTGTATATTATCATTACTAAGAACCCTTGCTCTGGTATCAGACAATGGTAAGTTCAAGTCCCTCCTGGGCAGCTCAATACTGTTGAGGCTGCCGGCACGTGAATCAACCTCTTTGATTCTCACTGTTCTCATTTGTAAAGTGGGAATGATAATAATAGTACCAACCTTGTATGATTATGATGGAACTGTTTTAGTACGGTGGCTGGTATGACTCACTGCCATTGAATTGATTCTGACTCAGAGTGAGCCTATAGAACAGACTAGAATTCTCCCTTTGGGTTTCCAAGGATGGAAATATTTCCAGGAAAATATTTGCTGGAGGAGAAAGCATCATCTTCTCCCATGGAGCAGCTGGTGGTTTAGAACTAAAGACCATGTGATTAGCAGCCCAATGAGTAACCCCCTATGCGACCAGAGTTCCTTGCCTGATATGAAAGATTTGCTCACTAGATGCTAGTCTTTGTGCACATACGGTGCTTCCAATAAGTGGATACTTAAACCTTATTTAGAAGAACTTATAGGATATATGGGATAAACTGTAAGGAAACTGACCAAGTTACAGCAAGAAAAAGAAGAAAGAAGAAGAAGCAGAGAAGGTAGAAATATGGATAAATTGATAGACAACCTTGTTGACCAGAATGGATGAAAAGGGGAAGACTTTGTTTGACAGAAAGAACTGGGCATGAGAAAACAAGGAGTCTGGCATCACCGTGCAGATGGTGAGGAGTCAAGAGACTGATGCCAAGAACACCAGACAGGGAGCCCACAGCCCTGCCCAGATAAAATACTGAGATTCAGACACTAGATGGGGGGGGGGGGTGGCAGGTCAAGCAGCAGCAGCCATCCTCTGGAGTTCCCATTTAAAGATCCTCCCTCAAGAAATCCGTCTTCCTCTCCTACACACATGTTCAATCTTTCTTCCCACCCCAATTAAAACTAGAGGAAACATGTGACCATGCCCATGTGTATGGAAGGTATGCAAGGAACTGAGATCACATCCTGTCTAAGAGCTCTGAGTCAGAGAATCCCGTAAGAGGATATTGAAGGTTACTAACCAGGCCATGTCTCTTTCAGCCTGGCTGCAGTCAGAGATTTAGTTGGATAAGAGCAGGACCCAAGCCCTCCAGGCATGACCAGGCCTCCGCAGTGCCATGTGGTTGCCATTAGTGAGTCTAAACAATGAGCCAAGCGCATCAACCGGCTGTGTCCATCCTAGTTTCCTTCTTACCCTGTGCCCCAGGGATGTCCGGGAAGAACATGACTTTCCCTGACATAACCGTGAGAGGCAATAGCTGTGGCCTCAAGATGTCCCAGAGGTGGAAGCAGGAAAGAAGAACCTTGCCTAAATCCAGACAAAACTGACCAGAACTTGGCTAGCAGGGTTCTCACAGGTTGTTCCTTGGCGTGCTTCAAATGGTCTTGGTGCATTCTGAAGTACAGGCTCTTCTCCATGGCTTCCTGAGTGGCATCCATTGCCATGACCCTGTACTATATACAATATGCAAAACACCGTACAATGCATAGACACCAGGGGGAAAGAAGGCTCAATGACACCCCCCCACCCCCACCACCCCCATACAGGCCCACACAGGCCTTGGCTCCCAGCACAGGAGTCAACCATGACTTGATCTCTCTCTTCCTCAAAAGTAGTCTTTGCCAGAAAAAAGAAATGATGTGAGGTATGTGTAAGCATTCAAAGCGCATCCCCAGGGTCACAAACAGATGGTGAACCGAGGCCATAGTGCGAGCAAAGGGCTTGAGTTTGTTTTTTCTGAGGAAAAGCTCATTTCAAATTTGTGTTTGGCAAATAAGCACTGACTCTATTGATGATAGCCCTAGCAGCACTTATTGAGAGATTCCCCAAGGCGCCTCATCATTTTCTCAGGAGGTGTGGTCTGAGGAGAAAGAGAAGTCTTCCTGCAGGAAGCGACATTCAGACAGGGTCCTGGATGAGGAGTGCAGTTGTGCCAGCCACCAAGGTACCCCAGGGGAAGGGAACCACGTGTTCAAAGGCTGAACATGTGAACGCCTGTTCCATCGGGGGCCCACACTGCTGAAGGAGCCTGGGATCCCTGCTGAGTGGGGCTCCATCCTTCTCTCTCATGTCTCAGTCTCCCCTTCTTCCTAATGTTCCTGAAAACATCTTCTACCATAGAGATTAACTTTGTCTTTGACATGAAGATCACTTTATTATCTCATGACTTTCCCTCTCTGTTCTCTGCCAGGCCCACCCACTCTTCCCTAAATTACAGTCCCAGCACTAACAGCATTAAAACTTGAGCACTAACGTTAGCTGAAAATGAGGCTTTAGTTTCTAAATGGAAGTTCATAAGGAACTATGTGCAACTCAGCAATATGTAAAATGGTGTGGTCGGAACCCGCAAGTCCAGGGAGGCTCCTGAGGGCTGCTTCAAGGAGCCTTCCTTCCATAGCAGCTCCTAGATAATCCCTCTTATTACTGGTGGTTCCAGGTGAAATTTTTCAAATGGAGGAGATGGATCTTCTTCCACTTGTGAATCTAATTCCACAATCTACATGGGCTGGAAGCATGGTGACATGCACCGTGCTTGGAACTGTGGATTCAAAGATGAGCATTGGCTTTCTCAACAACAGCCCTTTTTTCCCTCCAAATTAAACCTCCACAGACTAGAGGGGATGTTCATGTCTAAAAGAGCATGATGGTGAGGCCTACCTTACTGAGTGGTTAACCAAGCCAAAACACGGAACTCACCGTTATCCAGCGGATTCTGATGCATAGCAATCCTGCAGGACAAAGTAGAATTGCCCCCTGTGGATTGTTGAGACTGTCAATCTTCATCGGAGTAGAAAGCTCCATCTTTCTCCCGAGATGGTAGAGAAAGCGCTGGCCTGAGGGTTAGTGGTCCGACACATACAACATATAGCCCACTCCTCCACCATGAAAATAGAGAATAACTAGCAGTATTCTAAAAAAATAATAGTGATAATGTGAACATATTGACGTCCCTAGTGCTGTGGGTGGGGGGTGGGGAGCGTGCCCAGAAGATGAAGTAAATGATTCTTGTCTGGAGAAGTCAGTTGAAACCCCCCAAAATAACATTTGTTCTGGATCCTCAAGTGTGCCAGCCCAAAGAGTTGCAAAAAAAGAAAAGCCTCTAGATTTAGGAAACAATACTACCCAAGGCTTTACAAAATACGTGCTCCAATTTGAGATTGATCTGTTCAGTCTTAGAAAGCTATATGCCTCGAATGGAGTTTAGCAGTTCATTTTATAAAGCACTTATAATAGAAAATACAAAATCACAAGACATCACAGCGGTATGCTGGCAAATGGTAAACAATGGGCTTGGGGAGGAGGGGTGGAATTCCTAATTTGTCACATTCTATGTTATAAATATTCTCATCATAATGGGTTTTAAGCTTCCAAAGGTGTCAATGGACTCGCAAAATTCCTGGAAAATGAGGAGCCATCTCCAGCTCCCCATTGGTGGCCCTCTGGGGACCACGGGATTGGGCTCGCCCTCACTAAGTGAGGGTAGGGTAGTGGTCTGAAGGGTAGTAGTCTCCCATCCTCCTCTTAGCATGCCTGGGGACAGAGTCCCTCGGTGGCCTCCCTGACTGGACTTCATGTCTGTTGACTCAGGCAAAGCTGTTCTTCCTCTTTATAGAGGAATTTGTCTGGCTCATGTCATCAGAGGGGACGGTTTTAAATTTAACATTAGTAAAGGATATCAGGTAGTTCAAGAGAAGGTTTCTGGGTGTGTTGGAGAAAGAGAGTGGGGTTAGGGTTTCAGCAGCTACATCCACACAGGATGAGAAAAGTCCCACCACGGGAGCGGCCACCACAAAACGGCAGGGACTCCACCAGACTGCCTCTGCCACAGCACCGGCACCAGTGCCATGGCCGTGTCGAAGAAGACTGCTCCTGAGGAAGTGCATTTCCTACAGCTCCATACTGCAGCCAGAAAATAGAAGAAGCAGCAGAAGCAGAAAAGAATGATCCACACCTAGCTACTCGCTCCTGTGCCGCCCTCCAAAAAACGAACTCACCTGGGAGCGTGGCGGAGACAGGTAGATCCCACGTCTCCTACCTGGCTGCACGGGAGTCTGGTAACTTGAATTCTGTGTCACTATTGAGGTAATACAATGTATAGTATGACATTTTCCAGAAGACAATATTAGTTCAGAAGCTGAAGGGCAAGTGTCATCCACACATTCCACATCACCTGTCATTAAGTCCTCCTGTGACTTGTGTGGGATAGTTTCCCTTAGAACACAAAAATGTTGTTTCTTAACTTCTTCATATAACTGAAAATCCCAGATACTAGGGAAGGAATAGATCACATAGTATGCCCAAATTCCTGTCTTTTTAGACAATGAAATTAGATATACTCCACTGGCTCAATGTAACCACAAAAGAGAGGTGTCGAAAAATCTAGCATATGTGGTAAACGCAGTTGTGCTTTGTAATTGGACAGGCCTGGATGATCAGCCATTAGCAAATGGCAAGTTACTTAGCCTCCCTGTACCTCAGTTTTGTCACCTGTAAAATGAATACTATAGCACACCAGCCTGTGTGATCATGAGTTGTCAATGGGATCAGGTATCAGGCATCAAAGGCCCAGGGCAAAAAATCATCTCGATGTGAATGAGGGGGAGGGCAGAGTGGAGACCCAAAGCCCACCTATAGACAATTGGACATCCCCTTACAGAGGGGTCACAAGGAAGAGACGAGCCAGTCAGGGTGCAGTATAGCATTGATGAAATACACAACTTTCCTCCAGTTCTTTAATAATTCCTCACTCCCCTCACCCCCCCCACCCCACTATCATGACCTCAATTCTACCTTACAAATCAGATTCAACCAGAGCATGTACACTGGTACAGATAAGAGCTCTCAGCACAGGGCATCCAGGACAGATAAACTCCATAGGACCAAATAATGAGAGTAGTGATGCCAGAAGGGTAGGGCAAAGGTGGGGCAAGAAAGGAGAAATGGATCACAATGATCTACATATAACACCCACCCTGGGGGATGGACAACAGGAAAGTGGGTGAAGGGAGACTTCGGTCAGCGTAAGACATGAAAAAAATAATTTATAAATTATCAATGGTTCATGTGGGAGGGAGGGTGAGGGAGGGAGAAAAAAATGAGGAGCTGCTACCAAGGCTCAAATAGAAAGAAAATATTTTGAAAATGATGATGGCAACATATATACAAATGTGCTTGACACAATGGATGGATGGATGGATGGATTGTGATGAGCTGTAAGAGCCCACAATAAAATGATTTTTTTTTAAGAAAGAAAAACAAAATGTCCTTGATTACAAAAAAATGAATACTATAATAATAACACCTGCCTCATTGGTTGTGTTCAAGATTAAATTAAATCTTCCATGTAAAAAAACTGAATCATAGATGTGCTTAAAAACTATTTAAAAAAACTTTCATGGGGGCAGTGTGGCATAATGAAAGAATATGAACTTTGGAGTCAGACAGACCAAGTGGTAGATGTGATCTCAGTTCCTGTTTCCTCATGCATACTATAATGATAATAACAGCCATTCCAGTTTTACCAGGTTGTTGTAAAGGGTAACCTAATGTGTGTAGCAAGGGACCTAGCATGTAATAAATTTTTCATATGCGATAGGCATTATTAGTATTACTACTATTACTGTAAAAGGGGAAAGCCCTCAACCAGACGGACTGGCACAGTGGCTGCAAGAGTGGGCTGAAACATAAGAACAAGTGGGGGGATGCTGCGGAACCAGGCAGTGTTTCTTTCTGTGGGACAGAGGTTGCTATGAGTTGGAACTGACTCAGCCCTGCGTCAATCCATTTCTTTGAAGGTCTTTTTCTTTTTCACTGTCCCTCCACTTTACCAAGGATGATGTCCTTCGCCAGAGGCTGGTCTGTCCTGATAGCATTCCCCAAATACCCGAAACAAAGGCTTGCTATCCTTGCCTCGAAGGGGCATTCTGGCTGTACTTCCTGCAGGACAGATTGGCTTGTTCTTTTGGCAGCCCACAGAACTTCCAATATTCGTGGCAACACCATACTTCAGGTGCACCCATTCTTCTTCAGT
>NW_022103968.1:40313904-40316063 GCF_000313985.2 Echinops telfairi
CAGCTCCCTGTTAATGTCAAGGCTGCAACCACTGTTGGATGATCTTCAACTAAAGTTTCTTTGCATGTGATATCAATGATATTGTTCTCTAATCTGAGCATTCTGCTGGCCCATCTTTCTTTGGAATGGGTACAACTATGGATCCAGTCCAGTAAGTTTGCCAAGTAGCTGTTTTCTGAATTTCTCGGCATCAACAATTGAGTGTTTCCAATGCTTTATGACATTGTCAAAGCCTTCCAATTGTCGTTCCATCGGTGCCTGGAGCCTTGATTTGGCTAATGCTTTCAATGCAGTTTGGGCTTCTTATTTCAGTACCATTGATCCTTGCTCATATTCTATCTCTTCAAACGGCTGAAGGTCAACTCGTTCTTTTGGGTACAGTGACTCTGCATTCTCTCCATCTTTGGGTACAGTGACTCTGCATTCTCTCCATCTTCTTTTGACTCTTCCTGCATCATTCAATATTTTGCCCAGAGAAACGTTCAACGTTGCCATTTGGGGCCTGCAGTTCTTCCTTTAGGGCTTTCTGACTCTAGGGCTTCGCACATCATATTTTACTTTCTTTTCTGGAACTGCCCTTTTAGATTTTCTGTTTAGCTCTTTGACTTCATCATTTCTTCCACTTGCTCTAGCTGCTCTATGATGAAGAGCAAGTTTCATACTCTCTTCTGACATCCATTCTGATCTTCTCTTTCTTCCCTGTCTTTTTCATGACCTTTTGCTTTCTTCACGTATGATGTTCTTGATGGCTTCCCACAGCTCATCGGGTCTCTGTCGTTCATGTTGAATGCATCAAATCTGTTCTTGAGATGCTCTGAAAATTGGGATGGGTAACTGCAAGGTTGTATTTTGGCTCTCTTGAACTTGTGTTAATTATCTTCCATTTCAACTTGAACCTACCTATGAGTAATTCATGTCTGTTCCACGGTCAACCTGTAACCTGATTTTAGCTGCTGATATTGAGTTTCTCCATTGTCTCTTGCCACAGATGTAGTCTATTTGATTTCTGTGTATTCTATCTGGAGACGTTCACATGGAGAGTCAGTTTTTATATTGTTGAAAAAATAGGTATTTGCGATGAAGAAGTTGGTTTTGCAAAATTCTATCAAGAGATCTCCAGCTTTGTTTCTATCACCAAGGTCATATTTTCCAACTACTGTTCCTACCTCTGTTGCCACTTTTTTCATACCATTGCTAATAATTACCAATGCATTTTGATTGCATGTTTGATCGCTTTCAGACCAAAGATGTTAGGATTCTTCAATTTCTGCATCACTAGTTTTAGTAGTTGGTGCATACATTTGAATAATAGTCGTATTGATTGGATTTCCTTGTACACAGATAGACATTATTCTATCACAGACAGCGTCGTACTTCAGGATCGATCTTGAAATGTCCCTTTTGAAAATGACTGCAATGCCATTCCTCTTGATTCTGCCATTTCCTGCATAGTAGACTGACCATAATATTTTCTCATTCAAAATGGCCAATACCAGGCCATTTCAGCTCACTGATGCCTGAGATATAGACCTTTACGCTCCACTTCATTTGTAATGACTTCCAATTTTCCCAGATTCATACTTTGTACTTTCAAAGTTCCAATTATTAGTTAATGTTTACAGCTGTTTCTTCTCGTTTTGAGCCATGCCTCATCAGCAAATGAAGGTCCCGAATGCTTCCCTCCCACAGCATTTACTCCATCCTCGTCATTATGGTCAACTCAACTTTGACAAGGCCGTCCGTTCTCAGTCATCTTTTGATGCCTTTGAACCTGAGGGGCTCATCTGCCACCCTCTCTGACAATGTTCTGCTTGTATGCATTGGATGTCCAGCTACTGACAATGTTCCCATGCGCCCATAGGGTTTTCGGTGGCTAATTCCTTTGCAGTGAACAGCCCATCTCCTCTTTGCAATCTGTTCTTAATCTGGAAGCTCTTCTGAAACCTGTTCACTTTGGGTGACCCTGCTGATATTTGATCTCAATAACATGGCTTTCAGCATCACAGCTACACACGAACCACCACAGGAGGGCAAATGGACAAAAAAAAAAAAGATGGATTGAATGGGTAGATATCTTTATGAAGAACTTAGAACTCACAGAGTTCTACTTTTTTATAATACTATGGTTCAGGCATTTCCATTTACAAAATACACTTATT
>NW_022103968.1:40316532-40318357 GCF_000313985.2 Echinops telfairi
ATTAGCATCTGTCACTATGCTAAACAGGTTCTGCTCAAAGATGCATCTATCCAACATAATTTAAGAATACATTTTCTTCCGGAAATCCAGCAATTTTTTAAACTAATTATATGACTCTTGATGTTTTAAAAACTGTTCTTGAAAATCAGACAATCAGATTTTAAATGGGATAACTACCCTCACTTAAGCCATAAAATGAATGCAACACATACCGAAAAAAGTGATATTGAAATTGTTCAAGCTGATTTTTTAAAAAAAATGTTTCTTTTAACTTTCTGAAAGTTATTTCATTTCTCAAATTAACTTCCATGTTAACAAGACCAGCCCATTTGCCAAGAGGAACCTAAATTTGATGCCAACACCTATTATTTTCAGCATACAGATTCAAAAAAGCTTTTAGCATTCTTTGGGTCTGGGTCTCATTTGACAGCTTTTCCTCTTGCTTTTGCCACTGTAAGAAGAAGATACAAAACAGTATAAGTTCCAGAATGTTCCATTCTTGGGATAGCTCCATTTGGAATTTTTAGCCAAATGTCCCATTTACTCCCCTGTGACTACTGCACTCTGGGGTCAGCTGAACTTGGGGTCCACAGGGATTATAGAAAAGGGATTGGGTACAGAGTTCACGCCAATGCTACATGTTTGAGGAACTTGGGGTAAAGCCAGATCCTGCTGCAGGGATTTAGGAGTGAGCTAAATTTAGTCCAGGAAAGCTCTCCCTAATGAAAGATTTCTGAAGTCCATCTCGTTCTTTTGTTACCAATAATGATAATAATAATTACCACGTAATGACAGAGAACTACGGGTCAAGCATTTCACATGCTCTATTTGCATCTCGATAAATAAACTGTTACAAAATAAGCATTATAATTCTTATTTTACAGCTGACACAATTAAGGCTCAGAATTGAAATTCAGTCATTTCCCTCAAATCACATAATAATAAGAGACAGAAGTAGCATTTGAAAGCAAACCTGTCTTATTCCCTTTTCTTCTACACTTCTGCTACATCACCCAATACCTCCCCCCAAAGCAGCAAGACTAATCTTCAAGTACGCATGTCAAAGCAAGAGCTTCCATGATTGATCAGAACATACGGCCTGTCCTCTACATTCCCAACACTCTATTAAGCACAAAGAAAAGGGGGGGCCTTTTCTTTGACTTGGGGAAAATTTACCTCTTTGGACCTTGCCTCCTTGTTTGCCAGTCATTTATTTCTGTGGCCATTAGACATGACACAAAAATGAATAGCTTCTTTTTGGGGCTCAAAAAATAAACAAACCTGACTGCTATCCACTTGACTCCGATTCATACGGACCCTCTAGGACAGAGTAGAGCTGCCCCTGTGGGCTTCTGAGACTACAAATCTTTATGGGAGTAAAGATTTAGTCATCTTTCTCCCATGACGTGCTTGGTGGTTTCAAACTGCTGACCTTGCAGTTAGCAGCCATATGCATGACCTTCTTCATCAAAGAGCATAGCTATTTAATGACCCACTTGAATCTCACTGATCCCAAACCATACAACTCATGTCAGAGTAAGAATTGAAAATGTGTTCTTTAAAAAAAAAAACAACTTTTATTGGGGGCTCTTACATCTCTTATTACAATCCATACATTCATCCTGTGTCGAGCACATTTGCACATATGCTGCCATAATTTTCAAAGCATTCTCTTCTCACTTGAGTCCCTGAAATCAGCTCCCCATTTCTTCCCGCTCCCTCCCACACCCACCCACCCTCATGAACCCTTGATAAGTTATAGAATATTTTTTCCATATATTACATTGTCCTCCATCACCCCTCACCCACTTTTCTGTTGTTTGTC
>NW_022103968.1:40319431-40321633 GCF_000313985.2 Echinops telfairi
TTTTTTATTTTTCTCCCCTAAAGGGTCTCATTAAATAATTCCTACACATATTTTTTAGTCACATTATTCTCATTATTTCCATTGTGGTTTTTATATTTCCACTATTCTAGTTGCTTTCCTCTTTGACCTTCTCATTGTTGTTATAAAGTAACATAATATGGCTAGCCACCTCCTAAGGACACTTTCAAAAATTTGCTAGAATGTTAACAATAAAACATTTTATGAAGAGTTTATTAACAACTTATGATATGCAGATAACCCAACCTTGCTTACTGAACATGAGGAGGCACTTGCTGAGGGAGAGTGAGAATTTCAGCCTTAATTATGGATTACATCTCAATATACAGAAGACAATAAACTCCTCACAATGGGACAAGTAACTTCATGATAAATGGAAAACCATTTAATGTTATAAAGGATTGTCTTGCTTCGATCCATAATCAATACACCTGGAAGAATCAGTCAAGAGATCAAAAGACGCATCGCATTAGGTAAATCTGCTGCACAAGACCTCTTTAGAATGTTGAAATGCAAGAATGTTACTTTGAGAATTATGGTGAGCCTGACTCAGCCCATGGTATTTTCAATTGCCTTATAAGCATGTGAAAGTTAGACATTGAATAAGGAAGACCAAAGAATTGATGTATTTGAATGGTGGTTTCTGGCAAAGAATATTGAAAATACCATGGCCTGCTGAAATGGCAAAGTGATCTGTCTTGGAAGAAGTATGGCCAGTGTGCTCCTTAGAAGCAAAAATGCTAAGGCTTCATCTGACACACTTTGGTCATGTTGTCAGTAGAGACCAGTCCCTGAAGAAGGTTTCATGCTTGGTAAAGTGGGGGGCAGCGAGAAAGAGGAAAGCACTCCCCAAAATGGACTGACACACTGGATGCAACAATGTGCTCAGCGGTAGGAACAATTGTGAGCACGGTGCAGGACCAGACGTTTTGTTTTGTTGGGTCAGAACCGACTTGCTGGCTCCTAACAACAACAGGAAGAGTATTAAAGAACAAACAAGATGGGGGAATCCTAGGATAACGTCTTAGAAAAGCAATAACAACATAGAAATAAGTCCAATGAGCAAAAAGCTGTTGCCAAAAAGGCATGTGCCAATATAGAGAAAAAAGCTGTGAATCTAAACTATAGTCTTCTGGGTGAGGTGCATAAAAGTGAAAGCACAAAACCTGGTCAAGGTGGATTATTTGGTAAACCATTAACTTCTATACCTGAAACCCAAAAGGTCGACTAGTCTGTCTACAAATTTCTAACCTGGATTTAAGACTCTTGGGTGGGTCAGAAAACCCAAACCAAGCTCATTGCCATCCAGTTGATGCCAGTCCCACAAGTGATTTGTTTCGAACTGCTGATCTTGTGGTTAGGAGCCTAATGCATATCCACGATGCTACCAGGGCTCTGACAAAAAAATCAAATTGAACTTGCATTTGATATGGTAAGGGTGGAGAGCCGTGGTCTCTCCCACAAAGTGCCCAAAGAACCCAATAGCACCTCCTCTGGAGGAAAATTCCCTTTTCCTGATCACAATCCTCACCTTACCGGGACATGAAAATTTCTCATAAACAATGATCAAAACTAATTCATCATGACAGAAACCAAAATCGTAGTTCCTGGAGCTAGGGAATGGTACCGACTGGAAAGAGAACAAAGAATCCTCTCCTGAATAGTCATTTCCAACTCATGGCAGAACGTCTCCCATAGGGTGTCCAAGGCAGAAATCTTTAGAGGCGCATACTGACCCCTCTTTCTCCTGAAGAGTAACTAGTATAGGTTCAAATTCCCAACAATTCAGTTAGCAGCCGCTGAGTCATTAGGGAAATTTTAAGGAGTGTGAAGTCTTGCATCTAAACTGGGTGATGGTTATATGGATATTCCCTGGGATATTTAAGGATTGTACAATTTAATGTATGCATATTTTGCTGTTTTGTAAAAATGTATGATAATGACCAGCATATTGTCAAAGACAATCAAGCCAACTTGGAAACAAAACTCCATGAAAAGATACAGCAGGAAGACAAAGTGGGTGAATAAGCAAATGTGGTGAAGAAAGCTGATAGTGTCCGGCTATCAAAAGATATAGCATCTGGGGTCTTAAAAGCTTGAAGATAAGAAAGCGGCCATCTAGCTCAGAAGCAACAAAGCCCACATGGAAAAACATATCAGCCTGTGTGATCACGAGGTGTCAAA
>NW_022103968.1:40322604-40338008 GCF_000313985.2 Echinops telfairi
AAAAAGATAATACAGCAGACAATAGCAATAAAACAATAAGACTACAGATGTTGGAAATGTCAGGCACCAGGTTGTGAAACAATTGTTTAATATTTTCCTTATGTTATAATAAATATAAAAGAAACTAAAAAATGATTCCAAAAATAGAAGTTTAATAAGGAATCTAATAATATAATAAGTACTATAGCTGATTTGAAAAGCAAACTTTTTAAAACTGGAAAATTTAGCATTCAAATTAATTGATCAAATGTAATACTTTCTAGATAGTTGAATATTAAATTAATAAACTGGAAGAAATGACAAATGAAATGATCTAGAAGATAGCATAGGAAAAGAAAGGAATTGAAAATACAGATGAAATAGTAAGAGACATAGAAGATACCGTTAGGTAATCTAACAAAACTTAATTGAAATACCCAAAGAAGAGAACAGAACCAAAAAGAAGGGGGCAATATCTACAAAGGAAACCCAACGAAATACAAGAAGTATTTATGCACACATCATGTCAAACTATTTTTTTAAACTACAAAAAGAAAATATCTTTTTAAAACCACGGAGAAAGAGGCAAACTACCTTCCAAAAAAACAGCTTGCAGCTGACTACACAACAGGAATAAGGGAAGCCAGAGCACAGTGAAACGTTATCTTCAATCTGCTGAAAATAATGGCCAACCTGCAATTCTACCCCCAGGAAAAACATGGTCCAAAACCAAAGTTGAAATAAAGACATTTTTAGATAAATAAAACTGAACGAGCTCATCAACAGCCAATTCATACTAAAAGAAGTTCTAAAAGTTATGCTGCAGACAGAGGAAAATAATCTTAGATAAGATTTCCAAAGTTATAAAGTAAGAATGTGGAACAAAGAAAATGCATGGGTAAATCTAATAAATACTAAGTAGATAGAACAAAACAATCATACAGTTTAGTATACTATATTGAAAGAATTAAAATCCATGACAACAATGATAAATTAAGTATACATAAGTGGAATTAAGGGTGCTTAGTTGTAAATCTATTCTAAAAGTATAGGAAGCGTTTGTAGATATTTGAAACAATAGGGGGAAAAAGGAAACAAAAAAATAATCCATCGTGGACTTTGGGCCTCTACTTAAATCTTCTAAGTATAAGAATGATTTGTTCTAATAATGTGGCACTGTATGATACCCACCTTCCTGAAACCAATCACTGAAGACAAAATGGGTGCATAAACAATTTGGTGAAGAAGGCTGATGGTTCCCGGCTATTAAAAGATATAGCATCCTGGGGTCTTAAAGGCTTGTAGTTAATCAAGCAGCCATTTAGCAGGCAAGCAACAAAACCCACATGGAAGAAGCACACCAGCCTGTGTGATCATGAGGTATCAACAAGAGTGGGTATCAAAAGTTCAAAAACAAGCAATCAAATAGATGTGAACGAGTATGGACAAAGTGGGGACCCAAAACCCACCTGTAAGAAAATGGGACAGTCCCTCACAGAAGGGCCACACGGAAGGGATGATAAATCCAGGGTGCGGTATAGCACTGATGAAACACATAACTATGCTCCAGCTCATTAATATTTCCTCCCCTTACTATTTTGATTTTTGTTTTACCTCATTGATCTTGTTAGACCTTCACAGGTTCATTTGCATAATTAAGATCGGTTGATGCATGGAAGCCAAGATAGCTAACCCTTCAGAAACAGTAACAGGAGTAATGACTCTCTGAGGATATGGGAAGAGGAGAAGGGAGGAACGATAGTAAGGATGATTGTATAATCCCACTCAAGGGAAGCAAATAACAGAATTGGAGATGAATGGATTTATTGGATGGGGTAAGATATGGCAAATAATAATAATATATAAATAATAAAAATAAGGGCTCCTGGGGGTTAGGATGGGGGAGGGAGAGGATAAGGGGGAGTTGACATCAAGGAGTTCAAGAAGAAAGAAAATATTTAGAAACTGATTGTGGTAGCAACTGTACAATTACGCTTGACCTAATTGAATTATGAATTCTTATATCTGTATGGCCTCCCTATAAAAGAATTAATTAAAAAAATGATCCATCTGAAAGGGAAAAAAAGTTAAAAGAAAACAGAATTCTTCAAACAAACTCATTGGTATGGAGTCTATCTCAAATGCTAGGACATAGAAAATATTAAACAAAATGATGCATTTAAGTATAATATATCAGCAATTGCACTAGATGTATTTGTATATGAACCAAAAATTCTTGTTGAAAATGAAAGATTTTAAGACTGCATTTTAAAAGGACAAAAATAAAATTCAACTATATTCTGCTTACCAAGATAAAAGTAAAGATATAGAAAGACAGAAAGTAAATGGGTGGGTAAAAATACACAATGCAGTTACCGACAAAAATAAAGATGCTAGTAGAGCTAAATTAATATAAATTATTTTAAATAGAAAAGCATTATGACAGACTATAAAATCACCTCTCTAATAATAAAAAGGATTAAATTCACCAAGAAGATATAATAATATCTTATAATAATTCAGAAGTCATGTATCCTAGTAACTTCAATATATATAAAAAGTCAAATTTGGGGAGAATATGTGAAGAGAAATAAATAGTTCCACAATTATAAGGGAACATTTTAAATATCTTTCCCAGCTATCGGTAGAATCAGCAAACAACATATTAGTAAAGTTATAGAATATTTCAACATAAAATTAAAGAAATGTTACCTATTTTGTGTTATTACCTATTATGATATACTTCCAACTTCATATGCAACTTTGAAATATAGATATTGGAGCCCCGGTGGCATAGTGGTTTATTCACTGGGCTGCTAGCAACAAGGTAGGTGGTTCAAAGGCAACAGCTTCTCTGAGGGAGAAAGATGAGGTTTTCTGCTCCCATAAAGATTTATAAGCAAACAAACTCTTCTTTATGTACAACTCCATGTCCTACTAACCATGAAAAGAGCACTCAGGGAAACAAATGTGTGTGTGTGTGTGTATATGTGTGTAGCATATCTTAGGCATTAATGTGTCAACAATAAGGAACAAAACATGAGCTGTTAGGTGCCATCGAGTCAGTACCAACTTACAGTGACCAGAAGAACCACAAAAGGAAACACAGCCCAGCTGTGTATCATCCTCATAAGGGTTAACTTTGAGCCCGTTGTTGCACGTGAGTCAAGACTCCTCCTCTTTTTCGATACCTCTCTCCTTGACCAAGCTCACGGTCCTTCTCCGGGGACTAGTCTAGCTGGATAGCATGTCCAAGGGGGGTGAGATGAAGTCTCGCCCTCCGGGCTTCTAAGGAGCATTCTGGCTGTGCTTCTTCCAAGACTGACTTGTTTGTTCTTTTGGCAGTTTAGGGCCCTTTCGATGGTCTTCACCGGCACCAGAATTCAAATGCAGTGACTCTCCTGTGGTCGTCCTTATTCAAGGTCCAGCTTTCACATGGATATGAGGCAATGGAGAAAACCATGGATTTGGGCTGGACCTACCTGAGTCCTCAAACTGGCATCCTTCCTCTTCAACAGTGTAAGGAGAGCTTGTGTGGCAAATGCAATGCGTCATGGGATCTTCAGACTGTTGCTTCCGTGAGCTTTAATTGTAGATTCATGCAAGATGAAATCCCTGTCTACGTCCATCTTTTCTGCCTTTACCATGATGTTACGTACTGCTCCACTTGTGAGGATTTTTCATTTTCTTTACATTAAGTTGTCTTCCCTCGGAAAGGCTGCAACCCTTGACCTTCACCAGCAATCGGACTGCACAAACAGCTCAGTGTTAGAGCTGAAGAGTTGACCGTTCAAACCCACCCAGAAGAGAAGAAGCCTGATGATCTGCTTCCGAAAGATCAAAGTCTCGAAAACCTGTTGCTCCAGAGCTCTACTCTGAAAGACAGAGGTTACTAGAGTGAGAACTGACCAGGTGGCAACTAGCAGCAACAACCAAGCCCCCGAGTCAAAGAAGAAATGCTTTGAAAGAGGATTTGTTTCAGAGAGAGACACAAAACCTGTCCAAGTGCTGCCATGAAGGTGGTTACATTAGAACTGGAGGCTTAGCCTTGTGGCAACCATCTTGCAAGCCCGAGAGAATAAGACTAGCCCTGAAGAAGAAGAGCCAAGGCCGGGAAGATGGCCGTGTAGAAAGACAGAACAGAGGCCTCCGTGAATATTACTAAGCTACTGTACCAATCCTCAAACTGGCTGTACCTCCAAACTTGGGTTAGGACTGAAACAAACCCCGAGAATTCATTTGCTTCTGGCTAGCCTTTGGGCAAACGCGAACATAGAACACAACTGAGCTCAGAGTGGGTGGTGAGTGAAAGCCCACGCAGTTGGCACTTCGACTCATGAAGGCCTCAGACCAGCCTGCCTTTGCTTCTGCCAGCAATCCTTTCCTAGCCCACTCCCAGGATGACTTAGCTGAGCCGAATGACCACACATTCGTGACTCCACACATACCTCCATCTCATAGCTAAGGCTATCCACCTCCGCCTTGTATCCCAGGTCCTGGGCACCGTCTCGGGGTCATCCAGATGCTCACTAGATGTCTGTTGGATTGAATTTGGAAACAAATAAAATACACCCTTTGGATCAAATTAAGGGCTACCTGGAGTGAGATGTGTAGATCTGTAAGACATGCCGATACTTTATGTTCCACTAAGAGACCAGAAAAGGCTTCCGATTGAAACGTTGGGAAGTCACACTGAGAATAAATGAGCCACACAGGGCCCCTGAACATTTGCAGCCTCGACTTTGTCGTCAGGGGCAAGGCTGGAGCGTGCTGCTTCGCAGGGCCTTCCCTTTGCCCGGCTTTCGATGCTATCCTCCGGTTAGGTTTCTTTCGAACCCTGCCCGGGACTCATTTGTCTGGGGCAGTTTGTTTCACCAGATTCTTAATTTGCGACTGGCTCTCGTCAGCCACTCCCTGGCCTCTCCAAAGGCGTTTGGCCAAATCTGGGCCCCTCCTCCCCCTCCATAGAAATTAGATTGCGGTTTGGTTTTTCAGACTCCTTCGCTTCCGTGGAGTGCAATTACTGGCTGCCCTAGACCTTCTCAATTTTAATTTCAGCCTCCATTTAAAAAAAAAAAAAGAAAGAAAGAAGGGGGGTGATATTTAATCCTTCCAATTAACATTTTGCAAGAGCAATCATTTCGTGTCTCCAGACTGTGCGGGGCTCAGGGAATAATAAAAGGCCACATTACATCATGCGGTGGCTAAGGAGAAACACTTTGAGCCATGCCACTGGGGACAGTCCCTATCAAACCAGAAAGTCCAGTCACTTTGACCGACAGCAAAAAGTATCGAATGACTAGGACAAGTACTAGTGCAAACAACTGATCACGTCATTACACCCTAATGCAGCCCCGGACTAAGCAAGACCAGGTTCAACCCGACCAATTAAAGAAGTCTGGGAGAGGTTATTCTTTTCTTTCTCCCTTTCTTGTTTTTCAGTTTAGCTTTCTTTTTTCTGTCTTTCCTTTATCCCTCTCTTTCTCAGAAGGGCCTGAGAATGTGGATGATGAGGTGAGCTACACGCTTTTGCCAATCAACAGTGGCAAGCTGGGCGAGGCTCTGTTTCCTGCCACTGTGCTTCTAGTTCGTGCAGGGAAGGTGAGAGCATTTTAATGGGTGAAAGAAATGTCCTGATCAGCAACCAGGCAGCCTTCTAGCCTTCTATCAGCACAGCAGTGCTAACGAGCAGTTGACACGTTGAGGTTCACCCAACTGTTCTGGGTAGATGAGATTACCAGGTGCATGGAGGCAGTGATTAAGAATAATAATATAATAGTTTATGTGTCTGCTGCTCTGGTTCTGTAGCAATGCCTGCACTAAGCACTTTACACGCCTTAGGATATTTATTTAATAGTCTCAGCAACTCTTGGAAGAACTTACGTTAGTATCCCCATCTTTCAACTAAAGAAACTGAAATTACAAGTTATATGGTAACTAGCCCGAAGTCGCAGAAGTAGAAAGGAGCCATGTCGACCAATACCTATCACATGTGCCGTGGTGATTTCATCCAGATTTAATTTCTCTATCTTCTTTAAGAATGACAAGGTCCTTGATTTTAAGATATGAAAGTCCAGATTCAATAATACTATCCTATGTTTATTTGAATAAAGCCATATGATCTTCACACATGGTCATGTCCTCTGAGTTACCCTACCCAACAGCCCGGAAGGTGGGTACCAAAACCTACTGCTGTTGAGTCAATCCCAACTCATTGCAACCCTGTAATTCAGAGGAGAACTGCTGCCCAGAGGCCTGAAGCTAAAAGTCCTTCTGAAGCTACCGTCTTTTCAATCACCTCATGTGAAAGTTGAACATTGACTGAGGAAGACTAAAGATGACTTGAAGCATTTGAATGATGGTGCTGGCGGAGAATACTGAGAGGACTATGGGAGGCCGAGAGAACAAACAGATCTCTCGTGGGCAGCCAGAATGCTCCTTGAAGGCAAAGATGGCGAGACTAGTCTCATGGACTTCGGGCATGTTATCAGGAGAGACAGTCCCGAGAGAAGGACATCACGCTTGGCAAAGAAACTTCTCCAGGTTGAATAATTGAGAATGAATATCATTTCGAAGGTTAAAAAACAACACCAACCAAAAAGGATGCTCCTTTTAAGCGAACATGGGGACCCTTCCTCTCACATACTTGTCGTCAGGAGAAACCAGGTCCTGGAAAAGCATCTCGTGCTTGGTAAACTAGGGAGCCAAGGTCAAAAGGAAAGGCCCTTGACAAGATGGATTGACATAGTGGCTACCGCCATGGGCTGAAACGTGAGGACAATGGCGAGGGTGGCACCAGGCTGGGTAGTGTTCCGTTCTGTTGTGCATTAGGGTCGGTGTGGGGTGGAACCGACTCGATGACCTCTAACAGCAACAACTGACCCTGCAATTAGCAGAACAGTGCATCCCCCCAAATGCAACCAGGGACTCTGTAGAGCACGTCAAGCATGGTTACTTACTTTCTATTTCATTGTTGTTGGTAAGTGCCATCAAGGCAGCTCTCCCTCAAAATGACCCTACACACAAGAGAACAAAGCCCCGCCTGCTCCCACATCATTCTCACAGCGGTTGCTATGTTTCAGCCCATGTGGCAGTGCTGTGTCGATCCATCCGCTGGATGGCCTCTACCTTGGCCTCCAACTTGCCAAGCACTAGATGCTTTCCAGCAACGGCTCTCTCCTGACAAGGATCTGAAATGAAGCGTCGCCATCCTCCCTTTTAAGGAGCATTCTTTTTTTAACCTTCAACGTTATAGGCAGTTACTAAACATTCTCAATTATTCAACTTTGAGAAGTTTCTTTCCAGCCAGCAATTGTCAAGATAGAATGAGCTGGCAACTTCACCCATTAGTGGAAGGAAAGAAAGCAGCTAGGCCGTTCTGTTAGGAGCAGTATCTGAACGTGGGCTGAGAGAGCGAGAGTGCGTTAGGAAACCGCGGGAGAGCAGCAGACACTACCCAAGTACCTTAGAGACTCACGGGCTCTGGGAATGTGTTCTAGTGTCTTTTCTGCCTGGTCTCTACCGACTATTGGAAACTAGGCCCCAATGCAAGGAGCACATCTCAATGATAGGGGGAGATGGCGTTTCCCTAAGTTCCCACTCTTCTATTTTTTTAATGGCATAAAAAACGCCAACTCTGTAGTCACCCAGATAAAATACCTGCTCTTCTGTTTATTGCATGCAGCCATTCTAACTAGTTCCCTCATTCATCTGACCCTGAAGATTCCAATCTGATAAATGAGGATATTGGTTCTGAAGATGAAATAAAAGAGTGCACGTTAAGTTCTTGACACAATTCCTGGTACTTAATAAGCATGTAATAATTGTTAGCTATTGACAAAGCATACTTCATTTTGTGTGTCCATTAGAACTCTGAGAGGAAGACGCAAAGGGTGCAATCTTCTCTCCGATGGCTGATTAACCATCGTGTTTTATATAAACGTGAGAATAAAGTATAACTCATAATGTAGAAGGTTTGAGGCATTCAAAAATCCTCGATCAAGTTCTCCGCCTATGGTAACAGTGAGTTACATAGCATCGGGAGCTGGTTTTCTAAAAGGTTTAGAATGGGTTCAGAAATAAGACAACACCAGATGGAGATGAACATACATTTCCCTGAGTCAAAAACTGTTCACTTTGGGCTCTCTAGAGATGTGGTCTTTGAATAGTCTTGTTTAACATTTTACAGATAACCTAAAATAAAATAATTGTAAATATCTGCAAATAACAGGAAGAATTTCTGGACAGTAAAAAAAAAATTGAAAAGTGATAAGGATAAGTCATCAAGCAGACCCTTTAAGACTTCACGCAACCTGGTTTTTGCCATCAAGTAGCGTAGCAGTGAGTTGGAGACGTCTCACTTGTTAGGTGTGAGAACTGGGGCCAATTATTTAACCACTCCATGCATCGTTTGGCTTGTTTTTTAAATGAGGACATTAAGGGTGCCTGCTTCATAGGCTGCAAAGACTGAATGCGTAATGGAAGAGAAGTCCTTAATATGGTGTCTAAAAGTAGCAAGTGATCTATGCATTTTATCAGTGATAGTGTTGGTTATGGTGCTAGGAGATGGGTCTAACTCTGCTGTTAGTGACAGTGGTAACAGGTTGGGCTTAATGATAATGATGGTGGTAGCAGAATCAAGCGTAAATGAGCTTCAACACATAAAATAAAGGTAGAAGCAGCCAAAGGGTGATGTAGCCTCAGCTATGAATTCTAACTTATAAGAGGATCTTGGTCTTGGGATAGCTGGGTGGAAAGTAGTTGCTTACTGAAAACTAACATCAAACCAAGACCATATTGCCTAGGAGATAGTAGCAGACACAGTTCAGAACATAAAATTTACTCTTATAAAAATTGGTGCCGACCCCCCCCTCCCCCCAATCTCTGGGCATAGAAATTCAAATGCCTCCAAGAGCTAGGGGAAAAAAATCAATAAATGAGTGAAGAGCTTGAGATATAATAGAGGATGAAGGGAAAAATGTAAATGGGAAGCCCTTATCTTCCAAAGAGAGCAACTGCTGCCCAGTTCCAACCGATCAATGTCACGAGGAACCAAACCAATCTTGTCAGATGTTCTAATTTTCAAAAATGTCTGGGAATCTAAATTGGATACCAAAAATTGAGGGGATAAAGGCATGAAGTGGTTGGTTTACAAACTTTCATAGGTGGAGGAATATATTCACAGGATTATAGGATTAAGGTGTAGGTGCTACTTAATTGCCATTGTGAAGCTAAAGAATGATGTACTGGTGCCAAGTTGGCAAGGGGTGGATTGAGTTAGTTTATTGTGCCAACCTGGCCAATAAACACATGTGGGGTTAATTGAAGGTCGGAAGGATAAATGGCTCCGTGAGCCTCGCTTTTCTAGTTCTCGGGTCTCTTGCTTTGTGATGGTCGGATCAGAGTGCAGCTGCCTTAGCCAGTTCCCTGCTTCAGCTAGCAAGGCTCACTTCCTGCAAGACATCCCTGAGGAGAAGCCACATGGGCCGGCCCCGATGCAGCCCTGGGTTCTGGAGCAGCCATGTGGAAACCCTGCCAGCGCTGAGATGCTTACACATTCACTGACTCAGCTTTCCCTCTGCAGTCGGCAACATTGCGTGTGTTTTGTGAGATGGAGGAGGACTTTGTGGATTGGTGGTAGACATATGGGTTAATGGGTTAATGTTGGACTTGTGGTCTTGGGCAGCACTGGGTTGGGATGTTTTCTTGATGTGCCCATACGCTTTATAAAAAACTCTCACTTATACATATGCGTTTCTGTCGATTTGTTTCTCTAATGTACCCAGACTAACACAGAATCCAAAACTTTATGTGTGACTTTTGTCAAACAATCAAAACATACCACAGTCTTAGTTCAGCCTGCGGATCATCAAATCACAACCTAGTCTAAACCAAGGAGTTCCCCCCTAGTTCTCTTGAACATTCCAGGCCTTCGGGGTTTCTGGAATACCTTGATCACTTCACTCTGAACACCTGAGTTCCTGGTTTCACCTCCTGGTTGCTGTGTTACCCAGATCCTGATTTGTATTTTTCTTATCTCCGTCTGCCAACGGCAGCCCGCTCTACAGTGCTTTCCTTTCTTTCTGTCTTAATGTCTTCACTTGGCCTGAGTCATCATGACAGCGCCCTGCCAGTTATTCTCTCCAGCTGAGAGGCTTCACCCAAATTTCTTCCCCATGTTCAAGTGATGGCTGTAAGTTATTTTCTAAAGATATCTGCAAAACGAGTCCTTTTCCTAAGTAGTTTCATCCACTCCATAGCTTCCACAGACCTCTATAGACTGATGACTTTTACAAACATATAGATCTGATTCAGCATCCTCACTCCATAACTGCAGAGCAACTCCCTATGTGACTCTTAATCTGGATGTCACATTTGAACCGAAATGTCAAACAGTCCCAATTTAACCCGTCGCCTTTTCCCCAAAGCTGCTTCCTCTTGGAGATTTATTACATTCTATCTCCTAATTACCCACGGTGCTGAGACATGAAAGTTTCCAAGGCCGCGCCTTTGCCCTCTCTGCTATCACAACTCACTTACTAGGCCTTTGTTATGTATGGTCAGGAGTATTGCAATCGTTTCCAAAGGGATTTCACTAACTCTGATATTACATTCTCCTTCCTTTATCCCAAGCCAGAATAACACTCTGAAATGCAAATTTGATCGTGTTATTCTCTGAAAAGCATTCTCAATGATTCCACACAATCTGCAGAGGGTGGGGTGGGTGTGTAAATTCTTTAGCATAAGTATATAAAACCCCACATGGTATGGTCGCTGATGAGACCTTCCTGATTCCTTTTTCTCGAACCTTCATACCAAAATGTGTACAGTTCCCTAAGCATATACTGTTAAGCACTTTACATATAGTAACTCCCGTCAGCCTCACAAAAACTCCATGAAGCAATAAACATGATTATCCCCAACGTACTTTGAGGATGCTTGGGTACAGGTTGGACAGCTAGCTTGTCCGGGTCACACTGCTCAAGAGTGTCATAACTAGATTTTAACCGGGCTTCAGAATCTGTCCACTCACCATAATATTATTCAGGTTGCCAGAGTGCCCTCTGCTCACAACGCCGAGTCCTGGACAAATAAGAGGGGCTTCAAAGAGTTCCTAGGAAAAACATGGAAATAAAAGGAAATGGAATTTTTTCCCAAACATTTTTAAAACCCATAGTACTTCCTCACACATCCACATTCAACCCAAGAAATAACTCTTTTATGAATTTTTCTCTAGCCTCCTAGAGAGAACAGATTATTCCAGCTCTTGTGCCCCCTTTTGTTTCTCATATAGATGTATAACTTAGTAATCTCCTGATGTATTGTTCTGTTTATGAGTAAACACGGATCTCCCATCCTAAACGGCACATTCGTGACAGTGGGGAGAGTATGCATCATTCTTTGTATCTCCAGAGCTGAGCCCACTCACGGCTGCAATGGTGGTGGCTGTTCAGTGGGGTTGTGTCCGTTCTGATCCTCTGCACAACAGAGCAAAACAGTGCCTGGGAATGAGCTATCCCCACAATAGTTATGAGGGAGCCATTGCTGCAGCCATGGTGTCAAGCATCTCGTCGAGGGTCCTTCTCCTTTTGCTGCTCTTCTCCTTTATCAAGCAGGATGGCCTTCTCCAGGAACCAGTCACTCCTGATGCCGTGTCCATAGAACGTGAGTGGAAGTCTCAGCATCCTCATTTCTACAGGGCATTCTGGTAGTACTTCTTCCAAGACAAATGCTTGTTCTGCTGGCAGTCCATGATACTTTTCCTGTACTGTGATTCAACTGCGGCAACTCTTCTCCGGTCCTCCTTCTTCAGTGTCTGACTTTCGTGTGCATAGGAGGCAACTCAAAACACCATGGCTTGGGACAGGTGCACCTGAGTCCTCAGGGTAGCATCCTTGTTCTTCAACACAGCAAAGAGGTCTTGTGCAGCAGAGTCACCCAGTGCAATGCATCATTTGATCTCTGGATTGTTACTTCCATGAGCACCGATTGCGGATCCAAGCAAGACAAAATTCTTGACATAATTGATACTTAATAAATGTTTGGAGAATAATGTGTTGAATAACTAAACAAAATGCCAGTGCAGCGATGGTCGGTCATCACAAGAAGGGCATTGTAAAAGAAATACAAAACTCTTGGCAGTATACTAAATTGTAGGGTAGAGGAATGTAACTGGGGGCGGGGGCGGGTTGTATATTAATAGATTGAGACCTCCCTTCTTCGACACAGGGAGGACATAGATAAGGTGAGCAGGGACTGTCTCAAAGTAAAACAGCATCAAACTGAGGCCTGGAACAGAAAGGGATCACTAACATTTTACATACTTATGCTATTTGCATTATGTAATGTAAAGTAACCATTATTCCTCTTGTTTCATTAGATCGTAAGTTCCTTCAGGGTAAGAGTTGCTCATGCCAAATTCATATTCTCCACCACATGTTCCAGAAGCCTGAAACACTGCAAGTAGTCAGTCATTGCTTATGGAGATGAACTCTGTAATTTATTTGATGTCAAAAGTTAGCCCTTCCCTTTAGAAGCAAACTGCTGTAAACATTTCATTGTTCTCTACTTGGTCCAAAAAGCCCTACTTAAAGTGCTCAACTGCTGACCTTTGATCAGAACCCACCAGTCACTATGAGGGAGGAAAATGTGAGGGCTTGCTTCCTTAAAGACCTGCAGCCTTGGAAACTCCAGGGAAGAGAGCAGGGGCAGTTCCCTTAAGACACAGCATCCACTTGATGCCAATGAATTGGTTTTGGTATATTTGGTCCACATATGAAATTCTAGTCTACATCAAATGGAAGTTTCATTAAACAGACCAGGAACAACATGTGTGAGAGACGCAAGCTTCCCTCGGGGCAGGATGTGGGTCTGGGAACCAGAAAACCTAACACGATGGAGCTGAAAGTTCTCAAAAAGAGCGCATGTACAAATAATGATTTGTAGTTTGTCTCCAAAACAGAACAACACAAGTCAGAGACCCAGAGATATCTGATCAAGCATCGGCGTTTGAGCCTGTCCTTTCCCTTATACTTCCCACTCTTCTTCTAACGAGTGTAGTGACTCCTCATCATAAGAAAAAAGATGGAGAATTCAATAGTATGGCAAACATATTTCCAACCTAAGGAGGCAATGGAATAAAGCCCTTTCAGGCTCTCAGAAGTTCCTCTTGCCCTTGAAGTTGGTCCCTGGAGAAGCTAAGACTCCCGGGATTCTGCAAGCAGCTGGAGTCATCTGGTGAGTGATCAGAAGGCTCCTGGGAGGAGGCCCAGCTGGGATTGCTTCCAACCCGTGTCTGCACCACCTGTAACTCTTCAGTACACATGCTTGCCAGAAGATCATCCCAAGCCCGGAGGGGGTTGGGGAGAGCTGCCATTCCAGAAAGAACCACCAGCCAACTTTGGCAGCAGAAGGGCGTCCTTGTGCATTGGGAAGGGATCGAGCTTCCAGCAAAGGGCAGCTCATCAGTCCTGGTATGCAGATCCCAGGAGCTGTGCCCACTGAGCCTGCCCCACCTTGCCCAGGAAAGAGTGAGCCAGGGAAAAATGGGAAAGGTGTTCCTTCCCCACCTCCTGCCAGTTCCAGTCAATTCCAGATGTGTCCCAAGTCCTGGGTCAGAGTCAGGCAGGATTGACTCTGGATTATTTTTCTTTTGTCACAAATGTCTCTAGACATTGGCAAATGTCGCCTGGTGGGCTAAATCATCCCCAGGTGAGAACCACTGGCTTAATCATTGTTTCATACATAAAGCTGCAAATATATATGGTATCTGGTAGCCCGTAAGTACCAAAGAATTATAACTTCTGTTCCAATGACAGCACAGCCCCACCCACATCCCCTCAGCATTCACCTCAACAAGCTAAAGACTGCACCCCACGAACAGCTGAGAACCTCTGGACTTCAGAGTGTGTTCAGTCTTTTCACGGGGCAAGCTGTAAGTCAATACTTTCAGAAGCAACACTTAACCACTGACAGTCAAGGAGCTGATGGAGAAATACATGAGCTCTCCAGTCCCCCGCCCCACAGTTGGGATAATTCTGAGGGGTACTCTGCACAATCTCCCAGAAATTGTCAGTGAGATCAGACTCCGTTGCCCACAGTGGTAACTCAGTCGATAATACACCTCTTCCCTGGCTCACATGCTTACTCCTTCACACGTGCTTCCTAGAATCACATACCAAACTATTGGCATTATTTACTTTATCTTTTATGTGTTCCAAATTTACTTTTACTTCTATGATTTTTTTTATAGATAGTCTCTTCTGCTATTTGGCTGCTGCCACAATGACTGAGGGGCATCCCCTTAGAAGCTTCCTGGAGGCCCACCAGTTGGATGCAGAAAATTTGAGAGGCAACTCTTTTTTTTTAATTGAGCTATAATTAACATATCAAACAATTCAATAATACAATCAGATCAAGAAGGGCTGTGCAATCTTTGTCACCATCAGCTTTGGAACTTTTTTCCCTCCTACTTTGGCACATTGATGCTGGTTCCCCAGTCCCCCCACCCCGTCCTCCCCTCCGTACGTTTCTTTTCCTTTTTTACATTGGTTTGTTTATTTTTAAACAATTTTTAAAACAAACAAATTGCATATGCATTTCAATATTTCAATCACATGGATTGTGATAAGAATTGTATGAGGCCCCTATAAAATGATTTTTTTTTTTAATTTAATCTACCCTTACTGCCACCCAGTTCCTACTGCCATTCGCCTCAGAGCAGGGCTGCTGCTAGAGCCTCAGTCCCTACAATCAGGGCTGGCACATAGGCACTATCCAGTACAGTTTGGTGAACTGGGGAGTGAAGGTCCTTTTCGTCCCTAAAATCCTCTTATGCTCCCCACGTCATCAATGAAGGATGCAGATAAAAGTCCTTAAAGTCATGCCCAAGGCAGAGCCCTTGTTACCCATTCTCTCTCCCACTTCATCTCTCACCACGTACCTACTCCACTCTGCCCCATGCACACGCACCTTCCATACTTGAGCATTCCATACTGTTTATGGTTCCCAGAGAGGTGTTCTTTTGCATATGTTGCCCATTGAACTTAGGGTGTCTTTTCCCAGTCCTTCTATCAATGCTGATAGAATTCTTCAAGAATCTGCTCAAATCAGGCCTCCTCTGGGTGGTCTGTGCTGATTACTCTAAGTAAAGGTAGCCCTCCTGTGCTCCAATAAGAGTATTGTGATTTGCAGTTTGCCCATCCATCTCCCCCAACAGACTGAGAGTTCCTTGAGGAAGGGGCCGTGTCTTTGATTTATAGGTTTTCTTAATGCCTGGCACGAGTAGATGCTTAAAGAATAAATGCTTGGGGATTGAGGGAAGGCCTGGTCTGCTCCCTGAAGTGATACTTTGAAGAGGTTCAAGTGCGCCATCCTCATCTTCCCAAATCAGCAACTGACTTCTGCCTAGAGAAACTGCTTGGTGA
>NW_022103968.1:40339574-40347048 GCF_000313985.2 Echinops telfairi
AGTTTCCACCTAATGATGCATGATCATACATGCCATTAGAACACTTCAGGAGTGTGATCTGAGCAGCAGAGGAGAATCTCCTGAACTCACCAGAGAGTTGTTTGGGATGAAACTCTAGGAGTTGATCCATGGAAGGCTACCAATGGTCCATGTGGACATAAACGTAGAGCCCGAAGCTTCGTCGGCAAGACATGCACTCTACCAAATGCCCAAGTTGGAAGGAATTTCTAGAGACCACAAAACCAGCTCTCTCACTTGACAACTGAAGGTGCGCCCCTGAAAGCCACAGAGGACACTTGAAATGCTGTAAGCCCAATAGCAGAGAAGATGCGCCAGACCAGGCCTCAAGGCTCCTAACACACGTTCACACGTGTTCACACTGCACCGCAATCCTGCTCACCAAGCATGCCCATGACTGAGTTCTTCAGCCTCCTATGCAAGCTGGCTTGGCAGTAATTGCCTGAACTAACCCATTCCTTTTTACTTTCCTATCGGTAAATCCATGGCAGGCTTCATCAGGAGACTCAAAAAGTGACTTATCCTTGTCCTTAACTGGGACAGAGTAGAGACTAGATTCCAGTTCTCCTGACTCCTTGTAACGTGTATTTTATACTCCTGCAATGTCTCCCATGCCCCAATGTCCCTACAGAGAGATCGTAAAGAGGAAATGAGGCATTTCAATCTTTAAGTCTCAAACCAATAACTTTGAAGCCAATATGTCAAATAATACACCGCCCGACATGTCTAGCATTAGCAAGTCAAGCTTCTTCACTGGAAGCTTCTTTATATCAACTTTTCATGCTAAAGACACTGGTCATACTTTCTAAAAGACATGATGTATCCAAAAGGGGGGAGACACATGGCATTTGGGACAATCAGTCCAAGATTGGGTCTTCAGAGGGGAAAGATGTCAGAGCAGAAAGTTAAAGCAACTTCCGCTGCTATTATAAAATATGTATCATCATTTGTAGGCCTCCACAGAAGGATAAGCAATCTCTCTTTCTATGTTGTAATGGCAAGGATATTTAAATGTCATTTTAATTTTGGTAGTATTTCAAAGAACTACATTAATGGCACATTCTCTTTAGATGTGTTTTTATTATGCCAAAGACCAGTGGCTTTCCACCCTTCCAGGCTCCAAAATGGACACGCGTACAAAGTGTGTGTGTCTGTGTGTGTGTGTGTGTGTGTGTGTGTGTGTGTGTAATTCAACTATGGTTCTCACAGAGAAAAAAATTAAATACTTACAGAAAAAGCATAGGGTAGGCCTCTTAGCCAAATTACATCAACCACACTCGTGACTTAAACTGGTTTCTGTAACTTTCAGCTCTGACACCTTCTGTCTCTGAAGATGCAATTTTTGACTAATTGTCCCAAATTCCATGTGTTTTTCTCCCTTTTTGATCCATCCTGTCTTTTAGCGAGGATAGCCAGTGAATGTAGACACAGGATCATGCATAGAGAGATCCTTTTATCCAAAAAGGAGAAGAGCAAATGAAGACATGTTCCGGGTTATCTCGTGCTCATTGAAAGGATCAATTAGCACAGCTCATTTAGAAAGCAAGATGGTGAAACCACGTCGGTGCCATCTATTTGACAGTAGCTTCTGGAAATTGTTTCTAAAAAAGGAACATAAGCAAAATGTCCACTGCCTGTTAACCAAATGGGGAGGAGGAAAGAGATTATATGCATGATCAAGCAAAGGCTTCCGTTGCAGGACAACGACAACAGGAGACAGGTTGTGGAACAGGAACTGGGAAAGGATGGCCCCAGCGATGAAGACATAGTATACTGTAGTAAAATGCCAGGTCTTGGTGTAATTAGGCACGCAACCATTAAAAATAATCATTTCAAAACCTGCATCAAAGAAAGAAAAATGCCTTACATGAAAGGTTAGAGGATATGAAGTAGCACGAAGTTTCCATTACAATTCAATGTTTAAAATATGCCATTCTACAGCTTAAAAACTTCCCCGTTGCCATCTGATTTGAGCCCAGGCTCTTTGTTATAGTTCATTGGGCCCTTCTTGGCTGCATCTTTACCTGTTCACCCCACTTTCTGACCACTCTCCCTTACAGTGTTTAGGGACCTTAAAAAGTGTCCAGAGATGTCACCCTTCAGCCATCAGTTGAAACATTGCTTCTTTGAGAGACCTTTCAAGACCTTTCCCACAAAAGTGACTCTATGTCAGCATTGCCATGCGGCGTTGCAATTTCCTGTGGTCTTATTGGTTGTCTCCAGTAACTATGAGCTCCTTGGAAGCAGAGATCTTATCTACCATGCACCCGGCTGTAGAGCAGGTCTTAGCCTATAGAGGGACCCCACGGATGTACATTAGATGAATAAGTATGTAACAGAATGATCAGTGAGAGATTCTGTGAATACATTTCATTGCTCCTAGCCTTCCTGCTTTCGTGTTTGAATGAATAACCGGGTGCACGTACATATGTGTGCACATGCAATAAGCAGAAATCAGAAGGGAAGACAAACAGGAGAGAGCGACATTAGGGGAACATGGCCTTTAGTAATATGGTGTTTCTTTAGAGTATAACAGGTTTATTGAGTTTATTGAAATATAAGTCACATACTGCTATAATGTGTATATATACATTATAGATATATTTATACTATATATTACAGTATATATTTATACCTTTAAAATGTGAAACTTAATAAGCCTTCATATAGTCAAAGAATGGTAAAGCCATCATCAATATTTCCAGAAGATTTCCATCATCCTCAAAGGAATTCTCTCTACTTTTAGCTCTCACCCTGCGCCCCCAGCCCGAGCCCCCCCCACTTCATCGCTCCAACAAAACCATTCATCTGCTTTCTCTTTCTTTAGCTGTATCTATTCTGGACCTATCATCTAGGTGCAATCAAATAGTCTGTGGTATTTCATATCTGCCTTCTTTCACTTAGTTTAATAGTAGTATATATTGTAGTATAGACTATGCCTTTTATTTCTTTTGTGGCTGAATTACATTCCTTTTGATGGAATCCTCTGTTTATTCATTCAGCAGTTGACAGATAGCTTGGTTATTTCAACCCATGGACAATGCTGCTGGGAACATTCATGTGCAAGTGTCTGAGAGCGGACTTTTTTGTGTGGACGTCTCTTGAGTATATACCTACGAGTAGAATCCCTGTAATACATGGTGACGTTATGTTGAACCTTTGAGGCCCTGCCGGGCTGTTTCGGAAGGTGGTTGCACAGTCCCACTAGCAGTGGGTGAGGCCCCAGTTCCTGCACAGCCTTGCCAAGACTTGTGATGTTCTTGCTTTTGACATTAGTTACCCTAGTGGGTGTGAAGTAGGATCTCATTGTGGTTTAAATTTGCATTTCCCTGGTGACTAATGATGGTCAGCATCTCTTCAGGTACTTATTGGCCACTTGTAAGGGAATATGATTTTTACGTGTTTTTCTTCAATTTAGGAAAAATGTTTAGTACAAGAAAGTCAAAATAACTTATTCCTAATAAATATGAAGCACGCGGACACCGACTCTGAGTGAGCTGCTGGTGAGGAGCACAACAGGAGAAGCGTGGCACAAATAAGATGCCTTGGCCCCCATCAGAAAAATAAAGGACCAGGCAAACTGGGTGAGGACTTCAGTCCCAGAGTCAACCTTTGGGCCAGTTGATGTCTTTGACCGCTGGGTTCCGATCAGTAACAGGAAATACTGTTGCTGTTTGATGCAACTGGGTCAGTTCTGACTCATAACAACCAGATGTGACCAAGTAAAACTGCCCCCAATGAAATGCTGACAATGCTTACTTCTATTGCAAGAGTGCTGTGTGAAATAAAACACCTCGCTACAGCCTCTTCCCGGTCACACAGGAAGCACTTAAGCAATCTTAAGTAACACCATGTGTTACAGGGATTCTACTCGTAGGTATATACTCAAGAGACGTCCACACTACAGAAAGGAGATCAGGGAGTTCAAGGTAATCGCTTGGTTTTCTTTCACTCTAGAACTTCATTCTGCAAATGTGTATTATGACTTTCAAGAAAAAGAGAATTTCTTTCCCAAATCTAATTGATCGTGGACTCATAGGTCATTGGGTGGGACAAAGAACCAAAGAACACGCTTTCAGAAATAGGAATCTACCCCTTTTCTGTTACAGACAGGAACACTGGGCCTTGAAAGGAATTGTTGCAGGACCTTCAGCCGCCTGACGACAAATCCAAAGAGAGAACCCGAGTTTCCACGGACTCCCTCCCATTCTTTAATGGGGTTCTTTCCATGAACCTACCACCTCCCCACCGAGGGAGGAGAGGGAAGTCCTGTGATCTGTCCACAGCCTCAGTGTTGTTCCATCCCCCTTGGCACATTGGCTGCATGGATGGGCTCAAGCGTAGGAACAGTTGTGAGGATGGCACAGGACCGGACGGTGTTTCGTTCTGTTGTCCACAAGGTTGCCGTGAGTCAGAACCGAGTCAGTGGCACGGAACAAGCAGAACTGTCAGTCAAGCAAGCTCAGTCCCTGCCCTTCAGGCCCACCCTGAGATTTTCATGATGAAGCAAGAATACAAATGAGGGTCCGCATACCGTATGCCCAAGTCCATTTCCAATCCCTGGACTCACAGCCACTGCAGGAAGCTCTGAATTTGTTGCCCTGAGATCAACTTTAAATCTTGAACCAAACTGTCCCATAAAGTCATTTTTAAACCAAGCAACAGTTTAGCTAAATTAGTGAAAGATGTGTCTCATGAACAGTGTGCTCTTTTAGAGAATCATCTATGTGAGATCAAACAGGCAGCAGGAACACCGAAGCACAGCTAGGTGACGGGGCCGTGAGTCTAGCTTAATGGCATGCTTGAGGTAGAGAGAGCCAGAGGGATGGCACCGCAGGAAGAATGTAACCAATGTCACTGAGTTGTCCTTATAGAACTGGTGAAAGAGGGGTGTGTTTTGCTGTGCATAGATTTCAACCGGAGGGAAATTTATACATTTTCTATTTACTTATTTATATCTTCTATTTTCCTGCCTTGACAAGGAAGCTTTCACAAGGACCTAGCAGATAGGCTTGAATTTTAGAACCCTCAGGGTTCCTGTGGGGGGGCATGATGGCCTGAGGAAGAGGGGCCCTAGCTTTCAGTCCACATCCCATCTCTTCCTACCGCTGGCTCTGTATCTATGTGGACCCCTGACCAACACACAAGCTTCTTCCAAAACCTCAACAGCAATTGCTTCGGCACCTCCTCCCTCAGGACTCGGAAGTATGAGGACTGAAAACAGGGTCAACTCTCAAGGGAATTGGGTCCAGGAAGGTCGACCCAAGGTTGTTTGGGCATGGAATGTGGGGTCCCAGGCACCCAGGGCAGAGACTCTGAATGGGTACAGTGCCTCAGCTCTGGAAACCCCTCATGTTGTGCGTAGAGGTGTGGGGAGAGGAGGGTCAACGCCAGGCTTGCTTTCTGAAGAGTAAGACTCAGGTTTACAGTCCCTGAGCGGTACAAGTGGTTGTAAAGGTTAAGCTCTCTCCTGCTTGCCATAGGTTGGCATACAAATGACATACAAGGTGACATAATGGCACCTTGGAAAACAGGCCTGGCAAGCTGCTTCCCCAAAATTCTTTGGAACGATTCCACTCCTCCATACATGAGCTTACTTACCATGAGTCAGAAGCAACTCAACAACCCTGACCGTAGCAACTCCCTCACAGTGATCGGGGATTCAAACTCACCCAGCAGGGCCAACAGAAAGCATCACTGGCATCTGCCTCCGTAGGGAATACAGTCAAGAAGTAGAGGCCTGGTGGTATAGTGGTTATGCGTTCGGCTGTGATCCCCACGGTCCGCAGTTCAAAGCCACCAGCAGTCCATGGGAGAAAGACTGGGCTTTCTACTCCCGTGAACCATGGCAGTCTCGGAAACCCACAGCAGGGTCGCTGTGAGTGCGCATGGACTCCAGGGCGGGGAGGTTGGTTTGTGTTATAGTCAAGAACGCCCCTGCGCAGCAATTCTACACCACGTAGGTTTGACGAGATGGCCATGGGTTTCAGTGTTCATTTTGCTTGGCACCCTCTGCCCCTTCTGAATGCCACAAGGACTGTTTCAGGGGAGCTGCTGGAAAAGAATCATTATCGCCATGTGAGAAAAGTAGATTGCATCCCCCACCCCCACCCCTCCCATCCCCTCTGGGGAGGGTTATCCTGAGATTCACTCGCAGCAGCAGGGGAAACCCCACGGGGCTCATGGAAGCGTCCGATGCACACAGCAAGGTGATCTGCGAAGCTGTTTCTCTGTCATCCCGCCATTCTGTAAATTAAGAAAGATCGCTGAGAAGTGCAAGGAGACTCAAGGCTCACATTATCGCTGGTTGGCTTGTTACATGTAAATAATAAGAACTTTATGGTCGCAAACAGATTGTACATTATCATCAGTATGATTTCAGCCTGCTTATGGTTCCTCGGCTAGTTGAAACCATATTTTCAGTTCTCATCTCAAACCCCGTCAGAATTTGTTTTGCTAAAGCTACAGAATGATACAGGTCAGATCAATTATTATGAAAAATTCAATTAAAGAGAGCACCATATGTGGCACTATAAAAAAAGACAGCAGCAGCACATATGGCGGGGAAGAAATGGCAGGACTGTGTCCCCTGCACGTGCCCGACACCATCCCGCCCTTCTGTCCTCAGTCCTTGTCCCGGGAGCCACGTTGGAATAATAAATCCCTTCCCCTGTCGCCAGCCCAGCCTTAGACACCCTTCTGGGCCCCAAACCTCCATTCTCTGCTGCCTCCCCACTGGGAAATCTGACAGCCTCTGTCGCTGCGTTCAGCTGCAGGGGACTTGATGAAAAGCACATTGGTTTTCTTCCAAAGTTGATATTTTTAAACAGGGGACCAGGAAAAAAAAATAAAACCAATTTCGTTGGACAGTTAAAAACAGTGTGGCCAGGTTTGGCTTGGAGCGCTTCTTCAGGCCTGCAGGGGGTGTCGCCAGTGCCTTAAGAACCCCAGCTCCAGGGTCAGGCCAGGTGGGGTAAGCCCGCCAAGTCTGGGTTTTCGCATCTGTAAGATGGGGATGATCGCTTTCACTCCCTCCTGTGCCTGCCTGGGGTGTAGTGGTTACAAGATGGCCTTCAATCCTCAAGGTCAGCGGTTCCAAACTTCTGTCTGCTCCCAGAAATAGGACAGGGCTTCCTATGCTCAGGAAGAGCTGCAGGCTCAGACACTCTCAAGAAACTCACTACCTTGTCCTGTCAGGGCGCTATGCGTCTGCCTCGACTCGATGACAAGGAGTCTGGTTTTTCGGTTTGGGTGCCTGCAAGGAGAACGAAATGACTTAATCCTCGCGACAGTATTCCGGGTAATGCCTGTGGAAGAATGCAAGGTCGGCCCATTTTGAGGGTGATTTCTATGTTGACACCCTTGACAGGCTATAAAGTTTGGTGGGAAAGCAGAGCATGTAAGTCAGGAGCTCTGGACCTGCCACCAGCGCTAAGATTTGGGGCAAGTCAGTTTA
>NW_022103968.1:40347527-40349265 GCF_000313985.2 Echinops telfairi
AAGAAGAAGCCCCAGAATCGATCAGCAAGAGCATCGCTTCCTTGCTGGCCTGAAGTTTCTAATGGTTTTTGTGTCTTGGAATCATAACCAAGAGATGCGCCAGTCTGCGTGCCTGAGACCCACTACAATGGCAGCTAGGCTGGGGCTGAGCCCACCTGGCCCTGACCACCACTTGGGTGAGATAAGAGAATTCTGCAACCTTCTGGTCCCCCAGCTCTTGGCTCACAAATGAACTCTCCAAAGACCCTTCCAGCCGGGCCATTCTCCTAGTTAAAATGAACACGTTCTTTTTATCCAACTCTTCTTTCTTGGCCTCCAAGAGTTGGAAGAACTAGGAGACGGGAAGCATTCTTCTCCAGAATCCTGACAGCCTTTGGGGGGGGTACTAAAATGGCAACATGGAGAGGGAGAGTGCGTCTCGAAGGAAAAAGTGAAAATGGAAAGAAGGAGGGGAAACGAATGTTCTCGCTTGACCCTGCTTTGCCTCTTCAGGTGAAGGAAGAGGAAGGGAGGCGTCACCGTTGCACCAGAGCGGTTCCGAGGAGGAAGCAGTTTGGGGAAGTGGCTGTTTGCAAAGCTCAGGGGAGCAACCAACTGCTGGAGGAGGTGGCTCCTCTGCTGGCCACGGGGAGCGCCCCCCGCAGGGCTCCCGGCTGTGGTGCCAGTGCGGGAGGAGCGCCCAGATCCGGGAAGCACAAACCCAGTGGAAGCTGGGCTGGGGTTAGGGACCTGGTCCTTGTCTCCACGCTCTGTTTTACCAGGGCTGCCTGTCTCCACGCTCTGTTTTACCAGGGCTGCCTGTCACCTGCTGGTTGAAGAAAATAAAATCAGGATTACAATAAAGCCTTTTGCACGTGGACTTGGAACATTTTTATTCTGCTGGGGGTTGCTATGGCTCAGGGAGCCTCTTCCTGCCCCCAATTGCTCCTTCCCTCCCGTGCTCCTCTCACTGCACAGGCTCCTTCCTTTCTCCTTTCCTTCCTCTGTCCTCTTGCTGTTCTTCCTACCACCACCACCATCCCCACACACATGCTCAGAGTGCTTTGTTCCAAACCTTCCTAAGGACCTCCCCGTCCTCCCCTTCTCTGCAGCCTCTTCTTCTCTGACCAGCTCCCCACACTGTAGTCCTCCTTCCTCTTCTCTCCCTCGCCCGGTCCTCTCTGAGTCTCTCACTCTTTCTCCTTCCGGCTTTCCCAGTCTCTGTCCCCTGCTCCTGGTCCCCCTCTTCAACATGCCCTGACAGCACCTTTCTGATTTCCCTTTTTGGTCTTCTAGGACTTTCATGGGTGTCGTCTGCTCTCTGGTCATTTCCGACGCAGAAGCACCCTATACATCACAGTAGATCTGCTCCATGCGCTTTTATAACCTCTTATCTTTATGGGACCCAGTCATCAGGCCTTTCTCCCACAGAGAAAGAAACATTAGGTGGGTTCCCACCACGGGCCTTCTGGTGAGAAAACTCAAACCAAACCCACTGTCATCGAGTCAAGGCCAACTCATGGCAGGGCCCGAATAGGGCAAGGTAGGACTGCCCCTGTGAGTTTCCAAGAGACTGTGACTCTTCAGGGAGGAGAGAGCTTCAGAGTGGCTGGTGGGGTTGGAACACTGATTGGCTCCTGCCTAGGATTTTACAGGTAGTATAAAGTCTGACAAGCAGATATCAAAAGGCCCTGACTTTGCTAGAGAGAGAGAGAGAATAGGGGAATAGTGGTTCAAGTCTGAAAAAGGAAAATAAGTA
>NW_022103968.1:40350256-40365592 GCF_000313985.2 Echinops telfairi
CGTAGACTTCTCATACTTCCCTGTAGTCTCCAGAGAGCCTACCTTGTCCCTAAGACACAGTAAAGGCTCAGTAAGTGTGTGTTGATGACATAAATTAGTATTGCAACGTGATGTGGTTTCATTTCTTTTGAGCACAGGTAGCCACGGGGCCAAGTGAGCCAGGGAACAGAGCTACAGAGTCTTGAAAGACTCTTGGAAATCCTCTATCAAAGATGCCTTATCACCTGTCATTAGCATAAACATCAGTCAACATTTGCTGTCTTCAATAGCCTAACATTCCCCTTGTTTTCATTGCTAATTTTCTTTGCAAGCCCTCTTTTATTAATACAGGTCAAATCCCAGCCCATGCACCTGTACACAAAGCCGCTGTCTCCGCAGATGCTCCACGGTGACCCTGGGAATTCCGCTGCCCATTCTTCTGCCCCCAAATGATTCATCTGCTAGACTGATCTAATTTGCCCTTTCAACCAATATTTGTGTTATGGTTTCTTGGTGCTAGTTTTTGTAGAGTAAGCACACTATCGCATTTCATTCTCACAATACCCTGGGAAAGTTGCTATTATTTGCCCCACTTTCAGAAGAGAAAACTGGGACAAAGGTGGCCAAGTAGGGTCACCAAACATCCCAGTTTGCCAGCCACAGAGGGAGTCCCTGGAAGTGGGACCAAACCCGCTTCCTGGTTGATGTGGGGTCAGGTTATGTCCCGAGACATGAGATGGACGATTCAAAGCCTGGGGAAGCTGTAGACGAAGTGGAAGAGTTGGTCGTTCTAGCTGCGTCACTTGCCCAAGGCCACACAGCTAGTGCACAGCCCGGCTGACTCCAACACCACAGTTTTAACTGCTCTTCCCCTCCCACCTAATGCCTTATCTTGCCTTTCTGGTTGTTTCTAAGACATACCCTAATCAACTCACACCCCAAAATACTACCTCCTATACCACCACCACCCAAAAAAAAAACCCAACCCAACTTGCTAACTCCATTGAATAGTAATGGCAGCATCCTAATAGCCCCTTCCAAATCTCTCATAGTTTTCCATTTCTGGATCTGCCTTAATCCATACCTTTAGGCCCTGAACTTCCCCAACTCAAATGTTCCTTTGCTCCTAAGTCCCTTCTCTACACAGCACCATCAGATTCTCCTAGATGGCTTGAACTCAACTTGGATTCACAGCACAGTCTCATACTTGGCAGGTCAAATCAAGAGGATTACATGACACATACCAGGTTGTACCCATGTCTTCTTAATCTATAGAACAACATTTTTTTTTCCAAAACACTTTCCCTTAACTCTCCTACCATTCCCTTGGCCAACGAGCAAGTCCAAACCACATCAAGCCCTTCTAGCTGCCCTGCAACTATCTTAACAACCCTCACTGCTCTGCTAGACTGGTCTAGCTCTTGAAAATTGCTGTGGCGTGGGCCTCCAACACCGGGTGACCTCCGCTCTCGCCCCCCAGACACCAGAATGCTGTGTGGACCAGTGCCTCCTACATAGGCAGTTGCAGATCTAACGGTTGGAATCCATAGGGTTTTCCTTCTCTGATTTTGGAAAGTAGATCACCAGCCCTTTGTTCCTTATCACTGTAGTCCAGAAACCTGTTCAGCTTTGTAGTACTGAGCAAGCCTCTCCTAAGGGACACAGACTCGCTCGCTACGCATGAGATGCAGTTGCCAGGAATTAAGCCTGCATCTCCCATTCGGAAGGCAAGAAGGCTGCCCTGGCACCATCACTGGCCCTGACAGTGCACCAATTCCAGTTCCTCTCCACATCTGCCCCTCTGTTCCTGCGCGTCCTCCCCTCCTTCAACCACTGGAGAGATTTGTACTGAGCACTTTCTACAGGGAAAGCACAACCCCGGGCAACAGAGGAAGAAGTTCCAGTCCTCCCAACACAAGAGTTTCACTGTAGCTCCGTTTCAACTCCTCAGGACTCCTTTTCCTCATGACTCTCCAGAAGATATATTGTCTATCCCACGGCCTTTGGCCTTAAAGCCATTCAATCCCATTCACACATAGGGGGACCTCGAGTTCCTAATTGAACCATCAGGTCTTGAGTGTATTTCTGCTGGAACACCCCACAAGACATCTGACCCCGGGTGAGGCAGACAGTAGACGCTGCAGAGTTACTTGTTGAACTGAATTAAATTGGTCCCAACAGACTCTGTCACAATCAGTCCTGTGCGACAATGCTGTTCTCTCCTTCCAGCTTACACAGTAGTCCTTCTGCCAGAGAAGAAAAGCTCCACTGCCTGCTATTTGCATTGTAGTCAGAGAGGGAGAGACTTGACATCAAAGTGACCCATTTACATTTCTTTGTTTCACTGCTAAGGAGGAACTCACCCCCTTCCCGGGCTCTTCAGCCTCCTCCCCCAGACATCTCAAATCACCTAATAACCATCTTCGGAACCCTCTCTGTCACCACCCACCCCCTCACCAAGCACGCATACCACCTCAAATGCTGAACCACAACTCAGATTTGTAAAGTTCAAGAACAAAAAGAAGGAACAACTGACTCATTTTTCCCCCTTGATCCAAAGAGCAATGGGTTCTCTAGAGCAGCCCTGACACCTCTCATGTGGCCTGTTCTAAAGCTGGGGCAGACCAGTGCGCTAACCAAATGGAACAATGGACCACACTGTGTGACCTTGACAAGATATGAGAACTTAAATTCTGAGCACCCAGGTTTGCAAAGAGCTATGGATGGCAGGCAGTACCAGCCCCAAAGCCATTTGCATGGTCCCCACAGAGATGACCTTCCAATGGATTCTTTCTAATCTTTGACCCAGGATGTATGCAAACTTGCCTACTGGCAGAATGCCTTGGAACATAGGTTACCTCACTAGGCAGCCCCTCACCCCTCCCTAGCCAGCCCAGGGAGGAGCAGTCTCTTTCAGGGGGTTGCCTGAGCTCCTTGATGGAGGTCACCATGCTGAGGACCATACAGGGAGTCGCATAGTCATGAGTCATGTCCTGCCAGTCTTGCCCTGACTGCCTTGGTCAATCTTGTAAGCCCTTCTGTCTCACGCAATGTACCTGTCCAACTCACGGCCCGGCTTGTGCTCCTGTAGTCCTACCTGAACTGTGATGTTCTCATCTGCCCCAATCAGGAATTTGTGACAGTTCCTTTGTTCCAGGCCGAGTTAAATAGCATCCCGACCGTAATTCTGAGAAGTCAAGTTGACCCCATACTAGTGGACTTCCTCAGCCAGATGATGTATCGAAGTCTTTATCTCTTTTAAGCCTTAATACCTGTTCTCCTTAAATCATATTCAAGAGATTGGGTTCTCTTTTATGCCCTAAAACCTGAAGTAAGTTACTTCGATCCTCTGGGCTGAGGTTGTCTTGACTCTGAAGTGAAAGGCTTCTTCATCACTCACAAATTCTCTGACTGCGAGTGTCTTCTCACCCCTGGGCTCCCTCCAGAGTGCAACCTGCTCCAAAGGCAAAAAACTTAAACCCGTCGGCTTCAATAGCTCTTTGGTTGCCAGGAAGAACTGATGGATACTTTCTTTTTTCTCCATAGCATTCCATGCTGAGAAATGCTCATGATTTAAAAAAACAAAACAAACAGTCTAGTTCACCCAAAATGGGAAGCCAAGAGAAGAGCAAATAGGTCTCAGGAGCTCTGACCTGTCACATGCAAACCAATCCAATGCAAGGTGGCCCCGGGTGTGTCAGAGTAGAATGTGCTCCTTGGAATGCTCGATGGGCTGCCTTTGAGTAGACATCCGGCTCAACCCTTTTGGTAAGCCGCTGAGCACCATCAAGCACCTGGTGGCAATAAAGTAACCCCAACCCCTTCTGCAGTTTGGGTTCAGCAGCACAGGCACGCAGACCCCCAGGCGGCTGGGAGGCCACCCACCCTCAGCTTTGGGCTTTGGATGCTCCCTCCCTGAGAGAATACACAGAGCCCATCGAGTGCCCACTGGTCTTCCCTTGGAGAATTTGCCTGCAATGAGAGTGACCCTTAGAAAGATGGGGGCCCCTTTGGGTTGGCTGAGGGCATTGATGGGCTTGGCCACGCACAATGGGCTCTGAGCAAAGTGTGGGGAAAGAAGTGAGGGAGATTGGATTGTTCTGCATCCAGACTAAGCACAATGAGAAGTGTGAGAAGAATCCAGGAATAAGGAGAGCAGTCGAATGACCGGGGAGCCAACAAAACGCCAGCAGCTGGCCCTCTTTGTGGGGTGGAGTGGCCCGTCAATTACCCCAGGGATAGCAGTCCAGAACTCCGATGTGTATTTTCAAGATAAAGTTGTGCATGGTTGCAATAAAGATCTGTCCGTCTTCCTCTTAGATCCACTGCCAAGTATTCTTTACAAAACGCTGTGATTTCCGGGTGGGGCAGGTAGGGATGCTGTTGGTTTGTTCGTCTGTTTGTTTGTCTTGGTGCAACTCAGGGAAGAGGCTTGATTTCAGATACGAGTCAATGCAAAATAAGACAGCAGGAAGAGATGAGCCATAAAGCAAGAAAGCAAAAAGCGAGGAGGATCACAGCAAATAGCCTCCAAAGAATCTGGAGAAGCCGTTCACCTTCCAGCGCGTATTGAATTAGTGCTTCAAGCAGACCTTTCCTTGGCTTCAGAGGAAATGGAGGACCTCGTGTGTGAGTGTGCACACACACACACACACACACACACACACACTTCTGGATTAAAGAAGAAAGGAAAAACACTGAAGACAAGATTGAAGGGGAACAGTTATCTTCGTCGGGGCCTGACCCAGGGGAAGCCTGGCTGAAAAGGACCTGGGCCCCTGGAACCTGCGATGCCTTCCTTAGACGCACTGCACAGGTTGAGTTTGCCCTGCTGGGCCTCAGAAGAGAAGGCAGCTGCCAACTGGGAAGAGGAGAGGGGAGGAAGGCCCTTCTAGCGCTCTCTAAACTGAAGGAAGCTGACCTGCCTGGGAGAATTTGATCAGCTGAGGAATGAATTTCTCTTGATGGTTCAGTGCTTTTACATAGAATATTTGGGAGTGTCTAAACACCATGGTACATTATGATGGGAGATGGTTTCCCTGATGAATGAATCCTGTCAGAGTCATTTCAAGATGGGAAACAACCAAATGCCCCTGCTAGGCTATTTCGGGTTAGTTGAATATTCAACAGGGGAAACTGAACCAAGAAAGAGTACAAGCATGGTTGTGTGGTAAGAAAGGGCCTGCCAACCAGATAGAATCACAGAGGCTACTAGCCAGAAACGAACGCTTCCATAGATTGCTTGCCACAGAGAATCCCAGAAGATGAGTTCAGTCCAGCCCAGCGCCAGACGGAGCTATCTGATGCTAAAGCTTTTACTTTCCATGTTTTACAGCTTCATTCATTTATTCTCTATATATTTATGGCACACCAGATACAAGACAGGCACTTTGCTTCATGTTTTGGATAAAGAGATAAAGCAATTGGGCAAGGCCTTGTTCTCTTGAATTTGACAGACAGCAAGCAAGTAAATAACAATAATAAAACAGATCATTTTTAGATGGGCTTAAGTTTCCAGTGAGCTCAGTTCTACCTTACAAATCAGATTAGATCAGAGCATGCACACTGCTACAGACAAGAGCCCAAAACACAGGGAATCCAGGATAGATAAATCCCCCAGGGGCAACAAGGAGAGTAGAGATACCAGGAGGATTAGGTAAGGGTGGGGGAGAAAGGGGAAATCAATCACAAGGACCAATCTATAACCCCCTCCCAGAGGGGTGAATAACACAAAAGTGGGTGAGGGGCGACGGAGGACAATGTAAGATATGAAAATAATAAACTATAGCTTATCAAGGGTTCGTGAGGGAGGGTGGGCAGGTGGGAGAGGAAGGGGGAAATGGAGAACTGATATCAGGGGCTCAAATGGGAAGAGAATGCTTTGAAAATGATGATGGTGGCATATGTGCAAAGGTGCTTGACACACTGGATGAATGTATGGATTGTGATGAGAGAAGGTAAACTAAGAACTGTGATAGGAAACGTGTCAGCGCAGGAACGTGTTTAGAGAGAATGGTCGAGGAAGACCTCTTAGAAGAAGGCCTGGGCAAGCTGACATATGAGGGCTGAGAAGAAGCAGGCCTGGAAGCTGCTGGAGAAAGGCATCCTGAGGCAAAAGGGAGGAAGAGAGAAAGGCCCTAGACAAGCCCTCAGGATGGGAACCAGGAGAGAAGAGAGATGGGAATGCTTGAGGAGAGAAGAGGCAAGAAACCTGGGAGCAAATCCTTCAGGTTCCTGAAAGGCACAGCCAGTTAAAATCAGAGTGGACCACCATCTCGTACATCATTAGAAAGAAAAGTCCTTCTTCGGAGGTGGGGCCTGGCCAGCAGGGAAGCCACTTCTCCAAGAAGGGAAGCAGCCCAGGAGCTCAACCCACACGCAGGCAGCTTCGCAGTCGCGCTTACAGGGAAGAGCCACCAGATGGCTCTGTGAGAAGGCTGCCCAGTTCGCTTTCTCCTACCATTGCTGACGCTTTTCTTGTTCTAAGACCGAAGCACCTTCCCCGCTGAACAAAAGTTTATTTCGCCAACATTTTCATGTAAAAGAGAGAGAGAGAGATCAACCATGATGAATACACGACAGCAGCGTCCACCTTTGCTATCCTGAAAGCTCGAAAGCGGCGATTCCTTTGAGCCAGCGAAGTTCTAATGCTCCATTCCCAAGTTCCCACTTGCGCAAAGCAAGCGGGAGCCCAACTGGCCTGGTCACCCTCCTTTCCAGAGAAACAGCTCTAAGGTAAACGAGAGCTAGAGCTGAGGCCGCAGGTCCAACTCCAGTCGCCCAGGATCGGACTAGATCGGGAAGTGCCATAATGACTTCAAGGTTGTTCCCTCGACCTAGAAAAACCTCCGGGTGATGGTGCCTGTGAAAATGTGCGGCTGGGGGTGGGGCGGGGTGGGGTGGGATGGGGAGAGGGTGCAGAATGAAAGCGGCAGGCAGGATGTTTGCTACTTTCACCCAGATTTCCTTGCCATGGTATGTGATCTTCAATAAAGTCAAGCGTTGCTCCGGGCCTCCAGAGCCCGGGCCCTCGAAACAGATGTGCTGCGTTTGAAGGAGGATGTTTCAGCCACCAGCACGCAGCTGGCACCCTGAAGCCAGGTGCCCACAGGAATTGCCAGCGAGTTCACGGAATTCAAGGATCACAGGATGCAGGGACCTCTTGAGGAGCTCAAAGGGTCCAGAGCGAAAAACTTGAGGCAGCCCCTGCTTTTAAGGCCTTTGTATCTACAGTTAGCTGTAGGGATCCTGTCCCACTGGAGCTCATGTCCTTTTGCCCCCTCTGTTGGACTTAATGTCTCCCTCCACTGAGCTCCCCACTCCTTGGTACATATGACAGCAGTGTCAGGGCCTGGCTCCCAGACACTAGTTGGAGGAATAGCCTGAGTCCCGGGTCCACATATCCCCCTAGCGCCCTCCACAGAATCTGGCACCTGGCCGGCCCTTCACAGATACTCAAACGAACTCAAAGTTGACACAGAACAGAAGTGGGGCCACAGAACCAGAGACCAGTCTGAGAAAGGAGTATGACTTTGAGCCAAATTGGCTATCGTGAGAACTCTCCTGAGCAGTTAAGGTCTAGCATGCCGCAGCCCGCCCTCAGGCAGTAATGGTTCCTCCTCCTACTTTTCTTCCTATGGGATGAGATTTGAGAAGGTCCTAAATAAGTTTCCCTCGGATTCATTCTCTCTCTCTCTCTCTCTCTCTGCAATCGTGCCAACAATACCTTAAAGACTTAAGCTAGTGTGATAGAAAAGTGAAGGGCCTTCGTAGCGTATAAATGGCAGAGAAACATAATGAAGTAAGTTTTGAATGCGAAGGAAAGAAGGCTCACAGACGTTCCATAATGTGCCTAATGTCTAGCTCTAACTCCAACTTTGCCCAACTTTAACTCTGTAACGGTCCTTCAGCCTCCACATGAAGCAAGTCTTGCCTGGTGTGTAGTTATATAATCGCTTGTCAGGTTGAGGATTAAGAGTGAAGGGGTGGAGTCTAGTCTGTCAACCGGGTCATATCCAATGAGGCCCCTATTTGGGCATGGCCTTCTCCTGAGGATTCTGGGAGCTCCCTGGGAGACATTGCAGCTGACAAGACACATGGAACTACACTAGCTGGAGAAGTCACATGGACCTACCCTGATGCAACCAAAGCTCTGAAGCTGGAGAAGTCACGTAGAGACAGACCCCTGCCAGCGCTGAGATGCTTACAACGCCACTGGATCCAAAGACTTTCTACCCACTCGCCTGTGATCGTCCTGCATTCAGCATGATTGCATGTGTTCTCGTGAGTCTGAAGAGGACTTTAGAGATTGGTGTCAGACATATAGGCTAATATCAGAATTATGGGCTTTGACTGAACTGGGTTAGGATGCTTTCTTAATGTGCAATTACTCTTTATATAAAACTCTCTCTTAGACACATCTGAGTTTCTATGCAGTTGTTTCTCTAGTCTACCCAGACTAATACACCTGATGATATGGGACTAAAGTGGGTAGAAACGAAAAAGTTCCTAAATGCTTTATCAAAATCATTAGTTCTCTTCAGAATGGAGATTCCAGGCATCTCCTCAGATAGACTAAGATCAGGATTCCGGCACATGGGGCTTGTAGTTGGATGAATTTCCCAGGTACATTCTCATACCCATGTTTGAGAATCACTGATCTTGGAACCAGAACTTAAAATCTCTGGCTCTGGAAGTGACTTGTGTATGGCTTTGAAAAAGACCTTGTTTCAAGTGTCCAAATGACATATGTCTAGAAGCTGTGTGCTCTGGTACAAACATACCTACATTCCCTTACCCTGTGGCTGTCAAGACAAAGACTTCGGTACCTACCTATTGGGCTGGCCTTTTTCCGCAAGAGCAGTGCTACAGGCGAGCGATGAAGCATGTAGCCCAAGGTTGTTCTTTTGGCTTTTGCCAGGATTTGTATGAGCCATGTTGAGGCTAGGCCTTCTGGACCTCCCTGTAGGAAAGGGAATAACCAATGGGTGAAGCCAGATATTTACCGTGAGGTCTGTGCGAACCAGAACTCCCCGCCTTTCTCTGGACTGTGCAAGTTTTCAGCCATTGACAGGGTGCAGTCAGATCACTTTTCCCTCCCTCTTTCAGGAGTGGAGACTATTTGATATTTCTCTTCTGGGTGGGTTTCTGCCTTCACAGGCTTGGGCTCTCACAGGTTTTATGGTATCTAATGAGCAGCATTGCTTCGGCTCTGTTTCCCACTTTTCTCCAACAGTGGCCCATCCCCACATTATGGGTATGCTGTTGTTCTTGTTGGGAACTGTGGCATCAGATCTAACTCATCGCAACTCTCCCTACAACAGAACACAATACTGCCCCATCTTCACAATCATGGGAATCTTGGAACCCATTGTTCCAGCCCCCCAATATCTACCATCTACGTCAAGATCTAGTGGTTCATCCTGACAGCTTCCACTGGGGCAAATTCAAGTGAAGAAGTAACCCTGAAACACAAAGCTATGCGAAAACATTTCTACTTTGCCCGACACCCCTAACCAGAAAGAAAGCCAGGAAGGAAGGCGTTTGGTTAACTGCTCAGAGGCACAAGGAGGAGGAGAGGCCTGCTGTGCTGCTCACGAGTGTCATTTCTCCAACAACATCTGGAGGGATGAAGCTGTGGAGGCCCTTTAAATACAGCCAGCACTCTGTCTTGCTAGAGAAATGTCTGTCTGGCCATTGCTTGGCTGGTGATACATGGAATCTGAGCAAGATGGGAATCTCACGAGCCACGGATGGTGAGTTTCCAAACCACCAGTGGCTCAAACTTCCTAAGGCATTGCTGCAATCACATATCTCCCACACCAAAACCCCTTTCAATGGCTGATCACAAGAAGTTGTGAAAAAGTGTTTTTTTCATTGTATTGATTAGAAAAAGGTCAGGAAAATTGACACGCCCCCAACTCCCACCTCCCCACCCCACCCCACCCCCACATATCATGACAATGCACTTGCTTATTCTTGGCAGGTAGGAAGGGCTGTCCTTTGAGCACTTCATTGGGAATCGTACCCCACCTACTCTACAGCCTTATCTTGCTCTCTCAGACCAGATTGTATCGCCCCATACATGCTCCTGTAGCCTCGGAACTCACAGTGTCTCACACTCCAAAAACTGTTTCATCGAATCAGAATTAAATATTCTTTTTAAGTCACCAACACTAGACTGCTGAATCTTGTGGGAGTCGTGACCGGGTCTTTTTGTTCAATGGCCAGCACCGAGTAAGTGCTCAGAAATATTTGTGACTCACTGAGCAATGGACTGACCCAACTGACGATGTCCAACCTGTGTTTTCAGCTTCATCTCCTGATTCCCCTATACACCCAGGCTCTGTCCCAGGCAGTGGCTCACCAAGCCCTGAAATCTGACTTGACTTTTCTAGTCCTATGACTTTGCTCTTGCAATGCCATCCTCTGGGAACTGCATAATTCCACCCCACTTAAGGACAATTGGAAGCAGAAAAGAAAGAAGCGGTTCTTAAATAATAAAGAAAGAAAAAGTGCATCCCAAAAATTTCACCAGGGATGTTTAATACATTTACAACATTGTACAATTGTTGCTACTATCTAATTCCAAAACATTTTCATAAAGATACTCCACAGCCTTTAGCAATCACTTCTCTTTCCACATTTCTCCCCATCTCCTGGCAGCTACTAGTGGACATTCTGTCCCTATCTATTTGCCTGCCCTAGATATTTCCTATCAATAGAATCATGTGCGATCTTTCTGTCTGACTTTTTTTTTAACTTAGTAGGATGCTTTCACATTTTACCTATGCTGTACCATGCGTCGTATAGCCTTTGTGGCTATATAATATTCCATTGTATCAACATCCCACATTTTATTTTATTTATTCATCAGGACATTTGGGTGTTTCCACTTTGGGCTTTTATGAATAATACTGTTATGAGCATTTCGTATCTGATAATGTTTCACTGCTATCCACAAGGTATTCATGGCCATTTCCTCCAGCGTTGGCAGCCTTCTTCATTGTCTTAGTCTGGAAGCTCTGCTGAAACCTATTCACTTTGGGTGACCCTGCTGGTATTTGAACTAGCAGTGACAAAGCTTCCAGCAACACGGCAACACACAAGCCACCACAACCTGGCAGAGCGACCAGGAACTTCTCACCATACTGTTCAAGCTGTGTGCTGAGCAAATCTCAGAGAACCTGGATTATATGAAGAAGACAGTGCCAGGATTGGAGGAGGGCTTAGGAACAACCAGCAAGATGCTGATGACACCCCTTGCTTACTTAAAATGAGGAGGACTTGAAACAGTTGCTGATGAATATCAAGGATTACCACCTTCAGTATGGATGGCAAGGCAATGTAAAGAAAACCAAAATCCTCATAATGAAACCAACTGGTACCATGATGAAAAACAGAAGAAACGGAAGCTGTCGAAGATGTTGTCTTGCTTGGATCCACAATCAAAGATCATAGAAGCAACAATCAAGAGATCAAGTGATGCATTATATTAGATAAATCTGCTGCATAGATCGCTTTAAGTGTTAAAAAGCAAGGATGTTACTTTGAGAACCAAGATGCGCCTGACCCAAGTCATGGTATTTCAATTCCTTCCTATGTATGTGAAGGTTGGACATTGACTCAGGAAGAACGGATGTATTTGAATTATGGGGCTGCTGAAAACTGTTGCAAGTACCATGGTCTGCCAAAAGAACAAACAAACCTGTCTTGGAAGAAGAACAGCCAACATGCTCCTTAGAGGCAAGACTTTGTGAACTTTGGCATGTTGTCAGGAGCCATCTGTCCCAGAAAAAGGAAATCATGCTTGGTAAAATAGAGTGACAGTAAACAAAAAGGAAGACCCTCAATAAGGTGACTTGGCATAGTGGCTTTACCAATGGGTCCAGACACAAGGACAAGTGTGCCAATGGCGTAGGGCCAGGCGGTATTGCATTCTACTGTTGGAACGGGCTCAAAGGCAGCTAACAACAGCAACATGAGTGTTTGTTCATGTACACATATGTTTTCAACTCTCTTGCAAATATACCTAGGATTGCAATTGCCAGATTATATAGTACCTCTATATTTAATGTTTTGAGGAACGGCCGAGCTGCCTTTCAGAGAAGTTGTGTTATATTCTCACCAGCAATTCACTAGGGTTTCCGTTCTGCAAGCCCTCAGTAACCCTTGCTATTTCTGACTTTCCTTTTCCATTTTACTCTCTTACTTGGTGTAAAATGAAGCTCTGTTGGCACAGTGGTTATGTTCTCAATTTTGAACCAGAAGTTCAAATCCACCACCTGTTCTATGGGAGAAAGGCGCGGTAATCTACTCCTGTAATGATTTACCACCGTGGAAATCATAGCAGCAACTCCATTCGGTCGTTCGTGGTCCCCCTTAGTCAGATTTAACTCAAAGGCAGTGGTTTTGCTGTTTGGGTTTGGGTTTGTCTTAGATGGTGTCACGCGGTGCCATGTGCTTTTTAACTTGCATTTTTGATAAGAAATGAGGCTATCTTTTTATGTGTTATTGGAATTTTCTATTTCTCCTTTGGAGAAATGTCTCTTCAAATCCTTTGCCCACTTTTTATTTGTATTGTTTGTGTTGGCTGTGTAAGAAGTATTTATGTAAGCATAGACAAAAGTTATTGCTACAAAACCATAGACACGTTTATTAAAGAAGATTTTCAAAAAGGGAGGCTATGGTTTCTCAATGGATCCTCCGTGAAAAATCTACGCACTTCTGAAGGCATTGTTTCCGTCTCTCTAACTTTCCCTGAAGCACTCTGTCCTCTGCAATGTACGCCGCCACATGGCTGTGGCGATGTGGGCATCTTGGTGGGCATATTGAGTCGATGGCTTGTTGGTGTGTGTAGCCCTGCCCTCTGCTCTAACTCCACCTTCTCACCTAGCTGTCAGATGTGCTCGCTAGACTTCTGGACATTTCAAACTCGGTGTGGTCAACCACTCTCTTCCCTCCCTCCACCCAGCTCTTACATCAGCTTCCCTTTCCTGGTCACAGCACCTCTCTTCCCATGACCCAGAGTCAAATCTCAAAGTCATCTTTGCTGCGTCTTCCTCTCTCCACCCTTCCCCCAACACCCAATCAGTAGCTACAGTTGTTGCTTCATCCCGACCTGCTGTCCATACCCAGACATGCCCGACTTTTCTTCGCAACCTGGGCTAATGCAACACATGTGTCTGGCCTTGCTGTTTTTCCTGCCTTCGGCTTCTTCATCTCCCATGCCATAAAGCCACCACCTACTTTAATTTCTGATGGAAAACTTCTGAGCATGACACTCCTGGCTGGAAAATCTGTGACTTGTATGAGTTCCAGAGCTGTTTTAAGCTCTTCTTTGATTGCCCAACTGGAGGAAGACGACACCCTGCCACCTCCAAATTATGGCCTATAGTCTGTGTACATGACACTTATCACCATGATACATCCTGAATCCCGTTAGCACCTGTCTTAAACACCGTTTAGAACCATTTGTCAAATTGAACAGTGATCAACCAGAAAATTCTATACCGAGACTTAGTCATTTTGAGCCAGTTTCTCCTTTTCCAACTATGTAACTTTGGGCAAGTTCCTTGCTGTCTCTGATTTTCAGCTTCCTCTTCTATTAAATGAAAACTCAACTCACTCCTTGGTACATATGACAGCAGTGTCAGGGCCTGGCTCCCAGACACTAGTTGGAGGAATAGCCTGAGTCCCGGATCCACATATCCCCCTAGCGCCCTCCACAGAATCTGGCACCTGGCCGGCCCTTCACAGATACTCAAACGAACTCAAAGTTGACACAGAACAGAAGTGGGGCCACAGAACCAGAGACCAGTCTGAGAAAGGAGTATGACTTTGAGCCAAATTGGCTATCGTGAGAACTCTCCTGAGCAGTTAAGGGTGCCATGAGAGAAACAGTGTCAGAGAAGGATGAGAAGGCAGAGAAGGGTGAAGGCCATGGCTGACTCCTGCCTTGTGGCAATAGGGAAGCCAGAAGAGGTCAGATTTGGCCACCTCCACGCCATTTACTGCGATATCAAACATACCATAGACTGCCAGGTGCACACATTTCCACAAGATTGTTCAATATATGCTCAACAAGAATGGTTAGATTTGGTCTCAAGTACTTTGGACATGTCATGAGGAGGTTTACTAACTACATGCTTCGTAAAGCACAGGGTCGGCGAAAAAGAGGAAGACTCTCCACGAGACGGATTGACACAGAGGCTGCAGCAATGGCCTCGAGTTGAGAGCAGGCAGGACGCGGCGGCGGGACCACACGGCCGTTCCCTTGTTCAGAGGACGCCTGCGCATCGGAATCGGAATCGGAATCGACGCCAGGGCAGCACGGCAGCAGCAGCAAGAGCTGCTCACGCGGCAAACACTCCATGGTTACCTCTGATTATCATTCTGATGATTTTCATGTCAGAATGTGCTGCGATGTAAGGCACTTGTTCCTGCCACTCAACAGTGGCAAGCTTAATGATACACCATTCGAAATAAGTCATATGTAAAAAAACCTCAGTCTTCAGGATGGGGCCAGCATGAATATGCTGGTACTTTTTAATTTTTAACGGAAGGATTTCCAGATGCCAGGTTTTGGAAGACAAGGGTAAAGGGCCATAGGTTACCTCCCCTTCAAGAGCTCAGGATTTTTGCTACTGAGAACCTGACAGTGGGTTATGTGTAGAGCTGCGAACTACAAGCCCAGCAATTCAAAAGCGCCAAGACTCAACCAGAGAAAGATGAGTTATAGTCTCAGAAACCCCCAAAAGAAAGAAGTTCTACCCTGTCCTATAGGGTCACCATGAGTCAAAATTGATTCCATGGCAGGCAGGCAGGCAGGCAGTCAGTCCGTCCGTCAGTCAGTCAGTCAGTTAGTTTTAATGAGACAGGGCAGCTCTAGTGATGGGAGACTGCTTACTGGCCTAGCGGCCTGGGAGTTTGTAGGGAACGGCCTGGGTCAGGGTTTTTCCAACTTCTTGGTTTAGGGGTAGACGGGTGCTATAGCACAATGCTCACCTGCAGACTGAGAAATAAGGTGGCAGCTTTGGGAGTTAATCTCTTCCACCCTCACCTCCCTTTGACACAAACCAAGCATGACCTAGTTAGTTCTGTGCTCTCTCCTTCCCAAACGAACTTTAGGGTGGGGAAAAAGGATGATTATATATGATTACGAATGCAATCATTTACTGTGAGAACACAGACAGATGAAGCATTTCATTACAGTAGTTGTATGCTACATTTGCATTTTATAGTATTTTTGGAGTTGCAGTACTCTTTTTTTTTAAATGATTTTATTGGGGGCTCGCACAACTTATCACAATCCATGCATACACCCATTGTGTCGAGCACATTTGTACATTTGTTGCC
>NW_022103968.1:40366026-40367967 GCF_000313985.2 Echinops telfairi
AGTCAGGGTGCAGGGTAGCAATGATGAAACACAACTTTCCTCTAGTTCTTAAGTGCTTCCCTCCCCACCCCATCCCACTATCATGATCCCGATTCTACCTTACAAATCTGGCTAGACCAGAGGATATACACTGGTACAGATAGGAACTGGAAACACAAGGAATCCAGGATGGATGACTCCTTCAGGACCAGTAGTGAGAGTGGCAATACCGGGAGGGTGGAGGGCAGGAGGGTGGGGTATAAAGGGGGAGCCAATTACAAGAATCTACATTTAACCCCCTCCCTGTGGGCATACAACAGAAAAGTGGGTGAAGGGAGACGCAGAAAGTGTAAGACATGACAAAATAATAATAATTTATAAATTATCAAGGGCAGTACTCTTTTATATACATGTTCGGAGGTGGGCAATATTACTGTCTGTTTACAGATAAAGAAACCAAGCCTCTGAGAGTTAGTGCCATTTGCCCAGGGCCACACCATAATGAGCTTTGCCTAGAAGTCAGACATGGTGGCTAGATTACATGCAGCCACACTGTGACTGTGAATGTAGAAGCCATGCAGTAGGGTGTCCATGCAGCGAAATAGAAGGAGCCTGGCCACTGATGTTGCCTTGGAACCCCGGACCACCTCTAGACAGCCAACCCGTGGCTTTCTTTCTTTCCTCCTCCTCCTTTTTCTTCCTCTTTTTTAATGCATTTAAATTTTAGTCTGTGTTTCTAGAAGCTATAAACTAATTATGCCAATGGGCAATGCAGTATTATCACAATTGCCCCAAACTAGTCACACTTGCAAATAGGGTCATGGTTGAGAGTTACTCCCCATTCCTCAGAGGGACTTACACTCTCCTCTCACACCCAGACCATTACAATAGCTAGTTTAAGCATATATATATATATATATACACACACACACACACATACATACATACACACACACACACATACATACATACACACACACACACACATACATACAGGTTCAGGCCCCTTGTATACTGAATGACATATGCCCTATAATTGACACCATGTAAAAATATCTAAAAAGAAGAAAGGACTAACTCCTAATGAACAAACATAAAATTACAAATTATAAGCTGGAAAAATTATAGTTTTTCATCCTATTTTCAAAATTGTCTCTAATAGTGTCATCTCATCCTTCAAATTAAAGCATTACAGAATTTTTTACTATTTCCAAAACACCAAACTCACAGTGAACCCCGGTGGGGCTCCAACACTGTAACTGTTCACTGGAGTAGAAAGCCTAGTTTTTCTCCCCTGGAGCTGCTGGTGGTTTCAAACTGCCTACCGTGCAGGTCACAGCCCAACACATAACCATTATGCTACCAGGGCTCCTCTTTTGCTATTTAGTTGCTACTGAACATTTATTTTTACTCAGGATTCATGGAATATATAGCTATTATGAGGCCATCTCTCCTTAAGATGATTTGTACTTGAGTAATAAAACCAAAACGCACTGTCGCCCAGTGACCCACTCATAGTGGCCCTATAGGTCAGAGTGGAACTGCTGCCTGTGGTTTCCAAGGCTGTGAGTCTTTAAGAAGCAGACTGCCTCATCTTTATTGTGCACAGTGGCTGCTGGGTTCAAACCATAAATCTCTCATTCGCCTTACTGTGTCTTTGTGAGAGCTACATGGCCAATGAACATCTGGGAGATTAGTTGAAGGGCGGAGAGATAAATGGGTTGGAGAGCCTCGCCTCTGTCTCTCTTGCTCTTTGATCATTGGATGAGTGTGTGGCTACCTTGCTTGTTCTGGGCCTCCATTTGCCAGCCACACTCTCGGTGGGATGCCTCCCCGTGGACTGTGTCGCTGTAACTTGAGGTTCCTTCAAGACCTGCCTCACCACGCTAGTGGAAGGTACATCTCTTGAGCTGAGGACTGTCGGACCCTGTCATCTGGCTGACTGTTGGTGACCTGCTTGCT
>NW_022103968.1:40372004-40375166 GCF_000313985.2 Echinops telfairi
GGAAGATTCGCTCTGAGAGATTCTCTGGGAGCGAGAAGCAGCAGAAGGCATGAGGCAGATTCTGTAACAACAACGAAAACTGAGGACTCTCGCAACCCTTTCACTCTTGGATATTTACGATGCATAAATGAAAGCCCAAATGATGGAAACAGGCTTTCTTTATTTAACCTGATCTTTCTCCAGAGTTATTTGGGTGTGGTATCTTGACCCCACCTCCCATTTATTGACATCTTTGGAGGAAGTGAACATACTTTGGGGAGAACAGGGTGTACCTGACCCTCAGAGGACCCTCCTTTCTCCTGGACCCAGGGGAGTGGCTGTAGTGTAGATATGCCATGATCCTGCTGCATCTTTTTGGTCAATGTTTCTAAAGAGCCTAGTGGGGTTTCCCAATGGTAATATGCACAATTCCTCTTTTAAAGTGATGAGTAATATTTAGGAATGAAGGTCTTTGCATGTCCAACTGCTCTCACTAGTATGTAATGTAGGCAAGCTAATTAACCTGCCTCCATTGTTTTACTTTCTCCCGAATGGAGAGCCATGCACAAAATCCATATTGCTACATCTCTCCAAATACATATGCACTCATCGCACTTGGCTAGAGACATCATGCCTGCTCCCTAGCCCCTCCAAAAGAATCACAAGACGGCCTAACAAACAGAAGGATATACATATGAGTATTTGCTCAGGGTTAGAAACGGAAAGATTGAGTAAGTCATTCCACTTGCATGGTTGCATGTTTTCTCATCATTTTCTGGATTTGCGGACTATCGTAGTCTAAGAAAGTCAGATAAACAACACATTCCAGATGCTCACACAATTCTCCAATGTGAAAATTAAACATGAATTGATAGTTTACCATGGGAATGGTGGATCTATTTTTAAGTGGCACTATCAGAAACTGGTCCAGAACAGGCATGCTTGGTTCTGTGCATCCTTAGATTTGGGAAAGAATCCATCTAAACCAAGTCACATGGATGATGGTCTTGACCCTATAAAGATTCTGAAAGAAGTCTCAAAGACTCAAGATTCGACTCCTCACAGGCAATATGTTTCATTCATCCCTGTATCTCTTGCGTCAAGAAAGAGTTAGGGCACAATAAATGCTAAATAAATTAATAAGCCAAGAAACTGGGTCCTGCAAAAGCATTTTTTTCCAGTTTATTGCCTTACTGTCTTTATAAATAAACTGTGAAGAAAATTACTAACCTAATTCCTGGGAAAGGAATGAATATTGTCTAATGTATATAATCAGAATGTAACATGGTACAGCTGCTGTGGAAAACAGCCTAAAAAGTGTAAGCATAGAGGTTATCATATGACTTAACAATTTCAGTCCTAGATACATACCCAAGAGAATCAAACATATGTTTACACAAAAACGTACACACCGATGTTCATAGCAGCATTGTTCAAAATGGCCAACAATACCTTGTTGCCCACCAGATGATGAATGGATGACTGAAATGTAATTTGTCCATGCGATGGAATATTATTCAACCATGAAAAAGGATACTTACACATGCTATACAGTGTATGAGACCAAAGGCCATTTTGGTAAGTGACAGAAGCCAGATACAAAAGACCACATATTGCGGAGACTCTTTGTTTTTTCCCCTTGGATTGGGTCGATCACCTCCTGCTGCTATTGAGGCATCTTCTCTTGCCTACAGCCCTTTACTGCTTTCATATTTGGAGAGCGTCATGGGATCCATTCAAAAAGTCTTTGAGTCTGACTTGGCTTTCTATACCATCTAGGGCTTTGATTTTGTTTATTTGTTTTAGGGATCTCTCTCTCTCTCTCTCTCTCTTTCTCTCCTTTAACTCAGCAACATGAGTATGGATGTAGCTTCTCCCCAAAGCCTTTCTGCAGCGTCCGATTCTAGAGGCTCTTCACCAATAGCTACGATTTTCACGGCTGATTTTCATTAGGATACATCCTTGCCAATGTCACCTGCTGAGGCACCCAACTCAGAGACTGCCGTCTCTCCTCTTCCTTCCTCCATGGACCTGCTTCTTCCGGATAGATAGCCCCAATCCTTCCGCCAAGCCCAGAGAACAACTGCCCGGTTCTAAGGAGAAGAGCCCAGTGAAGAAAGAAAGTAAGGGGGAGGGCGAGAAACCGAAGGTCTGAAGTGTGTTCTCTCAGGCCAGCTGTGTCTAGTCAAAGACCAAATTCAGAAACAGAATGACCTCAGCCTCCAGCAGAGGCAAGAACTTTCTGGAGTTCAGAGTGTGAGACCTGGCTCCAGAACCAGAGAAGGGAAACGGAACTGATGGCAGAAAACTACCACGGGTCCGAGAAAAATCATGGTGTGACTCAGAAGTTCCCTGAGCCTCCAGGGTGCCCACACCTTTGTGCCTCTTACCCTTAAGGAAGACTCCCTTCTGAAAACCTTCCAATGTGGAGTGATCAGAGCTGGCACAGCCAGACCTAGGCCAACCAACCGTCAGGCTTGGAGCAACCAGACCTGAGACAGCAGCCAGGTATGGAAGAGCCAGACATGGTGCGCCAGGCCTGGAACTACCAACTCCAGAACGGTGGAGAGGAATTTATGCTGGCCCGGGTTCAGCATACTTCTCTCTCTCTGATTGGAGACTGGACGAACTTAAGATTTCATTTTACATGAGTCCATAAGCGTGTGCATATAATCTGAAGATGGGTCAAGATAGACGTGTCAATCTGGGCGGTGACTACATTACTTCCTTTTTTGTAGAACCCTTGTTTTAGAACTCTCATGCCTCCATGGCCTGGTTTGCCTTGTTCCTATTGTATGGGGGGTTGGAGGGTGGCAGTGGGGGTGAAGATTGTGTTTGCCATCTAACCAAAGATTCAATACTAGCCCCCTGACAGGTTGCCTTGGTTGCTCTGGACAGTCTGATAAAAGATGCCCCTGCCTATAAATAACTACATATAAGACTATCTTGAATATCTTGAGGATCTAGCCTTAAGAATAGGAACTGAAAGTACAAAGATGTGTGCTGAAAGATGATTTGTAATTTTTAGGATGGGGATCTTCTTACTGAACAATTTCGAGGTGGGGGAAGGGGAAGCCATGAGGCGCTTCACTGATTTCCTCGATCCTGCTCTTGTAACGTTGAACCCTAACTTGTTTCTTATTTGTATTTTGCAATTTTTGAATTATGCACTATGGTGATAAC
>NW_022103968.1:40376048-40383688 GCF_000313985.2 Echinops telfairi
GCGAGAAGACTCAAACCACCAGTTTCGCTCAATGAATTAGGTGGGGAAAGGACTTTTTCAAACGCTGAGATACATTCAGCTGTGTCAAGAAGAATCTCAGAATCATCTAAAAGTTCTCAAGATAAAATTAGTTAGACTTTCCTAAATGATTTCAATAAAGCTGTTCTCTACAAGACATTCAGGTACTGAGCAGGCCAACCTCAGACAGGAGGTGAAACTCAAAACAGATTTTGAACAACAAAACCAGAAGAACTTGAAGTGAGATTTGTTCACCTGCAGTGACTGACTCCAATGGCCCAATGCATTGCTTGTCTACGGCCTCTCTCGTTATGGTCTTGAATGCCCATCAAATGGCTGAGTTGTTGCTGTTAACTGCCATTGAGTCAGCTCCAACCAATAGTGACCCTCTACCCAACAGAACGAAACGCTGCACGGGCCCGGGCCCGGGCCATCCACAATAGGTCCTGTGCCTGAGCCCATTGATGCAGTCACTGCGTCAATCCATCTTGTCGAGGCCCTTCCTCTTAGTTGCCGCTCCACGTTAACAAAGATGATGGCCTTCTCAGGGACTGGTCTCTCCTGACAATATGTCCAACGTGTGTAAGATGAAGTCTTGCCATCCGTGTCTCTCAAAAGCACTCTGGCCATACTTCGTCCAATACAGATGTTTGTCATTTTAGCAGTCCATGGTACTTGCCATATTCTTCTCTGGCACCGCAAGGCGAATACATCAATTCTTCCACGGTCTTCCTTATTTGATGTCTAGCTTTCACATGCATACGATGCAATGGAGAATACCATGGCTTGCGTCAGGAGCACCTTAATCCTCAAAGTAACATCCTGGCTCTTTAATACTCTAAAGAGGCCTTGTGCAGCAGATTGAGTTAATGCAGTGCACCTTTTGATCTCTTGACTGCTGCTTTCATGAGCATTGATTGTGGCAAAATCCTTGACAACTTCAACCTTTCCCCACTTATCATGGTGTTACCTATTGGTCCAGTTGTGAGGATTTCGGTCTTCCTTACATTGAGTTGTAATCCATACTGAAGGCTACACTTCTTGATCTTCATCAGCAAGTGCTTCAAATCCTCCTCACTTCCAGCAAGTAAGGTTGTGTCATCTGCAAACCACACATTGTTAATAAGCCTTCCTCCAATCCTGATACCACTCTCTTCATATAATCTGGATTATCTGATGATCTGCTCAGCATACAGATTGAACAAATAAGGTGAGAAGATATAACCCTGATACATACCTTTCCTGATTTTAAACCATGTGGTATTCCTTTATTCTGTTTGCACAACTGCCTCTTGATCTTGGTACAAATTAAAATTACAAATGAGCACATTCTTCTCAAGGTTATCAACAGCTTGTTATGGTCCACACAGTTCAATGCCTTTGCATAGTCAATGAAAAACAAGGAAACATTTTTCTGGTATTCTCTCCTCTGAGCCAAGATGCATCTAACATCATCAATGATATCCCTTGTTCCACAGCCTCGACTGAATTTGGCAGTTCCCTTTCAAGATGCTGCCGCAACCATTGTTAGATTATCTTGTGCAAAAACTTACTTGTGTGCAATATCAATGATGTCCTTCTATATCATTTGTCTGAGTTCCACCACTGTATGTCAATTTGTTGTACTGTGCGTAGCTTGTGGGTGGCTATATGCTATAAGGTAAGTCATTGGTATTTCAACTGCCTGCAGGGTCACCCAAAGTGAACAGGTTTCAGCAGAGGTTCCAGACAAAGAACAGGCTACAGAGAATGAAATGACCGAGTAGGGCTATGCCAAAAATGATGAATGGACCTTTAATAAGGAGATTGGTCAGTTTCTCCATTCTGTTAGGGTTAAATTAAGTCATCCCAGGAGTGGGAAGGAGAGAAAGAGATGCCTCGCTACCACAAGGAAGAGTCAGTATTGGTCCGTGTCCTTGAAACTTCGGGTTTCTGTGCCGAGAACCTCCTAGACTCAAAAAAACAGAGAGAACTGGAACACCGCAATGGCAAGCAGCAGCCACAGAGAAAGAGTGGCCACTGAATAAGGAAACTGATATGACATGGTACAGTGGGCGCCCCAGGCCACAGAGTAAAACAGGCTTTTCAGTCCACAAAGCAAGACAGCTAGGGTGGGTGTGCCAACTCATAGGGTGAGAGAACTGGGTGCCTTCAGTCTGCCTTCCTGAAAAATGGCATACCTCCAAGCACTTATGGGCAGAGTTAAAGAGCTTTGTTACACTTGCCTGAGCAGGGCAAATGATGAGCTGAGGAATGGAAAGCCGGACAGAGGCCTGCATACAAGTTTGACCAAGAGGTTGTCCTAATGCTAGAAGAACTGTATCCTGAGTCATCCCTGATCCTGAGTTGTAACTTGTTACTTCCTTAATAAACCTCATAGTCATAAATATTTTCCATGGAGTCTGTGTGGTCATTACAACAGAAAGTAGAAAGTGCCCTCTACCAGAGGGGTGGCTGGTATCAGAATTGGTGAAAAAAAAAAAGAATGTATTCGAGGATGGATGTCTGACACTGGCCTACAGTTGTTGTTGCTGATGGTGCTTCCACCCCCTCATGAATTCAGAGGAGATCAGATGCACCCCAAGTCATTTTACACTCAGTTGCTTGTATTTGTAATGGATAGACAAGCTGGGACGTGGCATCCCAGCACTTAGTAACTCAGACACGACGATATGACTGATCCTTACCATAGCTAGGAGGAGACCAAGAACCAGGCACAAGGGACTAATCCAAGACCACCTTGGTTAAGATGACCCTAGAACGCAGCCTTCTTCATTTTCCATTTTGGATTTTCCCACTGCCTCTCCAATCAACTTTTGTTAGAAGGCGACACATCCCACTGTCCACAGACCACATAGGCTATCCTGAGAAAAACTTGGAATTTGAATGCAGCTGAGGTGATCATCATGGGTTTCCTCCAGATTCACAAATTTGATAAATACCATAAGTGAAAGTTTGGCCCAGGTTCAGTCGAAAGGGAAAAAGTGTTCCCTCTTTTCCCAGAGGCTCCTCAGCCTGGCATTGGTATTCGGAACAATTAAGAAATTGCAATTCTTCCCATAAACGTTGCTCTTCCCTTCACGGGGGGAAATCGACCTGGGACGCACTGCCTCAGTGACCATCACTCATTCTGTGGGTGTATCAGAAGGGAAAGCGAGCTTCAAGTTCATGTTTTTTCCGGAAACAAGTCATATCACTTACAGCGGAACTAAAGAGGGTCTAAGCAGCAAATTGGCTGAGTATTTATTTTTCGGAGACATAGGTGAGGTAGTCTTGGGAGGTGACACCACATGGCAAAAAAATCAACTCTTTAGGAGGGAGGGGACAGGGGATGTCAGGTGGGAAACCTGTGCAGGCAACTCAGAGGGCAGATGTGGGTTTTGCGTGCACTCCACTCCTTTCGTTTTCCTTTGGGTAAAAATGCCCTGGTTTCCCATCCGAAAACAGTCACTCTACTCATCCCATAAAACGCTGGCAAGATTGAAATTTACCACCATCGTCATCCTCCAACAGAAAGCGTGGTCCTGTGACTGCGGTAACGGAAAGGATGGTCATGTGACTGAGGCTTGAGGAAGCAAATGAGGCGACTCCATTCTCCTGATATTGACTAAAAAACGGTGGTGCTTAGTGAAATGAATTGCATTCCCCCACCATTTATGTTAAAATCCTAACCTCTGGTGCCTGTGACCATGACATTGGTCTGTTTTAACACATTATGGGAACATGTCTATTTTAACACATTATGGGAAATCATCTGAAGGTTCTTCAAAGGGTAAAACTTAGAGTCACCCTGGGACCTAGCAATTCTCCTCCTAGAATGAGCCCTTAATCCAATCTCAGTGTTGTCCATAAAACAGAAAGACATTGAAGACAGACAAAGGGTAGGGGCCATGTAACCAGAGAGTTGTGCAGCAGCTGCAAGCCAAGACACACCTAGGCCACCAGAAGCTGACACAGACCAGAAAGTGTCTTCCCCCAAGACAAGAGCCTTTGGAGAAAGCCTGGCCCTGCTAGCATTTTGAATTTGGATTATCAGCCTCCAGAACTAAGAGACAATTAATAGCGGACCTTCAGAGCCACTCAGTATGTGGAACTTTGTTACAGAAGCCTGAGGAAACTAGTAAACCATCTGACAAGTCTAGGCCAAGGAGACTGTATTTCAGGAGGTAGCTAGAAATTTGAGTAAGAAAATTCCCTTTCCACTTAAATTGCTGACTGTGAGGAGCCTGCAGGGGCTGCCAGAGGGAGAGGGTCTAAATGCAAATGAAGGCAACACAGGGCCCATTGGAGCCAAAAGATGATGAGCAAGACAGGCAAGAAAAAGACAGTAGCCATCCGTGGGAGCCTGGATCTCCCTCAACCTGAAGCAAGAATTATGTCTAGGCTGCAGTGACATCAGCTTTTTTGGCATAAGCCAACCTGAGTTCCGTTTCTGTCACAGCAATGAGATAAGCAATACCATGAAGTGCTTTCACAGACTCTGAAAGCAGAGGAACTAAGTGGGAATCCTGGTGTGGCAACCTTCTAGTGGTGAGCTCTTAGGCAAGTGGCATAAACTCTCCATGACACGATTTTCTTACCCGCCAAACATGAGACAATAGTATTTGTTGCTGAGAGCATGACATAAATAACCCAACTAGGGCAGTTGCATTAGTCGGGGACATATCTTTAGTGTCCAACAAATGTGAGCTAGAATGTTTTAATGAACATAAAATGGTTTTTAAGACTCCATCCAGGACATGCTGCCATGCCTCACACCATTTGATTTTACCATTTCACTTTTACATGAGGGAAACTTGATCTTTAAGTAGCTCATTAAATGGAGCTCAGGAATGGGCCTCACTATCATATCTAACGTATTTCTGATGTTTCTAAAGAATATGAAAAAACATGGAAGAAATACTTATGGTATAATTTTTTTAACCATCTCTGATGAGTTAATTCTGACTCATACAAACCTTTTAAGACAGAATAGCTCAGCCTTGTAGGTTTTCCAAGTGTGGTAGTCACATAAGCTAGTGTTAAGTTGAAACTATTAAGAGTGAAGGGGTGGAGTTTATCCTGTCAATCAGGTCACAGCTTGATGTTCTAATTTGGAGGCACTAAGGAGATAAATAGCTCGCTGGAGATGGGACACACGCTCAATCCCTGCGAGGCATTCCTGTTGACAAGACACGTGGAGCTACGCTACAATCCTAGAGCTGGAGGAGCCACGTGGAGACGCTGCCAGCACTGACATGCCCCCACTGCCACTGGATCCACAAGACTTTCCACCCACTGGCCTGTGATATTCCTGCATTTGGTGTCATTGCATGTGTTGTGTGAGTCTGAAGAGGAGTTTATAGATGGCATCGGACATATGGGCTAATGTTGGACTTATGGACTTGATCTGGACTGGGTTGGGATGCTTCTCAATATACATTGCTCTTTTACATAAAGCTCTTTCTTAGACACATATGAGTCCCTCTGGATTTTCTTTTCTGGTCAACCGGACTAATACCCCAAGGCTGTTATCTTTATGGATGCAGACTGCCACGTCTTTCTGCTATGGAACACTTTGGTTTGAACCACCAACCTTTCAGTTAGCAGCCTAGCATTTCACCACTGCAGCGACAGGAAAGCATGCTATCACATGGTCCACCCATGCTCTCTTTGGAAACTATGTGCAAAACAAAACAAGCTCTGTAAGCCTATGTGTGAAAAGCCTTGGAAGACAGCACAAACAAATCAGGGCATGGGGGTAACTATAGCTTGATACTTTGATTCTTCTTGGTATTTTTCTCAATTTTCCCAGTGCATTTCAGTGAGCACGGATTGCATGTATGTTTTGAAAGTCTTCTTATCTGTACATTGCACAACCACGAATCAGACTTTTAGAATGTTGGCATAAGAATTGGAGACGCATTGACTACTAGAGGTGAAAGAGGCAAGAGAGCCGACTCTCTCATCTGACAGAAGGGGGAAAACTTGTGCCAGAGCCAAACCCTTCATGTGATTATTGACAGCATTGGAATAACAGCCCAACATTCTGATCAGTTACAGAAAAGTCCTTCCGGGAGACATTTTCTATTGGACCACATCACTTAGGTTAATTCTGCCAATCTTCTCGGGACCCATTTAAATATCACCTCCTCCAAAAACCTTTCCTTAGAAGAAATCCTCCAACTATCAGCCCAGGGCACTTGGTTTTCATTGCCGGAATTAACATTCTCTGGGCTGGCTCGTGTCTTCAGGAAACCATGCCTGCCTTGTCTCTTTTTCATGTCTGCATCCCTCGCATCTGCCACCGGGCCTTGGTATGTGGTAACCATTTGACGCTAGACTGCTTCAGGACCTATTTAAGTCAATTCCTCAGAACTCAATTCCATGGGCAGCGAAGACCTCACCCTAGGACCCATCCTAGTCCCATTGTCGTGGGAGCGGACCCCGTGACAAGCTTTGGCCAAAGGCCTGTAAGCAGAAGTGGTATGTCACTTCCATGCAGGGACAGGGAAAAGCCCTTGTGAGCTCTCTGGGTATGAGAGCTCATGTCCTCTTACCTCAGCGTCCCAGAAGCCCCATGCTGAGAGGAAAGCACCATCAAAGGGAGACATCAACTCAAGAAGGGAAACTACAGTGAACAGCCTTCGTCTCTTATCGCCAGGCTTTGTGTGAGCAAGACAGCCTCTTCCGTTTCATTTGGCCCCTGGGATTTGGGAGTTAATTGGTTACTGAAGTAGAATCTAGCCTAGCTAGACCAATACACAGAATCTATGACAGAGAATGTTGATGGTAATCATTCTTCCTTTGTTGCTTGCTAACAAAATTTGAGGTAATATGCCCATCTGAAAAAAAATACATCATATTATATTACATTGTATTAAGAAGTTAGTGATGATCAATAGGACATAAGCAAATATCATTCATGGGGTTTTCAGGAACTTCCTCTGTTTCCTGATGAGGACTCATCTGCAATGACAGGGGCTTCAACAGCCAACTCAGACCCTGAAATAGTCTGAACCATAACAGCAAACAAACTCACCCACTGCCATTATGTCAGTTCCTACTCACAGTGACCCTACACAAAGTTTCTGAAGCTGTACATGTTTACAGACGCAGAGAGCCTTCTGTTGCTTGCACAGAGTGCCTGATGGGTTTGAACCGCTGACCCTGTGGTTAGTGACTCAGTATTTAACCTACAGTGTTACCCAGGCTCCAATCCTTGACAATGAAAGTCCCAAAGGGTTGTGGAACAGATAGAGCAAGCCTAAAGACACTGTCGCACCAAGTCTAGAGGATTCCACCTTTGTGCTTTGAGTTAAACAAACCAAGCCCTTCATGCGATTAAGCACTGTAGTCCGATCTCCATTACTAGCAAGCCGATGTATCCCAGCTGGTACAGCCTTATGGCACACACTCCAAAAACGTATGCTTATTGGAACAATGAACAATAAAACCGCAAAAGAGCACAATCTAAGGCCTCCTTCAAGTTGGGGAAAATAGTACTCTATTCCATTGCTCTGACCTTCTGAGATTCTGAAGGAAGACCCGACTGCTCATTAAATCAAACATTGTTTCATTGTTCTTCTCCACATCAGTTAATATTGAAAGAAATTTAACCATGATGACATTTTCCCAACCTA
>NW_022103968.1:40384514-40391084 GCF_000313985.2 Echinops telfairi
TGAAAATTATAGTCAGGGCCAAGAGCGCGTCCCCTGAGGAAAAGATTTCATTATTGGATGTGCATTATAAATGGCATTTCCAGAGTGATATGCCCCAGGAAGCCTTTCACCCACCAGCTTTCCTAGAAAATATTGTAACACAGGTGCCCTTTTACACACTATCTTATCGGCTGTCCAGAGCCGGCCTGTCAGGATAGCCAAGCAACAGTTACTTTCGATCTTCTTCTCTGAAAGGTGACGACACATCTGTGTCCCACTGGACCTGTGTCATTTCTAAAATCTCATCTCCCTACATGATGCTTCAGACGATGGAGGCTCTCAGATCCAGCTCCCACCAAACCCACTGTCCACGAGCCACCTCCAACTCACAGTGACCTTCTAGGTAGAGTTTCCAAGACTGTAAATCATTACAGGAACAGCAAGCCCCATCTTTCTGGTGGGTTCGAACCACCAGTCTTGCAGTTAGCAGCCCAATGCCTAACGCATAGCACTATCAGGGACCCTTATAGGTTCTAGGGTCTATTTAAAAATCGGAGAAACCGATCACAATGATCAACATATAACCCCCTCCCAGGGGGACAGACAACAGAAAAGTGGGTGAAGGGAGACAGCAGTCAGCGTAAGACATGAAAAATGTAATTTATAAATTATCAAGAGTTTGTGAGGGAGATAGGGAGGGAGGGAGGGTGGAGGAGGGGGGAAGGGAAATGAGCTGATACCAAGGGCTCAAGTAGAAAGAAAATGTTTTGAAAATGATGATGGCAACATATGTTCAAATGTGCTTGACATAATGGAAGGATGGATGGATTGTGATAAGAGCTGTAAGAGCCCAATGAAATGATTTATTTTTAAAAATTTAAATTGGAAAGTCCTGAGTGTCTCTGATATTTTTATACCCAACCTTTAAGCACTCGAGTCTCCCTGCCTGCAGCCACTACCAACTGTGTGAACGTGGGCAAGCCACTTTGTCTCCTCCCGTACTCTATTTCTTCACATGTGAAATGGAATTTTACCTCATGTGGTCTCTGTGAAGGACAAACCCAATGATCTACAAGATACCTAACCCAGTGGCCAGCACATAGCAAGCTCCCAATAAACCTTAGCTATTGCTAAAGCTCTCCTCTTTCTCCCTAGCAGACAGAACTCCGGGGAAAATTGCTACAGGACAAATGCAGAAATTCTTGGAATTATTGCCAGACACAGAAGCTAACTAATGCTACTGTGGGTTTGGGCGGCTCTAAGGAGCACCACTGGATCCAAGTGGGTAAGCCAGGCACATAGCCTGCAGATCTGGACTCTGAGATCGTCCACAGGAATGTAAAAATACAGATGGGCAATCGGATACACATTTGGCGTCTACCACGTCTTTCAGAATAGACTGCTCTAGATTGAAACCCATTCCCCCTCCCAGACTTGCCATGAAACTGTATCGATACGTGTATGTTAAGCAAGGACTACAAATGTGATAGTGACATTAGATAATGTCCGAAACTATCCTGGACTAGGGCACTGAGGAAAGCCAATGAAATGAGATTGGATCTCAGTTTTGGAGGATAAATGAGAGTGAGATAGGTGCATAGCAGAGAAAGGATGACCTTACATAGAATATGTGAAACACAGTCTCAACTTCAGTGCTATGGACATTGGGGCCAGATGAGGTAGGGAGCATCCATGGGGACTGCTGCCCATACCACTGGAGGCATTTAGAAGCACCTCTGGCCTCTGCCTCCTAGATGCCAGGAATGCCACCGCCTCAGATGGTAACAATGGAAGTATCTCCTTGTAGTGCCATCCTTCCTTGAGAACAGTGTCTGACTGTTGATGAGCCCCAGTGGAGGGTCAGCTGGCACTATCTGCTGAGTGGCTGCCTTCTTAATTGTCCCCACAACCCAATGAGTGGGCATTTAACCACCATCTTCATCAATAAAGAAATGGACATTCTGAGTGGTAAATAATGCCCCTACAGCCCACTAGGCATCAAATACACTGTGGGGAGCCCTGCAGTCAAGGTCAGGTCACAACACTCCCACCGGCTGACTGCTGGGGAAACTGTCCTGGTCACCCTTTCCCCAAGGCCCAAGAAAGGAATCCTAGTCAGCAGCGCTTCTGAGGTACTTCTGAGGCAAGAGGATGGGCCATCTTCCTACCCGGAACCTTGAAAATCTGCCATTTGTGGGTTTCACCTTATATCGCTCCTGGGGTACATTTCCGTTCACCAAATGTCATGTTTGGTAAAGCAGAGGGACAGTAGAGGAGGGGAAGGCCCCCCAAGGAGATGGATTGATGCCGCGGCTGCAACAATGGGCTCAAGAGTAGAAACAACTGTGAGGATGGTGCAGGGCCGGGCCCTGTTTCCTTCTGCTGTGCACAGGATCGCTGTGGGTCAGAACCGGCTCAATGGCACTTGATGCGCATTCTCTTCTGCTGTCTGTGTGAGGGCCCTTTTCTGCGTGTGCATCTGCCGTGGCCTGGTCACATCGACGTGTCCTCTTTGCCTCGTCGGTGCCCACGCTTACATGGTGTCCTCCTACACCTCTTTCCATACCAGCACAGTGCAGGGCACGCAGAGATGGCCAATGGGTGGACTGCTGAATGAATGACTTTGCTGCCATCGGACTCTCTGAGGCATGTGCATGCAGTGCCTCCCCGGCCCAGCCTCGTGCTGGTGTTTGTTCTCTGAGATCATGGAAGGCACTGCGGACCTTGAGGGGTGAGTCCAATGACTTGCTACACTGGACGAGGACTATGCCAGGACCACCTGGGTCTTCCGTGCCAGCTTGTCAGCTAAGATTGTTTAAGGAATTCCTCTGTGCTGAACAAATAGGAGCAGCCAGAATGAGTGGTTTTAACTCCTACAGACTCCTTCTACCAGTCAACTATATTCCAATTGATTTCATCATTTATGGATTAAGAGCGCTGACTTTGGTATCAGAGCAACAGGAATTCCAATCCCTTATCCACTCTTCACTAGTTAAGTGATTTGGGAGCAACATATTTTACTTCTCTGAGCCCCAATTCCCTCATCTGTAAAAGAGGGATCAAAAGAACTACATACATGACAGGGTCATACTGAGGTTTAAGAGGGTTAAGAGATAAAGCACTTAGAACAGGGTCCAGCATACAGTGAGCATCAGGAGGAGGAGGATTTGTATGACGTGTTGTTTGTTTATTTAATAAGGGGAAAAAAGGCTTCTCATTTAAACAGGATACTAAAACAGAAGGTTGGTCAAGGCATACTCCCAAGGAAGGGGCTAGATAAACTGTACCTAATAAGAGCACCTGTGTTCCTAAAGTCAGCATTCACGACCTCAACCACCAGTCCATTACTCTCAGAACAAACACACTAGGTGATGCGTCATAAGATGCAAACTAAACCAGCAAACGGCAGGTGGACTGTACAAACACCGGATTGAAACACTGCAAAGGATACTGCAGAGCCAGAGTGCACCCACAGCTCAGCAAGTCAGCAGGAGAACAATGGGCGTCCCAACCCAACACTTCCTGCCACAGTGCTGAGAACCCATTTTCAACACGTGCCGAAAGCACACATCACCCCGGGTGTGCCCTACTGAAGGATGCTGCCTGGGGCTGAAACAGGTACAAGATGAGTCTGTCCTCTTAGCACCGGTCTCCTGAAAATGCAGGTATTACATGTCATGCTGAGTGCATCCTCTCGGAAGCTGTGAAATAGAAACTTTCGAAAGATAAACTCATGCTCAACCACACACCTTGCGTCATTTCATAATTCTGAGCTTTCATAACCTGCATTTCCTGGGTGTAGCGGCATGATGAAAGTCCCATGAAATTTGCTCAACCACGGCCTCAGGAGACATGCGCAAGGCTATTGGGTGATTGAATGCATCTCTGAGAAGATACAAAGCTGAACTTGGAGCCAGGTGAAGAAGGCAAGGGTTGCCTTTCATGCATTCTTTTCCTCTCCACCTCCTACAGAGAAGTGTCTGCAGAGAAGAGCACCCAGAGCAAATGCTGAACGTATGCCCCTGCACACATATCTGACATCCACCTTTAAAATAACTGTACTGTAATATCAACTCCGAAAGATGAGTCAAGTTCTAACTTACAGCATGACCTCTCACAGCTGACTGTGGAAACATGACGGTTCGCAGAGAGTGATCTGTGGCTCCCTCCCCCCTCTTCAAATCGTGCCCAGGCTGTGTGGCAGATATCTGCTCCATCTCTGGCCTCCTACCACCTTGTCACCTCCTCCCAGCACGCCTTCACTCACCTGGCTCAGGAATCCTTCTCCTGTTCTCTACAGCTAAGGCCTCCTAAACACTGGGCCACCTTCTCTCTCTGCTCTCTCGCAAACCTTCTGTGTTAGACAGGGTTCTCTAGAGAAACAAAACCAGAATGCTAATAATTTTATATATATTTAGGTAGATAGATAGATAGATAGATAGATAGATAGATAGATAGATAGATAGATAGCATAAGAAATAAAGAGTTAATTAAATTATAAAGCAGTACAAATGGCTCAGTGCAACTCACTCCGGTGAGACAGCAGTGAGACACTGGCAGTCCTTCAAGTCTTGAGGGCTGCCGGGTAGTCCTCTGTAGAGCAATTCAGGCTATCTGGGCACAGGCAGCAAATAGCAAGGCAGGTCACCAACAGTCAGCCAGATGACAGGGTCCGACAGTCCCCAGCTCAAGAGATATACCTTCCAGTAGTGTGGCGAAGTAGGTCTTGAAGGAACCTCAGATTACAGTGACACAGTCCACGGGTTAGGTGTCCCACAGGTAGTGTAGCTTGCAAATTGAGGCAAAGAACAAGCAAGGCACCCGCACACTGGTCCAATGATCAAAAAGCAAGAGAAGAGTGAGTTGCACTGAGCCATTTGTACTGCTTTATAATTTAATTAACTGTTTATTTCTTGTTATTTATCTACCTATCTATATAAATATACATATATATAATTATTAGCATTCTGGTTTTATTTCTCTAAAGAACCCTGTCTACCCCAGTCTTTCCTGACGGCTGGGAAAAAGAGAGCAGGTATCTTCTCTTCAAAAAATTAAAATTGGAAAATCAAAACTATCAAGAAAATTTTCTCAACCCTACTGTCTCCTCAAATATATTTTATTTCTCCTGGTTTGTCCCCAGGGGCTGCAAACACTTGACTAACCAGAAAGCTCCAGATTCAAACCCACCCAGAGCTGCCTGGAAAGACAGGCCAGGAGATCTAGTTCCACAAGGTCACACAGACTTGAAAACCCAATGCAGTGCAGTTCTCCTTTGATGCTCCATGAGGGCGACACTAGTCGGAATCAACGCAATGGCAACTAGGACTGGTATCATCTACAAATCCTGATCTGACCCACCCATGAAAACCCAATTTCCTTGGTCCAATCATGAAAGATTTTGATAAATCAGATTTTGATAATTCTGATAAATCTAAAAGAGATCAGATGTGGAATCTAAGAATTTATAGTTTAGCATAAACACACAACCAAACATAATGAAATATATGCACACTATAAAAGACAAAATAAAGGACCAGGACCTTTAAAAATGACATTTGTGCACATCAAAAGACTTCACCAAAAATGTTAAAAGAGAGCCCACAGACTGGAGAAAACATTTAGTAATGATATGTCAGATAAAAGGTTAATCTCCAAAATCTATAGAAGACTATAAGATTTTAACAAGGAAAATACAAATAACTCAATCAAAAATGGCCACAAGACACAAATAGACAATTTACCAATAACAGCATCCAAGTGGGAAGCAACCATATATAGAAATGTTCATTAACCACAGAGAAATACAAATTAAAGCAAGAAAGGGATGCCACCTCACAGTGACGTTTTTAGCGAAATTCAAGGAAAACGGAAAATAATAAATGCTGGGGTGGATGTGGAGATTGGAACGCTCTTACATTGCTGATGGGACTATAGCGTGTGTAACCGCTATGGAAATCAGCAAGAAACGTCCTTAAACAAATGCAAATACAATTACCTTAGAATCCAGTGATTGCTCTACTAGGTATACACCCTAAGGAAATAAAGACTACAACACGAACAGACAAATGCACATCTATGTTTATTGCAGCAATTTCCATAATAGCAAAAACATGCAAACAACCCAAAACTCCAATGATAGTGGAATGGATAAAAACAAACTCTGGTACATTTATACTATGGAATATTATGCGAAAATAAAAAACAATGACAGCTCTCCTAAATATCACAAAGCCTGGACAAAACAAGAGAATACTATGCTTAGCAAAGTTAGTCAACCTTATAAAGATAAATATTTAATGGCATCATTAGTATAAGGAAAAACAAAGTGTTTTTTACACCAAAAGATAAGACTATGACACAGAGATCGTGGTTGGAGTCTGGGACAGAGAGACAGGAGGGAGAGTAAATTATAGAGGGATGGAGGGTGGGTAGGAGGGGGGAAAAGAAGAGGACCACATTTATGGGTGATTTAGTGGAATATTTTTTTATCATTTTATTAGGGGCTCATAAAACCCTTATCACAATCCATACATACATCAATTGTGTAAAGCACATTTGTACATTCATTGCCCTCATCATTCTCAAAAC
>NW_022103968.1:40392032-40401427 GCF_000313985.2 Echinops telfairi
TTTTTTTTAAAGACAGAAGGAGAAAATGAAGGCCCACAGCTTAAAAACCCCTCCAGATTCCTTGCCCTTCAGACCTAAATCTTGGTCTAAGTGAAAAAAAAGAAAAGAAAAAAAGGAGGAAAAGTAAAACTGGCATGGGCTTGGAGTCTTTAGTGACATATAAGTTCATTTCAAACATATGAAAGGGAAAAAAAAGAAAGAATTTGTATTTTTAAGAATCCTTCCAGGTAATTAGAATGTTCAGCCCAGTTTAAAACCCACTGGTCGACATTCCCTACGTTTGTGTCATCACCACCTACTTCAAGCACCTGCTCAAATAACTTGCATCCCCCTCACTGCTCAAATGGCTTTCTCAGGGGTCAACAGTGACTTCTAACTGCCCCTCCAGTGGACTGTTCCCAGGCATCCCCCTTTGCCTCTCTGTAGCATTCAAAAAGGAGACAGAGCCCCACTTTCTTGCATTCTCTTCTCCTGTGTCTGCTGCCAGCCCTCTGTGATCACCACACTGAGCAGTACGCTGTTCCTTTGGCTATTTCTGCTTCCTTCCTCCATCCTGGAACACACGAACATCGGCAAGACTCAGTGGGGCTTTTCTGCTGCTCCTTCTTTGTAGACCGCATTCAGTCATAGTGTTTAAATGAGCATTGAAAGAGACTTCCAAACATGCCTCTCTAGTTCGAACCACCCTCTTGAACTAGCTAATCCCATTTGTATGTATTCTCATCCTTCTATTTGGCAAGTCCCAAAGTCAGCATGTCCTTCCAAACTAATCCCCCTTCCAGAAATCCCTACTTTGTTCAATGGCACCATTTCTCTAGTCACCTAGCCTCTCAACTTGGAGATATCTCTTGCCTTTCCTCCTCTCCCCATGTCCCATGTTCACACTTTTTGATTCTTCCTTTGCAATCTTTACCAGTGTTATTTCTTGAGTGCACACCAACTATGTGTCAGCGTGAGCACACACACACTCATTCATTGTCTCCCTGACTCTCAGCTCCCTTTCTTGAATCCCTGCACTTCTTTTATTGGCCAAACGAAGTTCCACTGCTTGTATGACACTTTTCTCTCAAATCCTCTCTAGCACGTGGCAATGCCGTCTTCCTCTAAGAATCATCTGTTCTGCCCACTGAGCACTAACCATTTTCTCTCCAGTTAATGCTATTCCTCTCCACCCTGCTGTCTTGACTACTGTATTGTAGAGAATTGGGCTTATTGTTGCTGTTGCTTAAACGCAAGGACTCTTTCAAAGCCCATTTGAAGCACAATTTAAATGTTTAATAAATTTTAATAATCAGAGACAAAATAATAAGGTTTTACCATCTCAATCGTTAGCCTAATTATTTGCATGCAAGGTAAAAAGCTAAAGGACAGAGTTTCATTGAGCAGTTTTAGAGTGGCTCGTGTACCACCACCCAACATGCATGACTGCTTCACACTTTATTCCATGTTAGTGTGTCCAACAATCCTTGAAGAGCCCAGTAGAGTGGGGCCACATCTGCAAAGAAAACTCTAATGGCTTTTCATGTCATTCAGAATGAAACCCAAAGAACTTGCTGTGCCCTTCAAGGCCTTAGAAGCCTCTAGTCCTCTCTCCAAGTCCAAGATCATGTCCAGCTCCAGTCACACTGGCCACTTTGCTATTCGCTAAACACTCCATGCACCCGCCTGTCTCAGGACTTCTGCCCTGTTTCCTCTGCCAAGAGTATTCTGGCCCCAGAAGAGCTCATACGTTTTTCTCTAATTTCCTTTAGAATTTTGCTCAAATGTCACCCTGATTGAGTGAGGCTTTTCCTAATTGCCTTAAAGCTTCCTATCTCATCGTCCTGTTTTATATTTTTTCATTATGTAACATTTTACAGGGCTCTCGTGGCACTGTCGGCTAAGGATTGGATGGCGAACTACAAAGTTCTCAGGTCAAACCCACCAGCCCCTTGGAGGACAAAAAGGGAGTTATCTACTCTGTGAATATTTGCGGCCCCAGAAACCTGATAGAGGGTCACTATGAGTCAGAATTGGCTCCTTGGGTTTGCTTTTAACACACTATGTATTTCGTAATTTATCTTGGTCATTGTCTGTCTTCTTCTACTATAATCAAAGCTTCATTTGTAATTTGCATGCTTGTTTGTGTTTAATCAATGTACTTTCTTGTTGTATCTCGGCACCTAGATGTATTCCTGGTCCACACTCAAAAACCAAATCACTGCCATAGAGTGGATTCCAACCCACAGCAACCTTGTAAGGATAGAGTAGAACTGCCCCTCCAGGTTTCCAAGACTTTAACTCTTTCTGGGAATAGAAAGCTTCCTCTTTCTCCCCAGCCCATACAAGGTGCCCAATAATGTTTTGTGGAGTAAATAGGAAAAGCCATTTGCTTTGCATTCCTACCTATTGGATCAAACTTGTTTCCTTCTGTGGAAACATAGCGGACACTTCCCTGTCTCTGAGAAGCATTTTAGATTAAAAAGTCCAAACAGGTATCTTTGCATAGAAGTTTTGCATACATGCACATAGCAACTCCTTGTGTGTGGGGTCATTCTGTCTTGTTCTCTGTCAGTTTTGCCATCGAACCTTCTCAAAAAAACAAACCCAATCCATGGCCGTTTGGTCTATAATGACACGTAGTGATGTATAGGCCGTCGTATAGCTCCCGCAGTGGGTTTCCATGGCTGTGCATCTTAGCAGGAGCAAAAGCCTTCATCTTCCTCCCAGGAAGTATCTGGTGGGCTTGAACCACTGACCCTATGGTTACCAGCCTGATATATAAGCCACTACACCATCAGATTTCCTAAGCCTAGCATCTGTATCTACCCTATTTCAGGAAAGGTAATCAACACACACCATCCCAGAAGTGGGAGGACGCCATGCCCAAGTACAGACAAACCTGGGCTCATAGAGACCTGCACTCTTCCTGCTTAGATATCGTGTTGTTACTAATTCATATGCAGTTTCAGCTGTTATTTTAAAATATTAGAGGAAGAAAGCCCAGCTTATATCAACAAATGCGGATAGAGCAATTAACATGGGAAGCTGCAAGAGGGGAAGTAAAGGGTTGAAAATATACCTCTACCACTCAGAAGAATGCACTGCGGCAGACAGCACTGGGGTTACAGCCTGGGGAGAGGGGTGCATCTGAGTAGAGCACACAGGAGAAACAAAAAGGGATGGAGAGGGAAATAAAAAGGCTGGGATATCCTGGCCCATCAAGTCCCGAGGACGATATTCCTGCTCTGAACAGACAATGCAGAGAGGACCACAGGGCCAGCCCCCCCAGGAGACATGACGTCCCTCACTAAACCATAGCACTGCGGGGACAATCCTGGAGACACAGTGCGGGAATTGGGCACAATCTGACCCCATCACGCTGGGGTGAAACACTGAGGACATGCAACAGAGGAGCAAGGGAAGCAAAGTGGCGAAATCCCTGGGGAATACCAAAAATAGACTTTGGAGACAGAGTGTGGCACCCCATCAGACTCGACTGGAAAACACTCGTAAAGGCCAACAAACAGATCTTGAACTATTTGTAGGCCTTTCCACTTTTGTCAGCAGCTTTCTTTTTGCTGTTGTTTTGTTGTTGCTGTTGCTGCTATTCTTTTGTTGGTCTTGATGTCGTTAGTTGTTTTATTTGGTTTTGCCGGGGTTTTGCACTCATTAATGTATCTGCATGTCTATCTAGATAAAATAGACGGGATAAATAATTTGGAGATAAAAAGAACAGGACCAATGGTTCCAGGGGGATACGGGAGCAGGAGAGGTGGGAGAAAGGAAGGGGGGGTGGGGGATGGGAGGAACCAACCCAGGGCCAAGGGAACAACAAGTGATCTAAAATCAATGGAGAGAAGGGCATAGGATGCCTAATGGGGCTCAATCCAGGGCAATATAGAAGCGAGGAATTACTAAACCCGAATGAGGCTGAACATGAAGGTGGGACAAGAAGAAAGTAAAAGGAAATAGAGGAAAGAACCAGGAGGCAAAGGACATTTATAGAGGCTTAAATACAGGAATGTACATATGTAAGTATATATATGTATATATATAAAACGAGAGGGGAATAGAATTATGTACTCATTTCTATATGTTAAGAATTAAGGTTGCTAGTGGACATTGGGCCTCGACTCAAATAATCCCTCAACACAAGAACACTTTGTTCTAACAATCTGGCATTCTGTGATGCTCACTTACCTGACATGATCACTGAAGACAAAATGGGGTGTATAAACAAATGTGGTGAAGAAAGCTGATGGTGCCCAGCTATGGAAATATATAATGTCTGCGGTCTTAAAGGCTTGAAGATAAACAAGCGGCCATCTAGCTGAGAAGCAACCAAGCCCACATTGAAGAAGCACACCAGATTGTGTGATTATAAGGTGTTGATAGGATCAGGTACCAGGCATCTAAGACCCAGAACAAAATCATACCCAAGGTGAATAGGAGGTGGGGAATGGGGGTATGGAGTTAAGACCCAATGCCCATCTATAAACAATTGAACATCCCTCTACAGAGGGGTCACAGGGAAGAAATGAGCCAGTTAGGGTGCAGTATAGCACCGATGAAACACACTTCACTCTAGTTCTGTAGTGCTTCCTTCCCCCCACTATCATGACCTCACTTCTACTTTACAAATTGGATTAGACCAGAATATGCACACTGCTACAGATAAGACCCCGCAACACAGGAAACCCAGGATAGATAAACCCACCAGGGCCAACAATGAGAGTAAAGATACTAGGAGGGTTAAGGGAGGAGAGGGGGAGAAAAGGGGAATCAATCACAGGATCAACCTAGAACCGCCCTCTCAGGGGAGCGAACAATGGAAAAGTGGGTGATGGGCAACAGAGGACGATGTAAGACATGAAAATAATAATCTATAACTTATCAAAGATTTGTGAGGGAGAGTGGGCAGAGGCGGGAGGGGGAAGAAATTGGGAGCTGATATCAGGGGCTCAAGTGGGAAGAGAATGCTTTGAAAATGATGATGGAAGCATATGTACAAATGTGCTTGACACACTGGATGAATGCATGAATTGTGATAAGAGTTGTAAGAGCCCCCAATAAAAGTATTTAATAAATGAATATAAATATTTGTGAGTAGTCCTCTGTAGAGCAATTCAGGCTATCCAGGCACAGGCAGCAAACAGCAAGGCAGGTCACCAACAGTCAGCCAGATGACAGGGTCCACGATCAAGAGATGTAAATTCCAATGGTGTGACGAAGCAGGTCTTTAAGGAACCTCAAACTACAGTGACACAGTCCATGGGCTATGTGTCCCACAGGTAGTTTAGCTTGCAAATTGAGGCACAGCACAAGCAAGGCAGCCGCACACTGATCCGATGATCAAAGAGCAAGAGACAAGAGAGGCAAAGCTCGCTGAGCCATTTATCTCTCCACCCTTCAATTAATCCCACTTATGTTCATTGGCCATGTTGGCACAATAAATGTTAACTATCTATATATCTATCTATATATATACCTCTAGAAATTGTTGAGACGGTGTCTTTGTATATCTTTTTGGCCCAGATAACAAAAACTAAATTCAAAAGAGAAAGAGGGGAGGATGACATTTGGGAAAGATTCATGCCTGAAAGAACATTTTGAAGGTGAGCCTATCCAAAATCTCAGTAAACATCAAATATCCAGAAACTGTTCCTTGACTTCTGTTTCAGAAGTGACACGGGTCATTCATATTTCAGTCCATGCATCTTTTTTTTAAGATGCTCAAGTCAGGACCAAACAGCTGGATTCATCCATACTGACAAGTTCGCTATTGGCCAGTTATCAGACTTCTCTGGAAGCCCGTTTCCTGGTACACAGCATGAGAATAACACTTATCTTGGAGGCAGGATTGTTTTTTGGTGATCAGAGCTAATATATACACAACCAGCAATGACAGACCACCAATAAAAAATAACAGTTCACATTGTTGTGAGTAATACCATGAATGATTGCAATGTGATCTGGAATAGGCAAGGTTTTGTTTTGTTGTGGCTTTGCGCTTTTTTTTTGTTATTTCATGCCTTCAGAGCAATCGATCCGCTCTTGCCCCAACTATGTTTATACACATTTCTTTCTCAGACAGTTCTGGGACCCACTGCCAGTGAGCAGGAAAATGAATGAAGAAGGTATCTTTGGGCCTCCACAGTCATTTTCAAATGAGCCTGAAGTCCAGGTGGCAATCCCCAGGGAAACTGTGACCCAGTCGTTCTACTTAAAATCCTTCCGCGGCCTTCCAGTTGTTCTTGGCTAAATGATTTCAATGCTCTCAAGACTCTTCGGATTTGACGCTTTCCCATTTCCCATTCTTCCCCTGGCTCACCACTCCATCACCCTTAAGCTTGTTTCCGTTTCTTGAACAGGCTGTCTCTTCTGTGGAGAATGGATTTTACTCCCTGTTCTTCACTCTCTAATTCTTTCGATTTCCATGGAAATACCAGCTTCTTCACCAAGACTGATGGAACCTCGAGGCTAAACTGAGTCTCCTAATTATGTGGTCTCATGGGGTCCTATGTTTCCCTTTATCAACGTCATATTGTTATTAAGTTGGTATTTGGGTGATTTGATTTAATGTCTGGAACGTCTAGGCAGTTTTGCACAATGCCAGTGACACTGTGGTCTTTTCTCATGGCTGAGGCACGGTCCCCAGAGCTTAGCAGGGTGGGGCATAGAAATGGCTTCATAAATATTTGTTGAATGGATACATGGAGTAATGGGTGGCTAGATGCTGTTTTAATCTAATGGCGCCGTGTTGGGTCTCTGCAAGAGCTCTCTGGGGATGTGGGTCATATTCTGAGGGACAGTGGCCCATAAACAGCTACCGCCTGAGCAGTAGAGGCAAACGTCTGTGACTTGATGGAGTGAGAGCCTTCTGACCACATTCGTGAGGTTTGTCAGCTCTCAGGCAACTCCGTCAGCAAAGAGCACCCAAGGCAGGAGTGGGAGCAGGACTTCTGCAATCTTGTGTCACGGCAGGCCTCTCCTGAGGGTTGAGCCCTGCATCCAAGAAAAATGATACTCAAATTGTATTTTATTTTAGATGTATATGGTATTTTGTTTTAGATTTTTAAAATGATCATCCTTTCCATTCTTGGCAGGAGGGGGCGGTGGAATTTATGTGTGTTTGCAACAACTTGGACATGTGATCTACTTTTTCAACTGTAAATTTCAGGAAGGTTAAATGAAGATCATCATGTGAAGAAAAATGTGCAGTAAATGTAATACAATTTTCAAAGGTTTTATAGCCTGAAAATGCAAAATATCTTCATGATAAGTTTTATATTAATCAGATATTGTAAAGATATTTGGGTTAAGCTACTCAGCTGCTCATCGGAAGGCTAGTAGTTCAAATCCACCAGTAGCTCTCTCAGAGACAGGTGTGACAGTCAACTTTCATAAAGATCACAACCTTGCAAACCCGATGGGGAGGTTCTACCCTGTCCTATAGGGTCACAATAAAACACCATCAATTCACCAGCAACAGAGTATGGGAAGCAACAACCATATGTACAGCAAAGCAAAATGCTGCCTGGCCCTGTGCCCCCTTCACCTTGGTGGGCATATTCAAGTTCATGGTGCATCCACTTTGAATTTTAAGTACCTTCCAGCCTACAAGGATCATCATCCAGCACTATACCAGATAATATTCTATTGGGATCCATTGAGTTTCCACTGACTGATTTTTAGAAGTAGACTGTGGACCTTTCTGCTTAGCCTGTTTTCGTGTGGAAGCTCTGCTTCAACCATATGGGTGAACCGGTGGATGTTGGGAATCCTGGTATCCTAGTTGCTGGCATCATCAGAACACACAAACCACCATAGTACTACAAACACAGAGCAGCAATGGTAGGAAATATGAAGGTAAGTAAGACACGTGGCTAAAATACATTGGTTTTACCTTTTTTTGATTGGGGCTACTAGAAATTTTTTCATTGCATAGAAGTTCTAATAAGCCCTGGTGTAGCTCTCAGATAAGCATTGGGCTGTTAATAGCAAGGATGGTGTTTCAAATCCACTAGCCTCTCCAAAGGAGAAAGATGAGGCTGGCTGTTCCCACCAAGATTCACAGCCTCGGAAACCCTGCACAGGGCTACTGGGAGTTGGAAGTGACAAAATGACAGGCGGCTTGGTCGGTTTGATGATATGTGATCCGCCGGCCATTGGTACTGGGCAGTGGTTCTGAACTGCTGCTACAGAAGAAGGAAAATGAGAAAACACAATCTGTTCAAACCAGAACGTTTTCAATAGTTGTCAGAGTGATCCCTATTTAGAAGAAGAGACCAAGAAAAGATGTTTCTTTCTTGACATGACAAAATATCATCTTAAACCCTGAAACGGAAGACAGACATCTGAGGAACAGTAAGGAGTGTGGGGCTAGGGACACAATTCCTCTTCTCCCACAGATCGCTAATGCTCCTCCTTGCCCTGTCCACCACCATGAGGGAGTTATAGATGTGGAGACCGTTTCTACTCAGCTGAGCTCCCTGGCATATCAGCCTCCCCAGTAATGAAATGCTGAGAGCAACTATAAATTACTTCATTCTTGGGAAGTACCTTGCCTCCATAGATCTTTCAAGCTTTCAACAAATGCTAATTAACTCTTTTAAACCGTCTACAAGGCCAACATTTCACCCACTTAACTGGTGTAAAAGCAGACATGATGGTGATTTTCCTAGGGCCAAGAGAGCAAAGCCTACAAGCACAAGCAGGGAAGAAGCACCTCCATTTCCACTGGACTGCTAACCTAGGCTGTCTCGGATGATGCTGGCCAATTCATCACAAATGATCCGTTAGTCTTGCTCCCTAGAGTGGCAGGCCTTTAAATAGTCCCTGGTCCAAAGGAAGCCATGTCATATAACACGTGACCCCAAAAACGATTTTCCCCAGTACTTCCTCAATGGAGAAGAGATCGTTGAAAGGCACGAAGTGGGCTGTTTGGACCATTTCTTTGTAAATGGCTTGGTCGACAGCCTCAATTCTCAAAGTGTGTTTGGCTGGCCAGCACTGTCAACCTCACTTGGGAATTGGTAGAAAGGTAGTAGAAGAATCTCACGTCTCAGAACCTTAATTTTCACAGGGCCTCCAGGATTCAGATGCACATTGAATTTTGAAAGCACACTAATGGGAGCACATGGGTTGTAATCCCAACTTCCCTGTACTCTGATTCACTGAAGAAAAAGCACCTAACCTCTGTTCTGAATATCTGTATCCTGCTCAGCCTCACACTTGCCCACCCTCAAGCACACACACCTGTACACACACGTACACACGGCAGGTTTAAAAAACATCCCTGCCGACTTGCTTCTTCCCTCACAGTCACTCCACTTTGCACGTGGCTATAAGTCATGACAATAACCTCCACGTTAGCTTCTACGCCTGCAGCGTTACAGTCTAGGAAGCTAGCG
>NW_022103968.1:40401606-40406936 GCF_000313985.2 Echinops telfairi
GCAGAGGCCGGCTAGATCACGGGCATGAATTAAGAGTTGCGTGTTTGCTGTATGAAGGAATCATGATAGGTGTTCTTTCTATCCAGACATTTTGGGTTTGTTTATTATAAACCACTAGAACAGTCTTTATTTCCACAAATAGCATCGTTCCCTCCTACTTTTTCTTGAAGTACACTACAGCTTTTGTTCCCCCCACTTTGGATTTTTTTAAAAAGAATATGAGGAATGTTTTATGGTTTCTCTTAAGGCCTCTATATGCAAACTAACAGCATCTGCACAGCCACTGCTTACCTTCACTTGAGGAGGAAAGGGAACTGAGAGCACATGTAGATGAGCCGGGGGCATCGAGGTCAGCTCTAGCCATTGCCGCTATTTGGGAATGTGGGTCTTTTTATAGGATCCTCCCATTTCTTAAAGAGAGGCTGGAAATCTGGATTTTTATGTGAAATCTCACACACACACACCCTTTTTTTTTGTAATGCTGGCAACTAATTCAATTCTTTTTAATTCTGTGCTGGCCAGACAAAACATTTCTGCAAGCCAAAATCCACACCCTGTAGCTTGTGGTTCTTGTGTCTCTCAGCAAAGTCTCAAAGGGGAAGATCTTACTGTTTCCGTTCAGGCCAAATGCCCACACCTGGTTCTACTCAGTGGGGTCAGGGTCACGGGGTGGAATCACCTGGAAGGAGCACAGCTGAAACCCAACCTTGCAGCAGGTACTGGAAAGACCCTTCCAAAGAAGCAGCCATGAATTGCATGGCTGTCTCCATGCTGTATGTCATGATAACAAACATCAAAAGGGGAGGTTCTCGGAAGCAATTAAACTACATATTTTTTTTAAAGTCGGGCTTTTGGGGATGTGAAGTCATACCTTTTTAGTGTGCAATTCCAAGTTCTAAGAGATGTAACTCCCACCACAATCGAGACAGAGACATCTCCATCATCCCAGTATTTTCCGCATGCCCTTTGATAGGTAGCTGCTACTTCTACTCCCACCCCTAGAACCTCTAATCTGTTCATTATCTCTAAACCCTCTGACCACAAGTCAATTCTGACTCAAAGCAGCACTGGAGGGCAGAGTGAGCTACACCTTTGGGTTCCTGAAAGAGTACATCTTTGCAGAAACAAGAGTCTCCTCTTTCTCACACAACATGACTTGCAGGTTTGAACCGCCTACCCTGTGGTTACAGCCCAGTGCTTATCTTACAGTCCCACCAGGGATACTTTTTGTCCCTTGAAGCCTGCCCATTAGGGTTGCCTTTGTTCCCATCGTATCAAGGGAATCATATAATATGTGGGCGATTTGAGTCGAGATCTTTCACTCAGTGTAATGAATAAAAGGTTTAACTTTGTTGTTACATTTGTCAGTAATTCATTCCTTTGTATTGCTTAGTAATGTTCCATTATCTGGATGGACTCGAGTTTATTTACCCATTCACTAATTAAATGATCTCTGGGGGTTGTGAACAAAGACATTCGAAACATCCACATAGAGGATTTTGTATGAATACAGTTTTCATTTCTCTTTGGTTAATATTTAAGTGTAGGATTTCTGGGTCATAAAGCAAGCATATGCTTGATAAGAAAATGCATAAATACGCAAGCTGTATAGGAGTTGGAAAGCAAATTGGACCCTGTCTAGAAATGCATATTGTTTTGACAGAGGATATTTCCATATATGTATTTACATGTGCTTTAAATGTAGCCATGAATATAGAAGTGTATAGAGGGGACAACGTTATGAAAATGCCTTAGTCATAACTCAATACTTCGAGGGAATGAGTCATCCCTTGGTCTGGGGACTCAAGAGCATAGTCTCAGAGGAAATCCAGGTCAATGGGCATCATAGAACCCACGAAGACAATCTACCCTAATTTGATAAGTAGCAACTAAGGTCTTAAAAGCTCAAGGGTGGCCAGCTAAGGTGAAACTATTGATCCCATCTTAGCAAAGAGGAATGAAGAAAACCAAAGAAAGGCACGTGGAAAAATTAGTGCAAAGGAGTGAATTAGCAGGTAAACCCCAATCTCCACAACCCCGAGGCTAGAAGAACCAGAGGGTGCCTAGCTACCACTGCCAGTCATTCTGAAAACATTCTGAAAAAGGAGGTCCTTGATGGAGTAGAACAAAACTCAACGTAATAACGTTGTAAAGGCCAAGCTTACTGATCTGACAAGAGAGTGGTAGAGCCCCCGAGACGAGGGGCCTCAGACACCCTTTTACTCTGTCAGGCTTCCCTGTGATTGAACTTTCAACGAGAGATAGAGAGGCTTAGAAGGTCAACAAACAGAAGAACTCGTGTATAAGCCGAGTTTTTCAGCACATTATTAATGCTGTTTTTGTGGTAAAATTAGGTGCCTTGGCTGATATTCGGGTCAGCTTATACTCGAGTATATATGGTAGGTACTCCTCAGAACAATCAACCATCTGTTACCAAAGAGCAGCATTTGCAGGGGGATCAAACTCAGAAGGACGAAAGGGTTAGACAAGGTCTGATGGAAACAGCAAAGGCTGCTTGCTGGAGAAAGTTCAAAGTGTGCTGTTTCATTTTGGGAAGTACAATCAATGTCATGAACCAAAACTGCCGTGAAGCCATGAGCGGTTGACTGGAAAGTCAATTTGCTCGGTAAGCCTTTGACCAAATTACAACAAAAAGTTGGGGGTGTTTTTGTAAGAAGAAAATGCAAAACTGTTTTTCAAAGTGACTGAACCATTGGGCATTTTCCACAGCAACATTTGAGAGTTTTCATTGCACTCTATCCTCTCGAGCATTTATTATTGTCAGATTTTGTTTTTCTTTTGCTGTTGTTTTTGAAGCCATTCTAATATGGAGGAGCTGGGTGGCACAAAGGGTTAACACAATCAGCGGCTAAATGAAAGGCTGGCATTTTGAGTCCATCAGAAGCACCAGAGAAGAAAGGCCCAGTCTGGAAATACTTGCCCTCATGAAGAAATCACTGAATATAGGGGTTCTCTAGGTGAAGTGTGGTGACGAAGCTAGATAGTGGTTGGCGATCAGAAAGAATAGCATCTGGGGTCCTTAAGGCATGTTTTCAAACAAGTGGCCATCTAAGTGAGGTGTCAGCTAAAGCCGCATAGGAGCAGCACACCGGCCTGTGTGATCCAAGGGTTATAAATAACAAAATCCAAGACCAGAGTGGGGAACCTTAAATTCTGAGCAACTGGTTTACAGAAGACTATGGATGAAGCGAAAGGCCAAACTTCATTTGCAGGGTCCCAGTGGGACTCAAGCCTCCAGTGCAGTACATGCGGGAACCTTGTGTGACGTGTCAGCAGCTGCAGAGCACCAGAAGCTGCAGCTCCATCAGGCAGAGCAGAGGAACAGCCAGAGACCATGAGGCAGCGTGGTGAGTGGGCTTCTGGATGCACAGAAAGAGGCGGAGGTCAAGGGACCGCATTCCCGAGTGGCACCTGATAATAACTTGCTTTTAATCACAGACTAGCTAAGGCAAATAGAAGAAATGATGAAAACAAAGAGCTGAACAGAAATTTTCAAAAGGCAACTCAAGAAGACAAAGTAAAATATGATATCAAGAAAGATACACAGCCCTAGAGTTCTAAAACCAAAAAACTTGTACATGGATTAAAAGGCAATTGTGTGAACAGAACCATGGTTTAAAATTAGGAAAGGTATGTGTTAGGGCCATTCACGATATTCATTCGATATATATGCTGAGAAAATCATCAGAGAAGCTGGATTATATGAAGAATGCCGAATCAGAATTAGAGGAAGTTTTATTAACAACTTTTTATATGCATATGATACAGTCTTGTTTCCTGAAAGTGAGGAGGACTTGAAGCGCTTACAGATTAAGATCAAGGATTATAGCCTTTACTATATATTACCTCTCAATGTAAAGAAAACCAGAATCTTCACACCTGAGCCAATAGGTAACTTCATTCGAAATGGAGAAGAAAATTGAAGTTGTCATAGATTTTTCTCTGGCTTGGATCCACAATCAATGTTCATGGAAGCAAGTCAAGAGATCAAAAAATATGCTGCCTTACATATTTGTTGTACAAAACCTCCTTAAAATATTGACACGCATAAGTGTTACTTTGAGGACTAAAGTACACCTGCCCCAAGCCATGGAATTTTCAATCCCTTCGTATGCATGTGAAAGTTGGACATTGAATAAGAAAGACCAAAGAAACAGCAGCACGTCTCAACCACGGTGCTGGCGAAGAATCTTGAGAGCGCCATGAACTGCCAAAGAACGAGCAGATCTGTCCCGGAAGGAGTATGGCCAGAATAGTCCTTAGAGGCAAAGATGGTGGAGTTTTGTCTCGAATACTTTGGACGTGCACTTTGAACATGCTATCAGGAGAAAACAGGCCCCCAGAGCAGGACGTCATGCGTGGGAAAGTGGAGGGGAAGCAAAAGAGAAGGCCTTCCAGGAGATGGGTTGACACCGTGGCTGCAGCAATGAGCTCAAACGTAAGAACAGCTGTGAGAACGGAGCAGGCCCGGGTGCTGCTTCAGCTGCAGGACACAGGGTTACTATGGGTCAGGACTGACTCGACGGTCCCTCACAACAAACAACGAAAACAACAACGCTTTGTCTACATGCTCCCACACACTCACTCGGTGGGAGTTGCAAAGACTATGGCTAGAAGAACCGTATTAAGCAGTTTCACTTCACCACAGACAGTGACAGGGATTGGTTAGTAAGTACTTGAAGCATGCTCATTTGGGATGAATTATGCCAACCACACTGAAGGTTGCTCTCTGAAGCTGGCATCTTAGAATGAATAATTAAATGCTATCGCTGATGACAGGCTGACCCTTGCTTACACTGACCCGTCCATCTTGCTTACATTCACATGTAATAAGGCAAGTGATGATTCATTTCACCAGATTCCAATCCTCCTGATGTGACTTACTACCACTCTACTACGGAACCTTGAAAGATTATGGGTAAAAGAAAGCAAACAAGATTATGGGTAGGTGCTAAGGGGGGGGGGGGGGGATACAGACTATAAGCTACTCTTTCACCAGATGAAAATAATAGTGAAGCCAAATGTAAACATAAAAGAAGCGGTCACCTTCAGTTTACATATTAACATGCTTGACCAGACTGCTGCTGAGCCACTGCTGCAGAGAATACCTTTCACTTAGCACCATTCCTCAACCTCCCTACCTGCACAAAACTTGACTGGATTTACAAGAGGCCTTTTGAAAAGCTGCAGAAAAGGCAAGTCATGCACATTTCCTGGCAATAAATTTTAAAGGTTGCTAAAACATTCCAGAGATTTTCTCTCAACATTCCTGGGGCCAACACATCTGCCATCTGCCAGTCCTTTAAAAT
>NW_022103968.1:40407036-40408160 GCF_000313985.2 Echinops telfairi
TGGCAATAAATTTTAAAGGTTGCTAAAACATTCCAGAGATTTTCTCTCAACATTCCTGGGGCCAACACATCTGCCATCTGCCAGTCCTTTAAAATTGGCGTTTTTGCATATTAATCTACAAACATCTTTGCAAACACCTTTCCTCTCTGCCTCCGTGTCAGGCAAAGGTAGCTTTTCTCCCTTTCTGTGAGCCCAGGAATAAAGTACTACGAAATTCACACCAGATTCAGCTAACTGGAATGAAGTGTTCAGATCCGTTGTTGGGCTCATTCTGCCCTGCCACGTGATTTCAATCTTAACGTTGGCTGGTGATTTCATGATTTTTTACAGTTGTGCCCAGATAGATAAAGGTATTCAACTCTGAAACTCTACGAAAACAAAAAAAACAGGATTCTAAAGGGCTGGGATGGATTGTGTCCATGGGCCTAAGTCTTCATTCTGCTCTATATCCACGTCTTTGGCCATGTGCTTTGCGTCGCTTTACAGCACAGGGGCAGAGGATATTTTACTCCCCGTGGACTTTGGGTTCAGCCAAAGTCATTTGTTCTGGCCAATAGAATGAAGCACAAATAAAGATGTGCTACTTCTGAATCTGGGCCTGCAGGGGCCTCCCTTGCTTCCGCTTGTGCTCTGGTACCCCTACTATCACCATGAGATGAGCATGTATCAAGAACCCCCTGGTCCCAGAACAGTAATGAAAGGACAGGGAGCAGAGTCAACCCAGATGTGGCAGCCCCCGCTGACCCAGACCTACAATAACAAGAAAGGTCTGCAGCCTTCCTAGGCTCAATCAGAGGAGCCCCAGCCAAACCAACGCAGGAGCAATCGCAAATATCTATAGAAGCCTCCTAGTTTTGGACTGCTTATTAAGTAGCAGAAGCACATTCCTGAATTATCGGTTTTACCTGGAGAAAACCAATACCAGTGTCTAGTATTTTAGAACGCTGCATATCTTCCATATGGGGTTCATGCTTAAATCAAAAAGGTAACCAATAAACAAGCAAACAAAAATGGCAAAGGAAGAAATTCAGAAGACGTGCTGGAGTCGGTTGGGAAGGGGGGTGGAATCCCTAAGAGGTTCGATGCTGATCGAGGGAACCATCAGTTAGTCACCATCCATACGC
>NW_022103968.1:40409397-40419760 GCF_000313985.2 Echinops telfairi
ATCAGGACCCCAAAGATGGCTGCTTTTTTTTTTTTTGGAAGTAGCTCATCGTGTCTTTCTCCTGGGCCACCTTTAGTGGGCTTGAACAGCCAATCCTTGGCTTACCTGCCAAGCTCACTAACCACTTGCACCCACCAGAGACTCTTGATCAGTAGAGAAGACATTAAAATCAACAGTCAGTGTTTTATTGGTTGGAAGAATCAAGAACATGTTAGTAGCCTAACTTAGAATTGTGGTTGAAGTCAGGGGCAGTATTTTTTTTAGCCTGATTATACATAACTGGAGCCAAGTTTAAATAAATACTGTGTTCCTAAACTAACTTTACTATGAAGCAAGAGTATTCAATCTATATTCACACTCTAAATGACTCTGGGAGTGGATTTTAATCTTGATTCCACAAAGCCACACAAGTCTGTGGCGATACACATCAGAAGGAGAGAAAGGGGGGCCGTATCTATGAGTAACTTAATTTCCTATCCCCCCACTCTGCTTCATCTGTTTCAAATGTTTGGGCTTTGCCTAAATTTTCCTCTGAAAAAAGAAATGCTCGGACTCAATCTGCTCAGAGTCAGTGGTCCATGGCTGAGGAGGGATCTGGTCAGAGAAATGAAAGCAGTGGGCCACGCCCCCAGGGCTGGAATCTATCAGATAAAGGCATTGAGAATGTTGCTAAACAAACAGACAAGGTAACTAGACAGGTAAGTAGGAAGTCAAATGGGGAAGACTTGTGGTATCCATTTAATATATTATCTAAACCAAAAGACTTTTCAGAATGAAGTAGGAGGCTATGAATATTTATTGCTTGGCATGACAGGTTCAAGCTATGATTGCCCTGGATCGTAGATTCCCAAACTTATTTGGCATACTACCCCCTTTTCAGGAAAAAAAAAATGTATTCAGTGTGCCCCCTGACATGTAAAAACTTTTGTACTACAGCCTAAAACGCTGGATAAGGTGTAAGTATCTGCTTTTGTAGCGCCCTTCAGTCATTCCGGCCCACCCTCACCCCCAACCCCAGGGGTAGTATCACCCGCTTTGGGAAGTACTATGTATGAACCAGGATGTTTAGTTACCCTAATGAAAGTATGCTTTGGCCATGCCTACATGAGACTTGGTGTGAAAGATAAATCCACCTCAAGTCTCTTAATTAAAATGAATTGCTATTACATTGAACAAAGAAGATGTTTCTGATAGGGAAGTTAATATGCACCCTTGGGTTGGAACACTAAGTGGAAGTAGAAGAGAAAATTTCCTTCGAGTTTCTATAATATCAGTGTCATGAGTGTACATTATAGACACTCTCCTCCCTTGAGCTGAAAGCCAAAAACCTGAACTTCTGAACTGTCCAAATGAAGGGACTACAAGGGGCAGGAACACTTGACTGGTAGCCCGGTGCCCATGAGAGCATTAGAGCCCAAGAATAGATGTGGTTTTGCCACTCACAGAACCCTGTTCTGCTTGTGGGTCTCCACATCATCACCCGTCTTCTTCACCACTGTCGGCCGCCGCCACCACACCCAACCTCAAAGCAGTTCACATTCGGGTGGGGTGATAGTTAACGCATCTAACCGCTTCACCAGAGACCACCTAGAGGAAACTGCCCGTGAAAGAGAAAGTTATCTGAGTGCAAGTTATGGTCACTCACACCTTGTGTTTGTTCACAGACTATGCCAGAAAATTTCTTTCTGATAGGCTAATTTACAACTTCCTGTGAGCTGCGAAATCAGCACCCAGTAAGATCTCCTATTACTCCTCCGAGGCTACCCATGGGGCATTAAACAGAAGTGCCCATGGCCAGACAAGGGTGACCCACAGCAGGCACTAACAATTTACCTGTCCCTCGCTGCCCACACTTGGTAATTGACAACAATAATGTGGGCAGTCAAGTAATTATACCAGGGAGGTTGAAAGACAAAATTTATGCATTTAAATCAAAATGTTTGGCATGCTGTGTCACAGAAAACTAAGCTTCTAAAAGTCAGGGGCAGAGACCTACTTTTAAAAAAGAAAAGAGGAAAAAAAGAAGTGGATTTAGGTTTCTGAATTACCTGTCAAGGGCCTCTCCAATTTCAAAGAAAATGGTTTATCTTCCAGACATCCACAGGTCGTTGCTCTCAAATGGCTTGTGTTAGTCTGGGTACGTTAGAGAAACAAATCCACGGAAACTCATATGTATAAGAGAGAGTTTTATATGAAGGTTAAGTGCACATCAAGAAAACATCCCAACCCAGTGCTGCCCAAGACCACAAATCCAACATTAACCCATTAACCCATATGTCCAACACCAAGCCACGAAGTCCTCCTCCATCTCACAAAACACACACAATGATGCCGACTGCAGAGAGAAAGCTGAGTCAGTGAATATGTAAGCATCTCAGTGCTGGCAGGGGTCTCCACACGGCTGCTCCAGCACCCAGGGCTGCATTGGGGTAGGCCCATGTGGCTTCTCCTCAGGGATGTGTTGCAGGAAGTGAGCCTTGCAAGCTGAAGCAAGGAACTGGCTAAGGCAGCTGCACCCTGATCCGACCATCACAAAGCAAGAGACCTGAGAACTAGAAAGGCGAGGCTCACCGAGCCATTTATCCCTCCGCCTTTCAATTAACCCCACATGTGTTTATCGGCCAGGTTGGCACAATAGACTAACTACCTCATGGCTCCTGGATAACTCCTTGAGGGATGTACAAACAGAGGAGGAATCATAAAAACCCATAAGCAACCAGCATCAAAAACAAACTATGGCAGATGGCAACACCCAACATATGACTAGATACCGTAGTCCTCTCTCTGTGGTAGAATTAAGGTTGATGTTTGCTTTCTTCTTGGAGCTTCTGTTTTTCTAATCATTCCGCTATGTACATAAATACTCTTTATAATTAGAAATATATATATAATGTCAGTACGAAGAAAACGACTGTGGCATCAGGATCAAAATGCAAGTCTGTCTGGTGAGAAAGCACATGCTCTTTCTCCTTCTCACCACCTCTCACCCATGTCCATCTGTCACTCTCTTATGTATGTTGCTTTTCTAGAAGCCCTGGCTGCCTGGTGGTCACTTGGGCTGTGATCCTCAAAGGCCAGCAGTTCGAAACCCCCAGCCACTCCTTGGAGGAATGACTGGATTTTCTACTCCCATAACTCACAGGGGCTGTTCTAACCACTTCCAGAGGGTCCCTAAGAACCAACATCGGCTCCGTGGCAGTGAGTTTGCACTGGGGGTTCATGTTACTTTTATTCACTAGACAGTTCAACAGAGTTGAACACATGCCGGGTACTTTTCGAAGTCTTTTAAGTGTACTAATTCACTGAAAACTTGTCACAGAAACCCTGTGACGTGGGTATGATTAATATTCTCATTTTATATGTGAGAAAACAGTGGCACAGAAAGGCTAGCTAATTGGCTGATGGCTACAGAGCTGGGAAGAACTGGGATTCTTAAACCTGCTTGAGCTCCTCGGTCTGTGCTTTTAATTGCTCTGATAAGCTGTCTCTCCCTTCTCCTACTTAACACAGGTGCTCTCTGGGCAGGCCCCTATGGCCAGCATGAGGCAGACAGGCCACAGGGGCATCTTCAAGAAGAGGAGTGATATAACTGGATTGTTAAAGTGATCAGCTCTAGCCTCGGGGCCTCAGAATAAAAAGGTTTAGATCAATTCAATTTGAGCCCATGTCCATGAGGATGAGCATTAAAAGATGTAAAGGATCCTTCCCCCTGAAAGAAAAGAACCACAGAAGCATTTTCCCCATCCTATCTAGTGCAAATTTAAATGACGTTTCTTGATAGCATCCACACTTCCTTGATCGGCCCTTGCTTTTCCATGATTGTTGAGCTGCACCTTCTCAGCAGTTCCCTCCCTCGAAAGGAATGGTCAATAGCAACCAGACTCTTGATCTGAAACTGAAAGTTTTACCTGTAGAATCAGATACGTCAGTTGAAGATTCCTAATCATGATGCCACCTGGCATTTGTAGGGTAATTTGTAGTCTGCATGCCAGTTCCCTAAGGTTTTCAGTGCCTAATTTTAATCGTCTCATAGGCATGTGAGAGCCGGACTAATGAATAAGAATTGATGCATTTGAGTTATGGTGTTGGCAAACAATCTTGAGATTACTAAGGACTGCGAGTAGAGCAAAGAAATCTATCATTGAGGAAGTGCAACCAGAAGGCTCCTTCAAAGCCAAGATGTCTTTTAGTCCAAAGGTGTCCATCTCCTGTCCTTTGGGCATATTATCAGGAGAGGCTCCTCCCTGGAAAAGGACAGCATGCTTTTGAAAGTAGAAGGTTGCCAAAAAGGAGGCGGCCTCCAAGGAGATGCACGGACACAGTGGCTTCCCCCATGGGCTCAAGTATAACAGTAATTGCAAGGACAGTGCGGGACTAGGCAATGTTTTCATTCTGCTGTATCTATCCATTACCTCACGTTATCCTCCCAGCAGCCCTGGAGTGTGGACACAGAGGTATGATTATCATCAAACTCTAGGTAGGATACCAACGATCCAAGGAAGACCTCGGTCTGCTGACTGGAAGCCCCACAGTGACCTCCTCTTTGCCTTGCAGCATCTCTGAGAGCCTTTTCCAGCTCACCTCCTGAGACTCTTAGCCGGAATCCCAGTTTCCACCCCCCACCCCACCCCCAAGTAAGCTAGTGATCTTTGCAAAGATGAAACTAGCTGCTGCAGCACTTTGGCTCCCAGAGACATTTGGGAGGTTTGCTCGGTACCTGAGGACCACGGTGAAAGTGCTCCCTTTAATTGCCAACCTCGTGAGTCCAGCATGTCAGAGCTAGTCGTTGAGACTGTGAACAGATGTCAAATTTGGCCTAGGTTTGCTGGGAGTAGCATCTGGTTGGCCTTTCCCCAGCCTGTTATGTCCCTCCCCAGCTGGTCGCCATGGAGGATGCAGGCCTGCCAGGAAAGGGGATGGAGGGGAATGGGGGAGAGCAGCAGGATTATCTGGATCCTGGGCTGGCTCACCCTTCTGGGTTTCATTTGTCTCTTTATTGTACATCTGACATGTGGTTTAGATGTACGCTGTGCCATGCATCTTTAACCTTCCTTTCAGAAGACTCTTGCCAACATAAGCGGAGTCATAGACTAAAGAGGCAAAGAGGAACCCACATCGCTCAAATGCGTCCAAGTTGAGTAAGTATGAAGGATTAAAACCGGTGCAGATCTTAAGGCCAAGATATTTGATCAGGTAAAAAAGACACCCCATTTGCCCAAAAGCCCTTACTTACACCTCTTGTTCACAGGCTTTTTCAGGGTACGTTCTCACCCTGAAAAGTTTTCTAATTTGGACAATAAATTACATGGGCACCCAATCTATGAGATCAAAGACCACCAAATTAAAGACTCTCAAAGCTAAAAGGCATGCCGAAGATCTTTTAAGCTCAACCTCCCACCCAAGGCCTAGAATTCCTTTTCAACTTCTGAAACCAAGCTTGAGCTCTTAGAGCAGACTTCAAGAAAGTTCATGGGGGATTTTCAATCTCTTTTCATTTGGTTTTTTCATGATATTTTTTGAAGTCCCTTGGATTAAGCAGCACGCTTAAGCCTGCTTCTGCATAAAGATTTTTAAGTCACATCATACGTGTCTCTGTGGCTGCAGTCGACATAGAAGAGAGTGGAGAGGACGGGCCCCTCACAATGCAGAGATGAGGGTAAGTCCGAAGGTGCCTGTCCCAGAGTTCCAGTTTACACATCCAGTGGTTTATTCCTAACAAAATGTGTTAAAACACGTCTCTGATCAGTGAATGGCTGCAGACAAGCTCTCTCAATAATACACTTATTTTTTTTTTTAACATTTTATTAGGGGCTCATACAACTGTTATCCCAATCCATACACACATCAATTGTGTAAAGCGTATTTGTACATCATTTCTCAAAACATTTTCTCTCCATTTAAACCCCCGACATTAGGTCCTCATTTTTCCCCTCCCTCCCCGCTCCCCCCTCCCACATGAGCCCTTGATAGTTTATAAATTGGTATTTTGTCATATCTTGCCCTGTCCAACGTCTCCCTTCATCTACTTTTCGGTTGTCTGTCCCCCAGGGAGGAGGTCACACACAGTTCCATGTAATCGGTTCCCTCTTTCCTACCCATTCTCCCTTTACCCTCCCTGTTTTGCCACTCACACCACTGGTCCTATAGGGCTCATCCATCCTGGATTCCCTGTATTTTCAGTTCCTATCTGTACCAGTGTACCTCCTCTGGTCTAGCCAGTCTTGCAAGATAGAATTCGAGTCATGGTAGTGGGAACGGGGAGGAAACATTTAGGAACTAGAGGAAGGTTGTATTTCTCAATACACTTATTTTAAAAAGTCCTTTCAAAACAGTGGGTTCTGACCAGATTTGCTGGACCAGTTAAAGTCCAGGCAGGCCCTTTGGGGATCCCAAAGGGGTAATCTTGAAAGATTTCCTCATAGGACACAGGATGAATGATCACAGGGTGGTGTGTAATCAGGAAGAAGTGTTCACGAAACTGAAACTGGCATTGGTGAGAAAACGTTCAGGAACACTGCTCTAAGGTAACTTTATCATCACAGTGATGTACCTGCTCATTCTTCGAGAGAGAAGACCATCCTATGACCATCCTGTTGAGAAATGGTCTCCCATCTGCCCTAGAGCCCTGATGTTGCCCCCTTCAAATAAGTTTAAAAAAAAGAAAACTCTAAAAACACTGAAAAGGAACACAGCTTAAGTGCACTGAGAATTCCAAAGCTGTCACTTTTATGTTCTGTAGAGCACACAGGGAGATGGCAACACCATCGTGAGATGTGTATAGACCTATGCTGTGTTGAGAAACAATGGCTTGAGATTTTCTACGTTTTTGCTTAATAAAGGGTTTCATTCATTTTTAGCAATACTTTTTTGACTCACCCTCATATTTAGCAGAAAAGTGAGGGGAACTGATACTTCTGAGTACCTCTTATGTGCCCAGGAAGACCCGCAGTGAGATGGATTAACACAGTGGCTGCAGCAAAGGGCTGTGTTTACAGTATTGACGTGAGGAGGGTTTTGTTCCATTGTTTATAGGGTCAGAGGGGTCAGAATCAGCTCAATGGTACCTGTGTCAGTCCAGGTAGACTAGAGAAACAAATTCATAGACACTCATAGGTGCATAAGTAAGAGCTTTATATAGAGAGTAATTGTATATTAAGAAAACTACTAAGTCTGATATTAGCCCAGATGTTCGATACCATTCTGTAAATGCCTTTTCAGACTCAGACAACACATGCAATGATGCAGGATGCAGGAAGATCACAGGCCATTGAGTGGAAAGTCTTGTGGATCCAGTGGTGGTAGAAGCATCTCAGCGGTGGTGTGGGTCTCCACGTGGCTCCTCCAGCTGCAGGGCTCTGGCTCTATCAGTGTAGCTCCATGTGGCTTGTCAACAGGAATATCTCACAGGGAGAGTGTGTGTACACTACCCCCAGCGAGCTATTTATCTCTATCGCTCCAAATGAGGTCATCAAGCTGCGACCTGAATGACAGGCTAAGCTCCTCCCCTTCACTCTTAATAGTCTCAAGTTGACACCAGATTATGTAACTACCACATTGCCTAACAATAACTATGTGCCCAGCACTGTGATGTTTCCTCTCTAATATCCTTATGGGGCGGGGGCAATGTCAGAAAAGAGATAATGTTGATCCTTCTTATAAATGAGATATGGAAGCACAGAAGAAAGATAAAATACAGTGCTCAAGATTCTAAGAGCTGATAAGGCAGGTGTTTGAACTAGACTGTCTTTTACACACACACACACACACACACACTTTGCCTCCTTATTGGAGCCCTGATGGCATAGTGGTTATGGGTTGGGCTGCTAACCGCAGTCTTAGAAACCCACAGGGGCAGTTCTATAAAGTCCTGTCTCATAGGGTCGCGATGAGTCAGGATCAACTTGATGGCAGTGAGTTTGGTTTGTTGTTGTTGTTGTTGTTGTTGCTTCCATATACTCAGTTCCCCTTCTCCGCTGGAGTTTGAAGTGAGAAGACAAAAGCTCTCACACCTCACCTCTTAAGTCAGGCAATCTATCCCACATTCTGTCAAATTCCTGAAGAACACACTCCTTCCATGCATTTGAGAAATGAAGCCCTCCACTAGAGAACACTTGCTCAAATCTACCTCCCTTTTCTAAGTCTCTGTCCATGTCCTATGTCAGCTCTGAGGTGAAGTGACCCTGGGTGGAGCACCAAGTTACTATATAGTTTTCCTCTGCTGTTCCCTTTTGAGAGAAAAGCAGAGAAAATAACGGGGGGCTGCTGGTAGCCAAGGTGGTCCTGGTGCCATCCCCCTTCCTGCCCTTAATATCACTTCAGAGCAATGGGCTTCCTCTGTGAGACACTTCAGAGCATCTCCGAGCAGACACTCTTCAAGGATCAAAAGGCCCGGGTAGAATTACGCAGCATTTCTCTGTGCACTGCGGAATGAGACGGGCCTCACAGCCGGGTGGCAGATGTGAGTGGGCACCGCAGCTAGGGAACAGCCAGCCCGGGGCTAGCTCCCTAACTGACCCCAGCAGGGCAGCTGCAGCAGCAGGTTACAAAAGTCTGTGAGTCCAACCACCAGAGACTGGACCTGACAGAAAACAGACACCACCACCTGAAAGAATGCCTGACAGAGATGTGAGGAGGGATGTCAGAGGTGAACCCAAACACAGACAGGGCCACTAACTTGACATCCAAATGTGCACGCGGGCTAGTTTTTGTGTATGCCCATAGTCTACATGGAGAAAGCCAATCATGAGGGTCTGCTTACCCCTCACTGGGGGCTGTAGATGTTGGTGATGAACCAGACAGGCTTGATTCCTGCTCTGGTGGCCAGTGCAGCGTCATATCCTCTGTATGCTTTATTTTGGGGCTCCCTGTTTGGAAGCCACACGGCCTAGGGGAAAATAGCTGAGTCACCCAGTTCAAGGGCCACCGCCTCTCAGGGTCTCAGGCAGGGCTTTCCAAAGTGCAGTCCTTGCGGTGAGAAGGGATGAAGGGGTTGGTTCTCATGGCTTTGCGTTTATTAAAATGTGTGAGTGTTCCATCCAACCCACAACTTCCATCAGTTTTCTGGCTGAAGACAAGGCTAAGTAAAAAGAATGAGTCTGTTTCCAAAAGTAAGTGAATGGTCATGAAGCGGGTACCAATAAATAGAAAGGGCTGGGAGAAGGCATCTCAAAACAACCGGCATTTGCGGCTCACTGAGAGACAATGTGGGGAAATCCAAGTGCACGAGGCCCAGCTTTAAAGTGCTTTAGAAATCCGAGGGGTTCTAATCACCCCTCGCTGGGCATTTACTCGCTCATGCACCCCTACAGGGTGGATTAAGCAACGACCATGTAAACAGCCATGTTTGAACAGTACATGCCCATGTCAACCCCTCAGTCATCACTTCTAAGGCAGGAGCCCATGGGAATCACAAAGAGCGAAACCTAGATCCCGGCCTACAGAGAGTATAATTTAGAAGGAAAGAAAAGGCAAGCATACAAATAACTGTAAAACGGGATAAGCCCCACAGAGGAGGTACAAAGTCCCATGAAGGGATGCCAACAAGGGATAAACCAGGCCTGCCGGGTGAGGTCAAGAAAGACTTCATGGAGATTTGAGATAAGCCCCGAAAGATGGATAGAATTTCAACGACTCAAAAAAGGTGGGGGGAACTGGAGACATTCCAGAGAGGGATAAATGCATGTGCTATAGTGCTACTACAAAAAGAAGGAGAAAGTGCTCAAGGTCAAATGGTATATTCTATACTGCCTTCCCCATCCCCACCACTGCCCAGCCACATGTTCTAGAGCTTCACAACCTATTAGCTAAGTGAAGGCACTAAGTTCTGTTGTTGATAAACTTACTTAACTTGAAAAACCCCAGGTCTTTTACAAACTTCCTTGATATTCCTTATTATCTTAACCTTGGGGGGGGGGGGAGTTTTCCTAAACCCTTTTCAGGGAGTTCCCTTTCTGTGTACTGCTGGTCTATATCCTGCTGACAGACCGCTCCAGTGTCCTAAGAAGCCCACTTTGTCAGGAAAGCATTATGAAGTCAGTAGCCTTCTCCAGAAACGCCTGGAGCTTTGCAGTGTGCCAGACCTTGTAGCCATGGTGGGTTCAGAGCACTGCTGTGGTCTCAGACCTTAACACCCAGTTAGACACCGGCACGGTTCAGATAACCACACGGGTAAACGGGTTTCCCAAACAAACTCTGTTTGGAGTAGGAAGGCTCACCTTTGGTGGTTTCTGTATAGAAGTAGGAAGTCTCATCTTTGGTGGTTTCAGACTGCTGATCTCGCAGATAGCAGCCCAGTGCGTAACCACCACGCCAACATCCCCGAACGCGCGGCCATTGAGTCTTTCTTTGTGAACTCACTGCACCC
>NW_022103968.1:40419860-40438167 GCF_000313985.2 Echinops telfairi
CACCCCAAAGATGACCACACACCCTAATCCCCACAATCTGCAAATATGTTACTTTACAGGCAAAAGGGGTTTTGCAGATGCTGTTAAGGCAAAGGACCTTGAGATGGGAAAACTACCCTGATGGGCCCAAGGTCCCATGAGGGCATGAGCCCTCAAAAGTGCAACACCTTTCCCAGGCAGGGCCAGGGAGAGAGACTAGTGCCAGAAGACGGACTATAGATGGGTCACATTGTCTTTGAGAGAGAGGAAGGTGGTCCCTAACTAAGGCACACAGACAGCCTCCCGAATGGTCAGGGGGCACGTGGTGGACAAAAGAAGGAGATAGATTCTCCACTGGAACTACCAGAAAGCACAGAGGCAGAAGGTACTCCGAAACGGTATTTCCCACCTTGCCTACCTCTCCGCTTACTCGTTGTGTGGTTGATGGCCCGCAGAAGCAGCTAAACCAGGAGGCTGTCTGAGCCTCCTCGGCCTCATCTGAAGTGGCTCAGTACTTGCTATGGATGGTGCCGACGCTGAGTTAGTCCAAAGCTCGTTTGTTAGTCAGTAGGCAGTCCCCGGGCCAGGCAGTAGAAGATGCCAGTGCTTCTGATAAAATTCGCTAATGCAATATTTACTTTTCCGAGTTAGGTCCCTTCTCTGCTCAGTAGCTTCCAGAGACTGCCATCTCCCTCAGAAAACACCTCAAAGACTCGCCCCGCTCTCGGGCCCTTGCATCCTCTCTGGCTGTATCTCCTTCACTTACTCGCTTGCTCACCGTGTTCACTTCCGCTCCCTGTGCCAAACCTGGGCCGCGCCAGGAAGCTGCCAGGCTCCTGGTACTTGCTATTTTCCCTTCCCAAAATGTTCTTCTCTTGTATCCTCAAGGCCTGCTCCCTCAACGTCCTCCAATCTTCACTCAGCTATTCCCCTAGCCACCCTAGTTAAAATGGTAACACCCCCCCACCTCATCCCATTCCTCATTATCCCCTTCCATTACGTCGGGTGCTCCATCGTAACTTCACCTTTTAACGTCTTATACAGGTTATTTTGTATATGTAATATACAATATTATATATAATATATAATTATATATAAAATATATAATAATTCATATTATTATATATCTTATACAGGGGGTTGGCTTGCACTGGAATGTAAGCTCCATGAGGGCTCCTGGCATCTAAGAGGGACGTGGTAAAGATTTGTCAGCAGACTAAATCACTGTGTGCACAATTCTGTCAACAACACATGCATTTCAGCATTGTCTCCCGCTGAAGAGTTCCAGATACAGATGGAAACTAACGTCCAAAGAACCGACATCCACCTGTCATGGAAGAAGGAAGCTGCCGCTCAGATCCAGGGTGGCCCAGCCTGGCTGAACCCGCCCGCTCCAAGGAAGGTGGGAATCCCGCCAAGGTTTCCAAGACCCAGGGTCCTTCCCTCTGCAGACAGAGAGCACCCGCAAAGAGCTACTGCCTTCCTGTCCTTCCGGGGTTCGGCTCGCCTCCAGAAACCATAAGAACAGTTTGTCTCGGTGTTGTAGTACTTCTGCTTCCAGGCCCAGGGAAGAGCAGGAAGTGCAGGGGCGTGTGAAAATTGAGAGAGAAGAGTTAAACCGACTACACACACGTAAGAGCTCAAAGACTTCCTCTGTCTGTCACAGCACATGGGTTTCAATGTGCCTTCAGTGTGAGCCTAGGGGGCCCATTCTCAGGCAAAAGACCAAAGAGGAAGATGCTAGTACTCATTCAACAGGTTTGCTTACTCAGGGACAACTGTCTTCCAGGTCTGCTTCGAAGCAGTGGGGGATGTCAGAAGGATACATTTGGTTCAGGATTGGACACCCAAGATCCCTACTGAGCTGGTTGAGTTTTCCAAGGGAATCACCAAGGGATGTCTTAGGTAATTGTTAATGTATGGTTTAAAGTAAGTTTTATAATCTGGCTCCAACTTTGACTATGCCACACTTGTTAGTTAGCTGGAAACTTCCTAAAGGAAGGACGCATTGATTTTCCTTACTAATATATTGCCCATCTCAGAAACCCTACGTAGCAGTTCTGCTTTGTCTTGTAGGCTCACTCTGAGTCCGAATCAACTCGACAGCCGTGGGTTTGGTTTTAATATCCCCAGCACTTAGAACAGTGCCCAATAAGCTGAATGAATACTTTTCTTACATGTATTAAAAAGTTAAACTCTCAGAGCCTCCATTTTTTCCTTTTGCAAATGGAAGGACCATAGCCTACTCCATACGATGGTCATAAAGAACACATGAACTTAAGTATGCTGGCGCTAGCACACTGCCTGGCACGTGGCACACAGTCACTATTAATGTGCATTGTCATTTTGAGGGCAATGGAGGTGGTTTAGTCAGCTACAGGTAAGTGGTGGCACGTCCTTATCACTCGTGATTTGTATAGCCCGAACACCAGGCAAAGCCTGGTCTGGTTGAGCTGGATCTCTGGGTGATCCACTGCTCTTGGGAAAGCCCTGTTCTGCCTGCGCCAGAAACTCTGGAAAGGGGAAGGCTGGCTTTTACATTCCAGCTCCTGAGGTGACTGGCAGCAGAACTGAAACCGCATGATGAAGCACAGTCCATCTGTTCAGGGTTGGGGTGGGGGGGTGCTGAGCTGCTGTCTGCTCGCAGGGGCTGGAGGATGAAGAGTACCTGGCTGCATGCATGGTGGAGAGCAAAGGGAGATAAACTGAGCCATTTTCCCATGGTTTGGTTCTCAAAATTTAGGAGAGGCTCGCTGTCCTTCTTCCAGATGATGGGGCCTCATGTCCAGCCCACCTCAGTTTCTCGGTTTCCCTGCATATCCGCTAGCCCATTTCCCCAGGACCCTACAAGGGTCCACCTACCAATGTGCAGGTTAATGAAGCCTTTTTGTAAAGGAAAAAGCAACAAGTTTTGCCATTGAGTCAGCCCTAATTCATGATGACCCCAAATCATGGTACCCTCACACAGGTTCATGACCTCGGCTGCCAACTGAAAGATGGGATGTTCAAGGCCACCCAGAGGCACCTAGAAGAAAGGCCTAATGATTTCATTTCAAAACCAAAGTCAGCCATGGAAAACCCTATGGAGTGAAGTTCTACTTTGCTATGCATGAGGCCACCCAACGGTAAGTGGTAAGACCTTTCCACAAGGTAAAAACCGCCAACAAACCAGGTATCCCACAGCCCAGTGGAGAGTCAGCCATGCCTCTCTTGGTTAAGAGATCTGGATCTCCCAGTGTGGAGGGGAGCCTAGCTCTTTGGAATGCTGTGGTTATCTTAGTATGTGGTTATCTTAGTATGTCCTATGATGGGAATAATACAAATGATCTAGATGTCTTTGAGAGATAAAGGCAAAGATCCTCAAGCTGTTTGTAAAACATTCTGCAAGAATAGGATATGAGCAGCCTCGTTGACACTAATCATTTCAGAAGTGCTGCTGATACACGTGGGTTTGCCGTCAGCAATCGCAGTGGAAACAGAGAATGTCTTCTCAGAGAAACAGCAAATGCAGTGACTCAAATGATTTCAAGCAATTGCCACGGTTACTGGATTTACTCATTTGCGTTACCTTTCTTATTTTAGACACTTAACTTTAACTTAACTGCTTTAATAAGCAGCAGCAATTCCATTTGTAAAGGGTTCGCCTGATGTTTTTCCCTCCATTTCTCTAAATAACCAACATATTCCTCACTGTCCTTCCAAAGGTGCCATTAGGATGAGGGAGGAGAGCCACTTCACCAACAGCTCAGAGCACTGTCCAATTGAAACGTTTCCCACAAGGCCAGCAGCGTTCTGCCTTCATTCATCCTGTCAATGAGGGTGGACCATGTATGTCTTAGTCAATACGGAAATAAAAGAGGGCAGGAGAAATAGGTGCCAGTCCCTGAGGTTCTCACAGACCTGTGATAGGTTCTCACACACCTGGATAGAAGCCAATCAATGCAATACCATATGATCAAGGCAATAATGCAAACATAAACAAAGTCACGAGGAAGGAAAATCACTCTGGCGAGGAGAGTCAGGGCAGGCTTCCTGAAAGGTAACATCCAAGTTGTGTCTTAAAGGATGATCAGGCATCCCTGAGTTGTGTGAAGCCCCTCGTTTACTAACCCAAAGGTGAGGGGTTCGAATCTCCACCCAGATGTCTAGAGAAGCAAGGTCTGGTGGACCTGCAAGATCAGCCGCTGAAAAACCCCCGAGAGCAGTTCTAGTCTGGAGTGCATGAGGTCACCCTGAGTCAGAGTCGACTTGACGACAACTGGCAGGAATCCATCATTCCGAGAAAGGATAAAGCTGGTGCACAGGGACACAGTCCCAGCCTCACTGGGCGGGTTGCTTTATTACAGCATCCTGCCCAAGCCACTGATGAGGACCCAGCGTTATGTTCAAAGATACAGAAGAGCCCACATCTTCTGGAGGGCTTTGTAAGCTACTTCCAGAGCTAGAGCTATTTTCTCTCAGATGTCCCCAAGTAAGACGTTTCTAGTCAGCTACGTCTAAGGTCATCAGTGTTGCTGCAATTTGACCAAACGAAAGGAGGGTGTAAAAACAGCCTTGCCGCCAGCAAGGTGACTTCACTCCTCCTCCCCCACCCCCACTTTAGGATTGAAATTGAGAAACCCAGAGATGACCACAGCCCTAGACCACTGTGTCCAAAAATGGGAAATGTCACTCAACAGGTCCTCCCTCACGTTTGACCGGAATCATTTGTCTATAGATTTAGGAACTGAGTGACTTGACCATTCTGCACGTAAGCCCCATGCATCGGTCCAGACGAGACCAGTGAGCAACAATTCAATTTCGAGTTCACTGAACCCTCTGGTTTGGGAAGGAAATTGCTGGTAATCAATTGCAGCAAGCACACAGGCTCGGGGCCAGGAAGAGAAAAATCACTTTAATAGGCAAAGCAGATGTTGCTAAACTCATTGCAAAAGTGAGATGGGCATGGAGCCAGACCTTCCATGAGAGATGCTGATCTGGTCTCCTGAATGAGGAAAACAGAGACACTTCAAAAGAAAGTGCAACGAGATGGTCATGTCTCCATACCGCCATAGTACTGAAAACTGTTCGCATCTTACAAGGCCTTTTCTTCTAACGACAACAGCGGAATCCAGCAAACTAAAGCACATAGAACACAGACTGACGCATGATACTTGGCTCTTGCATCAGGTCGTTTGTTCTGTCACCATATGAGCATGTATGAAGTTCTTGATCTCTCTCCACTCGCAGTGTCCTCAGATGAGAAATGGGGATACTCTGGGCTGCCCTGTGAGAGCAGGATCAAGGATGTGTGACAATCGGGATGCAGGGAGAATCGGCTAATGACGGACAGCTGGAGATTTGAGGGTGCTTGTAAGTGTGTGGCTTTCTGGCTCAAGACTCAAGAGCGTTAGCACTGGCTCTTGGTGGTGGGTTCCTGCACAGATAACACGTGTCCTTGCACATTTACAGGAGTAAAGTATCCATCGTGCATCCGAAAGTTCAAAGAACGCAAAGACAGTCACCCTGCTCACTAAGAGTGCGTCCACGAAGTAACTTCTGGGGTGAGAATATTACCTCCTCCAACAACTACCCTGATCTAGACTTCACCTCACCTGCCTACCGAACACCCCCAGGCTAATATCAGCTGCCTTATGTCCTTGTGTAGTAGGACAGGCTTTACACTAAATCCATTCATTTACTATTTGACATGTCACTTGCTTAATTCTTTGGCATGTAATTCTCTGCTCTTTACCTGAATCATGTAAATCTCCCCCAAATATATACTTTACCTTCCTGCTGTTCAGATCCTGATGGTAAGCTCATGGCAAAACTCCAGAGCTGAAGGAAAACAGATCACAGGGCTTTGCTACTTGACTAGCTATGGGAAGCTGAACCAAGTTGCTTACCCTTTCAAAGCCTTCATCCCCTTCTCTGTATATCAGAGCTAATGCCAGTGCCTGCCTCCTAGGACTTGTGTGAGGATTATGTGGGATCAGTCGTATAACGTGCTTAGTACCACTGTGCTAGTTAACCAGTAACAGCCATTCTTCCAGAAGCTTCATCACCCAGATGCAGCAGCTCATGCCTAAGCATCTGGAATGTCAAATTGCACTGACGCTCCTGGAGATTTCCAAACCTCCGACCACTTCCAGAGACAGCCACTCCTCAGAAAACTCTCCTTCTGGAGCTGCCACCCATGTTTGCAAGTTGCCCTAACTTTAGGATGTCCCTGATAAGGAAGCAAAGCTGTGAGCGACTGTGGCGGTGAGTTTCTGGGGGCCGGTGCGAGGAGGATGTTTACCAAAGCACAAAGGCCAGGTCCTGAGCAGAGAACATTTTGGCCCAGAGAGATCCTGGCGAAGGCATTTTTTGCCAAGCGCAGACTCCATTCTCAGGTCCTGAAGTCAGCAGAACAAACTAAACAAACCTTCCCGGGTTCACATTTGTTTACTTTTGGCAAAATGCAACTTCCTGCTTGAAAGGAAAGGGGCAGTAAAACTTGCTATAGCCTTCTTGGACATAAAGTCTCTCCTTGAAACAATTGATTTGCTAAGCCTGAATGAATCAAACGTACACAATGGGGAGTCTCCTTTCCCTTCGAAACGCTCACGTTTTAATAGGGAAAGTGCTCAACCAAACCCAAACAAATATGTTTGCAACTGTTGGCCCATGAGGACCATTGAGGCCACTACTTCTCCTGAGAGCACGAAAACAGCCTCAGGAGAGAGCCAAGTCACATATGCTGTGTCAGAGAAGCCACTCTGACACACTGGGGGGTTGAGATTTTGGTTACACCGAAAGTCAAAAAGTTAAAGTTCCCACAGCCACTCAAACCACATTCCCCAACACAAATACAGAACAACTGGGTCTTTCATTACATGACTGTGTTCCCCAGCCACACCCTTCAGCACCCAGTCAACCTCTTGGATAGCCATATGCCCAGCAACCAGGCCCGGAAACTGGCTTACCCTCTCCTTCAACACACAGAGAGAGAGAGAGAGACACTCCTACCCTTCTACATTGATCCTAGACAAATAATTAGATAAAAAGCATATATTGAGTGAAGAGTCAGATGGGGAAGGAAGTTTCTGTAATTATTTGGGGGGGACCAGCTAGCAGAGTTTTCATAAAATGTAGAACTTAGCTTTGAGTGTATTTATTTTAAGCCAAGTAGTCTCTTAAAATATTCAACCATTAGGTCATAAAATATTAAATTTGCAAAGAACTTCAGGCATGATCAGGTCCACCCCTCTCCACCCATCCATGTGCACACATTTTTGGACAGAAATAATATCGATGAGAAGCGCCCTGGTGGTACCGTGGTTTAAGTACTCAACTGCTAACCAAAAGGTCAGTGATTCAAACCTAGCAGCCACTCCATGGCAGAAAGAATGTAGCTTGGAGAACCGTATGGAGGCGGTTCTGTTCGGGCACTGTGAGTTGGGAACTACCACACAGTAATGAAATTTGGGGTTTTTTGGAAAATAGAAAAATTCTTCCAACTCACTGCCATCAAGTTGATTCTGACCCACAGCCACCCTCTTGCACAGGGTAGAACTGTCCCCTGTGGGTTTCCAGAACTGGAACTATTTGCGGAAGTAGAATGCCTCATCTTTCCCCAGAAAGATTTTGAACTGCTGGCCTTGTAGTTAGCAGGGCGATGCATAACCCATGAAGCCACCTGGCCTCCCTTGGAATATAGAGGAGGAGGTAACAGTTTACAGAGCAGTTGACTACCTAGATTATAAACTTTGTGCTTCTTAGACCCAGAACTATTTTGTTTTTCCTTGAATTCTCTAATACAGTCCCATGAACACCGTTGGAATGCCAAGAACACATTGGAGGAACAAGTTAAAGAGAAGCCCGATGTTGCAGAGTTAATAACAACACCTGGGACTCCTGACACTCAGTCCCGAGTGCTCCCCACAGTCTTACCTCTTGGGTCTCCATGAGAGTGTAAGTTCCTTAGCGACCAAAGAACTCACCTGTAATTCTTTTCAACCACCATATCCTAGGCATTAAACATTACATGCATTCAAAAAATTTTTAGGAACATGTAAAAGAAATCATGAACAAGTGGGTCAATGAAAGCAACTATATAAGTGAGATAATTAGATCTTTCTTCTTTCTTGAGGGAGTTTAATATCACCCTGCTTAAAAGAGGGCATTTTTTTCTATTCTGAGAATTCTGAGTTTAAAGAAAAGCGGGTTGTGCATATTTCATTTGTGCTTTTGTACCTTCCTTTTGGCATCTAAACTGGACAATCATGAAACAAGAGGTGCCATTATGACAGGTGACAGCTTCTCGCCATCAGTTCTCTTTCAAAGGTGAGTCCATCGCTGGCATAAACCTTTGATGAAAGTGGGGTTATCTTGGCCCATGGCTCTTACCTCTGGCTCCAACTTACCTTCCTTTATGTCTACAGTCTCTCTACCAAGTGAACACTCCCCAGTTTGGACCCTTAGCGGGATCCTTCATGACCTCATGTTATCTGAAATACCCTTCACTGCCACAATAATCACCACAGCCACACCCACCATCACCACTACTGCCACCATCCTTGTCACTCCCATCACCCATCACTACCCCGCCACCACCATAACCATCTCCTAAGACCAAAATCACCACTACCACCACCAACCTCTCACCATTACAGACACCTCACTATCACTCCCTTTAAACTTGGGGGGGGGGGTGCAGGAGCAACCCCTGCTTCCTCTTTTCAGATCCAGCTCGAATGGAACATCCTACATCCAGATTGGGGGCTTCAGCCTTCTCTGAATTCCAGCCAGCACTTATTCTTAACTACGAAATTGCATCTAGCTCTTTGCATTATTTTTGTGCCTACCCTTTCTAGCAGCTCATAGCGTCTATTGGACCCCACATTCCTGACTGAAAGGAAATCTCTAGGGGGCATCTGACCACAAATCTCAAAGCAATGAGGTTTAAGAAGGAAATGTGTGTGAATCAGTGGCACGGAGAACACGGTGGGATGCTTCTCCCCAAACTACAGCCAGGAAACGTCAAGACCTACCCATGTTGCCCCTGAGCAAACTGTAGTCTGACTGCTTTTAGAGTCTTTCTGACTCTCTCGCCTTCACCCAGCTCACTCTTAGACGAACTCAAAGAGTGCTTGTTCAATACCGTGATCACAAGAACATTGGCCAGATAACCAATTAGCCAGGTCACGCTCACACTAGATTAAAAGGCTCCTAGAGGAAACGAGGCTTATGCTGAGGTCTGAAATCTGGGTAAGGAGAGAGGAAAGGAGCACTTCATGATGAGGAAACAGGTCTGTGGGGGTTGACAGACACCAACCTGCTCCCACCCACCCTTTGCACTTTCAGTTCCCTCTGCTTGGAATGCTCTGTTCCCAGATCTGACAAGGATGACTTCTTGTCATTCTGGCCTCGGTTCAGACGTCTCATCCACAGCAAAGCCCTTGACAACTGCTCAATCTAAAAGCAGCCAGGCCTTCTCTCACATGGTGCTGCTCAAACAGAAACGCATAGGAATAACAGGGATCTTGTTAAAGGGCAGTGAGGTAGCTTATTATGCCAACGTGGCCGATAAACACAGGTGGGGTTAATTGAAGGGCGGAGGGATAAATGGCTCAGTGAGCCTCGCCTTTCTAGTTCTCGGGTCTCTTGCTTTCTGATGGTTGGACCAGGGTGCAGCTGCCATAGCCAGTTCCCTGCTTCAGCTGGCAAGGCTCACTTCCTGCAAGACATCCCTGAGAAGAAGCCACATGGACCTACCCCGATGCAGCCCTGGGTGCTGGAGCAGCCGTGTGGAGACCCCTGCCAGCGCTGAGATGCTTATGTGTCACTGATTCAGCTTTCCTCCTGAAGTTGGCATCATAGTGTGTGTTTTGTGAGATGGAGGAGGACTTTGTGGATTGGTGTTGTACATATGAGTTAATGGATTAATGTTGGACTTGTGCGCTTGGCCAGCACTGGGTTGGGACGTTTTCTTGATGTGCACTTAACCTTTACATAAAACTCTCTCTTATACATAGGAGTTTCTGTGGATTTGTTTCTCTAAAGTACCCAGACAAACACAGGCAGATTCTGATTCCATTGGTCTGAAGTGTTTCACATGAGATAGGACCCGGATATCGGTGATGATAGGACCCTGTCACTCAAAGAAACATCTGGAATGAAATGAGAAAAATAATTAGAAATCTGACTTTGAGTCCCTTAGTTGTTGTTGTTGTGAGGTGTCACCGAATCAGTTCTCATCCACAGTGACCCTAGGTACAATAGCATGAAACATTACCCAACCCCCCATCATCCTCAGGACTGCTATTGAGTCCATGGCTGCAGACACTGGGTCAGTCCATCTCTGAGAGTCTTCCTAATTTTCACTGACCCTCTACTTTACCAGGCATGACGTCCTTGTCCAGGGACGGGTCCCTCCTGATAACATGTTCAAAGTACATGGGACAGAGTGTCACCATCCTTGCAGTATGGCTGTCCTTCCCAGACAGATTTGCTTGTTCTGGGAATTCATTGGGACTCTCTGTAGTCTTCATCCACTCTGTAATTCCAAAGACACGCCCATGTTTCTTCTGTCATCTCTAAGGAAAAGGAAAGGTCAATGGCATATCAACCAAAAGCCAATTGCCACAGATGCCTCCGTGCTCCGTCCTTTCTACACTCCTCTAACACCAACTCTACTTCTTTGGGTGGGTTTAATAATTCATTACAATGGCCACAAATGCAAAACTTGCCGACAATACTCGCAATGATGAGGGTTTATGAAAGAAGTTAGAGGAGTCTTGGTGGCATAGTGGTTACACAGCGTGCTGTTAGCCACAAGGTCAGTAGTTTGAAATCAACAACTACTCCTCAGAAGACAGGCTTTCTACTCCTGTAAACGGTTACAGTCTCAAAAACCCACTGGCAGTTCTACGCTGTCCTGCAGGGTCACTATGTGTCAGAATCAACTCCATGACAGTGCGTGAGTATTAGAGAAGTCAGGGGTTACCAGAAGTCAGAATCAAAGAACATTAAGGATCTAGTCTTTTGTCCATAGCAGTGCCTCTTCTCAGCTAGTAGGCATCTCTCTCTCTCTGGTCCTCAGCCTCTCAGTCACTGGTCTCTTGGCCTCTGCCTCCATGGGCCAGGAAGTTCCCTATTGTTTTAGGCAGGGTTCTCCAGAGAAACAAAACCAAGATACTTATGATTAGATAGATAGATGGGTAGGTAGGTAGATGATGACAGATAGATAGATAGATAGATAGATAGATAGATAGATAGATGAGAGAGAGAGAGAGAGAGAGGTATATAGAGGGAAGGAATATAACAGCTAATTAGTCCATATAGCAGGACAGAGGGCTCAGTTCAACTCTCTTTTGTGCCAACAGTTAATAATATACTGAAGGTCCTTCCAGTCACACAGGCTGCTGGTCTAAGGTCACAGAAGCAGGTATCGGAGTCTGCCCTCAGGCAGGACACGTAGGGTGGGGTGGCAGCAGCAGCAAGAGGAGAAGTTGGGGCGCAGCAGAAGCCAATAGCCAGGGAACTTAGTGAAGCAGTCCATTGGGATTCTCAAACAGCGCGGCGAAGTGAGTCTCGATGGACCCACAGGCGACCGCACACGGCAAGGTAACACGATGCACAGGTTGGCTCGGCCCGAAACAGCACAGCACGCAGTGAGGCAAAGGACTCCTTAGGTAGCAGAGCACTGGTCCAATCACCAGGGAGAAAGAGACGGCCTGGTGGCAGAGCAAAGTATTGACCTCGGTCACCCTCCAATCAAGCTGCAACCTGATTAAACTCTGCCACCTGTTCCGGTGTAGCCCTCGTTGGCACGAGAAACCTAACTATCACACCTACCAGCCTGCGTCACTGCCTCAGAGTTTACCTCCTCCATCTTTCTAGCTTTCGCACCTTCCTTCAAATAGCTCATGGTCTCGGCACCAGTCCTCTGATCTCTGTGCCACAGCTGCCTCTGCCACTCAGGCAGGGACCTCCCAGAGCACCACTGGGGGGGTTTCTTTCTTGGGAGTCTCTGCCTCTGCTTCTGAGATGGCTCTCTGATACTCAGAGGAATGGCAAAAGGGACCAGTTCCCAAGATAGAGTCCTCTACAGCTTTTTTGCATGGCTCCACCCCATCATTTGGTGTGAGTTATACAGAAATGGGTAGAAGAACCATAAGCAATTAACTTCTCATCACCACTTTTATTCATTGACAAACATTTACATGCATAGGAGGTGATTGGCAAGTCTGTGGCTTGGGTTGGGCACACCTCAAGTTGACATCCTTGTTCTTCAACCTTTTAAGGAAGTCTTGTGTAGCAGATTTTCCCAGTGCAACTCTGACACGCACCTTTCCTGATTCTAAACCACACCATATTTCTTCCTTCTGTTTGAATGACAGACTCCTGGTTCATGGTTCATATACAGGTTCAGCATGAGCACAACGAAGTGTTCTGGAATTCTCATTCTTCTCAATGCTATCCATAATTTCTTATGAACCACACCGTCCCCTGCCTTGGCACAGTCAGTATGAGTAACTCTTTTCCCAGTGAGTCAGTTCTGAATCACAGTAACACTAAAGGACCGGACAGATCTGCCTCTGGGGAGTCTGAGGCTGTGAGTCTTTCTGGGAGAAGATAGTCTCATCGTTCTCCCTCAGAGGGACTGGTGGTTTCAAACTGCTGACCTGATGAACTTAGCAGCCCAGTACTGGCCCACTACACCACCAGGGCTCCATGGGGAAGTCTAGCTCTAGCATGTTCCACCTCCTGATTTTCTTCGTAAGTTCTTGTCACTAAATAAAATTACCTTGTTCATTAATTTTTCCTGTTCTTGTTCTCACAGACACACAGCCCATCCTCACTAGAACATATGCGCTATGAAAGCAGGATTTGTATTTGTTTTTGTTGCGGCACAACTGTATCCCCTGCTCTTAGCATATAGCAATTGTATATCAAATGTAAATGAATGAATGAGTGACCAGGAGTTTCGCTTTCTAGCCCAGGGCCACGCTTCTGTCCCCCCCACAACCCAGACCTCGATGATTGCCCATCAGTAATTCATGGTGAAGGCCACAGAAGGAAAGCTCTAGGATCCAGCCGTGCCTTGACTATACATTAATATGGAACCAGAATTTCACAGTTCCTCCCTCGGTCTTTCACCTCAGCAGGCATCCTGGGCTCATCGCAACCCTGGGAACACTCTGTGCTTTCCTGCACACTTTCCCACAAAAGCCCTCCATGTTTCTGTCTGTGATCTTTCTCCACCAGAACCTGGACTCACCTGAACCCTGGTTCAATGGAATTCTGTTAGAGTCAGCACATGTTTTTCTTAATCTTTGTGGCTTTTTATAGGACTTATGGCCTGTGCCCTTAGAATCTTTCTTTAAAGGCTTCCCTTCAGCCAGTGTATTTCATTCCGTTGTTCAATGAATCCTTTCATCCTGGGCTTTCTTACACTTTCCAAATGTCCAGTTTCTCAAACCAGCGTTCTCTTTCAAAGCATCTTCCTTTTCTTCCCTGACCCCAGTGGGCACAGACAGTCACTGGCAAGAACTTCGTGAAGCATCACTTCAGGGTAAAGTACTGTGCCTGGTGTGGAGAATTTTAAGCATAAGACATGATACCAGACCCTAAAGGGCAAAGTCTCATCACAGAAGGAGAGGGGGCTACACACCAGAAGGTGAACAGCATCGCCAAGCAGAGTGCGTAAACTGCCAGAAGGGGGCCACTGACCCTAAATACACTGTGGAAAAGAGGGATCGGTCCAAAAGGATGCAGGCACTATTTGACATCACGCTTCCCTCCTGGTTCTCCCTCTTTTCCTATCTCTTTTACAGCCCCTCTAAATGTTGATGTGCTCTGGTCTAGCCATGGGCCCTTTTCCCTTGGATATCTACTTTGCTTGTCTGGAAAAGACCAGCCATTTGCATGACTTTAAATGCCCTCTCTCTGCAGACAACTGCCAGCTTTCTATCTCTAATTCAGCCTCTTTTTTGAAGGAAAGGGTCGTAGAACCAACTACATGGTTAACATCAGCACTTGGATATCTTGCAGATAACTAAAGTCTAACATATCCAAAACTGAAGTCTTGAATTTTTGGATCCCATCTCTTTATCTGTCTCTCACTGTCTTACATACATACAGGCATGCAGAGATAAAATACATATGTATACACACACCACCCCCATTTAAAAACTGCTTCTCATGCAGTGTTTTAATTAAATAGTTGATCTGAGAAGAGGGGGAAGACTCGGGATCATCACAGTTTCTCCCTCTTGGGACTTCCCCCTGTGTTAGGCCGGGTTGACTAGAGAAACAAATCCAGGGACATTCATATATGTATAAGAGAAAGCTTTTTATTAAAGAGTAATTTTACATTGAGAAAATATCCTAGGTCAGTCCAGATCAACTCCATAAGTTCGATATTAGCCCCTAAATCCAATACTAGTCCATAAATCCCTCTTCAGACTCAAGCAGTCACATAACGTAAACTACACAAAGATCACAGGCCAGTGGGTGCAAAAGTCTTGTGGACCCAATGGCATTGGAAGCATCTCAGCACTGGCATAGGTCTCCACATGGGTCCTCCAGCTCTCCAAGTGTGGCTCTTCAACAGGAATGTGAAGCAGAGAGAGAGGAAATTCCCAGAATCCTCATGAGAAGACCACACCCACAGGAGGCATCATCAGGCTGTGCCCTAACTGATAGGTTAGACTCTACCCCTACACTTATTTATCAAGGTAACATGAAATTATGTAACTACCACAGACCACCCCTTGTCAACTTGACACCTTTACACAACAGTTTAGCCATATATAATTTTTAAACAAAACAATAATGAAATCATACCTGTGCCTAACAGGATAAAACTAAAATGCATACAACTCAAAATCTGCCAGCCTCATTTAAACACTATATTCTATAAGCAAACAAAACAAAAACATTCTATACTTAAGAATTGCAAAATATGACAAAATACCCATTTATAAACTATCAAGGGCTCATGAGGGAGGGGGGAGCGGGGAGGGAGGGGAAAAATGAGGACCTAATGTTGGGGGTTTAAGTGGAGAGAAAATGTTTTGAGAAATGATGTACAAATGCGCTTTACACAATTGATGTGTGTATGGATTGGGATAACAGTTGTATGAGCCCCTAATAAAATGTTAAAAAAAAAAAAAGAGTTGTATGAGCCCCCAATAAAATGATTTTTTTTCAGAGAAAAAAAAAAAAGAATTGCAATTATGTGAACACTTACACCATAATCCTATAATCCTACGAATATATCCCCCATCCATGAAAGCTTATAAACCAGCCACCTCATGCCTTTATCTTCCCTATTTTGGATATCCAATATCAAGCAAGTGCTCTCAAAAGACAAGCATGTCCTTTGATGTGAAGAATTTTCATTCCAATTGGAACCTTGTGAGTTCACATTCATTAGCAAAGTCAAATCAAGACAGGATGTCCATAAATTCAGCAGCAATCTACACAAATTCACAGGCTCAAAAATCTTATCTTCATCTAGTCAGGTTCTGGTCAACTTAGTGTGGGCTACCTCACTTAGCCTCACCAGGGTGCTCATTGGCCACCTCACCTTTCAACCAGGAGCCCAGTCATACAAATTCTCAACAACCCTAGCCCCCTTGGGCTAGGTCATGTTCCACACAACTCTTTAAACTTCAGACCAGCCAACTCCGTATCATCTTCTCCTCTAGTCCCTGTGAACCAGGTGCATGGGTGTCAGTGGCCAGATTCAACCCTTCTCTTTATTGCTGTATTTGCCCCACTTTTACTCAACAAGTGGATCCAGGTGGTCACCTAGCAAGCATTTCAGGCTGTCCACAGGCTCCCTGTAGCATTCAGTCCTAGAAAGGAGAGTTCTTTCATGGCTCCAGATTTCTTCACCAGCACAAACCACTAGTTCAAAATTCAAAAAGCCAAAGGGTTCCTTTTTTCCCCCTTCAGTCTGTCAACAGCCCTCTCAGCAAGTTTTTTCAAATGCAAATGTCCAAAGCACTCAAAGCACTGGGTGGGGCTAATCTTTTCAGAGCCTTTTTTGCCAGCATGTCCTATACCCATTTAAAGATCCAATTTAATGTCTGAAGGCAAGTAGACTTACAAACTCTATTTTTATTTCCCAATAATCATTTCTATTACACATTATATCAGTAACAATAGGCATAAGAAAACAGTATAAACCTAGTACAGTCAGATCCTAAACTCAATTCTTAAAAGTCAAATTCAATCCTTATCTAAACTATCTCATCCATAATCAATATGGGCTTATGCCTCTGGAGGCATTGCCTCAAGCCAGGGCCAGGCCTTCTGTGGGCCATCTTGTCTAGGCAGCAGGGTCTCTGCCAGATAGAGGTTTGGGGGCCATTTTTCACCCTGAACTTAAAATTTACATTTATCACATTCATTTTTGCCATTGCAAACAGGAATAACCAACAACAATAACCAAAGAAAAGAATCAAAATGTGAAATTCCCATGTCCTTTCCAGAAAACAATAGAGTAACCATTATGGCCTGATCTGACATCCAGCTAACCAAAAGAAAACTATCATGAGGCAGAGATCAAACAAGCACCCACTCTTCATCTTTATGACTTGTTTCTCCAGAAAGCCCTTCCCAAGATGGCATAATGTGTTAGACTGGGTTGACTAGAGAAACAAATCCAGAGACACTCCTATATGTGTATGAAAGAGCTATATATCAAAGAGTAATTGTATATTAAGAAAATGTCTTAGCCCAGTCCAGATCAAGTCCATAAATCCAATAATAGCCAATAAGCCGAATACCAGTCCATAAACCCCTCTTCAGACTCGTCCAGATACATGCAATGATGGAGAATGCAGGAAGACCACAGGCGAGTGGGTGCAAAGTCTTGTGGATCCAATGGTGGTGGAAGCATAGCAGCATTGGCACAGGTCCCCACGTGGGTCCTCCAGCTCTCACCTCCAGCTCTTCAACAGGAAGGTGAAGAAGAGAGAGGAAGTTCCCAGAAGCCTCATGAGAAGGCCACGTCCATAAGGAGGCATCATCAGGCTGTAACCTGACTGACAGGGTAGACTCCACCTCTGCACATATTTATCAAGTTGACACAAAATTATGTAATTATCACACCTCCTATTTAATCTGAAACAATTAGAAAAAATTGGTAGAATATAATCAAAATTCAGCATGCAGTTATGTAACCAAAAAGTTGGATTATGATTACACACACACAAAATCCAAAAACAAGCAGTCCGGGGTTATATGGCAGCTTTAGCATGTCATCAAAGGTCAGTCTCCTATATTTCTGTTTCCTTAATGGGCAATGTGGCCTCATGCTTGTTGTCCTGTGCTCTCAAGGTGACTGTCCTACCCTCTCTCACTGCCATCATTCAAATGTAACTCATAGCGACCCTAGAGGGCACCTGACCCTGTGAGTATCTTGGAGTGTATATAATATGGAGTAGAAAGCCCATCTTTCTTCTGCAGGGTGGTTTGAAGTGCTGACCTTCAATATAACAGCCCAACTTGAAACCACTAGGCCACTAGGTCTTCTACCCTAGCATCTGAAATTCAGACAAGAGGAATCAGATGAGTGGAGGCCAAAGGGCATTCAGTTATTGAATCTACTTCTGCTTCAGATGCTTTCTCAGAAGCACTGTCCAGTAATTCTGTCTCACATCTCATTAGCCAAAGCTTTACTTCATATATGGAATGCTTCACAAATTTGTGAGTCATCCTTGCACAAGGGCCATGCTAATCATCTCTCGCTCATTCCAATTTTAGTACATGTGCTGCTGAAGTGAGCGCCAGGGGTTTTTTCCTTCGGTTGTAGATAGGGTCCCTATGAGTCAGAACAGACTCAACGGCACCTACACCAACATACATCGCATGGTCATCCTTAGTTGCAAAGGAAGGAAAAATACAGATTTGTATGCGTGAGAGAGAAGAGCAGAAAGTGCAGTGCCGGACAGGTGGCTGGTCACTGGCCATCCCGAGTGGGCAAGAACTCCTTCCATAACCACCCACTCTGTCTCCAGCTGACCCTCTGGACCCTTTCCTGGAACAAGCAAGCTGACCTCAGGCATCAGCTGAGCCTGCACAAACTACTTCCCAATCAGATTCCTGATCCCAGGCAAAAGCTGGGCTAGCCAGAATTCAGATAAAACAGGGAGGGGAGGATGTAGGATAAACATGCTGAGTGGGAGCATCTCAACGCCCTCTGTCACCCCACTCTGTGAGCCCCTTGATGGGGAGAGCATGCTGATTCATCCTGGATATACCTGCCGGTCACAGTTTTCTATTCTCTGGGTCCTGTCCCTGCTCCGGATTTTTCCTTTTCTTGTTTTCTTTTATTTCTTTTCCC
>NW_022103968.1:40440295-40441569 GCF_000313985.2 Echinops telfairi
CTCTCACCATTACCACACCCTTCACCTATAGCCTTTGAAAGTCAAGTTAAGATTCCGACATCAGGGGGTCCTTCGCTGAGTACTTATTCTACACTAGGTCTACCTTGATATTTTCTTTCATAGCACTTATCACGTTTGAAATTAGATGCAGAGATGACATATGAATGTGCATGCTCATTTGTTTAATATCAGTCATTGAAGATTTACTTATGGAAATGCAGATACCACATCTAGTTGAGTCACCATTTTACCCTTGGGCTAATGCAATGATGTCTAGCATATAGAGGCACTTTATACATATTCGTTGATGGATGAATCTGTGATTGAATGGCATGGATATGAAATAGGCCTTGGAAAGAAACATCAGTGCTTTAATAAACTAAAACACACAACACGCACCTGCCATTGCATCAATTCCATCTCATGGTGACCCTTTGTAGGGTTTCTGAAACTAACAGAAACAGCTAGCCTCGTCTTTCTCCTATGAAGCAGCTATTGGATTTGAACCACCAATGTCGTGGTTAGTAGCCCGAAACTTAAGCCACATCACCACCGGGGTTCCTCCTTTGATAAACTGAGAAAGGGAAAGGGATTTCCTGGGCAGATTTTGTGGACAAAGTCCAGAGAGGTAGGAATAGCTTAATATTCTCAAATTACTGTTTTTCTGGTTATGAAACCAAGACATGTTTAATAATGTGTTTATTATAGAAAATTTGAAAAGTACAGAAAACTATAAAGGAAAAACTAAGTATTAATACCGTGACCATTAAAACAGGCCTTTCACCAATAAGGGAGCACCCTGCTCATGGCTTGTGGCTCTGCATGATAATTGAGGAGAAGGCAACCCCAATGACGCACAGCAGTAGCGAGGGTGACCACAGGAAAGTGAGGGCTGGCTTGGGCTCTCGTCAAGCCCTGGCACATGACTGTGGAAAGTCACTTTACTCCACACCCTAAGTTTCCTCATGGCCCAAAGTATGTTCTTTTGGGGCTCCTTCAAGCTCGTTTAGTGGGAGCCCAAGCACCTCAACTCTTCTCTGAGAAAAACGGATACACAGTGACTTCTCCTTTTTTTTATTTTGGAATTTTGTGTAAGCTGTTTACTTTGTTTGCTGTTTTGTTTTGTTTTTGCTTGTCTTACATGTTTTGTTTTTAGCAACAGACAGAGAAACAAAGACAGGACTACAATTCATGTTTGAAGCTACTCAGTAGAGCTACTCTCAACTCCAACTTTTGATGATAAGTCTCACCCTGTCCAGGTCAAAATTATTATA
>NW_022103968.1:40442710-40444152 GCF_000313985.2 Echinops telfairi
TGTCGTCTGCCATCTTTGTGCCGTTAGACCCTCTTTCTGCATGTAGCTAGCCCTTGCTCTTCTTTCCTTTAATCATCTGATTAAGTCATGCCTCCATCCTCCCAGCTCCCAAGGTACACTACCAGAAGTCTTTAATAGGTGGTGGGGAAAATGATATTTTAAAATTAATAGATTTTTTTAATGAACTTGTTGAGAGGGGTCTTTCAATATTTATGGAGAATGGAATGGGAAGATAATAGAATTTTTCCAGGAACTTTTTGAAGTACTCTCGTATAGCTGGCAAAGGGGCCCCGAGGAAGCAATCACTAAGTGTTTCACATCCACATGAAAGACCAGCAGGTCAAACTCACCAGGGGCCCTGTGGATGAGAAGACCTAATGGCCGCTCCTGGAAGATTGCAGGCTGGGACCCCATGGCCCAGTTCTATGCTGTCCTACAGGTGACAGTGAGGTGGAAGCAAATCGGGAGCAAACAAGCACAAAGCTGCCACGCTGCGCACACAGTTCCTGAGGGCAGTCGCGATCACGCTTCTCTATACCCATGACCATTGGTGCAGTGTGTGACAAATAGCAAACACTCAATCAATATTGTGAAAGAATCGAGCCACGACCAGGAATTAGAGATGATGACGGGTGGCGTGCGTGTTTTTAGCATGCTAGTAGTGATTGTGAGAACTCAGTGAACCCTTCTGAGCTCCAATGATTATGTGAAGCAGCCAACGCTAAACATTTGCTCTTCTGAGCACGATACCACATTTAATGTTCACAACAGTTCTATAAATGAGGTGCCTTTTTACTGTCCCTATTGTACAGATAGGAAAATTAAGCGGCTTTCTCAGGCTCGTAGACCTAATAAATCGTAGGGCTGTGGTTTGACTGACCCCCAGAGTCAAGCTTTCAAGCAGTAACTCCAAGAAGTTCTTAACAAATGCCTCCAACACTGGCAAGCGTATCATTAAAGGAAGGCAGGAGATGCTGGTGCTGCACACAGAGGCAAAAAGAAGGGTCTACTCTCTGTATTGGAAAGAGATCCAAGGGAGACTTATCACTCCGTGATCACGCTGACTTATCAAAGCATTCCTGGTGATTGTGTCAGCAGATCCAGAGCCATCCCATAATAATCAAGACAGATATTTCCTACTACTGTAGCTAAACTATTTGGTTTTAGGAAGACTTCAGGGAATATTTTTTGGATTAAGGTCTAAAGATTATCCCCGGACAATATTTTCAAGGGATCAACTATTTCCATGGCTCCAGAAAGCCTGGAGTCCATCAAAGTTTGAAATTTTGTTCTGCACTCCCCACTTAAAAAAAAAAATCAGGATTCCTCTACAGTGCAGGTTCCCAAACTTATTAGGCATATCACCCCTTTTCAGGAAATTTGGGATTTTTTAAAACTAACCTTCAATTAAAAACTTTTTTACTATAGCCCATATTCTTTGT
>NW_022103968.1:40445908-40450684 GCF_000313985.2 Echinops telfairi
AAAAGATGCTCAGTAATAGTATCCAGGCACCCTATCGTTCCTGTTCTCGTGGCACAGAGGGTGGGTATTCAATGGACGCAATTAGCCACGCACTCCATTTCCTATTGTGGGAAAATTACTTGTGATATACAGTAGATCCCCTTAATGTATGGTTTCACTTTCCATATCTTCATCTCCTGGTAAACCGGGATGAGAACTATATTTAAAGCATATGCCATCCTAAGCAGCATGCCCTGCTGTCTCTGAGCTGCCGTCCTCCTCTGCCACTGGAGAAAGCCCAGGAAATATAGTTGGTTGAGTGCTTGGGTCTCACCCAATTGACGTCCAACAGGTTGACAGCACCCCTCAGGACACTCTGGTGAGCTGTAGTACATATTTCTAGGAAAAACAAGGAGACATATATGGTTCAGTATTATCTACAGTGTCAGCCATCCACTGGGGTCTAGGATTATTGCCTCAATGGCCAAGGGAGAACTACTGTACTCAGGAGCGTGTCCACAGTTACGTATAGGAGGGAGTACCAAAATAACTGAATTTATTTTCAAAGCTGTGCATTTAAATGTTTTTTTTTACAAAACAACCTTATCACCTTCAAAGTACTCTCCATTACACTTAATACATTTGTCAAATCTGCAATTCTATTATTGGAAACACTTTTCAAACTCATTGTTTGGATGGCAGACAGCACCTCCCTCTTTTTTTTCTTCACCTCTTCTATGTCCTCAGATCGCTGTCCTTTCATGTCCCTCTTCATTCGTGGAAACAAAAAGAAGTCACATGGAGCAGGGTCAGGTGTGTAAGTTGCATGGGGCAAGATCAGGTGTGTAAGTTGCATGGGGCAAGAGAGTCATGCTGTTTTTCACCCAAAACTGACACACTGAGGTGACTGCATGAGCAGGTGCATTGTTGTGGTGGCAAAATGAATCCTCTGTCTGCCACAAATCAAGCCTTTTTTGCCACAAACTGTTATGCACTTTTTTCAGAACCTCTAAATAGAATGCTTGATTGACAGTGTGACCTGGTGGAACAAACTCCAAATGCACTGACCCCCTTACATCAAAAAATCAAATGAGCATCGGTTTTGGTGGGGGTACCCTCTCATATACCTCGTTGACTCAAATGTAATGATAGAAATCGTGAATATTGACAATATAATGCGTTTCAGGCTCTATGTTGAGGTCTTTACATATTTCATTTTATTTAGTCCTCAAGTTAAAACCCTGTGAGGTAGGTAAAATAATTATCTCTATTTCTATAAACAAGGAAAACAAACCTAAAAGAAGTTAAGTAGCTCATCCAAAGGGGTTAAGTACTTCATCCAAAGTCACACAGCTATGAAGAAGAGTTTTTAAGTTATGAACCCAGCTACAAAGGTGGGTTTTAAATTGGGCTGTTCTGACATCCACTCTAGTATACTTAACCTAGACTCTTCTACTCGGATCTACTGCACACTTTTTATTGACTGCCCTGTAGCAAAGCTACTGACATCAGATCACCTGATCCTATCTTAGTTACAGTATCTTTGAGATGGGCTCTAAAATTCAAAGTCTACCCAGGAGGCATTTTGTCTTACAAAATCTGCACCCACCACCAACAATGTGCAGAGGTGTGTGGACCCCACCCCACCCCCATCTCCCATGCCCTGAGGCTGCACCATACTCCAGCATAGGGCTGCCAAGCCCACAATCTGTTGAGCCTGCACCCTCTCTGTGCTTTCCAGACTGTGTAAAGGCTGCCCTTAAAGTCCGGTGATGTGCCCAGATGAAGACTAGCACCAGCGGAAGAGTCTTTCCTAGAATTGCTCTTTGGGTTTGGTTTAAGGGTTTCTGTTTGAGATAGCAAAGTCATTTTAGAAAGTGACAGTGCCCAGACTAGTATCAGGGCTTTGAGCTTTAAATGTCAATGCCTGTCATTTAGCCCCGGGCTTGTGGTTGTGCGCCCTCGAGTCAATTCTGACTCCTGGAGAGTCTTTAGGGTAGAGCAGAATGGTCCCAAAGGTATCCTAGGCTGTAATCATTGGGGGGATCAGATCAGCAAGTATTTTCTCCCATGGGGCTGCCAGTGGGTTCAAACTGCTGGCATTTAGGGTTAGCAGCCAAGCACTTAACCCAAGGGGCCGCCAGAGCATCTTCTCTCCTGGTAGCACTAGGAACATCCAGACCACTGAAGCATGAATGGATGGTAGGATGCATGCTCAGTCATGTCACGTGGTCTTTTCCTAGAACGTGAGTTCTTTGTTTGCCAACTAGGAGGTTCTGACTCCTGGTGACCCCATGTGTGTCAAGAGTAAAACTGTGCTCCATAGAATTTTCAAGGCAGTTACAGGTGGATTAACCCCCCACCCCACCCCCAAACCCTCAGTTAGCAGCTGAGCATGTTAACCGTTTACACGACCTAGGGATTGCTCAGGTATGCCAGGGTACCACAGCACTGCATGCACCGTATCCTCTCATATTCACAGCCGGCCTGGGAGACAGATACAGATGTGAAAAACGAGGTCTAGAGAAGGTAAGGAACATGATCAATGTTGCACATATACTTTGTGCCAGGATTTGGACCCTGGCAGACTGACACTGATGTCCTTGGTCTTCACAATTGCTCTGTGAGAAAAAGAGGTGGTCAACGTCTGCACCTTCGGCATGGCCCAAAGTAGCCATGTCATCGAAGGCCTGCTGGGTGCTCAGATGGAACCATGCATGAATGGACGAATTCACCCCGCTGGCTGTGGTGCAGTCTTTATTGTTTTTAAACGTAGCTCTTTGCTGGAGGAAGTCCCTGCCAACAGTATTGAATGATACAAGAGTGGGCATCAGAACTCAGGTACAGGGAATTCCTTGGGTTGGCAGTTCCTCGACATCAATTTTGAACAGTTTCCAGACCAATTGACCCTTCCCATCAACAACTAGATGTGAAAAAAGGAAGCAATCAGTGAATTAGCAGTAGAATATTTTAGTGCTTCGGAAAATCTAAGTTTTTCTGAATTCAAAATGTCACAAGGAAAAATCAGTCCCCAAAGTGGGGAAATGGAAAGCGTTATTGTCCTTGTTTCTGTGACCATCAATACAGAGACATTGTCAGGGTGAAGGAACCCAAGGACAGCCAGTAGAAAGTAAAAGCAGAAAGAACTGAGGGGCCCAGTCGGACATTCCAGGAACTGGGACAGAGACATGTAGAGAGAAGAGGCCCGACCAAGTTAGTCAGTCTGGCCTGCAGATATTATCATGTTAGGTGTGTCTGTGGTCCTGGCTGCTAACAGTGTCTAGTCACATCTGGAAACAAACCAACTAATAAAAGAAGAATGTTAATAAATTTAGATGTATACATACATTGTAAAATCCCTTGGTATTCTAAAAATTAAAAAGTTGGGAAGCAAAATAAGGCTTTAAATTGTAAATTTCCACAGTGTCCCATGCGAAAGCAGATTGTCGCCCTGAACCATTGCCTGGCTTTACCCCGTGGGCTTCAGGCACTGAAACGGGTCGCACAGTGAAAAAAAAAAAATTGTAAATTTCAATGTGTGATTCTGCGTTGTTATTCAGTTTGCTTGAAACCCCACTGTTATATTATACAAATACTTAACAATAATATTGGCTGACATTTTCAAAGGTTTAATTATTTTTTTATATATTACCAAGCTTAATGATGAAGTAAAGTATCATAACCAAATGTTTCATAAGGTGAAGACAAAGTATTAAAGTGAAATGTGCAAAGACCTGAATTTAGAAAACCAGAAAGAACAGGCTCCGCGTATTTCCAGCTGAAAGAACTGAAGAAATAATTCAGGCCTCGAGTTTTACTGTTGAAAGTTTCTTTGGGCAAAACATTGAGCGACGCAGGAAGCATCACAAGAATATGGAAAGGACACAGAGTCACCATACCAAAAAATAACTGGTTGACATTCAACCATTTCCTGAGGTAGCATGTGATCAAGAACCAATGGTACTGAAGGAAGGAGTCCAAGGTGCTCTGAAAGCATTAGCAAGAAGCAAGGCTCCGAGAATTGATGGAATGCCAACAGAAACTTTTCAACAAGCTGATGGAGGACTCGAAGCACTCACCTATCTATGCCAAGAAATTTGGATGAGAGCTACTGGGTCAACTGGCTGGAGGAGATCTATTTTAGTGCCCATTCCAAAGAAAGGCGACCCCATAGAATGAGGAACCTATCCATGGATCAAAGGGCAAACGGAACAAGGGAACGCATGGTTTAAAATCAGGAAAGACATCCGTTGTAGCTTTTCATCATACTGACTCAATCTGACCACAGAGCAAATAATCTGAGAAGCGGACTGTATGAAGAAGAGTGCAGTATCTGGATTGTCGAAAGGCTTAGTAACAACCTGTGATAGGCAGGTGGGAAACCTTGCCTGCTGAAGGCACGAGGGCTTGAAGTAGTTGGTGATACAGATCAAAGATGGCCACCTCCAGTATGAACTGGAACTCAATGTGAGGAAAACCCAAATCCTCACAACCGGACCACTGTGTCGCATCACGGTACAGGGAGAGAAATTAAAGTGGCCAAGGATTTTATCTTGCTTGATCTACAGTCAATGCTCATGGAAGCAGATGTCAAGACATCAAATGACGTACTGCATTCGGAAATGTGCTGCCCACGATTTCTTAGGATGTCCCTTTGAGGACCATGGTGGGCCTGACCCAAACTATGGCATTTTCAAGGACCGTGTACGCATGTGAAAATTAGACAATGAATAAGGAAGACTAGAGAAAAGGCCTGCCTTTGAATTCGGGTGCTGGTGAAGAATCTTGGAAGCACTG
>NW_022103968.1:40450784-40469448 GCF_000313985.2 Echinops telfairi
GTGTACGCATGTGAAAATTAGACAATGAATAAGGAAGACTAGAGAAAAGGCCTGCCTTTGAATTCGGGTGCTGGTGAAGAATCTTGGAAGCACTGTGTATTGCCAAAAGAACAAAGAAACCTGAAGCACAACCAGGATGTCCCTGAGAAGCCAGGTGTTGAGACTTTGTCTCACATACTTTGGGCATATTATCAGGAGGGGACAGTCCCAGGGAAAGGACAGCACTGTTGGCAAAAGTGGAAGGTCAGCAAAAGAAAGGAAGATCGTCAAGGAGATGGATTGACACAGTGGCTGCAACAATGGTCTCCAGTATGACAACCGTTATGAGAACGGCGCAGGACGGGGCAGTGTTTCATTCTATTGAACGTGAACCAAAACTGACTCAACAGCACCTAACAGCCACCACCAATACTTCATGCTTCTTGTCTATTAAGTACATTTTCTTATATAACCCTAACAGCAAGTAAGGAATGCAAACAACATCTAGATGAGGCTGTCTACTCCCGTCAAGATCTGCAGTCTCGGAAACCCCACACAGGGCTGCTGCAGGTTGAACTTGGCTCGATGACAGTGACTTTGGTTTGGTAAAGAACATTGAAAGCATTTTCAAAATAATCTAAGATTGAGGGTAGTCTTGAGAATTCCTGGGAATGCTGATTTCTCATTGCCAACTCATCATTTGATCTGCTGGAAATGTAGAAGCATTTGAATTCTTAAATTCGAGGGTTGGAGCAAAATATATCCTTGTACATATTCAAGAGCTCACCCTATAGCATCGTTGACCATCATCCACCCAAATATCTCACTAGCTGATTACTCACTGTTGCCCATGTGATTTCTCTAAAAGAAGAGATTGGAATCAGTAATGAACTCCAGAGTGCTCATGTCAGCGCATAGAATTCAATCAGATTCTCAGGAAGCAATCTATAGCTGTCAGTACTTTTTAGCCGTACGTTTTAATGGCTCTCTGTAAACCAACAAAAGCAAGATAAAGCAATTCTAAAGCCCAAAGAAAGAAGACCCAAACTCTATTTTCCAGGAATGACAGGTGGGCCTTGGACAAAATTGCTCCAGTCAAATCCGTCCAGCAAAGACCTAGAGAAGATCCCAGTGACTCAGACCGAGAAAGAGACAGAGCTCATCCCACATGCTGTTATGCTAGGGATGGAGATCTTAAAGAACGCCCACAGACGAGGAACACGAGAGGTCCCCAGAGAAGTGCACGAGACCCCAGGGAATGCAGATTCAAGAGTCTTGCAAGTCTCATCTTTTGCCTTATCTGGGTAACTCTTGGCAGACTTGGACCTCTAAGATTCCTTGACATGCCCCTTATTATAGAAGGGTAGAATCTGAGCATGGACATGTCGTCACGTTTCTTCATTTACAAGTCCAGCTCACTTGCAAAACTACACTACAACTGGAAGCTTTAGGTCCTAGTCAGTTAGCTTTGCAAAAGGCCCCTTGCCAATCTTACCACCATTTGTTCAGTGTGAGTCTATGTGCCGCCAAAAGGAGGTCTTGTGCCGCAGTTTCACTTCATTTAAGTAAATTCTGGGTTTTCTCCGTAAATGTTGTCACAGTGGCAATTTTTAAAGGCAGAAATAATTGCCCTCCCGAGACAACTCCCAGTTGTAGTAACCAGCAGAGACTTAATTAGGCCCAGACCCTTGCCACCAAAAAGGGCACGTAGAGCAGCCTGGCGCGTATGGTCTACGCAGCAAGTTTGCCTTTATTCTGTGGACAATGGAGAGGGCTTGGAAGATTGGTGTGATTGCCAAAAGTAGGATTTGGGGAAGATATAGTTGTCCCTCTTGAATGGGATGGGATGGTCATCTGTCAGCCAGCCATTGTCCATTACCAAAAGGACTTCCTTGGAAATCATGGCAAGCAAGGCTTTAAAACACTCTTTTAGAAATTGCTGGAAGGTGGGGGCCTAGATGGAAGCCAAGGACTTGGTGGCTGGGAAGACAGATGCCGAGCCTCGGTTTCCTTATCTATAACATGGGGTAAAATATTACAGCCTGAGAACACATGTAAAGTATTCAGCACAACTGCCTGACAGTTAGACATTGCCCTCCAAATGTTAGATTATCATCATCATCATCAAAGATTCGCAGGCTACCACACACGGCTTCCAGAACAGGCCTTCTCAGACTCTTGAAACCTGCCTCCCCGGGAAGCTCCTAGTGACTCATCCTGGGAGTCCTGAACGCCTTCTTCTCCAGTATAGGGAGCATCTGAGCAGGAGCAGGATGTGAGGAATACTCTGTTGAGAAAGCCTGAAGTCATGAAGAAAGCCACAGGTGCTGACCAGGGAAACAATTTGTTAATTCAAGTACAAAGACAATCCCCAAGAAAATCAAAACCAAACTCACTGCCATCGAGTTGATTCTGACATGGCAACCTATGGGCCAGAATAGAACTGCCCTTGTGGGTTTCCAAGACTGTAACTCTGTGGAACTAGAAAGCCCCAGAAAATGTCAATTGATTGGACACCCTTGGGATACTCAAGTGCTCCTAAGTAATGTTACTCAAGGCCAATAGTCCCCCTTTGGACCCCTTTACGAATGGTCACTGCCAACACATATCCTTGGTGGAGTCCACCTTAAGAGAATCGTTCAGAAATTGGCATCCCAGTGTTGCTCCAAGCACCAAGTAAAGATAATGTCTTCCCTTCTTGATTCGTTTTTCACCCCCAAACACATCCTCTAGGAGCAATCTTCCTCTTTAGAAGTTCCTCTCTTGGGTTTTAGAGAACTTTTTGGCTTGAACTCTTTCTAAAATTAAAGCCAACTGCCATTGCTTTCAAATGCAGTGATATTTCACTCTGGCCAGAGCTGACGATCACAGACGCATCCCAAACCACATAAGTTCTTATTGTTTAAACTGACTTAAACAGCTGTTAAAACATACCCTAAGATATCAAAGCCACTCTAATTAACTTCCTGCTTCTCTGGAACTTCAAAGTCTTTCAAAAACTTTTAAATAGAGTTTTTATAGAGAATTTGACCTAATATTTAAAGAAAATTTTGCAAGCTTACCCAAGAGGTTCCCACTTCTCCTTCCCTATTCCACCCTCACCCTCTCCCCACACCCCCACAGAATCTGAGAGTCCTGAAATTCGCTGTGGGAATTTAAGAGAAAATAAAAGATCTTCCCCAAGCAAAAAGGTGAATCTATTTACACACACGTTTGCACACTGTTTCTCTGGGCTCCTGTAGACATCCTTCCTGAAAGGTCTTCCCTGCCCCAGACCTTCTCAGGGTGGTCAACACCCTGCCCATCCTTCAAGACACACTCAAAAATACCTTCTCTGGGAAGTGTCTCTCGTTGCCTTGGGGGAAGGGTACCACTCTGATCTCTGGCATCCACACAATCCCCACATGTCTCCATAGCTCTAAGTATGACAAGTTGTAATTTATCCGTTTATGTGACTGTCTCCCTGTCTAGACTGTGAGGGCCATAGGGCAGGAAATGTTTTGTATTAAGCTTTGTGCTCCCACGGCCTAGCACGGCACTTTGTGTGTACATGGTCAAGACTCAACGTAAGTCTGATTAATAAACGAATCTCAACTCTTCTAGCCTTCTGTAGAGGGTACACTTAGATTTTAATTTATTCACTTTGGATCGGTTTTCGTCTCTTGTCTTTAGACTTCCTAGGAAATGCACTTTAAAGACATGATACCTGGCAATCTGTGCTTAGAGAAAGAGTGCATTAACATTTTGTTGAAACGTGGCATTGGGGGGCGGGGGGGCGGCCGGGGAAGTAGGAGCATCTTGTCAAGGTCACGCAAGGATTTTCTAGGAGAATGTCCTTAGTTTATCTCATTATTTACCGTTGACAATGGTCCCAGACTTAGGTTGCCTATGAAACTTGTAAATTTGTGTCCAATAGAGATACAAATGTGAAAGCGATTCTTACTTGCGACTATTTCAAAGGAAGGTGATTCAACAGATTGTGGAAATTATGCAACAATATTATTAAGAACGCACGCAAGCAAAATTTTACTGAAGACATTTTTCAAGGATTGCAGCAGTTCCTCAACAGGAAACTGACAGAAATTCAAGCAGGATTCAGAAGAGAATATGGAGCAAGCACTGCCATTACTGATGCTGCTGGATCTTGGCTGAAAGGAGAGAATATCAAAAAGCTGTTTGCTTATGTTATGTCGACTATACAAAGGCATTAGACCGTGTGGATCATGACAATGAATAACATGGTGAAGGATGGGAATTCCAGAATACTACTTGTGTTCGTGCAGAACTTATAAGTCGACCAACAGAATAAAGGGATCCTGTGTGCTTTAAATCAGAAAGGTGTGTGCCATGGTTATATCCTGTCACTATATCTACTCAATCTGTTGCTGAGCAAATAATCTGTGAGGCTGATCTGTACAAGATCAGGAGTGAAGGAAGACTCATTAACAACCTACGATATGCAAATGATGCAAACGTGCTTGCTGAAAGTGAAGAGGACTTGCAGCACTTACTGAAGAAGATCAGAGACGACAGCCTTCAGGACGAATTACACCTCAACATAAAGAAAACCAACGCCTTCACAACTGGACCAACAAGCAACAGCACGATAAAAGGAGAAAAGTTTGAGCCTGTCAGGGCTTTCATTTCATTTGGATCGGCGATCGATACCCATAGATGCAGCATTCAAGAAACCAAACAGTAAATTGCATTGGGCAAATCTGCTTCAAAAGGCAAAAATGTCTCTTCAAGGACCAAGGAGTACCTGACTCAAAGGCACGGTATTTTCAAATGTTTCATATACTTGAGAAAATTGAATAATGAATAATGGAGACCAAAGAAGGATGGATACAGTTGGATTATAATATTGGAGGATAATACTGAATATACCATGAGCTGTCAGAAGAATGAATAAATCTGTCTTGGAAGTACAGTCAGCACGCTCTTCAGAAGTGGGGACGGTGAGACTTTCCCGCACATACTTGGACATGTTATCATCAGACGGGATCAGTCCTCGGAAAAGGACACCATGCTTGGTAAAGTGGGTCCGTGGAAAAGCCCGGCAGAGTCTCATTGAGATGGAATGGCGCATTGGCTGTGACATTGGGCTCAAACATGTTAGCAATGTTGTGGACGGCACAGAGCTGAGCGGTGTTTCTCTCTGCTGTGTGCAGGGTCATCTCTGTGATCGCGCAACAAAAGTGGCAGTGCCTAACAACAGCCAAGATGCAAACAATGTCTGTCTGGGAGAAGAAATAACTCCAGCGATGGATGACTTATTGAACAGTTTAAATAGCTAACTCACATCGTATCGTAACATCTCTTTATTATATTACTGAATTGTTCATTGCTTTTCAGCTATTCTTTGAACAGACCATGCATTTTACTGGTACCCTCATTAATTAATGAGCTCAATAAAATCTTGGGCATGTGGTGGAATGTTTGCTTTTTCAGGAACCTCCATTTTTTTGTTGTTGCTCTTTGTTTCTTGGTTTTTTGCTTTTAAAAAAATTTTTAATCTTAAGAGCCAAGAGTTTTACTTTTTGAAATGGATTCTTTAGCAAAAGGTATAAGCCACAGGAATGCGCAGTACCAAAGGCCAGCAGGTAAGTAGCATGGAGCATCACAGAGCCCTAGTATCCGAGGGAAAGGATGGAGTCCTTTTGTCATTAGTCTACCGAGTGGGGACAATATGCCCTGATTCTTTCATATGATAATTGAGATAATGAAATGGGACAATTGACTTAAAAGTTTGGCAAAGTCTAAACTTTAGACTCTAAAGCAAATACTTACTATAAAGAACAGTGAGTTTTTCCCCCAGAAACAGTGGAGGACTAGCGAGACAAACCCATGCACTAAGACAGGAGTGGATACAAAAGGAGGGAAATATGCTGCCCCCAGTGTCCCTTCTTGCCTAGATATCAACAAGGGCCTTCTAACACTTCCTCTCTTGTCCCGGCTCCCATCCATTCTCCACACAGCAATTGATGTTCTGGCCAAAATGTACAACAGGTCACCTAGGGCAAGCCCCAGCCTCAAGCCCTTCAGTGATTTCCCAGTCTTCTTACGATACCTTTAAACTTCCTTTTGGGTCTCCAAAACCCTCCATGATCCCGCTCCTTGGGTTTCTCTCCAAACCTCAAGCACCTTGTTCCAGCTACAAAAGGGGTGATCACACATGCTTATTGTTCTTATCTCGGCCTTTGCTCTCACTGTTTGTCCTCCCTGAAAAAGTCTCATCCTGGCCCCTTCCCATGACTGGTCTCTTCTTCCGATAGTAAACAGGGGACAGCTGGAGTTCGAACTACCAATTTCAGGGTCAGTAGCCTATGGTGCCGCCAGGACTCCCCCAAATCTCTATCACAGATTAGAGAGTCCTATGGGCTTGTTCTTCTGTGTCAAAGGAGGTCACTCTGGATGGAACAGCCCCGAAGAACAGCCACAGAGGGGCTGTGTCTGCCCATCTTTGGAAAACGCATCCGGCATTATTCTCCTTTCTGGGGTTGTTTGTTTTTGTTTGTTTTGTTTTTAACCTGCAAGCCCTCACAATATGTGCATACGAGTATCTCTATATTGCCTGTGTCCCTCACAGGATTGTAAAGGTCACCTCAGCAGGAGCACAGTTCTCTTGTTCACCCTGGTGCCTGGTGCCTGGTAGGAATTTGTTGAATAACGAAAGTAAAGTCATAAGAAATCTAGCCGGATCCAAGGGAAGACACCCTGTACAGCCTGTCTACATTTCTAAACCACTGCCCTGCAAGTTCCTCAATCCGAAGGAGATGTTGCAAGAGATTGTAGCCAAGGAGAAAAATTCCCAGCCTCACAAGGCATCGACTCAGAGCTGCTTTCTACAACAGCACTCCTCAGAAACGCTTTGTTTAAGGAACAAGTAAGAACTGGTCCCTCTCAGTCTGTTGTAACTGCAAAGATGCAGATTCTCGTCTGGGGAAGCGCACTCTTCCTACCGAGAATGCGATGTTACTCAGAGCCGCACCATGTCTGCGCCAGGAGGCTGGGTTTGAAGCAGAAAGAACCAACTGGCACCCAAGGATATTTCAACAGCACAGAGGGGAGAGAAGGCCCTGGGCTGTCCCACAGAACTCCCCCAGGCCGCTTCAGGAGATCAAGTTGCAGGGCTCCCTCTCAACCGGCCTGGCCTTCTTAATCGGAGCCCAAGGGCACAGCTCCTTCCAGGGTCTTGGTCGGTTTTAGGACTGCTGTGATCACACTTTGCAAGCACTCCAACCACTTACACCCCACCCTTCAAGACCATCCCGTTCGCCCCGGGCTGTGTTGGTTGGCACTATGCCCCTGGTGACAAGATACCTTCCAAAGGCTCCCTGGGAGTCGATGGCTCTGGGGTTGCTCTGTTTTCTCCTTTCTTATGTCAAGGAGGTGAAAATGGCATGAAAAGGGATCATGATGATTTTTTTTTTTTTAAAAAGCTGTTTCCTGGAAAGGGGTCTGGTGCGGGGAAGGGCTCATAAACTATTTAGTTCACCTGGTCGCGGCCCCAAAAGCACTCTGGTGGGGGGTGCCACTGTGAAGCGCTCCGCCACATCGTCGGAGGTTGGAAGTCACCAGCTCTTCCACGGGGACAAAGAGGTGGCCATCAGTTTCTGGGAAAATTTGAGTTGTTTTTTTTCGGAACTGACTCCACAGCAGCAGGTTTTAGCAGTTGGCCCCCTTCAGTCAGATGCTAGGTTGTCCATTGAAGGCTGTGGACAATTGTAACCCTAACACAGGGGTCCCAAGAGAGCTGTCTTGGGGGGGCGGGGGGGATTCTATTTTAAGACCCCAAGATAGGTTTATCACAGGCGGAAAATGCATGTTTTCAAGTGTTTTCTTTTTTCAGGTGCAAAAAGGCATTTTTCTCCACATCAACCAATCTGGCCACAATGGCCAAGAACCAAGAGCCGTAGGTTCGCCCTTTCTCTGCCCGGGGTCTTTCAGCCCACGGACTGAATGCAGGAGTCCAGACAAGCATTTCTCTACCACCCCAAAACCGCTTCATCCAAGAAAGTCACCCAGATGAAGTAAACTCTTAAAACTTCTTAAGACTCGGGAAACTACACATATGAATGGCTGCCATGCTTTGTTTAATTTTTTTTCCCTCAGAAATATCCTTGTGGCCCAAAATAGAACATTTTCCATTCTGAGGAACAAGCAGCCTCCATGGGAATTAAAGCAGTATTTCGTGGCTCTCCAGAAGATTCCTGCCAAGCACGCACGTGCATACACACATAAGCTACTTGCACGTTCTCAAAAGCTGCTTTCTGTAGGTAAGCAGAGGTCGGGAGCCAAAAATCCTGCTTATTTTCCATCCAAGAGAGTTCTTGGGGGTGGGGGTGGGGGTGATTTTAAGACACCTCAAGCACATTTCCTAGGAAAACTCTAACTTCTAATGATTTAGAAAATGACCCCATTGTCCACCCTCTTTCCCGCCCACCATCATCCCAGAATCCCTCTCAGGATTTACTCCTCTAAATTCCAAAGCTTCCTGCAGTACTAAGTTCATGGCCTTGACTCCAATGAGCCATTGTTGGAAGCTTCGCTGTAAGGTCTCTCCGTAATGTTATTCTGGTGATAGAATCAGAAATGGCAAGTTTTAGGGAAGTATTCTCAAATTTGAGCACTGAGCAGTATGCATCAGTAAAGTCAGGCTTAGGTAGCATGTCAGACTAACAGTAATCCAGAAACCATGCTGCTAGCATAAGATTGGAATGTTCTGCACACTCATAACTGTTTTAAGAATTTATTGTTCTCATCTTTTCTAGACTCCTCCCAAATGGGATGTGCATGGCTTCAGTAAGATATCATATTGTACATGTATATTTGAACATGTACTCCGCTGTGGTAGTTACATAATTGCATGTCACCCTGATAAATAAGTCTAGGGGTGGAGTCTAGCTTGTCAATCAGGTCACAACTGGATGATGCCTCCTGTGGGCATGGCCTTCTCATGAGGATTCTGGATACTTCCTCTCTTTCTCCCTGGAGGTGGGCCATACTCTCTCGCTGCTTCACCTTCCTGTTGAAGAACCCTGCGTCCACCACCATTGATCTACAAGACTTTGCCCACACGTGCCTTTGGTCACCCTGTATTCTTCAACATTGCACATGACTGCGTGAGTCTGAAGAGGGGTTTATGGACTGGTATTGGACTTATGGGCTAATATCAGACCTATGAACTTGATCTGGACCAGGCTGGGATGTTCTCTCAACATAGAATTGCTCTTTGATATAAAGCTCTCTTACATATACATGAGTGTCTTGGATTTGTTTCTCTAGTCAACCCAGTCTAACACATAGTCCTATACCACCACCCCCTTCCTACCACTACAACCACCACCACCCCACCCCCTCAAATACACACACGTACACACTGGTTAGCTATAAGATCTGCTTTTATTGAAGCTGGGGAGAATTTAGTTACATAAAAAAATAAAGGGTTTTTTAAAATAATTGGATTAGGGAAGGAGCTAACACGACACCAGAGATGTGTGAGGAAGAGGTTGAACGGAGGGCAATGGTAGAGAGATACTCATTGCAGGAACGAGAATGAGTCACGAGAAGGGAAAGGGAAGCAGTATAGCCGAGTGGTTACTAGTCACTGATTTACCAGCTGGGGTTTCTGTCCCCGATCATCACTCAGCGTCTCAATGATCTCACGTCATAAATGGAGATAGTACCCCTCACAGGGGAGTGCCCAGATTCAATGCAGAAAATGTTTAGAACAGAGCCTGGTGCTGAGTAAGCAGTCAACTAATGGTGGCTATGATTCTGTCAGAAAGACTCACACATTCCGTACTGCCCTCGGACACCATTCACTTACGGGCAGAAGCTCCAGCGATGTGTCCTGGAATTCTTCTGGGACACAGAGAAGCCCAAAAACCATGAGAGGGGGCTGTGAGCCCAAGGAAGAGCTGGGGAAGGAAAGAAATGCAAGGGGCCGTTTGGCCCTCGAGTGAGAAACCCTTCACAGCTGCCAACTAGTCGCAATCATTCATTTCAACATCATTATTTCATGCGTGCAACAAATGGGGTCCAAGCAACTCTTAGATGAATGTTTTATGTTTCCCTGGATTAACGTACTAACAACAACTTGAGCGTTTTCCATCAACCTCCCCAGATGGTAGCGGCATTCGGGTAACTGATTATTTAATATGCATGCCTTGCTTTTATGAACCTGCCTCTCTGCCTCTGCTCAAATTGTCCTTGCCCTGCAAACTTCTTCCCTGTGTCTTCAGTCGCACAGGCATTGGTCGTCCTTGCAGCTCAGATGTCATTGTGTTGGGTTTTGTCTCCTCTTCCCTCCTCCATCTTGATCCAGCAGGATGAAGCTCCATGTCGCAGTCACTCTTGGCAAATACACGGGCCACACACCTTTATCACAGCATCTCTGCTACCCTGCCAGTTTCCCTCTGAATTTCCCAAGCTCCCTTGAATTGGGATCCTCAGTCTTCCTACAGGATCTAGTCAGTACTAATAGATCTAAACTCTAAATTGTACTCACAAAGACTCTAGCATCCACAGTTTGGAGCAGGGGTCGGTGATCTCTTGCTCACAGACTGAATCTAGCCTGCTGCCTATTTTGGTAAATAAAGTTTTATTGGAAAAGAGCCACACTTATTCGTTTATATTTAGTCAATGGCTGCTTTCGCTCTATAACCACAAAGTTGAATGGTTGCAACAAAGACCATATGGCCTGCAAAGCCTAAAATATTTACTCTCTGGCGCTCCACCAAGAATGCTTGCCGACCCCTGGTCTAGAAGGAGAGAACTAAATGAAGCCAAGAAATAGAAGAAAATGAACTCTGTAACGAAGCACACACAGTACAGAAAGAGACTTAAAAATGACCCCACTCACTGCCATTGAGTCCATTTCTACTCAGAGCGATCCTAACAGGACCAGACAGAACAGAGTAATTCGGTTGAATAAGTCTTCAAAGAGAAGGTCACAATTTTCACCCAGAAAAGGCAAAAAAGTTGATTTACTCACTCTATACTGATCATTTTTTGCCCTAGATCATAGTGGTTAAGGATTCATGTTGTAGAGCCCCAGTGGGAGTGGGCAAGGGGTGGGGGGTGATGAAGCATTTGGTACAAGGGGAAATTCAGGACTAAGTTGTAGGCAAAGGAAGGCTACATGACAAGAGAAGAGGAAGTTGTGTCTCTAAGACCCAAAGAAGAAAGAGCTGGCGGAATTCGAGTCTGCCAGAGGCCTGGAGGATCAAGCTATTCCGGCTGGGAACAAAGACGGCTCCTGGCCTGCGTAGAGCCAACCACAGCTCATCGCTGGTGCTTTGGTTCTCATCCAGAGAAAAAACAAAGGACGAGTGAAAGACCAGGAGAGCCAAAAGGGAGACGAGGTGGTAAAGGACAGGAATTCAAACTAACTGCTTGAAAGGTAACCTCCTTACCCAGAAAATCGAAACGTTGTGCTTCTTACATGCAGATCTTATTCTATATCGAAATACAACAGGGTTGAAAGTTAATCAAGTCCGTAGGATCCATTCATTCCTTTAGACAGCCCAAGCAATTCAGCCCCTGGCTTAATGCACGTGAACAGGGTTTTAAGGGATCAAGTTCCAAATTGTTGCTACTTGCTCTGTGCCACGTGCTGTGCTAGTTGCGTTACACTACTTCATCGGATCCTGACCAAAACCCGACAGAGTGAACACATCATAAAGTACATGGTGTCTTTTTAAGTTTTTCCAGATGCAGAAAGTGAAGTTCAGAGAGCTTAAGTAACATGCTCAAGGTCTCAACGGTTCTAGGATGAGACAAAAGGAGGAAGGGGAGGAAAGAAAGGCATCTACCCTCTGTACTCGAGCATAAGCCCACCTGTATATCAGCCGAGGCACCTGATTTTACCACAAACACTGCATGAAAAATGTGCTGAAAAACTCAGCTTATACACAAGTATATACGGTAAGTAAATAGTTGTTGAGTGTTTTACCCTGTGCCATGTATTCTAAGAACTTTATGTGGCATACCTTGTCTCATTGAAGATTCACGATAGCCCTGTCTGGCAGAGGCTACCAAAAGGAAAGTTTCCATATTTTGCCCAAGATGAGCATCCCAAGAAAACCTTCAGTTTTCCAGAAGAAATCCCTCAGAGTTCAGAAATAAATTCAATGTTAGGCTATTTGAAAGTTTGAAAGTTTGAGACCTCTAGTTGATGCCAACATGATGCAAAATTCGCCTGCTACCTTCTAAAACTTGTGGAGAGCACCTCCACCCATGAACCAGGAAACCTAACCACCACCACCCACTCCCTGAAACTACAGCAGGGCCTCCCAGTCCAGGTAACCCCAACGTTCCTTCCACCAGCAAAGTGGAGGTTTCGACACGCGGGATGGAATCCGATGAAGAGGAGCTTCCACAAGTGGTTATTAAATAGGTAATGAAACTGAGATTAGGAAAGACTTCAGGAAAGACTTTTTGGAAAACCCTCTGATTTTCAAAAACGGCTTCCCTGCCTTTGGAGGATGGTTCTGCAAGGTATTTGTCCACCTGTTTTCTCGGGTTGCTGGGACTCACAGACAACTAAATGACAGAAGTTTGGGGGAGGGGGTTGGTTTTATGCAGCTCCGGGTACCCCAGGTTACCATTTCGTTCCATCTCCCTCCCCTCATTTGTGCATTTATTCCATAAATAAACAAAAATTCCCCTCTGAAGCATATGTGATGCATATTAGCAACCACTTAGAAGATGATCTTCAAATACGGAACTGAGCATGCTAGACGTGAAAAGGATACCCTCTGCTTTAAGAGTAATAGACTTCCTAGTACCTGGCTGAAGACAGGGGGCGCCCTGGGAGTGTAGCGGTTAAGCATGGCACTGCTAAACACAAAGCTGACTGTTCGAAACCACCAGTCACCCCTCAGGAGAAAAATAAGGCTCTACAGTCTTGGAGAAAGATGGGGCTTTATACTCTTGTAAAGAGTTACGTCTCAGAAACACAGGAACAGTTCTACCCTGTCCGTAGGGTTGTCTTCAGTTGGGATCAACTCAATGGCTGTGATATGAGTGAAGACAAAGGAAGTGATTACTTTTCCTAAAGTTCTAGTTAAGGATTTGTGTTCTTCAGTGAAATAAAGCCTTCAAGCTCTACTGGCAGTAGGGCTCCCTCCTTCTGCAGAAAATTAGATATATTTGCCATAAGTCTTAAAATAAGACAAATCTTTTGACCTTATAATTCTCCGTCTAGGGACAAAAGCTAGGAAAGCCACTGAAAATGCTGGCGAGGAGAAGTAGTGCAGTATATTGCTTAAACTGTGGGTTTATAGTGCCTGTCTCCTAATCCTGGCTGGTCGTAGAACCTCCGAGAAACTACTTGTCTGCCCTCAGTTTCTTCGTGCGCAAAATGGAAATGGCAGTACTCTCTGCATCCTGGGGTCACTACGAGGACTCGATGAGTTAATAAGTGCTGTGTACTTTATGTCTTTTCTCCTCATTTATTTCTAATAAAAACTCCACAAGAAAGGCAAGGAAAGCATTGCTTGACTTGATCAGTACCAAGCACTGAAGAGTATGTGTGTGTGCGTGTGCCTTTGTGTCTGTGTGCTGCCCTCAAGTCTTTCCCAACTCTACATACAATGGACCAACACTGCCTGGTCCTGCACCATCATCGCAGTTGCTCTCATGCTTGGGCCCATGATGGCAGACAATGTATCGATTCATTTCACAGAGCCTCTTTCTCATTTCCTGGGCTGGTCTCTCCTGACGAGGCGTCCAAAGCATGTGAGACAAAGTCTCGCCATCCTTGTTTGTAAGAAGCAATCTGGCTGGACTAGATTGTGTTTGTCAACACCAGCATTCAAAAGCATTAATTCTTCCATGGCCTACCCATTCTTTGTCCAATTCCCACAGGCATAGGAAGTGGCTGGGAATAAAATGGCTTGGAGCAGGGTATACCTTAGTCTTCAAAACCAAAAACCAAACCAAACTTACTGAGTCCATGCTGAGTCAATGACGGCACAGAGTGACCCTCGAGGACAGGGTAGAGCTGCCCCTGTGCATTTCTGAGCCAGTAATTCTTTATGGGAGTAGAAAGTGCCGTCGTTCTTCCGTGGGGTGGCTGGTGGCTTCAAACTGCTGGCTTTGCAGTTGTCAGCCCATTGGATAACCACGAGTCCACCAGGGTTTCTTTTGAAGTGACAAGTAAACGTAGCCAATCGTTATTAACCACTCCAAAGGAGAGAGTTGTGCCTGTCTGCTTCCAGAAAGGTTTACCCTCTTGGAAATGTTTACTCTGTCCTTCTGTGATTACTGCCGTGGACTCCGGGGCAAAGGATAGATGGGTGATTGTTGTTATTTCAGGTGCACTCCAAAGACATGGAAATGTTCACTGCCATATTATCCATTCTAAAAATGAAACGCTCAGCTATAACAGAATGGCTTGAAGAAAGGATACTTCCACGCCGTGTGTGTCATTCAAACTGGTGAATGTTCTTGACGCAAAATTCCTGAAACGGTGAAAAGGCAGCAAATAATGCTAAGTAAAAGCATAGGCTGAAGAGGCATAGCTAGAGAAAGATTCCACTGTTTACCTGACAATGTGATCCCTGCCCATATCCCTTCTTCAGGAAGCACATCTCTCCCTAGGTGCTGAGAAGATGAGATGCTGCCATGTATAGCTGCATCCCTCACTGGGAATTGATTTGGGGTCATAGGGAATAGACTCAGATAAAATCAGTCCCCTCCTAAAACTGGCCAATGCCGAGATTCAAAAGCTCACCCACCTACTTTCATTTGAGACAGCTGTGAGAGGACATCCAGCTCTAAAGCTCCCCACACACCCCCACCCCTACCACCCCACCCCCCACTCCCATCCCCCCACCACCCCACTACCCCACCCACCCCATGATAGGCTGCAGGCTCACTTTCGACCTTTGGAACCAGCTTCTCCCTCTATCCAGTTCTTCCTTCCTTTCTTGCAGGGGTATATCTACTGAGCATGCTCTCCCTGTCGATGCTCTGCATGGGATTCACTCTCGGAGTGTCTAGCAACAGGAAGCCCAGTCTAAGATACGTTTATAGCAAAATATCTTGAAGCAGTATCTCTGAGTAATGAGGTTTCTGGACTTTCCCATTTTTGCTACAGTGAATTTGCATTTCTTATTTTAAACAAATAAAATGAAATTATTTTAAAATGAGTTAGAATCCTCCCTGTATTGTTCTAATTAATTAAAGTGGTGAATTTCAATACATAGGTTTTCTTTTCTTCTTTGCCACATACTTGACTTGAAAAAAAAAGTTAATGTTGTCATTGAAGCCATTTCACGTTCACAGCTATGGAATCCATTCTAATTTCATAGCAAACCAGTAGAACTGCTTCTATGGGATTCCAAGGCTGTGGATCTTTATGGATGCAGACAGCCTTATCTTTCTCCCACAGAGTCACAGACAAGATCACTAGTAAGTAAATAATAAACTTAAGTCAAATACACACTCACGTCTAAGTATATAGCCCCTTAACCTGGTCATTGATTTTAACCCACATGTCCCAACATTTTGAATGCACTCATGGAAGCAGCAGTAACGAGATCAAATAATGCATTGCATTGGATAAATCTTCTGCACAAGGCCTCTTTAGTGTGTTGGCCATGGGTATTCTCAATGACCTCATATGTGTGTGGAAGTAGAACATTGAACAAGGAACACTAAAGAAGAATCAATGTATCTGAATACAGCGCTGGTGAAGAATATCGAAAGTACCACAGACTTGCCAAGGGAACAAACAAATCTGTCTTGTAAGTATAGCCAGCATGCTGCTCAGGGATAAGGGTGGCGAGACTTCGCCCCAAGTACTGGGGACATGTTACCAGGAGAGCCCTGTTCCTGGAGAAGGACCTCCTGCTGGGTCAAATAGAGAGACGGCAATAAAGACCCTCAACAAGATGGTTTGATAGAGAGGCCACAACGATGAGAACGATTGTGAGGATGGTCAGGATCGGGCAGGGTTTCCCTCTGTTGTAGAGTGGCTGTGAGTGCGAACCGTCTCTAACAACAGCAGCAGTGTCCTGTGCTGCTGTGGCTTAACAACTCCTGCCCCATCACGCACAGCGCTATTTCCTAATCGTAGAAGAAAATCAGTCTTGTTGCTCAGTAGAGGCACATTCCGGTCTCATTTTTTAAATCTTGTCTATCTGCCCACTCACCCTACTAACAACTCAGATTTGACTTTAAATGCAATGAAAAGCCTCAAAAGATCCGATTCTTCCTTAAAGGATTGTTGCTGTTCCCCCACCCCCAGCCCTTTGTCCTTGAGGATAGCCAAAGGAATGTGCCTGAGACTGACAGCCATTTCCAAGAGGAGGTCTTCAATGTCTTGAGCGATGGCACAGCACTGGAAGCACTGCCCCGTCGTCTAGGGCAGCATCTTGGGAAGGCAATGCATCGACCGTCTGAGCTGTGGGTGTTTGTTTAAAGCAAAATCCACCGCATGACTTATTGAGCCATATTTATGTCCAATGTAATCCTCTAGGACTAAGCCCATAAATTGTCTATCAACAGCTTAGATTAAACAATAATAACAAAACTTTAGAAGCAATTTGTTTGCTTCAGACGTTGTGCATGTAGGTGCAGTACATCTGTCCCCATGCATAAATGTCATTTTCTCGTAATCGGATCAGCGGGGAAAGCCTTCAAGATCCAGAAGCTGGAGATGAAAGAAAGCAGCTCGTGGAACACTTCCAGCCTAACCGTTTACACAACCCTCTGCTATGAGCAACTATCACAACCGACAGAGTCAGGAAGAATGGGCACCACTTTCCTGCAGATACCCAATATGCTTCCATCAGTAGCAATCAAAATTTTCCCCACCACCAGAAGTGTCAAATACAGCCTGAGATGATATAGGATATCAGGGCAAAAGAATTTCCATATTTAGCAAAAAGACACAGCTCGGACTCTAGTGAAATAGCTTGTTTTAAAAATGGTGGCTTTTCTAGTAACCCCAACTGGGGAATCTATATCAAGAAAATAATCAGACATGTAGGAAATGTCATGCATGAAAGTTTAGATCACATTGTCATTTTTTTATAAAATAATAAAAATGAGGACAAATTAAGTGTTCAAAATTAAGAAAAAGGTTGATTAAACACTGCTATACTATTTAACTTATTTTTCTGAAGACTTTAAAATTATTTTTAAAGTATTTAGTCATAGTTTTGAGCAAACAAAGACACACCATTTTACATATACTGTAAGTGAACACTACAATATGTAATGTTCACTTAAGTATATATAAAACTGTATAGCTTTTTTTAAAAATCAATTTATTGGGGCTCATACAATTCATCACAATACATAGATCAATTGTGTAAAGCACATCTATACATTTGTTGCCCTCATTATTCCCAAAATTCTCTTTCCTCTTGGGTTCCCAGAATCAGCTCATTTTCCTTTTTTCCCCTCCCCCTCCCTTCCTCCTCCCCTCTCCCCCATGCACCCTTGATAATTTATAAATTATTATTGTATCTTATATTACACTGCCCGGCGTCTTCCTTCACCCACCCCTCTGCTGCCCGTCCCCCCAGAGAGAAGGTTATATGTAGCTCCCTGTGTTCAATTCCCCCTTTCTACACCCCCTTTCCCCCCTGGTATCACCACTGTCACCCCTGGTCCTGAGAGGTTCATCTGTCCTAGATTCCCTGCGTTTCCAATTCCCATCTGTACCGCCCTGCATCCTCTGGTCTAACCAGGTACTGTATAGCTTTTTTTAATACTGTAATGTCCACTAGAACCCTGATGGCATGGTGAGTTACGTGTTCGCCTGCTAACTGCCAGGATAGCAGTTCAAAACCACCAGCTTCTCTAAGTGAGAATGATGGCACTGTCTACTTTCATAAGCTTTCTAGTCTTGGAACTCACAGGGTCAGTTCCCCTCTGTCCTGGAGGGTCACTCCAAATCAGACTTGACTTGCTGGCAGTGAGGTCAGCTCTGGAGATGCCCCCTTGTAAATAGGTGAAAAATACATACAAGATAAATAAACTTGGTGTCTTGATCTAAAGGAAAACACCCCCAATGTCACCAATGTCTTAGAGCAGTGAAGTGACAGGTAATTCATTTTTCTTATTTCGACTTGTCTATGTTTGCTTTATAGTCGAATAACCTGTACAACTCATTGTCTTGTGTTGATTCCAACCAATAACTACCCTCGGGCAGAGTAAAACTACCCACTAGAGTTTCCAAGGCCAAAATCTTTATGGAAGCAAACCGCCAGGTCTCTCTACCTTGGAGTGGCTAGTGGGTTTGAACCACCAGCCTTTCAGGGATCAACTGAGCGCTAACCACTGTACCACCACGAGAAACAAACAACCAAACCCCAGCCCTAAAGTCTATTCCGACCCATGATGACCCTGTAGGACAGGGTCGAACTGCCCTTGTGGCTTTGAGAAACTGTCACTCTTTACAAGAGTGAATAGCCTCATCTTTCTCCCCCAGAACTCACCCTGCCTCCAGCACTCCTTACTATATCACCAGGTTCCTTAATGAAATGAATAACGGAATGAAAATGGTCATCTTTGAAGCATACAACTTTCCTCTAGTTCTTGAATGCTTCCTCCCCACCACTATCATGATCCCAATTGTACCTTACAAATCCAGCTAGACCGGAGGATGTACACTGGCACAGATAGGAACTGGAAACACAGGGAATCCAGGACAGATGATCCC
>NW_022103968.1:40470738-40476626 GCF_000313985.2 Echinops telfairi
ACAATCCAAGCCCATAAGTCCCATATTAGCCCATATTTCTGATACCGATCTCTAAAGTCCTCTTCAAACTCATGAATGAAGCACATGCAATGATGTCGAATGCAGGACGATCACAGACCAGTGGGTGGAAAGCCTTTGGACCCAGTGGCGTTGTCAGCATCTCAGCCAGCCTGGCAGGGCTCTCTACGTGGCTTCTCTGGTTGCATCAGGGTAGGTCCATGTGGCTTCTCCTCAGGGGTGTCTCAACAGGAGTCAGCTACAGTGTCACCCAGGGAGTGAACAGAGGGAGTGTGTCTTCCACCTCAAGGAGGAAATACCAGATTTCCCAGAATTCTCAGGAGAAAGCCATGCCCACACAGAGGCCTCATTGGTTATATCTTGATTGGCAGGCAGACTCCACCCCTTCACTCATAATCCTCTCACGTCCCAAATGGACACCAGATTATGTAACTACCACAGATGTTCTCTCAATAGTCAATTGCTCTTGTATATAAAGTTCTTTCTTATACACATATGAGTGTCTCTGAATTTGTTTCTCTAGTCCGCCCAAACTAACACACCCTCCACCTGATCTCTGGAAAACTATGAAAAGTCAGAGTCCTAGTGACGAGGTGGGTTACACACTGGGCTGCTAACCACAAGGTCAGCAGATGGAAACCACCAGGTGCTCCACCAGAGGAAGATGAGGCTGTCTACTCCCGTAAAGAGTTACAGTCTCAGAAACCCACAGGCTCCGCTCATCTCTGTCCCATAGGGTTGCTGTGAATGAGCATGGACTTCTTGGCAGTGAACTTGGTTGGGGCTGAGGAAAAGTCAGTGGTAGCAACCTCTGAAGCACCTCTTGAAAACAGGCACCATGTTGCTAAGATGGAGAGAGGGCAGGAACTCAGCAAGCTAAAAAACAGACCTAAAAGAACCCGGAACAGTAGAATGAGAGCCATCGTGACAACTTGCCTTTGGGCGCTGTTTTGAAATATTGACCACTGGGGTTTGTTTGTGTTTCTTCCATTCAGTCAGCTGAGTATTTTGAGATGCCTATTGAGAAAGTTGAGAAAAACCGTGAGTCCCTTCTTGGCTTGAGGTTTAGAGGGGGCTCTGAGGCACAGGGAGAATTGGGGGCATGGAGGAAGAGAGAGGCTTACATGTAGACCCTCAACATTTGAAACATTCCCCGTACTAGCAGGGAGGGGAAGTCAGAGCTAGGACCTGATGGAGTAACAACGGTGGATCCTGCCGCCTGACCGCCTCCCTTGGCCGTGTGATAATGGGCGGGAAAGTGCAGCAGAGTCTCTGCAGATTTGAGGGTATCTGGGTTCCTTTGTCCAATAGATAAGGCAGTCTGATGGTGTAAGCAGGCAGACCCGGAAAAGCCTGTTTCTCCCATCCCAAAGTGACGCAGTAGAGAGTTTTGACTCCTGCGTGCCTCAGGGTAGCATAGGGAGTACAGCCTACCCAGCAACACCGTGTTCCAAGTCCTGAGTCCGAGGTGGTCCTGCACTATCAGGTCGGAACTGGTTGATGAAGAACAGCGCCTCGGAGCTACTGACATCCAGGGGGAGGTTTTATGGCTTCACACATAAAATGGAAATGTCACAGCATCCACTTTTCTGGTCCTTCAAAGAATCCATCTTCAGCCTGGCCCAATCAGGCTTCCTGACAAAGAGCCACGGTGAGCGGCCCGTACAGGATAAAGAGAATCTGATGGAAAGCTCTTCCGGTTCCATGCATCCTTGCCAATGACTGGCATTTTCTGTTATTTCATTTATTTGTTTTTTAAGCTTACTGATCCTAATGGGATGGAAGTGGTATCTCATTGTGGTTTTGATTTGCATCTTTCAGATGCCTAATGACAACAAGGATCTTTTCCTGTATTTGTTGGCACTTGGATAGCCTCTTTGGTTAACTGTCTATTCTGATCCTTAGCTTACTTTTGTTGTCGTTGGGTTGTTTGGGTTTTCCTTATTATGTTTTATGGCTGCTTTATATATCCTGGACTTTAGGTCTTGGCTTTGGGCCACTATGACTGATGGTCTTGATCAAAGATGCTATAGTGCCCTGATCAAAAGGGGAAGAATGTGAGAGAGAATTTCAAATCCTCGATGGAAACTAGATTGGCTGGAGCCACTAGGGTTGAATGAACCCCTGAAACTATGATTCTGAGATATTGAAATTTTAAGCCTTCAGTCAAAACTAAACCCGTTGTCTCCTTTAAACAACAACAACAACCGTTTCACAGACTTGCCTCTCTTGAGCATTATGCTCTTAAAAACATTAGTCATGTGAGATAAAACTGATAACAGTAACTCAAAAGTTAGATGAAAATCTTAGAGGCAATGAATTTAAGTCAATGATGATAGAATAATTTGGAGAAGAGTGGCAAGAATATTCACACAACTTGAAAAATGCAATCAGTGTAAGAGAACTGTACAAGTAGAAATTGTCAAAATGGTACATATTTTCACCAAAAGAAAACATTGAAGAATCTGATGGGAAATGGAACTATAGACACCTTGTTAAAAAGCTTGGTGTTAGAGTCCAATCAACGGGGGTTTGTGTTCTGACAGCACTGTTTACTCGATGACAGGTTGCTTAACCACTGTTGCAGCAGATGTTAGTGAGCTACTCACCCAAAGCATTTCCTCTTCTGCCTGGGTTCCCAGTCTCCTGGCATCTAGATGAACCCACGTCACTGATTTCAGGCGAATGGGATTTGTGCAAAGGGGATTCACCATTTCCAGCCAGGACTCTAAATCCTCCTGTGTGATCCTTCACCTTCTTTCTCCTTTCCCTGGTCAGCTACCAGATTCAGAGGACCCAAGAGGAGATGGTGGCACCTCCATATGGACGCAGCCTGGGTCTCTGAGTCACTGTGTGGAACAGATAATCTTCTCACCACTCAGCTGCATGTACTACACATGAGCAGGCAATAAAAAGTCGCATTATTACAATAATCATCCTTCTCTATTTAATACCTTTTTTATGCCTGAACTTCATCATCCAGGGCAAAAATTAATTAGCTCCGTCAAAGAGTTAGCATAATGCTTGTAGCCTAATAAGTACCAATAAATAGTGGCTCTTTTATTATCACTTCTGATATTGTCATTGCTATCACCGAGGTAAAAAAAATATGCAGATTTTGATTTTAAACAGGAAGACAGTTTTTTGCAAGACATATTAGAGGGAAGTAAAAACATCTATAAATATCAACTGATGTAGACTGTACTTAAAGGGAAATGTGAGCAATCACATCTTCAGAACCTAAGAATATTCTGCAAGTAGTAAGTAATAAAGACCCCCAAACAAGGAAGCAGCCAATTCCCCAGCGGGCAGCGAAGGTGAAGGACCCGCGTCTGCCTAAGAAGGCGGTCAGCAGAAGCTGGGGAAGATGAGCAGGAGCAGTCCAAATCAGAGGCTGCCCCTCGGATCCAATCAGGGCCATGGCTCTCAGCTGTTCCTCAAAGAAGGAAGTGGTTCTTGTCATCAGAATTCCCTCTGCCTTTCTAACACCCCTTTCATTGAATGGTACCGTTTATAGAAAATGAAACATGCAGAGGTCTTTCTGAAAGCTGGGCCGAGAACCACGAGGCTGGCTGTGGGAAACTGCCTAAGGATGGACTCCTGGAGAGACCAGTGTAGGACACACTATGGGACACTTGCACCTGTCAGATGGGGTTTCTGGGAGCTAACATTGTCTGGATGGTGCCTGACGACAATAGTTCTTTCTTACCAGCATAGCTCCATCATCCTTAGTCAGTTTCTTTATTGTTTCAGTCAGAATCAACTCCGAAGACTGCTACCTACCTCCATCTGTCTACTGGAGTTGGTTCTTGTAAACTAGCCTCTGCTTTTCCACTTAAATACGTTTTTTTTCCTAATCATGTATACATTTGATTCTACTGTAGAGAACATCAATACGATGGATGCTTTGAACTTGTCTCGCTCCTCTTTTTCTCCGTGTAGTAATTTAATTCTGTTTGTTGGCTTCCTCCAAGAGGTTGCCCTATTTTTCTCGGGTCTTTCTCTTTTGCAGGTAGGACTGCTTTTGCTGCTTTCCAAAACGCTGGAGGATGTTGAGAATCCTCGCGGTCAACTGCATTGCCTCACGCATGGACCTTCGGGATGGCTCCTACCTGGTTGTCAGAGTCCGCGCCTCTTTGGGAGAGCAGACTATAGCTTCTCGCTTTCCTGTTCTGCTGCCCTATGATTGAAAACAAAAACAAAACAAACACGCAAGAGGCAGAGTCATTGCTGCAGAGAAAAGGCAACCGGCACGAACGCTCCCGAGACACTGAAAGCATGAAAAGCGGTGTTTGCGTGGAAAATGCCCAGCTAGGGAAATAAAGCTGCAGGCATCTGACCCCAAGTATGAAAACCAGTTAAGGGATGTGAGAAAGAGTGAGAAGCTCTTTGGCCATTGTGTCAAGTCTCTGCCAAAGGATCCTCCATGAATCCAAATTTGCACTGAGATTTGAAACTTTCCATGTTCTTGTATTTCATCAGCTGCTTTGAGTTACTTCTAAAGAAACACATATTTAATGAGAAATTTTTGATGGAGAATGAAGTGCAGATGTAATACTTTGGAACAATTATTTCCTCTGTAGATGGCTTCCCCCCCCTCCCACAGTATTCATTTGCAATTAAATAAAAGAGTAATTAAAACTCTGAATTCTTTCAAAATGACTGTCCTATCAGTCACATCCAGTCATTGTAGAAAGAATGTCTTATCAGCGATGCAGTGTGCTCAGATATTAAGCCTTAGTTTTGTTTGTTTGCTTTTTTAAAAATTTGGAGTCATCCATTGGTAACATTCAGGAACCACTTAAACAAAGAAAAGTATCACAATGGAATAAAAACCAAAGTCTATAGGCCATTTGATGGCTCGGCCATCTTTGGAAAAGTAAGAGTGAAAAAATGGGTCTCTGAACAATTTTATACAAATTACAAACACATTGAAGGATTTAGTGACATATATGATACAGGCATAGCTTAAAACACTTCCCCCAGTTCAGACATGAAACATTCAGCCTAATTTAGCCATGACATAAGTGTATCTTTCTGGGTCTCTCCCTAACCAAGACAGGGTGTGTTTAAATATGATGTCAAGGCATACATGGAATCTTTGAAGCTTCTTAAAGTGATTCAAGAATGAGCTCTCCTCCTCCAACATTCCCCACTTTCCTAAAAGCACCATGACCTTTCCAAACGACAGGCAGGCAACTTCCAAGGTCAACCAAAGCTGCTGGTTTTCATGGTCCACTTGAACCATACTGCTTTCAGGTTAATACTCCTAAGGGCAATTGATAGATCACGCCACTGTTCATTGAACTCTGAAGCTCACTTTTGTCTGTCTAAGTAGCAGTGCATATTTCGGTCCCCAAATGCCCTTTTGGCATCAGCATGTGTCTCTCCATTTGATATACCATTAACACCTAAGTCAAAGTGGACGGTCCCTAGTTCTCAATGTATGAGAGAACTTCCAAAAAAATCATAGAAAAAAAATCCATTTTATTTTCATTCCATTTTCTGAGAACTTCTTGAAGTCCCCTCATACATAGTACACTTGACCTCTGTCTCAATCTTCTAGTGCTGCTCTGGCAGAAATACCACACGTGGAGGACTTTAACAAACAAAAAAATGATTCTTGCTGAGTTGAGGAGAGGCCAGAAGTTATGAATCCAGGGAACCAGCTTGGAGGGGAGGCTTTCTGTCAGCTCTCAGAAGGCCCTTGTTGCTTTTCAACATCTGTGGGCCCAGTGTCTCTTAGAGATCCCGGATGTTCGGCATCAATCTCTTGGCCGAGGACGTTTTCAGCACAGGAATCCTGCTCCAAAAGATGTGCTCCACTCCTGACTTCTCCTTCCCTCGCTTTCTGTTCCCTGTTCTCTCTC
>NW_022103968.1:40478003-40480212 GCF_000313985.2 Echinops telfairi
TCCACCTTAGTCCTCAAAGTAACATCCTTGCTTTTCAACCCTTTAAAGAGGTCTTATGCAGCAGATTTACCTAATGCAATATGTCTTTTGATCTCTTCAGTGCTACTTCCATGAGCATCGATTGTGGATCCAAGCAAGTAAAATCCTTGACACCTTCGATCTTTTCTCCATCTATCATGATGTTACCTAGGGGTGCAATCATGAGGATTTTAGTCTTCTGTGCATTGAGTTGTAATTGCTGAGGGATGCAATCCTTGATTTTCATCAGCAAGTGCTTCAAGTTCTCCTCACTTTCCATAAGCAAGGTTGTGTCATATGCATATCTCAGATTGTTAATAAGCCTTCCTCCAACCCTGTTACCACATTCTTATTTATATAGTCCAGCTTTTCTGACGATTTGCTCAGCATAAATATGGTTATGGGATACAACCCTGGCCCACATGTTTCCTGATTTTAAACTATCTGATATCCCCTCTTTCTGGTCACACAATTGCCTCCTGATCCATGTATAGACTCTGCATGAACACCATTAGGTGTTCTGGAATTCCCATTAGTCTCAAGGTTCCCCATCGTTTGTTGTGATAGAAGCAGTCTAACGCCGTTGCATAGTCAGTGAAACACAAGCAAACATCTCTCCGGTATACTCTGCTTTCAGCCAAGATCCACCTGGCATCAGCAATGATAATCCTTGCTCCACATCCTCTTCTGAAGCTGGCCTGAATCTCTGGCAGCTCTTTGTCAATGGAAGGCTACAACCGTTGTTGGATGATCATCAGCAAAATTTCACTTGCCTGTGGTATGAATAATATTGTTCTATAGGCTGTACATACTGTTGGGTCACTTTTCTTTGGAATGGGTAAAAATATGGATCTCTCCCAGGTCGTTGGCCAAGCAGCTATCATGCGAGTTTCCTGGTACAGAGGAGTGAATGCTTCCAGCTTGTTGAAATATTTCAATTAATGTTCCATCACTTCCTGGAGAATTGTTTTTCGCTAATGCTTTCACTGCAGCTTGGACTTCTTCCTTCGGCACCATTGGTTCTTGCTCCTCCTGAAGTGGCAGGATGCCAACTAGTTCTTTTGGATACAGTGACTCTGTGTACTCATTCCATCTTATTTTGATGCTTCCTGGTCAATACCAGTCCATTTCAGTCACTAATGCCTAGGATATAGATCTTTATGCATTCCATTTCATTTTGATGACTTCTAATTTTCCTATACTCATTCTTTATATAGTCCAAGTTGTGATTCTTAGTAGAGTTTTGTAGGCATTCAGTATCTGACAACGTTTTCATGCTATCCATAGGTGGGCAGCCTCTTAGTCTGGAACCCTGCTGAAACCTGTCCACTTTGGGTGATTCTGCTGGTATTTGAAATACCAGTGACATAGCTAACCGCATCACAGCAACACACAAGCTATACGGCACAACCTGACAGAGAAGTGGTGATCTTCTAAGACAAAGTAATTTTCCCGAGGGAAAATTCCCTAAATAATTAGAGGTGTGACCTAGGTAAGAGAGATGCAGCCCCTTTGAATCTTGCCTGATTAACATAACAAAATAGCCAATCCTGATCAACATAACCTAATCTTGTCTCATTCACACATAGAGACCAGAATTTAAAACCCATTATAAATGAAGAATAACTATATGAGATCACACCCTGAGATTATTACATCAAATTATATCATTACATAACTGTCAAAAACAATGAGAATAGTGACATAACTACATTGTCATATACAAGGGGGATTCAAAAAGTTTGTGGAAAAATGGGATTAAAAGGTAGTGGAATTTTCCCACGGGCTTTTTGAAGCCTCCTCAGATTTTGTGGAGACATGATTCAATCCATGACAACCTTCTCCACACCTTCCGTCTTTGGATTTTCTTCAAGAGAATCACCATTCCCCCATGTCTGAACATACCAATCTTACCCCTGTGATAGCTAATTTTATGTGTTAAATAGACTGTTATTTATCTTAGCTTCCTAGCATTCCTGTTAACACAGGTAACTTTGCTTTAAAGAATAGGAATTTATTTTTCACAATTCTGAGCAACAGAAATTTGTCCAGGAATTTTCTCATGAAATTCATGATGATTCTCATGAAATGTGCAAACATCCTCCCAGACCTGACTCATGAAGTAACTTTTCTTGAATTTGGAAGAGTGGTGGATTAGTCATGGTTTTCCACAGAAATAATACCAATAAGG
>NW_022103968.1:40481148-40482909 GCF_000313985.2 Echinops telfairi
CACGTATATATGGTAAAGTAGAAGAGCAACGAAATCGAGGAAGGAATTCTCAACAAACATGGATCGGCACATTGGCTGCAGCTGTGGACTCAAACATCAGAACTACTGTGAAGCTGGTGTGGAAATGAGCAGCAGGGTTTGTTCTGTGGTGCATGGCTAGGTGTCCCTCGGGGTGGGAACTGACTCGGTGGCACCTAGCAACCTTAGAGAGACAGACAGATAGATATGTTCTTGGGAAATATAGATCTATGTATATATGTATGGAGATACATATATACATACACACAGTGCCCTTATTGGTACTGTTTCTGTGGAAAACCAAGGCTAATGCACCACTCCAAGTCCCAAATCAGGAGGCCTGGGAGGATGGTTGCAAGGTCCATGAGAATCCTGGAATGTTCAGAAAATTCCTGGGCAAACTCCTATTGTCAGCTTCTCTTTCTCCACTCTGTTAATTACAGAATCAGTTTCCTAACAGGTCCCCTCCCTCCCATGAGCCTTTACTTTTGTTCTTCTGTTTGCCAAAGGATTGGGGTGCAGAGTGACTGTCACACTCAGGAAGAACACTTCCAGAGCTTCCGTGGGCCTGTGGGACAGGCTACCCAGCCTCACTTGTGAACAGTTTGTCACTCATGATTTGAAAGAATTAAACAAAGCTTCTTTGAGGTGACAGAGCCCTGTGCTTCCAAGGGGAGAAGAAAGTGAGGCAATCTCCAACCTGATAGTGAACTCGGAATCCTACAGCTCTGGATTGTCCCTGCCTGCACCAACAAATCTAGGCTCCAGTCCTACAAGGCTTTCAACAATAAGGACCTCTAATTAGGAATAACCGGGTGGAGGTAAAGGTAGTTTTTTTAGTTTCCATTAACTGCATAAAGGTGAATTCCCCCATTTTTTAATCTGAGTCTTCTGATTGCAAGAATGGAGTAAGCTAGATAAAAACAACAGCAATAGCAACAACAACAACAAAACAAGCAAACAAACCCACTGCCATCAAGTTAATGCCTACCCACAGTGACCCTATGGAACAAAGTAGAACTGCCCCAGTGGCTTTCAAACAAAGTCCCATCCTTCGCCCATGGAGTTGCTGCTGGGTTCAAACTGTTGACCATGGGAATCTCAACGCAAAGCTTAGCCACCATACTACCAGAGCTCCTATAACATGAGCGTACAAAAGGATCACACAAAACTCAAGGACAGAAATCTGTAACACACACCCTGGCTCTTCATAAGAACTAGCCCAGGGCACCATCAGGAACCAAGATCACTTTCTTACTCTTCTCAACAAACCTGTTCTCTTTTTGGCTCCTCGTTGTCATCTATTTTTTCAACGTCTTCTTGCCTTCACAATTTTTATTTCCGTTTGCCCTGTTCAGATGGCTCTGACCCCAACATAATCTGTTTTACATGCCCATCCCTGAGCTGGCTTGGTCAGTGCCTCCAACTCCCTTACGGACAGAACAATCTAATTTGTCCAAACACATGTTGAACAGTCACTGGCAGGCCTCTGGTTGGGTCACCCTTCAGGTATGTGTGTCTGCAGTGAAGCTGTGGGAATGAAGACAAATGGCATACACAGAGCTGTCAGCACGCAACAGAACTGTGACAGGTACGTACGTTCCCTGAGAAGAACGTTGTGGCTAGCCCAGGCCATGAACTGTGAACCCTGCTCAATTGGTCAAGGTGCTGGAGGTCTGAAAGCCTGGGAGTCATATCAGAGCACATTTTTGAGTAGCACCCTTCCTGAATACTCTTCCCCAA
>NW_022103968.1:40485329-40488251 GCF_000313985.2 Echinops telfairi
CGGCAAAGAATGTTGAAAGTACCATGGACTGCCCAAATAATAGGCAGATCTTGGAAGAAGTACAATCAGAATGCTCCTTAGAGCCAAGGATGGGGAGACTTTGTGACGCGTCCTTTGGGCATATCAGGAGAGACCAGTCCTTGGAGAAAGACATCATGTCTGGTGAAGCAGCTTGGGAGCAAAAAAGAAGAGGCTCGTCAACAAGAGGGATGGACACAGTGGCTGCAGTGACGTGCTCAAACATAAGAACAGAAGTGAGGCTGGCGCATTACCAGGCAGTGTTTCACTCTGTTGTTCACGGGTCACTGTGAATCGGAACCGACGCAGTGGCACCTGATGTCAGCAAGTCTGAAAAAGATAACTGCGTCAGACAGAAAGTTACAAAAGAAGCATGCTTTCTCCGCCTACATGTGAAAGCAGCAGCTATCTTGGAATTGGATCAAGACGATGGACTAAACACAAATGATTGCTGACCCTCTCACTCAAGCTCTTTCATTACAACAGAAAATTAAGTTTTAAAGGGGTGAACCTATAAATAGAGGCCCTAGAAAATAGAAGAAAGTCTCGTAAGCACCTGTAAATCACAAATAATTAGCTCTTTGTAAATCGATGCACCCCCTAGAGAAAAGTATGGCAGAGAAGACCAGACGCAGGAACGCTAACTCAGATTGGACAAACGCAAAGACCAACAGACCAGTCCACCCAGGAGAAGTTCACAAGCTCATTTTAATTATTAAATGATACAAGTACAGTATTCGGAGCTTGAGTCCCACAGAATGCCAGGAGAACAAGCTGTTGCGACCCAGGAGAAATTGTATCTAGAAAGTACTCGTGTAATGCACCACAGTGACAGATCAAAGGGGAAACACACACACAGTAAGAACAGTATGAGTTTTAATTGAACTAAAAAACTATTTTGGCAAAATCCAATACACAAGCCAATTTTAAAAGAAAAACAGCAATAATGTACCCCAATGTTTATTGCAGCGTTTTTCACAACAACCACAGGTAGAAACAACCCAAGTGTGAAGCAGTCGATGACCGCATGGACCAACAGCCAGGAAGGCATACAGTGGTGTGTGTGTGTTACTCTGCTGGAAAAAGGAATGAGGTTCTGATACATGCCACCACGTAGATGCATCTTAAACTCATCATGCTCAGTGAAATAAGTCAGACCCAACTGAACAAAACTATACAACGTCACTGCCGTGAAGCATCTAGCACAGGAAAGAAGGTGCCCTGATGGCACAGTGGTCACGTGCTCCATTACTAAGTGCTCCATACCCACAGCTGTTCTGAAGGAAGAAAGACCTGGCCCTCTGTCCCCATAGTCTCCAGTCTACAAAACCCTAGGAGGCAGCTCTCTCCTTTGTCCGGAGGGGCCTTCTGGGCTCCAGGGCACAAGACCACAGAAGGAACGCTTCTCTGGAGAGAAGAGAAGCTTAGTGGTTACCAGAGGTTGAGGAGAAGAGGAAAGTATGAATTCTTTCTTTAATTTAAGGCTAATGATGATATATTCATATGGCACATCTTGTGCCGTATGTCTAAGGTTGCCAGGAGTGGGAAACGATTCCACAGCAACTGAAAACAACCCCCGCATACAAACACAGCACAGTCTCTCCCCAGTGACACAGTACTGATGATACAAAATACTTTCTGGAATTATGTGTAAAGGACATCGTGTCTCCTATGCTAGGGGAAGGTTTAAGAGAAAATGGAACTAGAAGACCATGGATTTTTTTCCATGAACAGTTTTCATGTGTCTAAGACATTTAACCTGACGATTTCACGGTAGAACAGAAGGTAAAATCCTTGGAACAGCCTACTGGACTCCTGCCTAATGCCAGCCTCGGGGCGGGGGAAGCATCTTCTCTGTGGTCCAGGGGAGCATCCTGTGCAAAGGTCTTGAGAAGAGAGAACCAAAAAGGGGAGCAGTTCTTAGAAAAAGAATAAAAGGAAATTTCTTTAACTTAACAAAGGTTAGTTAGGGTATGACCTACAGCAACATCATTTTAATATGTAGAAGCATTCTCATTAAGTAAAAAAGACCAGGAAGCCTGCTGTCGCTACAGTCATTAGGTATTGTGTTACGGGTACTGACAAATTAAATAATATAGGAACCTTTAAAAAGAAAGATCCAGGGAGGCAAAAACTGTGGATCGCCTTGAGAAGAATAGGAATTCTGGAAGAATAGGAACAGGAAGAATGCACACTTCATTGTGCGCATGCGGAACTTGTACCTGGATCAAGAGGCAGGTGTTCTGACAGAACTGGGGAATGGATTAAAATCAGGAAAAGTGTGAGTCAGGGTTGTATGTGCTCACCATCCTGTTCAGTCTATATACTGAGCAAACCATCAGATAAACGGAATTATATGAAGAAGAATGTAGCATCAGGAGTGGAGGAAGGCTTATTAACAACCTGCAGTATGCAGATGACACAACCTTACTTGCTGGAAGTGAGGAGGATTTGAAGCACTTGCTGATGAAAATCAAGGATTGTAGCCTTCGGTATGGATTACAACTCAGTTTAAGGAAGACCTAAATCCTCACAACTGAACCACTAGGTAACATCATGATAAATGCAGAAAACGTTAAAGTTCTCGAGGATTTTGTCTTACTTGGATCCACAATCAATGTTCGTGGAAGCAACAATCAAGATTGCAAAAGACATATTTCATTAGGTCAATCTGCTGCACAGGGCCTCTGTAGAGTAATGAAGTGCAAAGATGTTACTTTGAGGACTAAGTTATGCCTGACCCAACCCATGGTGTTCTCCATTGTCTCATGTGCCTGTGAAAGTTGGACATTGAACTAGGAAGACCTTAGAAGACTTGATGCCTTTGAATTGTAGTGCTGGGGCAGAATAGTGACAGTACCGTGGACTACTAAAAGGACAAATGGATCTGTATTGGAAGAAGTA
>NW_022103968.1:40488918-40491310 GCF_000313985.2 Echinops telfairi
ATGGATTGTGGAGTTGTATGAGCCCCCAATAAAATGATTTTAAAAAGAAAAAAAACAAAAGAATGAAGGCAACATATGTACAAAGACCCTGATGCAATCGATGTATGGATTGTAACAAGAGTTATGAGTCCCCAAAAAAGTGATCTTTTAATAATTAAGAAAAAAGAAGCCTAAAAAAAGTAGATATTGCCTTATTTTTTAAAAATCCATATGGATCAAAGACCAAAATAATTAAAAGTTAAATTAAATTTTAAACCAGAAACTAGATTTTTATATTCTTATGAATGGTTATTTAGTGTGAAACAACACTGAAAAGCCAAAAAGCATTTGACCACATAAGAATTTGAACATATAGACACACTAACATAACCTGTACTCTTAGGGGATTTCAGCTCACCTCAAGCCCATGTGACAGAGTCAAATGACCCAATGGGATGTTTCCAGACTTTCATCTTTATTCGAATGTTGCCCCAGGTCTCTCTCCCTTAGAATCACTGGGTGGGTTTGGCCTACTAGCCTTTTAGGTAGCAGTGAAGCATTTAACCATTTAACCCATAAAACATACAATACATAATGGATTAGTACTCATAAGTAAGAAAATTACAAATAAGTAGGAAAAGGCTCAATTGAAAATCAATTAAAAACAAGAAACAAGCAAGTGATTGGAGAAGAAATACAAATGGACAATGAACATGGAATCTGCTCGACCTCCCTAGGAAAATGCAACTTAAAACCACCAGAAGGGAGACTCTCCTTTTAAGATGACAAGGATGAGCAAGGCTAATAACATTCCATTTCTGTAAAGCTATAAAGATACTCTAGTGTTGCAAGTAAAATAATAACCATGACCAAACACTTTTGCAGAGCATTTTGGAAGTGGGTGACTAGCCTTTCCACAATGTATGAAAGCAAAAACCTTGTATAAAGATATTAATGGGGAAAAAAGATTTTAATGGAAGTATTTCTTTTATAATGGCACATCCACTCGACAGCTGTGCACGGATCTTGCTCCCGGTGAGTGGAGACCCCTCGGTAGTACTGTTATTGTGGTTCCTGGATTCCAGGTCCGCTTGTAGAGACCCTATAGAACAGAGTAGAACTGCCCCATAGAGGTTGTTGGGCTGAAATACTTGCAGGAGCCGATTATCAGGGAGCCGGTTTTTCAGTTTTTATTATGGACTGTGGATGAGTTCACAGGCACAGAAAATAATCCACAGCCTGCCTCACCATCACCCATCCATCACCATCACCGTCCACTGTCTAGTCTCTGCAGCAGTCGGAGAATTCCAAGGATCCGTTCAGAAAGCCTGTGCCACCCAGGATGACTTCAGTTCTGAGCACTAGGGCGAGAAGATGGTGTCCTTCTTAATTCTAGCAAAGAGCAAGAAGTTGGAAAGTGGAAAGAGGACCTGCGAAGTTTACTGTAGTTCCTGACTTTGGATGCAGCTCAATTCCACAAGCACGGCGCTGGCGCCTGCATGCTGACGGTTGCAATTCCCTGGCGAGTGCTAAGGAACCCGATGGTGCAGAGGTTAAATACTTAGCTGCTGACTGAAAAGCCAACAGTTTGAGCCTGTTCATGGGAGGAAAAAAATGGCAATCTGCTCCCATAAAGAAGAGCTTAGGAAACCTTTTAAGGCAGTTCTATTCTGCCGTACAGGGTTGCTACAGCAACTAGAATCACACAACAGGCAAGAGTTCTAAACAACTGGTTTTCATGTGGAGGAATCCATGAAAAGACTGGACTACAGGACCAGCCCCAATGAGCACCAGCCTGGCCTCCACCGTGGAAGTGTGTGCTGCAGAGAACGACACTAGACCTTCAGGTGGGTGAAAGGAACCGACCCACCATACCCAGATGGAAGCAAACCAAGAAGGACAAAGAGAAAGGGGCAGTCAGTCTAGACTCCACATGGGCACACCAAGCCCAGAGGATGAGGTCCCTGCATGGAGCTGCGGGGGCACAGAGAGGACTGTGGGACTACCAACAGCCCAAGACATGTTGTCCCCTCAGGAGCATACGGAGACAGGGGACAACAATGGGGACACACAGTGAGGAGACAGTGGAAGAACGGAGCATAACAAATCAGCAATTGGAGTAAAGCCAAGTCACAGAGTACCTGAGGAGTTCCAAGAATGGACTTCGGGTGGATCTCCCTCAGGACCAGAGAGGTGGGTCTCATGGGGACCAGCAAACAGACCTGGGCCTATGTAGGGTTGAGGGTTTTTTTTTCTTCTTTTTACATTTTCTTTTCTCTCATCTTTTTCTCTTTCCTTTTCTTTCTTCAACTGGATGTTTTCTTATTGTTTGGACTAAGACATGGATGGTTTGCCTAATTATATGGGTTGGACCATGGTAGGGAAGCCCGGGGAGAAGGCAATGGGGCCAATG
>NW_022103968.1:40491410-40500392 GCF_000313985.2 Echinops telfairi
CAGAGAGGACTGTGGGACTACCAACAGCCCAAGACATGTTGTCCCCTAACTGGAGCATATGGAGGCAGGGGACAATAATGGGGACACACGGCAGGGAGACAGTAGGGGAATGGAACATAATAGATCAGCAATTGGAGTTAAGCCAAGCCACAGAGGTCCCGAAGAGCCCCAAGAATGGACTTTGCACGAGGAAGAGCAGCCCCCTGATCTCCCTCAGGAACAGCGGGGAAGGTCTAATGGGGAGCAGCAAACAGACTTGGACTTATGTAGGGTTTAATTTCTTTTTTCTTTTCTCTCTTCTTTTTCTCTTTCCTTTTCTTTCTTCATTGTTTGGACTAGGACATGGATGGTTTGCCTAATTATATGGGTTGGGCCATGGTAGGAAGCCCGGGGAGAAGGCAATGGGGCCAATGGCCCTGGAAGGTAGAGGGGGAAGAAGGAGGTGGGGAGAAGGTTGTGGTGAGCAGACAGCCTCATGGACGGGGAACAACTAGGGAAGCCAAACCAGCATCTAGGAGAGATTAGAGGTCCTGTGAGTATTCGAGCAACACCAAGCTAGTGGAGAGGAAGCAATAAGAGGTGGAAGAAAGGGGAAAGTGATAGCGGGGCAGGAGGAGGCAAGAGGAAACAGAGGCAAGCTCCAGGAAGCAAAGGTATAGATAGGGAGATTAACAGAGATGTGCGCTTATGCAAATACATTAATCCATAACAGTAGTGGTATTGGCCTATGTACAAATATTCATAAGGCAATACACTGAAGCTGCAGACGGGCCTTGGGCCGCGGCTCATACCTTCCCTCAGTACAAGAACACTTTGTTCTAACAAATTGGCATTCTGTGATGCGCGCGCGCACACACACACACATACCAAACACAATCGCTGAAGATAAAATGCGTGGATAAGCAGATGTGGTGAAGACAGACGATGGTGCCCAGCTATTAAAAGATATAGTATCTGGGGTCTTAAAGGCTTGAAGTTAAACAGGTGGCCATCCAACAGTGAAGCAACAAGCCCACATGGAAGAAGCACACCAGCCAGTGCGATCATAAGATGTCGTCAAGACTGGGCAACGGGCATCAGAAGATTCACAACAAATAGTAAACAAACAAACAAACAAAAGCGCATTGATGAGAATGGAGGGGGTTTGCAGAGGAGCCTCAAAGCCCATCTACGGACAATGGAACATCCACCCACAGAGGGGTTGTAGGGAGGGGGTAAGTCAATCAGGGTGCAATAGAGCACAAATGGGTCACACAATATACCTTTGTTGCCTGAAGGCCTCTTCACACACACCACACCCGCTATCATGATCTCAGTGCCGCCTCCCAATCTAGAGTAGACGGGAGCATGTACACAGGTATAGGCAAGAGATAAAACTCACGACACATGGAACCAGGAACAGGAATGGGGATATCTAAAGGGCAGGGGGGAAGGAAGGAGGGAGGAGGGGAGGAGGGGCACCAATCTCAATGAATGGCACATAACCACACACACACCCAGCCAGGGGGAAGAACAACAGAAACCAGAGGGGAAGGGAGACAGCGGTCGGTGTGAGCTTTGAAAATAATTAACAATCTACAATCAATCAAGGAGCCAAGAGGGTTGAGGGGGTGGGGGGAGAGAAAAAAGAGCTGATCCCAAGGGCTCAATGGAAAGTAAATATCTAGAAAAAAACAATGGAATATATGTACGACTATGTCGGATACAATTGATGTGTGGTTTGTAACAAGAGTTGTAAGAGCCCCCAATAAAATGATTAAAAACAAATACAGTGGTTTTCAAAGTGAGGTCCTGGAACTAACAGCATCAGCTTCTCCTAGAAACGTGTTGGAAGTGCAAGTCCTCATACCTCAACCCCAAGCTATCAAAGCAGAATATCTAGGTGGGACCCTCCAGTTGATTCTAATGGACATTACAGTTTGAGAACCACTACTCTGTACTAAATATTAAGCAAGATCTATGTGATTTTCCCATGAGAAACATTTTGATTAAGATCACTTGAATACAAAGAAAACATTTGGCTAACGTATAACATGCTATTTGCTGATAAATCAGTGAGACACTAGCAGAGCTGGCTAGTGGGTTTGAACTGCTGACTTTGTGATTAGCAGCCCAACTTGTAACCACTACGCCACCAGGGTCCCCTAACAGCAACAATTTATTGTGAGCTGATGTGTGGGTTAGGCATTGGGTTGCGAATTGGTTGGCAGCTCCTAACTACTAGTTCCTTCCCAAGAGGCAGAGGAGGCTGTCTGCTCCTATAACGATTTACAGTCTCTGAAGCTCTACATAGGGTTGCCAACTGGGTGGTAGCAAGTTTGCTTTGGGTTATGATATGTGCCAGGGGCAGTCCCAGGCATTTGTACCTCATTTGATCCACATGACTATCCTGTGATCTATTATTACTCACATTTTACACATAAGGAAACGGGCTCGGAGAAGTCACTTATACAGAAGGGTCAATGAATGGATATTTGGATTTAAAGCTTATACTCTTTCCACTGTATTTCTCAAGTATTTTTCAAGACCTTTTTTTGGGTCTAGAATAAATGTCCTGTTGAAACTAAAAAAAAAAAAACCCAAACAAATAGTGAGACATGATTTACACACTTGACTTGCAAATGCCTAAAATAATGTGTGGCCCATAAATATTTTTGAAACCATCAATTATTCTTTCCTGATTCTCCTGCTACTCACTTGAACATTCTCTCTCAGCATCCTTTCACTTCAGCTTCAGCTTGGAAAGGCCCAATAGCCAACGCCAGTTTCATTGTTAATTCAGGTTTGCCTTGTCCCTATCAGGACTAGATACAATGGTAACTTGAGCATAGGTTGCTATCATAGCTGAACATGCCAAAGTTAAGAACAAAAAAGTATGTAATTCAGATTTGTTGTCAATATTCAAATACTTTCAAATGTAAACAAACATCCTAGATGTAATCAGAGTGGAAAAAATTTTAAATAAATCTTTATTGGGGGCTCGTCCAACTCTTATCATAATCCATACATCCATCCATTGTGTCAAGCACATTTGTACATTTGTTGCCATCATTTTCAAAATATTTTCTTTCTAATTGAAACCTTGGTATCAATTCCTCATTTCCCCCTCCCTTCCTCATGAACCTTTGATAATTTATAAATTATTATTATTTCATGTCTTAACACTAACCAGTGTCTCCTTTTACCTACTTTTCTGTTGTCCATCCTCCTGGGAGGGGGTTATAGGTAGATCATTGTGATCGGTTTCCCCACATTCCCCTGACCCTCCTGATATAGCTACTCTTAATATTGGTCCTGAGGAGTTTATCTGTCCTGGAGCCCCTGTGTTTCTAGCTCTTATCTGTATGTGCTCTGGTCTAGCCAGATTTGTAAGGTAGAATTGGGGTCATGATAGTTGGGGGGTGGGATGGGACATTAAAGAACTAGAGGAAAGCTGCATGTTTCATTGGTGCTACACTGCACCCTGGCTGGCCCATATCCTCCCTGCGACCCTTCTGTAAGGGCATGTCCAATTGCCTTTGGGTCTCCACTCCACACTCCTTCCCCCAGCCCAACCCCACCCCAACTCACAATGACATGATTTTTTTTGTTCTGGGTCTTTGATGCCTGATACCTGATCCCATCGACACCTCATGATCACACAGGCTGGTGTGTTTCTTCCATGTGGACTTTGTTCCTCTCAGCTAGGTGGTTGCTTGCTTATCTTCACACCTTTAAGACCCCAGATGCTATATCTTTTGATAGCCAGGCACCAACAGCTTTCTTCACCACATTTGCTTATGCACCCACTTTGTCTTCAGCGATCGTGTCGGGAAGGTGAGCATCATGGAATGCCAGGTTAATAGAACAAAGTGTTCTTGTGTGGAGGGAATACTTGAGTCGAGGCCCAATGTCCTTCTGCTTCCTTAATACTAAACCTATAAATATATGTACATAGATCTGTTTTCCCGGCGTGGAAAATCTTACTGCTGCATATATGGCAATTCTATCTGTTAATTGAAGATCTACTTATCACAACTACAAGAATAAAATTCTGCAATAATAATGAGAATTGTGAAATTTATCTATTTTATGTACAAAAACAATTAGTAAAGGTTTCCAAATAGTTAAATAAGAACATTTGCTTCAGTTCACATAAACATTAGCATGTCCACTCCCAGCAAGTCGATTCCAATGTACAGCAGAATGAAACACCGCCCCGTCATGGACCGTCCTCACAATTGTTCTTATGTCTGAACCCATTGTTGTCACCCTGTGTCAAGACATCTTGATGAGGGTTTCTAAGGCTGTACATCAGTAAGGGAGCAGGTAACCTCATCTTTCTCCCTTGAAGCCATTGGTGGATTTGCACCATCAACTTTATGGTCAGCCGACCAACGCTTTTACCCAATAAATATTAGTACATGGTAGGCTCATAAGACACAATTGGCAAGCATATAGTATCCTTTGAATAAAACAGTTATAAAGTTTTAAAGTTAAATGTAAATAAAAGCAATGCCAGTCAAATAGGACAGATATCATCATTTCTGTCTTTGTAGGCACACACCTGTGCTCACAAAAAATAAACAAAATCTCCTAATTTAAGAACTATACTTACCTTTCAGCTATTTAATTGCATGAGGCTGTGAATCTTTCAAGAAGAGTCCTTTTGGGGAATCCTTTCCTATCTCGGGAGTATAAATTCAAAACAATATCAGCATTGCCACGTTCGAATTTCACAAGGGGGATGCACTCAAAAACCTGGATTCAAGACCCATAAGTTATCTTTGGTGCAAGCACAGTAAAGAAAAGAAAAACAGATAAAAATAAAGAGAAAAGTACCAGTCTCAACTGAAAGCAAGCAAGCATTCCATGTTGTACCTGTGCAGCCTGGGGACCAGAGAATGCCTAGCGAGTGACAGCATCCAGGAATGGTTATTCCTCCGGCAGAAGGTCAAAGTCTTAAAACTTGACAACCAAAATTTTGAATCATAAAGAATAGCAATAATAGTTACACTTACAATGACGATTTCGATTTTAGTCTTATATACCAGAATTTTACTCTCTGATCATAGTAATGGCTTTGGCCAAATACTAGTCTCAACACTAGGCCATTTGGCAAAATTGTTCACTTATAAGCCCTCTTTCTCTGATGCCTCCTTCAATAATGGTGCCTCTATTAGCAACACATGAGAAAAATATGTTACAGCCCATCACCATCACCAAAATCTAGGCTACCTGACAGGCAGGTAACCTATTTTTCACAAATAAATGAAATTAGTAAGTAAAATAGGATAAAGAGTAAGCCCATAGAGGAAAAGATTGCATAGCCATCTCAAATAAGAAAATTAAAACAAATTTATATGTGGATATGTTGTTGTTGTTGTTGCTGCTGCTGCTGCTGCTGTTGTTGTTAGGTGCCATCGACTCGGTTCTGACCAAGAGTGACTTTATGCAGAACAGAACGAAACACTGCCTGGGCCTGGGCCTTCCTCGCCATTGCTCTTATGCTTGAACCCATTGTTGCAGCCATGGTGACAATCCATCTCCTCCAGGACCTTTCTCTTTTTGGCTGCCCCTCTACTTTACCAAACATGGTGTCCTTCTCCAGGGACTGGCCTCAGCTGATAACATGTCCAAAGTAAGACAAAGTCTCGCCATCCTTGCTAGCCTCTAAGGAGCACTCTGGCCATGCTTTTTCTGAGACAGACCGCTTTGTCCTTCTAGCGGTGTATTGGAGTTTCAATCCTGTTGTCAGTAGTGTCATCAGATCGGTGCCTGCTCATGGCAACATTGTTTTGTATAACAGCCCAAACCATTTGCCCAATCCTGTGTCTTCTTCAAAGTTGTTCATAGCCCATTGTTATTGCTATTGTGTCAGTCCTTCTCATTGAGGGTGGCTCTCCTTTTGGCTGGCTCTCTATTTGACCAATTATGATGGCCCTTTCTAGGACTGACCCTTCCTGGTGACATTGAAAATAAGCATGATGAAAAGTTATCATCCTCCCTTCTAAGAAAACGCTTGTTTTGTTCATACTTCTGATGTTAATGTCAAAGAAATTCAAATGCTGGCTAAACATTGGCTTTTAAGATAATACTGATATTTTTTAGGTGTTAAAGTAGCATTGTGACTATATTTCTAACACATCTTCAGTTTTTAGGTATATCTACTGACATATTTATAAATAAAATAATACAATCTTAGGGATTTTTAAAAATATAGGTATGGAGGAGCAAATCAAACAAGCAGTGGAGAAGTAAATGAAACCTTTAAGATGGTTTGGAGGAATGAAGATTTTGCCTATGAATGCTGTTTTTAGGATTTCCTGTTGGCACAGTGGTTACTTATTGGGCGGCTAACTGCAAGGTCAGTCGTTCAAAATCACCAGCTACATCTCTGGAGAAAGACAGGGCTTTCTAGTCCCATAAAGAGCGACAGTCTCCGATACTCCCAGGGGCATCTAACCTGTCTAGAGGGTCACTGTGAGTCAGCAGCGCTTCAGTCGCCGAGAGCTGAGTGGGAGTGATGTGGGAAACGTCTCCAAGACAGTCCCGATGATCCTCTTTCTTAGGATCCATACCTTGGTGCCGCTTCCGCCCACATCGACTAGTGCTGCTGTTTGTAACCGTAACGATGCTGTGGAAATGAATGCTTTAGGATCCCCAAATCATGAAGATTCTTCTTCCCTGCTATCCCTGGCAATGTTTTCCCTTTTTCCTTATCACTCCTCCTTCTGTCAGGAAGACCCCCTCTCTTAGACCATGCACCCTACAGCACATTTTCACAGGGACAGGGATCTGGGCAGATATTTTCAATGGCACTCACCATTCCTAACTCCTGTTCCTAAGACTGGGTCTGATCAGGGATCAAACACTCTCCTAGGCTCCTCCTCTGCGTTCTTCCCATTCATTGACGCTCTGGCCCCACAGAGATCTTGGTCATGGGCTCTGAACTGAACTCCGTTAACACAATAAATAAAAGTGTTCATTCACACCAGTTCCTCTATCTCTTCCTACCGTAGAATTTCTATTCATCAACAATTGGTTCAAAAACTATTCATCCCCAGCGCACAGAGCTTCATTCAACCTGCTCCCATAAACAGCTCTTTCTGCACCATCACATTACATATCATCATTTCTTACTCAGGCCTCGCAAGTCTCCTGCTTCACTCTGTAGGGCGGAGACCCATCTTTGCCGGGCTCCCTTTCCTCTGGTTCTTCGTAGGTGTAGTCAATGAAAGAAAAACCCTGGTGAACGCTTGGAAAGCAGAAGGCCAGATACGCCTTCCCTGTCTCTCTCCTGTGATGTTCCTGGCAGCCGCTGTGCCTCCTCCGTGGCTCCTGTGCACTCTGGGTCCACCACTCTCAGGCCGGGCGCTACCTAGGTTCTATCTCCCGCTAGACAGTCCAGCTCCAGGGGACTGGTAATGCTTCTCTCATCGAAGGGACTAGCACTCCCGTCCTCTTGTGAATAATCTCTGGGATGTCCCACCTTCCCCTTTCTTTTTTGGTTTGTTCGTCAACATAATTAAAGGCAGTGCCATGTATTCAGTCAGTGCTTAATAAATGTTTATTTAAAAGCATAACTAACACCCTGTTAAGCTTTCTGGGCTGAAGTGAACTTCATACACTGATCATTGTGGATAATGGGGGGAAAGACCTGTGTTCCTAAATATGTTAGTGGCTCCCACCTGCATGTGATCACACGAACCGTTCCAGAGAGAGAGACCCAGAAAGAAACAAACCAAAGCAAGGACTTCCATAGGGGCCTCTAAAGAGACGACAGAAAATTCTTCCAAAGTGACCCTGAACCATGGCCTTGTTCACTCAGATCAATTAGTATATATATATATATTTTATAAAGTTTCATCCACAAAATGGAGCATTCTTTCCTTCTGATTCACATTACCCAGAAGCCTCCAATGTCCCACAAATTTGTGCTACGCAGTCACTTTCAATGAAAATATTTGCCAAAAGAGAAAGGGGTTTATTTTGTTCATATATCTCGTTTCTAGGCCTTTGCGCATCTTGGTCCTTCCTCCTCTGACATTAGGTAGCACGACCTTCCCATTCAGTCACAGGGATTGCGCCGTGTCTGTGTCAACACCAGTTGCCAGTGATCATTGACCAACAGGCTCCCTCATCGTCATGAACATCTTAAAGACGCTGTACTCAGGTGCTGATTTCCCGCTTAGTGGGAAATGCTGGCCACAGCAAACAGGCAGAAATCAATACGTGAGAATGTGATTTTTACCAATTTCTCATCATCACCCGTTTCACTGTACATCCTTGCATCATCATCCAAAGTAACGATTTTTTAAAGAGGCGAAAGAAAATAAAATGATCCTGTGATCATGACTCACCTGTTCACGTCAATGACTTGCAGTTGATAACGTGCTCTTTTTCTTCTGTTGGCCTTTCTTTCTCTTTTTCATAATCCAAGGTATGCGTTATCGTACTTCCTCCTAACCACACATTAGGATGTCCAATTTCTAGCTTTCCCTCAAGGTTAAGTTTGGGTGCCAAGAATTCCTTTCTTAAATGTCCAGCATGCCACTTGCTCAGCATAATACCTCTGTCCCCAGTAGACTCTGCTTTCTAAGTTCCTATATCGAATTGTAGACAGTAGTGTAGGCCTTAGCTCCGCACTGTCCCTTCCTCGAGGAAAAATAAACATGTTCTTCCTGATGCTATCCCTAAAGGACCTATCAGATCATTGGATTTACAAAAAAATTCTCAGGAAGTAGCAATACTTTTCTTGGATATAATTTGCCATCCTAATAAAATGGTTGCTTAAAAGATTTTAGTGAATATTTAAGACAGGGTTAGGTTTTATAATTATGTAAATAGAATTTGATATACATTTGTAATTCAAGTTCCCCTATCTACTAGCTCAGAGATATAACTGCTTTGCCAAGAAAATGTGTACTAATTACTAGAATGTAAATCACATCAGGACAGGGACTATCTATTGCTTCCCACTATGTGCCCTGTCCCCGGGGC
>NW_022103968.1:40501394-40503106 GCF_000313985.2 Echinops telfairi
CAGAGAAGGTCTGGGATGCCTGTCACCATTTTAGCCAAACACACAGACTAGGCTGATTCGAGAAATTCTACGTTTATTTCTGCAAGTGCTCGAAACCGAAGGAAACAGTGAGGTTTGCTACTCTAAAGCTACTTTAAAGATTGAGTGAAAAGCAAGCAAGTTATACACCCTAAACTATGTGGCAAGTCCGAGGGAAGGTTTCCAGGTTCATTACCAAGGACAAAAGGTTCAGGCCATGGGACAAAGAAGGCAAGGTTCACAGGGGATAGGAGGCATCGGGGGCCTGTCACTCCCTGAGTGCTCAGGCTCTGGGGCTCATCAGTGGCCTGGCTTGCCCAGATGGTTTTGTCTGTCCAAACTTGCTGGCTAAATTTAAATAGAATTTTACTGCAAAACAGGGACGACTGCTCCAGTTTGGGTTTTAGTAAACTAGATCCCAAACTATGCTACATTTCCAGTATTTGACTAATGGCTAGCTAACTCGTTTACCCCCATCCACTGCCAGCCCTCATCAGTAGCACTGGTGATGAGAAAAGACCGAAAGTGGGCTCCCTTCAGGTTGTACTGTAATGTTTGGCATAGTTAAGCCAGGTAACATTCATGAAATCATATAGCATCCTAGTATTTCACAGAACTTAGGGCGGACATGAAGGGATGTATACATACGTGCACACATACGGGCACCTTTTGTCGCTATGAGTTGCCATCGCTTGATTGTGACCCCAGGGGGTCCGGTGTGCAGAGTAGAGCTGCACCGGTGAGTTTGCCAGGTTACGACCTTCTCGATGCAAATGCCTGCGCCTGGCTCCTGAGGCCGCTCTGGCTGAGCGTGATTGCCAGCCTTCAGTTGAGTTAGTTAGTTGAGGGATGGGGGTAGGTAGGTAGGTAGGGTGCTTCATCACCTACAGTATCACCCAGGGACCCATATCTGTATGCACATACATGTACGTGTGTGTGTGCGTGTGTGGAGAGAGAGAGAGAGAATTGATTCACCAGCAACTGCGTGAGTGTCGTTCGGTACCTGCTTTCTTTCTTTGGCTGATTGTTTTCTTAGAGCACTCATCCAAACAAAACATCATTGCCTCCATTTTATAGATGAGAAAACTGAGGGTCAGAGACCTCTAATTCATCAGGTTACAAGTAGAAGCCATTTGAGTGACAGCCTTTGAATTATAATTCAAGTCTGGCTAATTCCACAGGGTACTTTTTACTATACCATAGTGTCTCTCAACATCTCGAAAGGCTTTAAAATTTCCTCACTTTCCAAAACCAACAGCATCGTAACATAATCCTCCCTGGGCCAGCATTCAGTTCAATATCCACAGCCCTTTGAGGTCTGTTTCCCGTTCTGCGTTTCCCTTCATCCTGCTCTCTGCTCGGGAACGCTTTCTGCTTACGACGAGAGCTTCCATTAGGGTTGATGCTGCATCTGCCCTTCGTTTTCGTGTATGGACGAGTAATGTCTTTTTCTCGGACGTGCCTCGATTCTTGTAGTTGAATAAGACTCCCCAGCCACACTGAAGGCTTTTTTCTTCTATACACACTTCTTTGCCCGTACTGATCACCTCTCTCTTATGTGGTTCATCTTTTAAATATTAAGGGTTAATATTCAGTTTACACCAAGTAGGCTAGCTCTCCCCTCCCCCATGCTTATATTCAGTTACAATTGCTTATTTGTGTTTAAGTTTTTGTTTGACTGGAGTTCTCTTTTT
>NW_022103968.1:40505244-40580342 GCF_000313985.2 Echinops telfairi
TCATAGTGTGTGTTTTGTGAGATGGAGGAGGACTTTGTGGATTGGTGTCCGACAAATGAGTTAATGTTGGACTTGTGGGCAAGTCTGGGTTGGGATGTTTTCTTGATGTGCACTTACCCTTTATATACAACTCTCTCTCATACATATGAGTTTCTGTGGATTTGTTTCTCTGATGTACCCAGACTATCTCAATCTACTTTTAAAAAATAGAAGATAAATGGGGTCAGGTTTAAAAAGTTAGAGGGTAGAAGTCAATCCTTAGCCAAAACGCTTAAGCAAAAGTATATATTTTAAAATATTTTAGCATATTTAACATTCAGACATGCAAACGCTCATTCGGGGGCACATAGCTGGCACCATTCTCTCGTTTGAAAACAAACTAGTTGGTGGCATTTTGAGTTCTGTTTCTGTCATGTCTCTTGGTCATTTCATTTCCTGAGAAAAGTTTCAGAAGTTTAGACACAAGATGCCACCTTTCCTGAGACTCTGCGGCAACTGGCAAGGTCTCTTGATTCTCCTAATTATAGTTCCCACATCTCTAAATAGCCATCTTGAAAGTATTAAAGTCCAGTGTATTTAAAATATGCCACTCTAAATTGACAATCTAAAAAGGGCTCATGGTCCTGTATACTCCATAACACAACCCGAACCATAGCAATGCAGCCGTATAGCACTGTTAAGTAGGCTGTGTAACTTTCTAGTATAGTCATACAATGGAATATTATTTAGTCACAAAAGTAATGAACTATTGACAAACGCTACAAAGTGGATGAAATGTTCAACATTATGCGAAGACCACATATACACTTACATACAATGTCCAGGACAGGTACTGGTAGAGACAGAGGCAGACACTGAGGGCTTGACTGTTAATGGGTGAAAACTTTCCCTTGGAGATGATGAAAATGTTTGGGAATTAAATAGTGGTCAGGATTGCACAACATGCTGTATATACTAAAAATCATTATAAGTGTACACTTTTAAAAGGTTGGGTTTGTGGTATGTGAAATACCTCTCAATGAAAAAAATTAATCCAATCTCTTGTGAAAATTTTTCAGGCTGTAGCAGATAAAATTAAATACAAACAAATGAAAAGAACCCTCGTGGATATTTAGAAAGTGCCAAGCTGTAAAGTATACTTGGAGTTCTATGTACTAACAATCAAAGGATCATCAAGAAATATTATTAATTTATAAATGAAAATGAAATTCTGAAATGTGTCGTGTGCAATCAGAATACAAATGGAAAAAGAGAACATATAGCTAGTTGATTGTCTGCAATCCTTTGGGTTATACATAAAAACTGGTCACCGATTGAGTCTGAGAAAAGAGAATGAGTGACCATATGGTGAGGCTTTTCAATATGTATATGTTAGGATGGAAGAACCCATCTGTCCCTGAAAACAATTTAAAATCTATTCGAGTCAAAAATATATTTTTACACACACATGAAGTTGCATTATCTGAATATTATCCTTTAAATTGTTTTTGTTTTGTTTTGTTTTTCATTTTACTTCAGAGCTACACGTGCATACCGAAAGAGCTGACTATGATTTGAGTCATGGTTTGCCGCCACCGGTCTCGGGAGTGGGGGAAGAGCCAAAGGAGTGCGATGGGTATTGGGGTTACAGACAAGGCTCCGTTTGTACACTGCAGTACAGGAATTAACGATTACTCTACTGTCATCATTATTCAAGCATTTTCATAAGTACAGTGTACAAAGTGTTGTGCTGGATGATCACAAACAAAAAATGAAACTTACGATGACCTACCTAACCCTCATCAACACTGGGTAATCACTGAATTACTTTCTACTATTCTTAAACTACCTGCTACAGAATGTTAGAGTAACTGTCTAGAAATCATAGTTAAACACTGACCATCTTTCCCTAGAAACCATGCCTCTCATTCCTGTGTGTCTAAATGCTCCATCTCTTCTCATTGACCATAGGTTACTAAATGAATTCTGAGATTCCATTTTCAAACCTTCAGCACTGAGAGAATGAATTCATCTGAGCCTTCCAGATGAATAAAAAACCCAAAATCCCTCAACTAACTGCCACCGAGTAGAAGCTACCCAGAGTGAACCTCTAGGATAGGGTTGAACTGACCTGGTGGGTTTCTGAGACTGTAGCTCATTAAGAGTGTAGAAAATTCTGGTCTTTTCTCCCGCGGAGCTAGTCTGAAATCACTACTGGCTCTATGGGAAAAAAGATCGGGGCTCTGCTCGCATGAAGATTTATGGCGTAGGAAGCCTCACTAGGCAGTCCTACTCTGTCATCTAGGGTGGCTCGGAGTTGAAGTCCCAGTAACTCTTTCCTCCTAGCTCAGGCTGCAGTTCTTCTTAAACCAGTGATTGTCCCAAGGTCCTTTCAAGAAAACAACAGGCAATTGCAGCTGTCAGCGATACAACTGAACTTTTCAGCAACACTTAAAACTTTGAAACCTTAATCAACCACCATGAACTAGACAGCTTCCCAATATCGAGACTTCCCTGCTGATATGAACAAATGTGATTTTTCAAAGTAGGGATTGTTTAATTAAATGTGTCAGTCTTGGGAATCTGCATAACTTAGTGAACCATAAGTTTCCTAATAAGCAGCACATGATATTACAAAACCATGCAGTGGTAAAAGAGTCATTCAAAGAACAACATTGACCAGGGGATTGGAATGAAACAATATAAAAAAATCATGAAAGATTTCCTAATCCATATTCCAATTAATCTTCAAGAAACAATACTTATGAGTTTAGTAGTGTATGTAAGAATATATATTTTTAAATATTCAGAAATAATTTTCCCTTTTCCAACTACCTATGAAGGAAGGTAATTGAAAATATGTATTGTTATAAAGTGATAGTACCTTTTACTTAAAAAAATGTCAAAATGTTTAACAGTTGTTTCTCGTGATAACTTCCATATGAGTCTAGGAACTTGTGAAGGCGGTGCTTCCATCTCTAACCCTACCCTGAGGAACTTAGCTCTTGGATGCACACTGCCTCAAGCCAGCAGTTAGAGCCTCTGGTAAGGACTCAAGTCACACCCCCATTTCCCTTTTCTTTGGCTTTTGAGAACAAAAAGAAGTTTGAAGGAGCAAGATCAGGGCTGTCAGGTGAATGGAGTAAAATTTCTTTCTCATAGGAAGAAAGAAAAACACACACACAAAAAAAAATCAAAAAAAAGAAATCCACATAGGACACTGTACTACCCTCAAAGAACGAGCAGATGCATTGTGATCAGGAAAACATTCGTCAGTGCAAATTTCCCGGCCTTATCACAATCCAACAGATGCAATTTTTAACTCTTTAAAAACTTCTTCTTCCTAAGCCCTCATGATCATCCTGTGTCTCTTGTGAAAGCCAACCAACATGATTCTTTGGGAACCCTATCAAAACAGTCCCCATAACCCTCTGAGCTGACCTCTCTCCCTTGAATTTAACTAGCCCGCAGATGCTCACAGAACTCAGTGTCTTGATGGGACCTGTTCTTGTTCGGGACACCCCAATAACACTGAGACAAGTGTACTACTGAGAGAGCTTGTCTGGAGCCCCTCATTATCGAAGAGTCGTGTTTAAACACATTTTGTTTGGGATAAATCCATGCTTGTGTGAACTAGAACCTAGTCACACCACTTTTTACTCAAGTGGAATTTGTGTGAGACCATATTTTCTTCAAGGAGCCTGGTGGTGGTGTGGGCTGCTTCCCACAGGTCAGCAAATCAAGTCCACCTGTCACCTCTGAGGGAAAAAAGAATGTCTACTCTTGTAAAGATTGGCAGGCTCAGAAGCCCTGTAGGGCACCGCGAGTTGGAATGGACTTGATGGAAGTGGGTTTGGATGTTTCCTTTCTATTCTAACAACTGTTAAACATTTTGACATTTTTTTAAGTAAAAGGTACTATCACTTTACAACAATACATATTTTCAATTACCTTCCTTCATAGGTAGTTGGAAAAGGGAAAATTATTTCTGAATATTTAAAAATATATATTCTTAGCATATCCCAACAGATCTAATGCAGAACCAAATATTAAGAATCTAGCTGTTTTCTATTAATCCAAGCAATGAAGAGATTTGGAGAGGGGGTGATGGAAGTAAATAGATAAACAAAAAGTCACCCATTAAACTTTTTGCCTTGGAAAAACATATTTACATTATAAATGCTTTTCACGTTAACATTATTTCTCATTTTTAATTCCTAATATGGCAAGCATCGGTAGCTGTAATCCACACATGTAAAAGTTCTTTGAGGCGCTTAATAACTTTTAAGAGTATAATAGAGTTCTGAAACAAACAAACAAACAAACAAACCCTTGAAAACTGCTGTAGACACCACTGGTTTAGGCCTTGCTGTTTGAAGCCCACGCTGTCATAAAAATGAAAGATCTCATTACGTTTTCTAAATAAAACCCTTTGCTGTCAGGTTGATTCTGTCTCACAGTGACCCCATCGGACAGCGTATAAAAGCTGCCCTGTTTTCAGAAACAGAGTGGTGAATCTAACTGTCCACCATTCAGTCAGCAGCTGAGCACTGACTGAGTCGAATGCACCACCAAGGCTCATTGTTGGTTGGTTGGTTTTTGAAATAGGAATTAAATTTATTACACAGTAGTCAATGACCCAGAATTAGTCACCAGATTGGGCTAGATTTAAATTCTCGATCTACAACTTAGTAGTTTTTTAGCTTTCCACAAATTATTGAACCTTTCTGTATCTCAGTTTCTTGTTCATAAGATGGATAATGATAGTGCTTCTGACCTTCAGGAGGCTGTATCAAGGGCCCTAGGTAGCACACGTGGTTAAGTGCTCAGCTACCAGCCAAAAGGTTGGCAGTTCCAATCCACCCAATGGCCACTTTAAAAAGCAGGCCTGATAATCACTTTAGGGTAGTTCACAACTGTGAAACCCTGTGACGGTCTACTTTACATGGGTTGCTATGGGTTCAAATGGACTGAGAATAATAAACAACAGCAACAAGAATTAAATGGCAATGCTTGTTAAGCTCTTAAATCCAGAATTACCATGATAAGAATTTATACTACCATTTGAGAGTGTCTGTGACTAAGATAGCAATCTGAGATCTTCTAAAGGCTGACATTTCTATTTATCAGGAAGTTGCTTCTCCAAATGTCATACCAGCTGTTTTACTCCAAACCCACATAACACTTTTCAATACAATAACAGACACATGGATATTAGCAGCATTAAACAGTGTACTTTTTTCTATAAGAAAAATGATAAAAAGCATGTGTAGGCTAACTTTTACAAGACATTTTGAATTAAGCTCTTTATTTGGAAAAAAGACCCTATTGCAAAGGCTGAATTAAAAGGCTCACATATGCAAGGAGAGAGAGAGCAAAGCCATGACTGCACACTAACTCTGAGGAGGAGCTTGCCAATGATCTAGTGATGGTTCTGCTATGCTTCCAAAAATGCCGATTTTTTTAAAAGGGTAGTGACGGTGTATATAACTTAATGGAGTCAGTCAGAAAGTGTTTTTTGGTGTTTGGGCCAGGCATACATCACCTTGGTGCTGTCAGTCAAAGATAGAGCACTTATGGTGTGGGTTTTTGTTTTGTTTTGCTTTGAATGTATGAAGCCTGCATAATGCCATAATAGAAAATTCTCATCATTATGATGGTTGGACCTACGATAATGCTCATTCCTTACTCGAGGTAATCGATCATCAGGAGCTTCATATGCACGTGAAGGGGCCAAAAAATGTACCTCAATTACTATCATATAAGGCAACCATTAGACAGAAATGAAAAGGAGCATTTGGGAAGCAAAAGATTAAGATGACCATGATTGTTATTAGTACTTTTTAAAAATTGCATATATATGATATTCCCTTAAGAAATGCAATGCATCATGCTTACTTAAAACCAAAATCACTTAATTCAAATAACTGTTCAAGAATGATTTGGCAAACCATAAAAATAGCCTAAATCTAACTAATGTGAATGGGTGTGTTAGTCATGTGAAGGCTTTATTTTAAATAAAGGATAACTGAATTCCAGTACCCTGAAGCTAGTACAAAGATAAGTTTTGTTCTTCAAATCCTCATCCACTTTGAGTCTGAAACCATCATTTGAAACTGGATATCCAGTGAAACTTGTGCGCTGGAATTCTATGGGACTGTCATGCGTTTGTAGGAGCCTAGGTGGGGTAGTGGTTACTTGTTGGGCTGCGATCCCCCAGGGTCAGCAGTTCTAAACCACAACCACCAGCCTCGGACACCCACAGGGGGTCCCTGTGAGTCAGCGCTGACTCCGTGGCAGTGAGCGCCGTGGTTTTGCAGGTCTCCCAAACGCTCCGCCGTTGACAGGGTGCGCTCCTCCCATTTTCCTATCATTCTTTTTCGTAGAAAAATTTGTTTCCTTTCCGACCAGTTTCTGCCTCACACGGATTCCAGCTCTTGCCAGTTCTGTGGTCCGTAACGATTCACCAGGCTTACTCTTTCCACTCTCATACCCATCCCTCTACTGCCCGCTTAGTGGTTGGCTTTCACTTCAGCCATTGGCTGGCTCTAAAATCTCACACGCTGATTTTTATCTATTTCTCCGCTGAGAACTTCCATCTTCCCACTCATTTCCAGGCTCTTCATCTTTAACTTATGGACTAGTTATAGCTGCTCCACAGCTGTGAATTCCAGTACCTAGGTTATCTCAAGGTTAATACTGCTAGAATGTCTTAGACATTGGTCATGTTTTCCTGGTCCTTCTTAAGTAAGTGTGGATATTGTGTTATATAGACTGTGGGTTCTGTTAACATTATTTGGAAAAAATAAATTTTAAAAGTTTATACATAGACACAAGGAAAGGGGTCTTTAAAAAATTCGTGAAAAAAATACGTATTTTGAAGAAAAAAAAAGGATTTCAATTTGTTTTGTACCAAGATAAACTTGAACATATTATAATATACCTGAACAGGGTATGATTTGAGGGACTATGAAGGATGAGACATCAGTTTGAAAAGTCCCCATCAGCACAAAGTAAACTACTAAAATTGCAGTAAGGACAAACATCAAATTTATGGTTTAGTTTAGGTGGAAGAATGGTAAAAGCAATGATGCTTTATGAAGAGATCATGGGGACAATGACCCAAGAAGTCCGAGGTTTACAAATGGCTAACTTGTTTTAAGAAGGAACCAAGCAATGTTGAAGACAAAACCTGCAGTGGCAGACCAAGCATGCAGATTTTCAAGGAAATAGTTCATCTTGTTTCTGCTCTACATGAAAAAGAACTAAGATCGAGTAGCAGGAACAAAAATCAACACCATAGACATCTCAATTGGTTCAGCTCACACTGTTCTGACTGGAAAATTAAAGTTGAGTGACCTTTCCACTCAATGGATCCCAAACTCTTATACTCAGATCGGCTGCAGACAAGAGCTGAGCTTTTGATGGAAATTTTGAACAAGAGGGATCCAAATTCTGAAGCATATCTTGGTATAATTATAACAGGAAAAATTATAACAGAAAATAAAATAAGGCTTTATCAAGATGATCCTATCGACAAAGCTGGCTTCCAAGAGCCAGTAGCAAAAGCAAAAGCTGACCAAGCAAGAGCAAAGGTCATAGCAACAGTTTTTTTGAATGTTCAAGATCTTTTCCTGGTTGGCTCTGTGCAGGACCAAAGAATAGTCAGATGTGCTGATTTTGAGGACTTTGAGAAAGTTAGCCAAAGCTTTACCAAAAAAGAAAAAAAGGCGAGGAAAGATTCACCAGTCCTTCTCTACAACGCTCCTGCTCATTCCTCTCATCAAACAAGGGCAATTCTGTGAGAGGTTGGCTGGAAAATCATTACACACCCACCTTAAACAGCTGATTTGTCCCCTTCTGACTTGTTTCCTGAGCTTAAGCAATTTTTAAGGGGGCCCGCCTTTCTTTAGTTAATAATGTAAGAACAACAATAAACCAAAACTGCACTGACATGTGTAAGTTCTCAGGGGCCTCAGAACCTATGGATCCTTGGTGGCATGGTGGTTGAATTGGGCTTCAATGTGGAAGGTTGGCAGTTTGAGACCACCTGCTGCTCTGAGGAAGAAAGACTGACTTTCTTCTACTCCCTTGCAATTAGTCTTAGGAAACTCAAAGGGCACTTCTGCCCTATAGGGTTACTGACTCTACGGCACTGACTCTACGGCAGGTCTTTCTGCTCTGATCACAAATGGCAAGTGGATCATCACTATTTAAATTGTTGGAGTTTATGTTCAGATTTAAAAAAAATGTTTAACTTCCACTTTCTTCACAAAACGGGGTTTGAAGTACCCTTGTGTATATATATACTTGCTGCAGCAGCAGTAATCAATATAACCGCACCTCACAAGTGTCGTGTCGTCTGTAGTCTAATATACATTTGCTTTGTTTTTAAATGTTCCTATGCTTGCTTGTTCTATGTGCAATTCGGGAGTTAGCCTGCCACATGACATAGTCTAAATCATTTAAGTCATCAAAGCTTTTGAAACTTCTTTGGGTCTGCTTTGTACACCCTGCTTAGCAACCAGCCCTAAATTTATGGAGCTTGTTTATCAATAAAAAGGAACCCCTTTTTCGTCTCCCTCCTCTTTAGAATCTCCCCACCCCCACCGCAATGCGTTCTGGTCCACAGATCTGGGTTTGAATTGTTCCCTAATTTCCACTTCTGAAACCTGTGTAATTTAAACACTCTGATCTTCAGTCTCTGTGTATAAAATATCTACGACTTTCAAAGATTAGTAAGCCTTGTAAAATGCTTACTACAGTAGATGGCACATTACATGCTCAAAACAGTATTTACTCTTTTCCTACCACTCTTCCAGAAATAAAAGTTTGAGCTTGCCCTTTGCTTTTCTTCCTGTACTTATTCTGGTTTCATAGTAGGTGAGCTATGTGTCATAGAACGTCTTTGAGGAGCAAGTAAGTGGCTGTACGTTTTCTGACAGAACAATGCTTAAATTTTCTAAGATTGGAGTTGCTTATGGGGTTCAAAGCACCCACTAGCAAGACTTCATCTCAGTAAATCAGTTCAGTGATCTTATTTCATTAGAACTTTATTAGAAAAAAATGGTTTGGGTCTTCTTCAAAGACAGTTTAAAAACATTAAACGATGTCCACTTAGTCCTGCAACTGAGAAGTCTTACCTTACGCCCACTTATTGCAAAGCGTTAGTATCAGCTCCACAAAGGTCAGGCTCTGCCGTTCACGCATTTGTACACCAAACATCTAGAACAATGCCTACCACCACCCAGCTGGTCAATACCTGTTTGCATTGTTTAACTGAAGATGCTTTTTCTAGCTTGCCTTGTTTTTAACTTCCCATTCTTCGTCCCATAGATCCTGATGCTTTCAAGACTCCATTAGCCTGCATACAAGGTTATATGCTGTGGTAACAGGTTATTACACAATCTGAGTGCAAATAACATCATGAAAAATATTTCTTGTTCATGCTAATGTGAGATATAGGGGATTCAGTGTGTGGGTGGGTGTAGCAGGAAGTCTTGAAGAAATTTTGCTCCAATAATCATTCATGATCAAGGCTGACAGAGTTGCACTGTCTGGAACATTTCACATCTTGGTTTCTGTGGCAGAGGGAGAAACGGGATGATGCCAAAATTTTTTCCCCCTTACTCAGAAGTGTCATTTTATTTTCATTGAAATGAACTGATCACCTGGCTCCAACTAATCCCAACAGGGTGAAAAGTTAGGGAAGCATACGGAATGGTTAGTGATACTGTATCACAGGTATCATGTAGTGTGAATCAATTAGTAATTATTACAGTAAAGTCTGTTTATTCTGCCAAACTCCTTAAAGGCAAGGATAGGGACTGTGGGTGATCAATAATATATACAGTACCTTGGGTTAACATCTGACTTAGGGATAACACATATTTGTCCTGTACTGTTTTGTAAACTTTCCCTCACTTTGAAAACAACTGAAACCAATCCTATTCCAACCAAATTCTTCATCAGTCACCATCACTCACTGCTGTGCAGCACTGAAGTCCTTGACAAGGCTTGTTCAAGCCTTTTCTTGCATCAAAGGTATTTTAAATAAGAGTCACGAGCACCTGTTCCAACTTACCTATAACTTCTACTTAAAGACACTTAAAAACATTACTTTGAAACAGATTTTGCTTGTAACCCGGGGACTGCCTGCATTCCAAAGACTTGTTTTATAGAGCATGCACTAGATACATATTTTACTGAACAAACCATTTAAAACCAAATATTCAAAATAATTAAGCTTTTTAATTTTTTTAAGAAAAAATACTCTCCATAGGAAGGCATTGCTGTGTCCAACAGTGGCCAAATGGAACTTGATATAAACATTTCTGGTATCCCACCTTGGGCTAAATGCAAACTTTCAAAATCACTTATTAACGTACACATTAAGATACTACTAAAAAATTCTTTAGTATCTAAGGCTCATGACCAAATGACAAAGATCATCCAGAGTCAACATTATGTCCATTAAAATGAACTATTAAATTCCAGTGAGAAATAAATTTACCTAAATCAAACTACTTAACCTCTGGAACTGGCGGATAGTATTTCCGAAATCAAATTCACTCCTCTCACAACCACTAACAAACACACACACACACACACACACACACACACACACACACACACACTCATTAACTACGATTTGGGGCATGAGGGCAGCTGAATGGAGACAATGGAAATCGACAGATGTGAGGGAGAGGGAGGAGACACTTGTAAACTTGGTTTCTTTAACAACTGTACAGAGTAAGCAGAGCATCTAAAGGCGCTCATAAATAGCAGCCTATGAGCAATAGGCTACTGAAGACTACATACATCTAAATAGTCTTAAGAAATTCATTGCAGTAAACATTTAGCAAACTGAAACACAGCCGTGACTATAAGCTTTGCTCCATTCCACATAAAAAAGAATCTCTAGCCATTTTAAGGTCAAGTGAGAACAGAAGTGCAAATAAGAAATTTGTAATTTTAAAAGACCTGAAGTATAAATCCTTGATAAACGCTTAATTAAAAATATGTAGCTTTATTTTTAAATTATTTTAAATGTTCAAAGATGGCAGTTAACTTCACGCATACATGTAAAAATGTTTTCAAAATACCAAGATACTGGGTTATAAGATAGATACTACCTTTAGCTAGATTTTTCATCAAAAATTTCAAACTGTCGAAAAGTGTTGTACATTGCATTACCAACCTCAAAACAGTGCCATCTAGTTGACTTCACTTGATAGATGTACCAGAGAACAGGGCAGAACTAACTGCCCGGGGAGTTCCTAAAACTGAAAAGCATTGCCTTTCTTCCTCCGGTGGCTGGTGGTTGCAAACTGCTAACCTCGCAGTCAGCAACCCAACATGTAACCACCACACCACCTGGTTTCCTTAGGATATTCCCAAGACTAAGCATCCTTACGTGCGAGCTGAAGATGAACTGCGAACAATTTTAATGAAGCATCAAGTTCCTGGTGTGATGGAAGTCACATGAGCACCCAAGCTTGAGGACAGATAAAGAATAAAACAGTAGTAGCTTTGAAAGGGGGGGGGGGGCGGGTTTCAAGAGTTAGGCCATTTTCATCCATTGAGCAACTGTTGGGAACTATAAAAACAGAAAACTCATCCTTCTTCTCCAACTTAAAAAAGGTAATGAAGTTAAATTGCTATGTACATAGTTTCTCTATGCAACACAATTTCAGAACACAAAAGTTTATCTCTGACGTATCTACAATGTTAATTTTTTCCTTACTAAATAAATGCAACTATTTTATTCCTTCAGACATGTCATCCTGATGACAATATTTAATGAACCCAATGAATTGGGCTCTCAAAATTTGCACACACCTGTATCTCCGTAGTTAAAAAAATGATAACCAAATCACTTTGCATTATCTGATGTAACTGATCATTCTACAAATTCATAAAAGGAAATACTAAAGGTAATGGCCTTGTGTGTACATTATCAATTCCACTGTAAGAGAGAATACATACATGAATATACAGAGGAAAAATGATTGCAGTCACTAAAGCACTAATGGCTATGTTTCAAGGTGGTAGGATGATGAGTTCAGTGTCGTTCATTAAGGGAACGTTCTTTCAAAATAGCTAACTTTTGAAGAACATACGGGCACTACTACAAAGCTAGTTTGTCCTTTCCTGTCCATAAACGTTTAAAACTCCCAATGAACATGAATTATCCAAGTGGTTACCTATATTCTGATAGTTACAAATGTGATCTAGTTTAAGTTGGGGAAACATCAATAATCATAAAGTGTTTCCTCTAAAATAGAAAAAAACTGACAGCAACTTAGCCATTAGGTTTCTTGAGTTGCAAAATTCTGTTACCTTTAAAAAATATTTTTCTCCACTATTTTGTTTGCCAGTTTCTAGATACACACTTATCCCTACACCAGTTTGAACTAATTATTTAATCTTGTTCCCATTCCCAAACATTTCTCTCCAAACTGGTAACAGCACTATGAATCCAAAGTGACAGTGAGGCCACTTAGGACTGGTATGAGATGAGGGGCTAATCATCTAACAAAATCTTTATCAAAGCCAACAGTTTCAATGTCTGCAACAATGAAGTTAACTACATTTAAGGGTCTTGATTTTTCTAAAGCCTTTGGAAGCCTGCATGTTAAAGACTGGTGATTTGTAAACTCTCAATGGAAATGGTGATGGCATTCAATGACCCTAGCCAGTTTAAATTACAGCAGATAAAAACAAAACTAGCAGTAAATTCCCTATTTTTCAGATATGACCAAAATGTCTTCTTCTAACTCAAAATCATTTTGGACTCCAATAAAGCTTTCCATAGTTACACTAAGATGCCTAAAAAAGTGTGGATACACACACAGATATTTCATACGTCTTTATCTTATACATTATTCACATTTACTTGTAAAGTCACATAGAAAAAAATTTAAACTTAAAACAATATTAAATATAAGTTATATAAATGGTCTACTTATTTTCAAAACATTTGTCTAAGCTACACTTTCACTCATTGCCTATTGTTGAATAACCTTTAAGAATTATTAAAAATAGAGGTTAAATTCAAGCACACAAAACCCTTTAGACTATTCTGTAACGTCAAACTTGATGGTGGCACAAGTCAAAATGCAGATGCAGCTTTTCACATGTTGACGGCAGGGCACAGAAGTTATAAAAGGGGAAACCAACAAAACTGAAATTTTAAATAGCATATCTACTCAGGGGGAGTTATCCTCAGACACTTAGCTTGAAAGGAAAATATGCACAATTTCCCCAAGAATCTTTAACCTTGGGGGACATTAGAATGTTATTCAATGTGCTAAAGTCAATTTATAAAGAGATGACTAAGGCCCTAACGGTGCTTCTCCGCCACGAGTGAGCAGAACGATAGGCTACTCCCAAGCTGACAAAGGTCCATGCTTGTTTATAATGGTAGGCTTTGGAGGACAGCAGGGAGAAACACAACAACACAACTTACAATAAACCTTAGTCACATTTAGCTGCCATTGTTTAAAATTTCAATGCATTTAAGCAATTATAAATACTCTCATTTAATAAAACACCCACACAATGACAAGAATGAGACTTTAATCAGTTTTAAGTGGCGTTTATAACACTAAGAGATAAAGGGTTGTTAACAAACACAATAACAAATGGACATCTGATTGGTATGAGGCATTATCCTGTACACATCATATTGTTGGGGGGTTTTTTTGTTTTTGTTTTTTTTGTTGTTTTTTGGGGGGTATCCTCAGTGCATAGCATTTACACACAGAGCCACTGCTGCACAGCACAAGATTATCTGAAGAGGCTGAATCAGAGTAAGGCTGTTTAACAGACTGAAATTTTTTAGTATATATAGTCTATATGAGAACAGATTGAAATTTTGAACTGGCAGGGTAGAAGGCAACTCTGCCGCACACTGCAATGAAAGCCCCCACTTTAGTGCACAGTTCCACCCCTTCCATCTGCATGCATGACACATTAACAGTATTTAAAGGTAAACGAGGCACTTTGTGGCAACCACAGCCATCGTTATGAACATATTGCACAAATTTTCTAGAACTAAACATGTAACTTGTACCCTACCTTAATTTTTTAAAGCTGAAACATTTGATGCTGCCAGTAAACTCCACTAAATTTTATAACCTGTGCCACAGCAAAGAATGGTGATGCTTTTTACTCAACTACCCTTTAAAAATTATGGCAAAAATGTTCAAGAGGAGCTACAGAGGATTTAGGATGGTACAGGGCCCAATAGTAAGCTTTTTCAAACGGTGATGCCTTCAAGTAACTTCAGACAGATAAGCTGCTGCACATCCAAAAAGTCTAAGAAAACATTCCAGGAACTCGGAGATAACCTACAAAATGCAATTCAGGCTAATTATGAATACTGTCATAAATAAATTTTAATTAGGACTCAAAAACCTTTCAGTCATAGCAATTCTTGTCAAATTCTATGGGGATGGTAACTGAAATAAAGTATAGGAGAGTATGTATAATATATATTTATATATATATAATATATATAATGCCATTTTTCCATTTCCAATGACTACACCATAAAATGTAAGCAAGGCTTCTCAAAAACATTGAAACATTCAAAATCAAAACCCTCATTCAGACCTTCACATTCCAAAGGAAAAATAATAACAGTGCAAAAGCCCATTAGAATGTCATTGTTTATGACCTGGCCCTCAATGTGACGTATTTGAACAATACATGTTTTAATATGCTGTGCCCAAAACTGGAACAAAGAACAGTATTAATGACTATTTTCAAAACAGAATAAATGATTTTCATTTTAGTCAACAATTTTCCATTTTTATATAAGGTGACATAAAAATTTCAATGGTTAGGCCTTAGGAGTAGCTTTTAACTTTACCAGCTAAAGAGCAGTCAACCAATACTCTATATATCAATGTTGAGATACAAATGTGTAAATCCTAAGAATTTTGTTAAAAATTTAAAAATTTTATTTCTTGAGAGAAACTGATGAGGTATGGTAAATATGTCAACATTACGCACTAAGAATATTTTAGATGAAATTCTGCCTAATCTATTTACCATTAAACTTGATAGATGCTGCTCTAGTAAATCCTATGCAATATGTATTTGTAAATTAACTAGGTCAGACCACAGCTAGTGAACAATTTCAGCACCAATAAATTATTGGGATTTTACACCATCGAGACATATTGGTTGAATATCCAAATGTGCCACGGTATAATTTGAAAGACACCAAATTTGAAAGGGGGGGGATGGGTCAAGGCTGGGGGAGGGGTGTTCCTTTTTAAGAGTATCTTCACATTAGCTTTACAAAAGTAGTTGTATTCTGCTTAAAATCATAAGCAGTCTGGGCATATAAAATATATGATATTTAAATAGTGAAATTAAAGCCCTAGTCCCAATGCTAGCACTATGAAGAAATGATCCAACACTGCGTGTTCTTTAAAAAAAAATCTATTATTTCAACAGCGAATTGATAAAGCGTATCTGGGGCAATTTCTACTGAAAAAAATAAATGCCTTATATTTGTGCAATGCTGAAAATTTACTGCAGCTGTAATTTCCTTTTTAACACAAATAATGTCCTTTTTAAAACATAAACATCGTAAGTATTAAGCATTCAGTATTCAAGTAAAATTCCCTAACAGTTAATGACATTTAAAAAAAAATGTGCAAAACTGCAAAACTCATTGTAATAGAATGTGTAAGGTCAAAGGGTGAAACAGCTGACAGCTACTGGATTGAATAAGTGCATCATAAATCTTTTAAGAAAACAAAACAAAAAAACGCTTACTGTAGAATGTCAAATTGAAATTTCCTGTGCAGCATTATAAACTATTTTATATTTAATGAGAACAAAGAAGCTTGCAGGCAGCACATGAAGCATCCACAGCAGGTATATGATTGAAAACTAATAAAATAAGTGTTAAGTTGTTGACTGATGTAGGTATACTAATAGCATCTGACTTTTAGCACTGGCCTTGGTTACACAGGAGATGGAGCAGTCATTACAATTGAGAAAATATATTTAATAAATCATTGTCAATTTTTATAATGTTTCAAGCCCATTCTTGGTTGATAGCCTCCACATTTATATGGTTAAGTCATTGTTGCTGTGTTTCTTATTTAGGACAACATTATTTTTATATCCCTTCATTTGTGGATTCTTAAGATGTTGCAAAAGGTTCATTCCTGTACCCCAATACAAATTCACTCCCTCTAGCTGCCTTTTCTAGCACCAATATGCTTAAAAAAATAAAAATAAAATGCACAAACAACAAGCAGTGACAGCGGCCAATTCCTCAAACGTCCAGATTAATAACTGTAGCATGCTAAAGAAAGGTGCATGTAAATAGCTGGAGATGGTATATGGTCCAGAATCCAGCATAAAATATATTCCTTTCTGAGCATTCCCTCCATCCCCCTAACCCAAATACATGCATTAGAATGTAGCAAAACTTCTCTTAGCCAACTGCAAACTTATCTGTTGCCACAAGTGCAAAGGGGTAGGATGTGAACCTATGTATCACAAAGAGCTCTTTAGCCACTTTAGTTGGTGACAGAACACACAAGGAATAATTCCTACGTATACACATCAGTCTGTCTCCATTTTTTATAAAATTGGAACAAATGGGAAAGTGCCATCTTTATTTATCCTAATTGAATTTTAAATGTCTTTTTGACACAAAAAGGTATATACATGACACAGCTACACAATCTTTTTTTCAACTGGACAACAAGTGTCAAAACCCTGTGGATGTATAGGGTAAAACAAGATTGGTCAGGAAAAGAGAATTGTTCCTATAAACTGGTAATCTGTTACATGTCCTATTGCCATTAAAAAAAAAGTCCATTTTCAGTTTATTAAAGTTTGTTTTTTATGGTGTTTTATCCCTCCTGATTAAAAAAAAAAATCAGACTTTTGTAATTTGTGTATGCTGATCCTCATCGAAAGGCTCATTCTCTGGATCAGAGTCAGTGGTGTCAGAATATCTGTAATGATCAGGTTCATTGTCACTGACATCTGGCGTTACAGAAGTTGAACTGCTAGCTTCCGGGTTTGATGGCTCCTCTACTGTTTTTGTGAAGTACAGCTTCACCTTGAACACAAAACAAAACAGAAAAGGTAAAATGAAAAATCTGCCAAATCTTAAATTTCTTAGAAAAGTAAACACATTTTAACAGATTCCTTCTTAAGGACTAAAACAAACATGACCTTTGAAAGGCAACTGGGTTTTAAGTGACCCTCTTTAAATTAAAATCCCCTATATTTTCTTCCTTGTTATATACTGAGTCAATAACTGACATTTTAATGTACTGTTTTCAAAATAAACAAGCCACAACCACTATCTAAATAATTCTATCAAAGTAAACGGGGACTGAAGATCATTAGTAGCTCACATAATACAATTGTTCAGTAAAAAATTCAATTTACAAATGGTTAAGATCTGGGATTGTTTCACCAGAAACTCAATATGCTTCCTGAAACAAATGATTCTGTACAAATACTGACCAACAAGGACTTTTAGGATCCCATTAGCCTTAAAAACTTCGCCTAAAGGAAGAGAGGGAAGTTATCGCACAGTGGCCTCAACAGCAGCTCAAGGACTTTCCATACGCACCTGGGGGGGGGGGGGGGGGGGGCTGTTGCTGTTGCTGGGCCCTCAAGTTGGTTCCGAACTCAGTGACCAGAAATGAAAAATAAAATACTGCCCAGTCTAGTGCGATCCACATAATAGTTGTTATGTTTTAGCCTCTTGTTGCAACCACTGCCACTCCATCTTCATGTATGAAGACCTGCCTGGTCTTTCATCATTAGCTGATGCATCAAATCTATTCGTGAGATGACCTCTAAATCCAGGTGGGATATATGCAAGGTAGAACATTGCTATCATGGGCTTGTAACTACAACTTGCATATGAGTCTGTTGCACAATTGGCCCTTGGCTTATTTTGACTGGTAATGGAGCTTCTCCGTCCTCTCATTCCAAAGATGTAGTTAATTTGACTCTTGTGTATATTACATGACATAAGGTCCAAGTGTATGGCTGTCATTTATTTGAGATGAGAAAGTGATTGGTCTTGTAAAATTCTATCATGTGCTATCTACCTTCATGTATGTCATCTCAATCATAGTTTTCATCTACTTATCCCGTTTCCAACATTTATATTTGAATCCTAGCTAGTATTTATCAATGCATTTTGATCATATGCTTGATCAAATTCAGCCTGCACTGGTCAATAAGGAGATGCAAGTCAGAAGCACAATTAGATCCCACCTCATTCAAACTAGATGCCTTATTCATTGTTGGTAAGAATGCAAAACAGTACGCTGTTGCAGGAGTTTGGTTGTTTCTTAGCAAAAAACCAGAAAGCAACACACTATATGACCCAGCAATTCCAAACCTAGGTACATAACCTAACGAAGGAGAAGCAGGAATGCAAACAGCTATCTGCACACCAGAGTTCACTGCAGCATTGTTTTACACAGCTGAGAGTGAAAAGTAACCTAAACATCCATCAGAAGAACAAACGAAATACAGTAAGATATTATTCAAGCATGAAGAAAATAGTCCTAATACGTGTTATAACATGGGTGAACCTTGGAAAACATATTGAGTGAAATCAGTCCATCACAGAGGACAAATACGATGTAATCTCACTTATGTAAAGTGGGCAAAAGCTTATTAATGGTTTTCAGGGAGGAAAGGGGAGATGGGGAGTCATTGCTTAGGAGGTACTGAATGATATTTGTAGGAAAACAGTTTGGAAAAGAATAGTGGTATGGTTATACAGCATAATCAGTGTCTCTGAATTACATACATAAAAAGTATTAAACTATTTTTCCAAATATTTCAACAGAAATGCTTCTTATATTTACATACATATTTTCTCATATTTATACAAATATTTTCATAGGCCATTTTAATAACAATAGAAAATGTTTTTTAAAATTAAGAGTCTGTGGCTCATGCAAACACAGAGATAGAGAAAAGTAATAAAACCCTTGAATTCTACGTAATTTCTAATAACTTAAAAGAACTTTAAGTTCTAAATGCATCTAGTAGTACATCTATTTTCATTTACAATGAATTAGTCTCTGTTTCATTATTTTAATATTGTTACCAGCTGCCATCAATTCTATTCCAGTTTCTGATACTCCTACCTGTGCCAGAGTGGAACTGTGATGGATAGGGTATACAATGGCTAACTTCTTAACATTTAATTTAGACCACCAGGTTCTATGTTACAAGGTAACCCATGGGTGGATTTCACCTCTAACCTTTTGGTTAACACTAGCTCTGCACCACACACAGACTGTTCTTTTAATTAGAAGCTATAGCTATAAAAACGCTATGAAGCAAGAGAATGGGCAGGAGGAGGGCACGATGAAGAGTTTGTGGGGGAGGGGCTGGTAAGTCAAGCAAAAGGAGGAGGAGGACAGACAGGGATGGGAAGGAGGGGAGTGGCAAACAACCATTTGGAAATGTTTATACATCAAATGCTTTTATCCTATGGATATCTTGTGTACAAATTAAAAATATACACAGACTTCACCCCCCAAAACCAAACTGCCATTCAATCAGTGCCGACTTACAGTGAGTGACTCCAGGACTCGGGTAGAACTGCCCCGTAAGTTCTGCTTAAGGCAGTTTAGATTTGCCTTTCTTTTGAGGAGGGGCTGCCCTTTTAGGATCGCAGCTCAAAGCGCTAACCACAACACCATCACAAACAAACAACAAAATGAAACAAACTAAATTGACTCTAAGACTTCAAAAGAGGAAATAGAACTTTCAGAAGAAATGAAAAGGCAGGAAAGGTGTTTTAGAGAAGATGAAATTGAAGACGAAACAGGAAACGAGGTATATAAAGGCCAGGGGAAAGGCCGGGGAGTAGAGAGGTACGTGGCAAAGCAAGCATTTCGGAAGCTCGATAGGAAGACCAGTATGAGTGAAGCTCAAGAAGCAAGGAAAGAATGTGGTGGAGTTGACATAGAAGATCAACTTGTGCTCAATTATACATATCCTTGTAGGTCAAGGCAAAAAACCACAAGGACTTTACTAACTGTACACAGGTATGACACACAATCAAATCTACTCTTGAGGGCAATGTTGGGCGTAGTGTCTGGAGTCTTAAAAACTTTAGAGCGGCCATTAAGATTCAACTCATCTGGAGCAAAAGAGAGTGCAAGAAATCCAAGACCCAACAATGAAGCAAGTATACAGGGCTAATAGGCTACATGAACCACAACTTCATCTATCCTCACACCAGAAGAACTAGACAAGAATCCAGTTCACACTACTGACCCATCTGATCAGGGCCTCAATAGATGGATTCTGACAGAACAAGAGAAAAGAGAAAATAGTAAAAAATTGCTCTAAAACAAAACTGAAAAGGTGGGAGAAGGGGAAGGAAACTACGGCACTGAAAACAGTACAATCAGCCGGAATGTGAATGATGATATATTGTGAAAACTGTGACCCACTGAATCGTTTCTGTAGAAAACTGTTAAATTAGGACCTAATCTGAATAAATTTCCCCCTAGACACAATGAAATAATGTTTATATTTTTTTCAAAGGAAAGACTTATCAAGTATACAGGGCGCAAGCACCAAGATAGCCATGAGCCCAAAGAGAGACCTTAACAAATTTAAAGAAATACTCCAATAGTCTTAACCCCTTGAGGGGGTTGGGGGAGCAAACAATGTATGCAGGAATGGGCAGGGAGCACTAGAACTGATTGTGATTACACAACTCATTTAAAAAAATTTAACTATGGGGGGAAAAAAAAGAGAAAATGTTCTAAAATTGACTGGGGTAATGATTGTATAATTCTCCTTGATATGGCTGAACTACTGAATTATATGATAGGTGGATTATGTGCCAATAAAACTAAAAAAAGAAAAAGATTAAGTGAATATAAGGGAGAGGGCAGGGATGACTAATGGCATCAGAACCACCAGATCTAAAATAAAGAGAATGTTTTGAAGCATTATGAAAAATATGGACAATATCACTGAACTATAGATGTAAATTCTTACACTAAAAATAAAGACATAGGATGAGCCCTATAGGACCAGTGGTGTGAGTGGCAAAACAGGGAGGGTAAAGGGAGAATGGGTAGGGAAGAGGGAACCGATTACATGGAACTGTGGGTGACCTCCTCCCTGGGGGACAGACAACCGAGAAGTGGGTGAAGGGAGACGTCGGACAGGGCAAGATATTACAAAATAGCCATTTATAAACTATCAAGGGCTCATGAGGGACGGGGGAGCGGGGAGGGAGGGGAAAAATGAGGATCTAATGTCGGGGGTTTAAGTGGAGAGAAAATGTTTTGAGAAACGATGTACAAATGCGCTTTACACAATTGATGTGTGTATGGATTGGGATAACAGTTGTATGAGCCCCTAATAAAATGTTAAAAAAAAAAAAGACATAAAAATCAGTGCGCTATAAGCTATCATATTGGGAAGCTAGAGAAAAAAAGAGAAAATCCTAAGTGGGAAGAGAAATTACTAAAATTTACCAGATAAAGGGGGAGAAAAAAGCCAAGAAAATAAAAATCTAGTTACTTGAATAAAAAACATCAAATCTCAATGCCAAGGAGTCACTTTTGACTCATATCAACCTTGTAGGGTTTTAAGGCTGGAAAACCTTCCAGGAGTGAACAGCCTCAGCTTCCTCCTGACGATCTGAAGGAACGACCCAGTCAAATACTTACCCTGACATTTGCCACCATAGCGCCCTGGGTACCTGAAGAGGTCAACAAAACTGATACTACCCCCAGCTCAGAAATTCCAGGCTGGTTCAACATTCAAAAATCAATTCATGTACACTCAATAATATGTGCATGAATTGTTGAATGGGAACCTAAAATGTTGTGTTAACTTTTACCAATAACACATTATATATATATATCAATAAATGTAATTTACGATACTGTCAGAGTGAAAAAGAAACAGATGATCACATCACTTACTGGGTGGACTAGGCAAAATCTAATCAAGTCAACTCATGACAAAAGACTCAACAAATTAGGGATGGGGACTTTCTTAACCAAATACAGACTGAAACCACAGGAATTACTGGTGGCACTGTGAGTTAGCCACTGGGCTGTTAAGTGCAAGATGAGTAGTTCAAACCAACCTCCACCTTACGGAAGGAATCAGAATGTCTGCTTTATAGTCATCATTGACTCAATGGCAGTGAGTTTGGTTGGGGTTTTTGCATATATATTTTAATGGGGGGCAGGGAAGAAGGTGATTACGCTAGGGAATTGAGAGTGAACTGGAGGGGGAGACAAGAGAAGGGAAAACATTCCACATGAATAATTCCCCAAAGACAGTGTACCTTTCAATGCTTTCTACATTCCCATCTCAGATTTCACTCACTGATTAATCCTCCTCCTACCATACTCGTTTTTTTTCTCTACACAAACATTTTGATATTTAATAAGACATTTAAAAGTTATTGTTGTATACTTTGCTTCTAAATAGTACATTATCATTACTATAAATAGTACATTATTATTTGTTCTAGTAGGTCCTATGTAATATGTTTTTGCAAATTAATTAGGTCAGACCATAGCTATAGACCTATAATAAAACATACATACACACATACAGTTACCAACGCCCCCAAATGTTAACTGACCTTAAAATTTGGAGAAAAGTATCGGTTTGCCTTGTCTTTATTTGCCTTGTCAAGATCATTTTTTGTTAAAGTAAGTACTAGATATTCCTTGTCATTATCTGCACGCTCTATACTGCAAATACTATCAATTTCTTGATCACATACACTTCCATTTTCTACTTTTTCTGAGGTTTCCTCTGGTCCTGGTATGAAAAACGTATTTACCCAAAAGTGAAACATTTTGTCCTAGAAGAAAAAAAATGAAGATAAATGAATATCCAATAGGTCAAGAAAAGAAACAAATTCCTATTTGATATTATTAACAAAGGTAAACACAGACTAGTACTTGTCAATTTGTCAAGCTACCTGTTGTATCGCTGTTCATTTATAATTTTTTATTTTAATTTTAGACAAAATAATAATCCCAAAGGTTCTAAGGAAACTTTTGTCTCAAACCTTAAATAAAATAGCTCTTTACTAGCTTTAAAAGTGTTTAAGTTTACATGTGTTCAACAAGCTATTCCAAGACATTAAAAGTTCCTGGAAGTTCAATGTAACTTTTTGATAAATAATTAAAGCACCGCCAATATTTTAACTTCTACAGCAATACAACATAAAGGGCTACAATTTTTGACATGACTATGTCTGAAAACTTATAAAATATTGCTACAAGGTTATAAATGTTATGAAACACATTAATAAATCGCTTACCAATATAAGGTCTTACTAATCAAGAACTACAGTAGAAGCTTATTACTTAAGGCCTTTCTTTAAATAACTTTAATTTAAAATACATTAGCTAAAAAAAAATAAAATAAAATACATTAGCTAAATTATTCATTTAGTAACCACACACAAGGTGCTTCAAAATTTATATTATCTTTTAATCCTTTTTCCCTAAACTTTTGAAGCTCTCTCTTATTAAGAGAAGAAATTAAGCTAATTTGCTAATTCCTAAAAATGTCTATTCAATGAATCTAATAATTACACCAAAATTCTTGTTTGTATAAACCAAAGCAAACATGTACAAAGGCATAATTTCCCATAAATTCTCAACTTAAGTATTCAAAAATATCAGAAATATTTAACATCACGCTCCTGGAATGCGTGACAGCCACAGGAAACCCACAGGGCAGTTCTCCCCTGGGAGTTCTCCCCTGTCCTCTAGCGTTGCTATCAAAAGGAACGAACCCAACGGCAGTGAGTGGTTGAGTGTTTTGGTTTTCTGTTTTAGTTCATTGTGTTTGTGCTAACGTAATGTACAGATGCTCCCCACGGGCACTGGGTCAATTCCAACTCATAGTGACTCTGGGTAGGATAGAGGAGACATGTTCCTTTAGGTTTCAGAAACTGTAAATCCTTACAGGAAAAACCAAACTCATCTTTGTCCATGGAACAGCCGGGAAGTTTAAATCATCAACCTTAAGGTTAGCAGCACAACACTTGTGCCACAAGAACTCTATACATATATGTCTGCATGTATACACACACACACACACGTATACTAAAAAGTAATAATGGTAGAAAATAACCCTGTAATGTTAAAATATTAATACAAATGCTTATTTTATTAGCAAAGAATATACATTTTTGCATGCCATAGCCTTCTGACAAGGGGAAAAATATATTACTTATTTTAATTTTAATATACACTAGCGCCTCCTGGGTCCTCAAGAACTGTTTTTCAAGGTTATTGACATATAACTTTAGTTTTTAATGATACTTGGGAAATAGGTTTCTGTGAAAAGATTTTCATGATTTTGATTCCTTTTATTTTGGGTAAAAGAAATGACAATTCTTCCAATTAATAAAAAGTCGACATTAAAATCTGTGCAGTAAGTGCACCTTATTTTCTTACAAAAGAAAATGAAAAGGCTAGGAAAGTTAAATCAGCTCTATTATGAGGCATATCTAAGCTCAAGATTGATAGTTTGACAGCTATCTAGTATGTATAAGACGGTAAAAAGCACACAAACGTTCTGTTTTTCACTCTGATCTAAAAAGCCGACCCCTAGGTTCATCTTAAATGTTCATATTTAAAATTTTAAGCCAAAGTAGTTTGCTTTAAAAGGAGCTCTTATATTCTCTAAATATAGCTCAGTAATATGCAAACTTCATTAATTTCCTAAACCTGCATATTTAAATATAGGCTGCCTCCAAGTGCTCCTGGATCTTAAAAAATTCCTTAAGTAAACCAGAGCAGGTACCAGAGCGGGTCTATACAGTTCTGAGTTAACCTTACTTTAGTGTAGAAAATGCCTTAAGAGTGCATGTGTAGCAAGCGAAGAGGACAATTACTGTGATGAAGAATCTGTTGTGAATAGGAGTTGGCGGATCTTTTTAAAGTAAAGGCAAATTTAATATTAAAAAGGCAAGGAAGAGTTGTCCATAAATCAGACATTCATAACTCTGAGGCTACTTGTATGCCACATTTTCTGGTTCTTTATTACTTCCTCTTTATACATAATTTTCTCCTAAACCAAAGACCCTAAAACTTAAGAAACTTGGGGAAAACTCCAAAGTCAAACTCATTGCCATTGAGTCAGTTTTAACTTACAGAATACTGGTGGCATAAGACGGCACAGTGGTTATTTGTTGGGCTGTCAACCACATGGTCCACAGTTCAAAGCCAACAGCCACTCAGAAGGAGAAACATGAGGTTTCTACCCTTACAGAGCTACGGTCTCAGAAACCCACAGGGGCAATTCTACTCTGCTCTATGATAAGGGGAAGCTAAACATAAAATAGCAACCCTGGTGGTGTAGTGCTTATGCTATGCTGCAATCCCCATGCTCAACAGTTTGAAACTACCAGCAGGGCTTTCTAATCCTATAAACAGCTAGTCTCGGAAACCCATGGGGGCAAGGGGGGGGTGGTGGTGGTGGTGGTGTCCGCTATCAATCAGTATTCACTCGACGGCAGTTGAATTTGGTTTGAAATTTAAAATAACCTAGTCTCAAGAAACAATGAGCCAAAATGGGGGGAAAAGATCATGGAACAGATTTTATTTTAACCTGTAGATTTTCTTTTAGAAAAAAGACGTGGTTCCATACTTGCTGCTTCTCAGTTAACTAATTATACTTCCTAAGAGGACTGTAACTAGTTGAACGGTGTTTGTATGCTCGCTTTAATATTTCTATAAAATTTGTGTAAGACAATTTAAAGAAAATTCATTACAAATTACAAAGCCATATGGTTTTTCATCCGTCAGAATTATTTACTATTAGAATGTTTCAACCTTGTCACAGTAAGCAAGACATCTGCAGAAATAATCGTTTAAACTATAATTCATTAAATACCAGTCAAAAAATAAATCTTATAATATCTTCTTACCTAAGACTTCTAAGTAAAAAATCTAAGGGGCTCTGAGAAGTATGGTAGTTTCAGATATTTTTTTTAAAAGAAAAGTAAAATGCAAACCTTTTTTAGCATCTTGTTCTGCTTGTGGAAGAACTCTACTTTGATGTCCCCACATACAGGCAATGGCTGAGGGAATTCAAAGTACATGAACTTGTCTTCTCGCCGAGTGGGTCCTGAAGTGGAGGAGTATATCTTCACCTTTAGCTGGCAGACCACAAACTGCGGATCTGCATGGTGAAATACATACTAACATCATTTCACAGGAAATGCCACTAGGTGCCAAACGATTGACCAATATTGGGAACATATACAAAATAGTTTGCTTTTGAAGCCTATACTTGATTTAAAACATACCATATATACTCATGCATAAGCTGAGTTTCTCAGCACGTTTTTCATGCAGTTTCTGTGGTAAAATTAGGTGCCTCGCTGATATTCGGATCAGCTTATACTTGGGTATATACGGGGCACCAAAACAACACAGACTGCCACTGAAGTCGAGACCAACTCATACAAGTGGATATTAATTTGGCCAAAAAGTATAATCAATTCAGCATTTTCGCTAGCTTGAGCTCTGCTATTGGGATGAAAGTTGTTTCCTATTTTATAAATAAAGGTAATTCCCAAGATTAAACTTCTAGCAGTATAATGATAATACATTAACATAAAAATGATACTTAAATTCCTAATATAAACAAAGCATTTAAATGCCAAGTCTTTTATAAACTATATAAAAGGTATACAGCTACAGTCTTTTAAAATTTATACTAAAACTTTATATGGATACTTGTTACAGCAACTTAAAATTTCTACCATGTAACAAAAATCACAAAATATAGGTAATATATGTCCACAATATAACCTATAGTAATTCTAAATAAATTCCATAAAACCAAATCTAAATATTTATAAAACAGTAAACCAAAATCAAGCCAACTGCTATGGAATCAATTCAACATTACAGGTACCTATGTGTGTCAGAGTAGAACTGTGCCCCATAGGCTTGTCAAAGGCTAGTTACTAAGAGGACCTTTCTTTGAATGCACCTCTGGGGGGACAAATGCTACTCTGTTAACAGCTATGCTGCCTATATCCCATGTCTTCGTTAAAATAATTTATAAGCTATGGCACCTCTAAAACTCATACTTGAATGAATGACATGTTTGTCTAGAGGAGACAACCTTTTCTAGAGGCTGCTGGTCAATATGCAAAGTGTATTTAACCAGTACTCTGTATGAAGTATCTGATGTCAGTATTACAAAATATATCTTTTCAAAAGAGGAAAATGAAATCAGAAGATATAATATCTAGGGATTCATGCAATTTTCATTTGAATTTCTGAAAGCATGAAGAAATTGCTCCTGTTTGTTGTTTATAATTTATATTTAGTATTTGTTCATGTATCTCCTATCTAATTTTAAACCAATATATGCAGACATATAAACATTTTGTCTAATAGATAGCACATATGTACTTATCAATATTTATACACATAAAAATATACTTTCCTGTTCAATTTCTTATGAAATATTTCACCATACTTTTAGTATTATTAGTGCTAGAAATTCAACTAAAAGGGGATGTAGAAGGGAACTTCAAAAAGGTCTTGGGAAAATGGAGTTAAAGACAAAAAAAAAAAAAAAGCTTTATTTCTCAATATAAGCTCATTAGGCCATCCCTACAGGTCCTGAGAATTTAATCACACCAATGCAGTCATTTCTACATTATTAACCGAAGAAAAATGGGTTTCCTTTAAGAAAATTTTTAGGTTTAGGTAACAAAAGGAAATCAGAAGTTGCTAAAATTGGATTGTCAAGTGGCTATCTAATGTCCCACTGGACATCTTGCAAAACGCCCGTTTGGTAAAGGGAATGAGCAGGAGCACTGCTCTGGTAGAAGACTCTCGGGTCTTTCTGGCAATTTTCCTGGGCAATTTTCTGCTAAAACATTGGCTAACTTTCTCAAAACACTCTTATCATAAGGAGATGCTATCATTCTGTGGACCTCCAGAAAAACAATAAGCAAAATGCCTTGAGCACTCCAAAAAGGAAAACACAGAAGCTGTAACCTTCGGTCTTTATTGGTCTGTCTTTGCTTTTGCTAAACGACATCTACATCTCGGTAGCCAACGTTTTGGTTGTGCTTTAGCGAAAGCAATGGTTTGGTTCTCAACCTGTGGGTCGTGACCCCTTTGGGGTTTGAACGACCCTTCCAAAGGGGTTGCCTGATTCATAACAGTAGCAAAATTATAGTTATGAAGTAGTAACAAAAATAATTTTATGGTTGTGGGATCACCACAGCATGGGGATCTGTATTAAAGGTTCAAGGCATTAGCAAGGTTGAGAAGCACTGATCTAAAGGTTCACACTGGTAAAACCATGCTTCATCTCCTGCTACAATTATTCCAAGAGATTATTCATTATCTTGACCCCACTTATTTAAGATGTCCATCAAAAGCATTACTCTCATCTGCAGCTCATCTGGGTACAATTTTGGTACCCATGGGGTAAAATGCTTACTCAACTTTAATTTTTCATAAGAACTGTGTAAGCCGAACCACTTGAAATGTCTATGGTGTTGGCTGTTGGTTCCTGGGTCTTCTTCAACTAGAAAATTGTTTTCTTGAAAATAGATGAGAGTGGTCTGTCCCTGTGTGCTTCATCTGGATCATCATCTTGTTTTTTCTTAAAACCAATTATTTCTTTGGGGCACTGTCCCGATAAACTCTTTGGAAAGCATAAATGATTTCACCATTCTTCTACCCAGTTTTCACCATGAATTTGATGTTTGGTCTTACTTCAATTTTAACAGAATTCATGGTATTTTCAGTAAATACTTACTGGTATATCTATATAATATCTAAAGCTGTACCACCAGTAGCATATTTTATTTTTAAAACATGTGGTTATTCTAACATGGATTTGAGACATCATGAGAAAGTGTCATCTCCCAAAGGGGAAACGTTAAACCAACACTCTGTCAATAAATTTCACTTCCTTGATTAAAGTATAATGAGCCATTTCATAAAGCTTTATGTGATACTGAAACTTTTACTGGGAACTGTAGTTTGAAGAAGCAAAAAAAAAAAAAAAAGGGTACGTTTTTAAAGCTGAAATACAATTAACCAAAATGAAAATATCTTGTAATCTTATTAATTCAAATTCTATTAACTCAGAATCTGACAATACTGCTTTTAGAAACTTAACAAGTAAATTAACAATATATGTTAAATTTCAGTTAAAACTACATGGGGCTTTAGAAAGTTAGTGGGGAAAATGGAATAAAAAAGATAATGGGAGTCCATCCGTCCCCCCGGCCCCCGCCCCCACCTGAACCTTGTGAAACCCTGTCTTTATCCCGAAGCTTCCTGAAATACCAGGTGGTACAGTGGTCATGCATTAGGCTGACTTGGGGCTGTAAATGAAGAAGTTCGAAACCAACAGGCATTCTGAGGGAGAAAGACATAGCGTTCTTCTTTGGTGATGGGTTACCGTCTCAGAAACTCACAGGGCAGTTCTACCCTGTCCTTTAAGGTGGCTGTAAGTTGGCATCAACTCAATGGCACTGAGTTTTTCTTTGTTTCTCTCACCTAAAAACTAAATTCTTCCAAGTATTAATCGAAGAGTTTCATCTGAACAGATCACCTTTACTTGATTTAAAACTAAAAGAATCCATTTCTCCAAGTTTCTGTTAGATCCACTTTTTTTCCTCCTATTTCTACTAGTATTTCACCTGACCAGAGCCCAAATTTTGACAAAATCTTCAAGTATGAATGTCAAAAGAAAAACTAACCAAATCCCCAGGCGATTGCCCTACCACATTTAGCTTCATCCAAGTCATGCAACTGGTTTCCTTTTCACGATTTTCTCACACCTCTTGAACCACTTTTTACACAACAGTCCTTAAAACATGGCCTGAGACACTAGGAGATTGACATTAGAGTGCTTAGCAAAATGAAGTTCAATAACACAGAATCCTCTAAGTGTCAGGCACAGTCCACTCTTACTCTACTGTCCGTAACTACTTTTCTTGTGCAGCTTATTTCCTTCTGCTGTGCTTCAATTCAAGCTATTTCCTATTGTCGCTAACACTTCCTCCAGTTTTAATGCCAATCTAAATTGTATGCTTTCTCCAATGTTCAACAAAGGCCTGGACTTCCTTCATGATCATTTGACAACCTTTTAGTTTTTCTGAATATAATGTTTATAATTTATACATACAAGATCCCACTTACTACAAGTTACTTGTTTTATGACACAGCTTCAGTAGATGTATTAAATCAGTGTATAAACTGAAAAATGATTAAAGATTTAAGTAGTCAGTAATGTTAAGACTAAAAATTTAAATGCATTGCTGAGAGAACAATTTAAAAAAGTTTTAAAGGTAGGCAGGTAAGGTAGAAGTCATCTAGACTTTGGCTAGAGAGACAAAAGTGAATAAGTAACAATTCCCTTACTTATTATCTCCCCTAAAAAGCTTTCCTTTGACATGCTGACATTTATACCACAGGCAAATCATAGGATTTTTTCCCCTTCCTTTATCTCTCTCAACTCTGTTAAGTTCCCATGTCAATCATCTCCAAGAGACCTGTGAAATACCCTCAACAGTTTTTTAAATGGGTACTGATATGACGAAAGCATATGGCTACTTAAAAGCCTTTAACATTCTATATTCATGTATCTGTGGTCTGACAGTATTGCTCAAAGAATACAGGAAAGCAATAATGAAGCAGATGACACATACCTGGTGAAGATAAACGATATCAAGAAATTAGCTTTCTAGGTTATACATTAATTTCGTGTTAAAAATTTTTATTACATAAAATACCCTCAAGAAGCAAAATTTAACTACAAACAAACTTGCAAAATATCACTAAAATATTATTAGAGGCATTGGAAAAAAGTTACCTGAAAACTATAAAAATTGTACTCTAAAACTGTATACTTCTTAAACATCAAAATATGATCATTTCCAATCAACATTATAAAACTCAAAGAAGAAAATGGTGTTTTACAAAACTAAGTAATAGTTCTTTTTAAAATCCTCCCTTCACTAACTATATTTCAGGTTCAAGTTAGGCTTACTATCAGTCTAGCCAGCGGCTCTAGCGCAGAACAGTAGAGAAACCGAATGATCAGGATGACAGAGTGCGCTAAGTGAGGTTGAGAGAGAAACAACTAGAGGCAGTCATCAATAACATGACCACTAGTGTAAGTCCTAGTTAGTACTTTCCCAGAAAATTTCTTATTTTAAAATATCTTCATCTTATTGATAAGCAAATAGACAGGCCCAGTGTATGGGTCTCCAGTATATGATGATAGATGGAGGACTGAAGTTCTCACCTAAATCCAGGCTCATCTTCCCTAGGTACATTTCCATTTGCCACAATGTCTCATTGTTTTTTCCTTTCCTTATTGTCCTTGTCACCATTACTACCAATATCAAGTCTTCCCTGCCCTAATACCAGAACTGCTACTTTTACACTAGACTGCTGATCAAATCAAGTTTTTAGTTACCTCACTGAATTTTAGACTACATTCAGTAGTGGTAGCATACAACATTTCAAAGACATAAGTTGGAATAAACTTGATGAGAGTGAATGAGTAAGACTCTTATCCCAGTATGTTGATCACTTGAGCTAAATAATCAATTCAGACACTTCAGAAATGTACTCGTTTATAAATTTACAACGTGGTATAAGTTTAAAATGAATTTTAAACATGTAGATTGTGTAGAAAAGTGTTCCAACACCTAGAAGGACAAGAATTGAGAGTACTTACTGCAAGTTCCACCACTGAACATTGGAATAGTTTCAAACATCATCTTGTGAAACAACAGTGCCACTGGTCTGTAATCCAGATGATTCTTTAACAGGTAGCTGTAATAATACACATAGCGCCTCTGACTGGGAATAGTTACTCCCTGGTGAACAGAAAAAAAGAGAGAAGCCAAATTCAAAAGAAGCATTTCCTTAGAGTGATTTATTAGATGGTTGTTTTTATTGGGTTAGGCCCACTAAAGAACATATATACATTAGAAATTTGACTTTATAAGATTAATACTTGCATCTAGCTCAATAAGAGTAAACCACAGCAATATCTATACGAAGGAACAGAATAATTAACTATTCTCCCTTACAATATAATTTTCCTCACATTCCATTTGTTCAACGCTCTGAGCCAAGAACCCAGGAAGCAAAAGCAACTGACTGTACAACCACAGTAACTACCAGAGGCCTCAGCACTAAAGCTGTGCTCTTAACCCTGGGCTCCCATCTGGATTTATGGACCTCCATTATACACAGAAATCCTCACAAGCTTAGTTGCCTGAACTTTCCAGGCATTGTCTGGAAAGAGTGCCATTGCCTTTAAGAGACAAGGATAGACAAAAATAGCAGCAGCATAGAAGTGCTATTTGCCTTCAAGCCCAACAAAAACAATCTGATAGAGGTGTCTCTGTGCTGAATTTCTTTCTTATTAAAAAAAAAATCAAGAAAATACACATATTTTAAAGAACATTTAAGTATTATAAGTGCTGAAAATATACTAAAGTAATATTCAAAAGCTGCATTCCTTTCTTATTTGAAATATTCAAAAGCTGCATTTCTTTCTTATTAAAAAAAATCAAGGCAATACACATATTTTAAAGAACATTTAGGTATTATAAATGCTGAAAATAAAACTAAAGTAATATTCAAAAGCAGAGCTAGTTATCTAAAGAAAAAAAAAATCTATTGTGTACAATACTGCATTCACTAACGATGCTCAATAAGTGAGCTATCAGAGTATTCAATGAGGTTTCTTTTATTGTTGTATAGTGCAACTTCAGAAAAACTCAAGCAAATAATATATTAAGAACCCTAACATTCAAAAGCAATTTTCATGAAACTACATTAAATGAAGCTATACTTAAGAGAAAAAAAATCTGCAAATCTTTTCTCTTTAGTTTAGTACTAGTACCCAGATCTCCTAATGTGTCAAAACTTCTGGCCCTAAGTCCCCATTTTGACCGTAATGAAAAGTATGTGGCACATTTATGTAGCTTTAAAAGGTATACTGGTTGGCAGGTATACAGGTTTTCACTGTACTACTCTTAATATACATATAAACACATATATTTTAACAATATATATATTTATACAGATATATGTGTGTACATATACATACACAGGTTAGAATGATTTCATTACAAACAAAATAAAAATATAACAATACCAAAAAGAGGCATATACATTATTTATATATGTTTAAAATTTTTTCTTTTTTATTATTATTTTCTTTTGATATACTTTAAGTTTGGTTGTAGTACAATGACCAATTACTGTTGGTCAAAACATAAATTCTAACTTCTGCCTTCAGGAAAATGAGGACAATAATACCTACCCTACTTGCCTCACAGGAGGAATCTCAGGGAGACCAAACATCAACTGCAGTTACACAAAACTATTATACAACAACAAATTGGCACACAAATACTAATTAACAGTTTTAGAGGTGTGATATTTAAGGTTAACAACTTTGGAATAGCTTGGATTTTATTTCTATGTATTTTTCTTAAGGTAATATACATTACTTTAAGGAGTTGTTTCAAATATTATCATTAAGTTAAACATTTCCTAATTTAAAAAATAGTTAACTTAGTTTCTTATTATTTAGTACTACCTTAGCAAACAACTTTTCATTCATATTTATTAAGGGGAAAAAAAGAAAAACAGAACTGCTAAATGGGATGAAAGAAACAGATCAAAGATAGTAGAGAAAAGATACTTTTAAACCATGTCAAGTTTGAAGCACATGAATCTATTATTCAGGCAAAATACAGTGAATTCAATTGTAAGTGTATCAGGTGACCAGGCTGTCAGGGGTTAGTGGAAAAACTCTTAAAATTTTATCTTTCTTTCCTATCTTGGTTTAAGTTGGGATTCAATAATCAAAAGACTTCAAAGCTTCAACTTTTCTCAAATAAATGTAGTTAGTAGTACATGTCTAACGTATGTTATTCACTTAGTTAATCCTTACAAAAAGGGCTAAGCAAATATGTAGCAAAAGAATATATGAATCTACTAGTTATCAATAGCAGACAAATAACATGTGAAAATACCAGGTGAACCACATGTCAAGACAAAATTACTAAACCAAAGTACTGATAAAATTCAAAGAAGTATGAAAAAGCATAGTAATTTAATTGCATCTATGATTTTGTTCATATTATGCTAATTTACACTTCTGAATATTTATAATGATCTTATCCAACTATTTGCTTGCAAGAACCTTAAATGCAACATGCTAGTCTAACAGAAAAAACAGAGTTGAAAGGGTCACGCGCCACTGGCCTCAAAAGTATCCTGCAGAAGCTGGAACCTGTGTGTAAGGCAGAAAGCTGCCAGAAGAAAAACTGAAACAAGCGATAAAAAGATGGTTAAAATGGCACCCATCAAAGGCAGAAGACTCGTGAGACCTAGAAACACAGGGCAATTCCATTGAGTTCCGGCTCTCACAGGTCTCACAGTGCAATGATTCACCTTGTCGGCAAGAATTTGAAATGAGTAAAACTTAAAATGAGTAAATTTTCCACATGAAATTGCAATAGAATTAATAATACCATCACATCACATAGTCCTTGTATGAAGATACTGAGAATACATAATCCACATTCTTTATATATTTGTGTTTTTAATATGGCAATGTAATGTGAATATGTAGCTTCTAAAAATTTAAACCTCACTTTACTTCAAATCTTTACTTTATACATATGAAAATATAGAACCATAAAACTTAAAAAAAATAAAAATATTGTATGCTTGCAAATTTTCCATTTTTTCACTTACATGAAAGTTATACTGCTCTATATCTTAGAAAGGTTCAGCTCCACTCTATTAATTCTCTAACTCTCCTTTTCCACTCTAATTGTGAAACAATCCTCTTATTTTTCTGAATAAAACTTTCAACACGTTCTAATTTAAAGTAATTTAGCATTCCTCATTTGGCACCATATTCCTGGCCATCAAGTGAAAAACAATTCTCCACTTGCCTTATGCTCAAAACCAGGAGGTGGGAATCACTCTTGGTGTATCTTCACTGTTCTTCCCACTACTCCTTCCAGCTCTCCTTTCTACTTGACCTATTTGAAACCCACATCATTCAACAACTCTTTCTTCTGGTACATACCTACAAAGTTCTTGACCACAAAGATACCAGCACTCGCTTTATCCCTATTGTATTTTTATGCCGCGCCAGACAACATCCTCAATGAACTCAGCCCCTAAATGAGAACTCTGAGGTCATCCAATATTAACAGCCTTAAAAAGTCCCTTCTCCCAACTTAAACTTCTACACTTGTTATCTTGCAAAGGCTTCTCTTCCTGTCCAATAAAGTTCCACTTTGGCAAGTGCTCTATTCATTGTCTTTCCTGGCATTCACCTTTTATTCTCTACCATTTGTCTTCTTTTAAGAAGAGTTCAGTCAAATCTTATCTCCTACCCAAAACAAGCAAACAATTCAAAGACCAAAAGCCAATACTCTCCCCACATTTTGTAAATCTTTCAAATCATCATTCTCTCTATGTAACAGAAAAGCTCCAGGTAGTCTCTGCTTCTTAAACCATAGGAAGCTAGTTTTAGCTATTAACTATCCACCAAATTTACTAGTTTTCCTGATCCCTCCCCTGATCTTTTTGCAGCATTATAAACTGTTTCCTCCTACCCTTGTTGGCTGTCTCTTCTCTTCTTGCCCCTAAATGTAGGTTTATCACCCAAAAAACTTAAAAATTGACGTGTTACAATCTTAGCTATTTCAATACTTCAATCTCATAAACTTCACAACCCTAAATTTGACTTTAATCCCAACTCGCGAACTAGAATTTCCAACAATTGGCTGAACATTTCTCCCTAAAATCCCAGTAGTACTTAATAAACAACATATCCCAAACCAGAGGCTGTCATATTTTTAAAGGGTCAGCTTCTCGTTCACCATTCTCTCCTCTATGGCATTCACCTTTATTCTCTACCACTGTCGTTTAAGAACACAGTTCAGTCAATCCATATACTTTATCCAAAACAAGTAAACAATTTACTTGGGACCAAAGCCTTTCCTAACACACACAACCACCTCTTACTAAACCCTTACCAAGTTCTTTGCACTATTAGGAAAAAATATAATCTAACACTTACAAAATCATATAAAGTGGGCATTACTGGTGTCCCCACCTAACAGGTGGTATATGGTGTAGTAGTTATATAATCATTTGACAATTTGATAGGATTATGAGTGAAGGGGTGGAGTCTAGCCTGTCAACCAAGTAATAGACAATGAGGCATCATTTGTGGGCATCACAATGTGGGCATGGCCTTCTCCTGAGGATTCTGGGAACTCCTGTATTCCTCCTTGGAGGCAGGAGACACACTCTCTCGCAGCTCACTCTCTGTGACACTACTGAGGAGAAGCCACATGAAGCAACCCTGAGGCAGTCAGAGCTTCAGAAGTGAAGTAACAAAGTGGAGACCCCTGCCAGCTGCCAGCGCTGAGATGCTTACAATGCCCCTGGATCCACAAGACTTCCAACTCACTGGCCTGTGATCTTCCTGCATTCGGCGTCATTGCATGCGTTTTGTTGAGTCAGAAGAGGACTTTATAGATTTGTATCAGACATGTGGGTTAATATTGGACTTATGGACTTGATCTGGACTGGGCTGTAATGTTTTCTCAATAGTCAACTGCTCTTGTATATAAACTCTCACTTATACAAGCATGAGTCTCCCTGGATTTGTTTTTTGGTTAGTCCACTTAGACTAACAATCAGGCCACATATCTGAAAAACAATGAAACTTGGTTTCATGCTAACACTCAAAATCCAGTGCTTCCATGAGGGCTACTAGCCTGCCATCTTCTTCCTGCTAGAGTGAAGGAAACCGAAACCTGAGCAGCAGCAGTGACAGAAATTGGGTGACAAAGAAGAGAAATGAAGGAACCCACTTGTACTATAACAGAAAGGCAGCAGAGGGCAGATACAAGATAAATATATTAGAAAGCATACTATCTGGCACATACACACACAATTCAAGATAAAACAAACCGGAAGGTCATTTGAGGATCTTTGATTCCAATGTTATTCAGTTGCCAAAACTAATTTAAAATGTTAAATGGTTTCCTAGTATCTACCCAAATAAGAATAAGTTCATCACCCACCAATTCAATCACAACATAAAAATACAATTCTCGCCTCTTTTCTCAGTCTTATCTCCCACCTTACTTTTGGGCAAAATGTTTAATTTTCTCCAAACTGTACTGTTTTCTCTTTGTATTATGCTATATTTGTCAGATTACAGCACAAGGATTATGTGAGCAACCACCTGGAAGTTCTACATATTTTCTAACACTTGGACAGGTCTCCAGATTGATAGTCATCATCTAAAATGCAATTCAGATGAGGTACACTTCATAGGAGTCCAGAAGGCAGTTTCATACTTGCATGATCTGTTTGGATTTTGTATCTCATCTTGAACCATTTATAATAGTGTCACAAAAAACTACTTCCTTCCATTAAACTTTTCAAATGTTTTGACACAAGAATTAAATATGATCTTAAATGTCTCCTCTACACTGTAATTGTACATCCTTTCTCCTATTGGACATCTTGTTTTTGCTTTCCATCTTATCCTCCCTTGATTGTCTTAAGATATATTTCATTGGCATTTTCAGACAATTATGTTTACATTACTGTTTTCTAGCTCATTAATTTAACTTTTTCTCTGCAATAATTCCTACCTCCTCATTAATTTCTTAATATTCTCTGATATGAATCTGTGTTTCCCTATTGACCCAAAATTTATTTAGGAAAGTGGTTTTAAATTTCCAATGGTTGATTTATTCTAATTAAGCTGTTATGAATTGTAATCAAGATATGTATCTACATGTTTCTACTTGGAAATGGGAGTTTCTTTGTGGCGTAATGAATTATTAATCTTGGTGTTGTATAGATGACAAAAAACGAGGAATATGTTTTATAGGCTATTTTAAATCACCTTACTCAAATCATTTATATATCCTTTTTATTTGTGCCTTCCTGATCTGGCAATACATGAAGAATGCTAAAAGATTTTTACTACCAATGCTCTTACTGTGTTTTCTTCATATCTTCTAGATTTTACTGAGTAATTTGATGTTAGAGATAACACACACAAATTCCTAATTGCTAAACTTTCATTGTGGAGTATACACTAAGTGGAGTATAGTATAAAATGGTATTTTTTATTTTGTTTGATACAATTTGCTTTAAATGCTACTCTGATTACTAATATCTTGTCCATGTTTTAAAATTTACATTTGCCTGGTGTATCTTTAATCAACCAATTCTGTTTTTAGCCTAAGTTGTTTCATGTGTATCTCCTATAAATGATTAATCTTTTGAGAGGAAAAAGAGACAACCATTAATGTTATATTAGATAGGAGACTTCAAAAAGTTGGTAGAAATTTCCCATTTCCATTCAGTTTTCCCGCAAAATTGTTGAAGCTCCCTTGTACATATTCTTTAGGCCTAGAATACTGCCAGAATACCACCTAAATATTTTAAGGTAATCTCGTGTCTTCATATAATCAAACATGTAACATTTTATTGACATTTTGTACATTAGTACTCTAACTTCTCCAAAATAATTTCATAACGTAGACAGACCTTCTAGTTAAAAATACATTTCTACTTCAGAAAAACTTTCAAGCACAGTTCTAAACTCTAAAAAAAAAAAAATTAGGTGTTTTAACACTTAGTATTTGCTTGAAGTTTGGAAATCTGCATTTTGGACCGACCACAAAACACTTAACAAAGAGAGGAAAGATACAGGCCATAGGAATGGCAATTATAAAAAGAATACTGTAAAACACACTAACCCACTGCTGCTCAGTCAATTCTGACTCACTGCAAGCCTGTGAGAAAGGGTCATCTTTCTCCCTGGGAGTATATGATGGGCTCAAAATTCTGATCTTCTGGTTAGCAGTAGAATGCTTAACCCACTGGACTACCGATGCACATATAGCACCAGTTGTTTTATATTAAAGAAGTCCTGGTGAACCTATCACAAAAGTCTGCAAGGTTAAGAGGCTCCCGTCTAACACCTGTTGCATCGGACAATGATGAGGCTACCTGCTCCCGTAAAAATGGATAGCCTCAGAAACTAACTACAGCAGCTAGAAGTGGAAATCCACTCAATGGCAGTGTAGTTTGGCTTAGTTTAGTATATATTAGCTCCGTGGCAGGCATTTTACATACTGCAACTTTATCATTATTATTAGCTCCATTTTAAAGATAAAGAAATAGTTCCAGCTAATGAAATTAAGTTGCTAAAAACAAGGGTCTGAGCCTAAATATGGTTCTGGTGTTAAAATTTTTATTCTGGTATCCTGATTTCATTAATAACATACATAGTCACTATGTGATTTGAAGGATGTCCAAACCTCTTGAGCTCTCATTTTGCCCATTTACAAGAAGACCTGTAAAGTATAAAGTATTACCATGTTTTAGCACGATAAAGTTAGTTATAAGTAATCTAGTAAATATTGAGGCATGATCCAGAGTACATGAAAATACACAAGCATAAACTGACATCCATGATTTCTCTTTGGGAAGCCATCGTTCTCCCTGTGGTTGGCGCGGGACACGCCCTACTTGTCAGCTTCAGATATATGATGAAAAAGTGACTAATCAGAGCATCCCTTTCTCTGACCAGCAAGTTTGGTAAAGGGCTGGGATCATGACCCAATCCAGGAAATTCCAAACCTAGAAATTTTTGCTCAAAGAGTAACGCTCCTCCCCTTACAGTGGCTAAAGTAGGTGGAATATATACCTCGAGCCACTAGTAGCTTGAGCCACTAGTAGCCACATCTTGCCATTACTTGTGGAGCACCTGCCTAAAAGTTAAGTACATGCTGAGGAAAGAATTGAGAGGGAAATTCTATTGAGTTAATAAATAAAGAAAATAACTTGGACAGGAGAACAAAGTACAGAAGAAAAATGGATTTGAGACTAACAAATATTGAGGTTTTACATAATAAGTTGATGGCCTAGGGCAGATTGCTCTTTGTTGATTCAGTGTTAACCATTCAAGTGAAAACAAGCCTGATTTAAATAATCTCGAAGGACCTATAATAAAGCAATATTCTATAACTTTATGAATCTCCAGATCTATGAAATACAAGTATTAACAGTTTAGCATGGAAGTATAAATGTTTTTTAAAATATAAGAACATTATATAAAGTGCTTAAAAAAAAGAAACTGCGAAAGTAATTACGGGTTGTTTTGTTTTAAATGAAGAGAAAATAAGAAATTTTCATTACATGGAAAAATTTGGTAAACAGACTAGAAAAAGATCCTAATTACAAGCTTGCTGTTGTCCGTTGCTGTCAAGTCACTCTGACTCATGGCAGCCCCGTGGGTGCAGAGCAGACCTGCTCCACAGTTTGCAAGGCTGTGAAGACTTTTGTAAGCAAATCACCAGGTGCCTCTGGGTGCCTCTGGGTGCCTCTGAACTGCCAATCTTTCAGTTAGTAGTCCATCACTTAACCATCTGGGCTACCCAGGGGTACTTTATTATAAGTTCAGGCACACAATTTTATTCCTCAAAAAATCCTCTTTTCTTTGGATCACTTAGGAATACAGTTAATATTTATTATTATTTCTAGAGGATCTAAATCTTCACTAGCAACATATGTACTAGATAAACTCATCTGAAAAGTTCAAAATACAAAACATTTATAGAAAACGATAAAGGAAATTTTCAATGAGCTTTCTGAAACCCCCTTTAATAAATGATTTGAAAACAAAAAAACAATACAAGTGGCTCAGTTTACTTTTGCTAACATTTTAATAAAAGAAAATACAAATCAATGGTTACTTTCCAGCACCACTGCTCTGGAAGAGGGAGAGGGGCAAGGGAAAGAGTAAAGAATAGAAATGCTGGGTAAGTCTGTCAAGTAGTAGAGGTTTACACATTTCCCTCTGGCAACATTTCTAAAATACACACTTACTTGTATTCAGAAGATGTTCTAACTCTTCCTTGTTTAGAATAAGTGTTATGAATTACCAGTTCACAGTAACAAGGAAACCCAAGTGCTGGGAACGCAGTATAAGCAGGTAGAGGTGGGAATCAACCCCAGGAGTTGTCTTAGAGCTTTCAACCCATTAACAGCTTGCTTTTGAATAATCTGCTAAATGTTCATAAGGCAAAAGTATCAAACATGCATATAAATGACTCCTTGGTAGGTACCTCACAGTTACCTTTATATAAATTACAGAATAAAAAGTAGGAGTCACCCATTAAATAGTTATCGCTCTCTCAGAAAATATTTTTCTTCACAGGAAATATCAATTATAATCTTATTACTCTACAAGCTTGAAAACCTAACTGCAGAGGCAGTGAATTATTTAATATGGATCTCCAGCAAGAGTTTCGAACTCCCACCAAAGACCTTCCTTACATGAGTCATGGAAGAAGGTGGGGGGTAAATACTGATAGGATTGACCTGTAAGTAGTCGTTGAGTAGGGTTCCCTGGAATAACATCCTGACATGTATAAAATGAGCACTCTGAGAAGCAGAGGGGCTCTCACTACCGACAAGAGCCAGGAGTAGACAGCATCTGCTGACCCTGAGATCCCAGTGCACCTCCTGGATCCACATGGCAGGTATGCCTCCCTCAAGGAGCAGCAGCAGAACCTAGAATGGTGGACTACCCAAGTGATGGAGCAAACTGAGATGAGCGCATTTGTTCACAAGGCTGGCTTGCGGAGTGGGGTTGTCTCTGAGCACTTAACTGAGTTAAGTTGGATTTGCTGACCCATAGAAGTGGAGGTAAGTGGCTTTGGGCTGAGGCTTCCTGGAAGGAGGGGCCTCCAAGAATTTAAATCAGGAAGTTAGGGTTGCCGAAACAAAGAGCTTAACCTGAATGCCTTCAGGTGAGGGCTTACAGCATTTATAGCAGACCTGAAACTTTGTAACATATATCCTGGTAAACAACTACCCTGAGCATTTCTCATTGGGTGTTTAGCATCCTTAATAAGCCCTTCAATCATGAATTTGTCTGAGTTCTATGTAGCCATTGAAATGGATAATAGAATCTAGAGATGTGAAGTAGAGATTATTAATTAAGGCAACACATTGACAGAGTATTGAACATACCAACACGATGACACACTTTATGGTCAGCTTGCACCCAACCAGTCTATTTAATTTGCACCACGTCTATCAAAGAAATGTCAAGAGTATGCCATATGATTTTAAGGAAAATCTCTGCAAAGTTTACAGATTCTTCACCAAAATTTAATACCTTCTACTTTCATATAAATAAAATGGAATAGAGAAAAGAGTCTGATCCTCTAGACAGGGGTGTCAAACAGGTGGCCCACAGATGGCCCCTGAGATAGTTTTTTGTGGCCTGCAATGCTCTGAAATAAAATAAAAATAGAAAAATTGTTATGAAGAAAATAGCGCTTAGGGGAGATCGAGGCAATACCGTACACATAATTCCCTCATTAACCCTTTAATTACTGAACACAAATGTACACGTGGCCAGTGCCTTTCCTGGGGGCCTATGGACGTGTATAAACGCGCAGACTCAGTTCCGGCGCGTTGGGAGCAATATGTCTGCCACTCTCAGTGTCATGTAATGTAGATCCCAATAGTGAAAAGGGTAGAAGGAGCACTCTGGGTTGTGCTGTTATGAATCAGACCTAGTGGCAGCACTAGTTAACATTTTTAGAAGGAAGCCATTACGATTGTGCATCACATTTGTCAGCTGTCCAACATTGTGTTTTTTATTAGTTACTTTGTTATATTTTCCGGTCACAACATAAGAGGTAAGTGATAACTAGGAGGAGGAAAGCGCTGGCAAGTTTCGGGTAAAAGATGATAATTTTGTTTCATAAATACATTAAATTAAAAAAATGACTAAATAAAAGCAATTATATAGTGTTTTAATTATCCTATCCATATTCCCGAATCCTCACTTCAAAATATAAATTTAACAAAATTTGTAAATGTGATGTGGTCCGTGTGAATCTTGCCTGTTGCACCAAATGGCCTATGTTTTAATTGAATTTGACACCCCTCGTCTAGAAACATCACCAATTTTCTTCAATTTCTTAATGTTCTTCTATAATTATGACTAAGGATAAAGTAAAATGTTAAACATGGTTCCAATAAAATTCTAGGCAATGCATGCAAAGTGGATAAAATATATATACTCCCTGTAATAATGGTTCAATTACAAAAATGCAAATTTACAGGCTCAACCTAACCTGAAATACTAGCAAATACAAAAAAAAACAAAAAACATTTGATCAGGTGTTAAGACTAAAACATCCATATTTATAAATACTTTTCATGAATTTCATAGTTGTGCAATGGCTTTGCCCTATTCAGCTGGGTTTACTTGTTATGAAATTAGTTACTCATTGGTGACTAAAAATGCATTATATTTTGCTGTCATGCTAATCCTTAGCCATGATACCTTTGAAAGTGTTAAGACGATTAAATGTTCATACATTGTAAGGGAGTGCATCATATTTATAGGACGAACAACCTGTAACTGTTGTTATTCTACTGCAACCAGAGGTCATCAAATATCCTAAGATCTGAGATAAAAACTGACAGGTTGTATTAAAAACTGACCAATTTCATCAATACATAATTCTAATTTCAGGAGCTAGACCCTGTTCAGAGATTAATTATTCTGAAAATTCTTAACAATTTTTTGCAATTCCAAATACTGTGAACTTCAAGCTGTACCAAAAAAGTTGCCAAGCATTAGAATCTCAATTCTGATTAAGGTAATTCACTTCTCTGGGACTCAGATTTATCACCGGTAAAATAAGAATCATTGCTGCAAAACAAAATTCAAGATCTTTTGACTTTTATCTGTGATATTGAGCTTTCTAGATGCTGTTCTTCCTCAACCTGAAATGAAATGCCTGTGAAATTCACATAGCATAATCAACAGCATCTGCTCGGAGTCCTTTTGCCTTTTAAAGTGAACATGGGGTAACGGTAGGGGCACATTAGGATACACCTTTAGACTCTAAATAATTCATTGAAAACATGGTCTTGATAATATTAATTAAGCATGAGATACGTACAACAGATCTCAATGTTTTTTTTTGCCATCATGATAGTGAAAGAAATTAGCTAAATTACTCACTTTACTTAGTCTTGATAACATGTAATAGCTTAACATAAAATTCTCCATTTTCTATTTATCAGAAAATCAGCTTTCCTTTAAGAGAGATTCATCCTATACGAAGAGGGGAGGCTTGTGCTATGCATAAAACAGGACTACTGAGGAAGTAGGTACCATTATACTCTTATACCACATGACCCTAGATTCTTTACATTTTATTTCCATAAACACACCCCCTGCTGTCTTCTAGCTCACTTCATACAACATCCTATAGCATTTCTCGTGCATACATCCTTTCCTTACATCTATTGCAGCTATTAGGAGTCGGGGGTTTACTAAAGCCTGAGGTCCTAATAGAATGGTGTAGGACAATGGATGTGCCATGAACTGCACACACAGAGTAAATACCAAGTATGTATTTCAATTTAGTTCCTATTAATTCTTAAAAACTGCTTCAATTTTTAAAATTCTTTTATGACTGAAGTATCATAATACTTTAAACTCCTATTCAGTAACAATTGATGGCTCTACACAGGAAATATACAAGTAGCACAACATGCACCCATTCCTCATTTAATGCCTTTGTTAGGCCCCAAGGAACAGGTCATTATGCAAAAACCAGTGTTATACAAACTAAGGATGACCACATCGGCCCCCAAAAGGAGGATGACCACATCATGGCATAACTTCCAAATGGCATCAATCCGTAACTGCCAAAGCACGAAGAATCATGGCCATCTAAGTTGATAAACAACCTTCGACCTCAGTCAGCTTTACTCTAACTCAGCATTTTGGCTTTCTTTACTGTCAGATGTACATGACTAATGCATAAAATAATCAGATATTTTATTATTGTCATAAATGTAATGTGTCAGATAAGGAAAGTTGTTAAGTATGGAGTAGGTATGCAAGTAATAGAATTATCATACTGTGATGACTACAGCTGTTATCTTCCCACTGGTAGAAATTAAAATAGGTCTTCGCTTTGTTTATGGTGACTTCTCTTGGATATAACAAACTGGAAACAGAAAAACAAAACAAAATATAATAAGGTTTTAAGTATCCTATGTTTACCAATTCTAGTCTGTGTTGGTGTTGGCAAAGAATAAGGAACATACCATGGACTTTCAGAAGAACCAACAAATCTGTCTTGGAAGTACAGCCAGAATGCAGAATGCTCCTTGGAAGCGAGGAAGGTGAGACATCGTCTCATGTACTTTGGACATGTTATCAGGAGGGACCAGTCCCTGGAGATGGACATCACGCTTGATAAAGTTGAGGGTCAGCAAAAAAAGAGGAAGACCCTCAATGAGATGGACTGACATAATGGTGGCTACAACAATGGGCTCAAACACGGCAATGGTTTTAAGGATGGTTCAAAACGGGGCAGTTGTACATGGGTCAATATGGGTCAGAACTGACTGACTGGCAGGCACCTAACATCATCATCCTTGGGTTGTGGTTCCATCCATGAATACATAGGAAGGAGGTAATAACGCAAGTGCTTCTTCTGTGACAAGTCTTACCATCAGGAATAAACACTAAAGAAGCATCTACACTAGAAAGGATGCGCACGCACTTGTGTGTGTGTGTGTGTGTGTGTGTGTGTGTGTGTGTGTGTGTGTCTCAAGTAGAATGGAAGAGAAGAGAGAGCACATGTAAGAGCACAGTTTAGTTTTAAAGACTAGACTAGTATAAATTTTTCATTGTTCCACTACTAAAGCATTCTACAAGGCTATTGATTACAATGCCAGGCATGCAAAGTCTCACTACTGAACAGGGTAAAGGCAAGTGCCACAGAAAGGTCAAACAACATGTTGTGACTTGGAGCAGAGAAAGAATGGTACAGATATCTAAATCAAACATATCACTCATTCCAAAAGTAACTGGCATTTGTAAACCGATACCCGAAAACATTGGAAATACGACCTCCCTTCAGGTAAGAATTCTTGCTGTAGCCAACTACTGGTTGTCATCAATTATATGCACGGTGACACAATCTATGAATAGTTCCTTTTTGGAAACTTCATGGGCAATTAGCATTTTCGAAATGGTGACGTTTCCTTGCCAAAAACTTTTCTTGCAGAAACCTCAGTATTCTGTAGACAGTGCACGCTAATGGGCTGACAACACCACTGGTTTTGCTGCTTTAGTAAAGAGTGAAGCTCTACGTGGTACTGTGACTCACTGCTTTCTTCAACAGTATCCACGACTCTACCATCAATTCAAAAAGAAATCTTATCTAAAGTTGTGAAAATATTCTGCTTCATGAGTGCCAAGCATTGAAGAATAACCCGTGCAAGAGGATTTGTCATGAAATCATGTGAAAGTTGCCAAATTCCTGGCAACCAAGACTTTCAGTCAAAGTCTTCCCAAGAAATTTTGTCAAGAAACTGGAGCAAATAAGAGAGGTTCATGGGTACACAAAGTTCACTGGCTTCAGAAGATAAATTCTACAGACAGGCACTACCACTAACTGCAAAATATACAAACCTTTAGAAAGACTTTAACTCTTCAACTTTTAAACAAAAATGTGGGTTTTATAATCCTAGCACTAATCATACACATCTTGCCAAAGAAATGATCTCATTAACTTGAAAGCAAAGAAAATTATGTAACAAAATTTTATCTCAAGAGTCTTAAGGATTCCATTTGTTCTTTCATTCTTTTATGACGGGGTTTTTAGCACTTACTTTTACCAAACACAAAGCTGAAATTGATTATCAAAGAGGACATAAAAGTTGCCAAGTCAAAGATAACAAATACTTTCAACTTGCCGTTTCCCATGTTAAGTAATACAAGCCTTTTCACTACCCTATTTCCCCAAAAATAAGACAGTGTCATATTAATTTTTGCTCCCAAAGATGCGCTAGGTCTTACTTTCGGGGGATGTCTTATTTTTCCATGAAGAAGAATAAGGTACACATTTATTGTTTATTGTTTTAGTTAAAGAGACCTCGCACTTCCTGTCTGCTCCGGCTGCGCTGCAGCCAACAGTGAGCTGCGTGGTGGTGCCCCGCTGCTACAGTCCAGAGTTAACCGTAGCTTCAGGGAGCCTTATTTTCTGGGGGATGCCTTAGATTTCAGCGAGAGGCAAAACTAAGTAGGTCTTATTTTCGAGGGATGTCTTACTTTCGGGGAAACAGGGTATAATTTACTATGATTCAAAACTAAAGCTTAATTTTGATTAATTTGTACCACTTAAGGTTCATTCATTGTTTTCAGGTAGTGGCCACAGGTACATGCAGGAAGAAAGCATGAAATATAATTTTTAGGAAGGCTGCTTTTATATTTAAATAAAGTATTAATTCTCAGTAATTCTCAATAACAATTAAAAGTAAGAACTATATCCAAAATTAAATGTTCATGTCCAACATGCACATTTTTTGTTCACTTTTTGGTGGGGAAGCATTTATAGCTTTCAATCAATTTTTCAATGGTACATAACACAAATCTAATGTTCTGGTTCCACATTATTAAACTCTTCTATTTTGATTTTTAAATATATATTACCAGATTCATTTTCCACTACCACAATGTCTGCTTCTCATTAATCCTGTTTTAATTTCTACCAAAGCTTCTAGCACTGTGGTTTTATGGTTTAAAAAAACAAAACAAAACTTTTATCGGGGGCGCTTACATCTCATCACAATCCATACATTCCTCCAGTGTGTCAAGTAAATTTGCACATATGCCGCCATAATCATTTTCAAAGCATCCTCTTTCTACTTGAGCCCCTGATATCAGCTCCCCATTTCTTCGTCCTTCCCTCCCTCACAAACCCTTGGTAAGTTATAGATTATTTCCATACCTTACATCGTCCTCCATCACCCCTCACCCACTTTTCCGTTATTTGTTCCCCTGGGAGGAGGTTCTAGGTTGATCCTTGTGATCGATTCCCCTTCTCCTCCCACCCTCCCCTAATCCTCCTGGTATCTCTACTCTCCTTGTTGGACCTGAGGGGTTTATCTATCCTGGATTCCCTGTGTTCTGGGCTCTTATCTGTAGCAGTGTGCATGCTCTGGTCTAATCTGATTTGTAAGGTAGAATTGAGGTCATGATAGTGGGGTGAAGGAAGCACCAAAGTGCTAGAGGAAACTTGTGTGTTTCATCTGTGTAATACTGCACTCTGACTGGCTCATCTCTTCCCTGTGACCCCTCTGTGAAGGCATGTCCAACTGTCTACAGATGGGCATTGGGTCTCTACTCCATGTAACTCCCACCCCCCATTCATCTTGGGTATGGTTTTATTCTGGGTCTTAGATGCCTGATACCTGATCCCATCGACACCTCATGATCACACAGCCTGTTGTGCTTCTTCCATGTGGACTTGTTGCTTCTGAGCTAGATGGCCGCTTGTTTATCTTCAAACCTTCAAGACCCCAAACACTCTATCTTAGACGGGCACCATCAGCTTTCTTCACCACATTTGCTTATGCACCCATTTTGTCTTCAGCGACCGTATAGGGAAGGTGAGCATCACAGAATGCCAGCTTGTTAGAAAAAAGTGTTCTTGTGTTAAAGGAGTACTTTAACACATATCTAACACAAAGCTGAGGACCAGTGTCCATCTTCTAGCACTGTGTTTTAATTGATTACCCCAGGGTCTTCACAGTATAGAGAAATGTAAGGTAAACTCATAATTTTCAACACCAAAATTATGCACTAATAAAAAACTCAATTTTGTAAACTATCATCAGGAAACTGCATTTTGATATCCTCAAGAAGGATTTTTTAAATTCATAAAGACCAATTTAAAAAGTTAGAAAATAAGAGATGTAGCAGGAGTAAAGGATCCAGGAACCAATGCAACTATACAGTTCAAACAAATGGAGATGATCATCTTTATAACCGTTTGGAAGTTAAAAGAAAAAAGTAGCTCCTGATTATCTTAATTATTAAAATTACGACAAATCAGTCTCATAAAGTTGTGATGTCTCCTTTTCTGGGGTTCTCGAAGTCTTTCCATCTGTCTGGAATGGATTGGGAGACAGAGAAATGAACAAAGTCTCTCTGTATTGAATGCTAATTAACATGTTCTACCATACTCACCATTCAAAGTAATATTCCATAAAAACCACTAGAAAGCACTCCCAAGAGTTGCCTGCTGTTTCCAAATGTACTACAAAAACTATTCATTCATTCTCCGAATAAGTTGAACTTTTAATTAAGCTTAATCATAACTATATACATATTCATACCACAAAATAATCTTCATACATTATGAGAGATCAAACTTTACTAAGTAGTTATACAAAGGCACTCTCAGCTTACTCTGAAATACCAAGCTTAAGTTGACTGAAGTGCTGCTTTTTCAAATGCTTTGTAAGGGTTTTATGAGGAAAAGTCTGCAATATTGTTAATGGGCAAGATGTGTTAACATGATATGAAAATGCTAGAATTAACAGAAAAATTGAATGACTCAAGTCATATGCTCATATAGCAGTCACGGTAGTGGCATATTTTAAAACTCACAAGATAAAAATAAGAGTTAGCAAGCCCCGCTCCATCCCGCAACCCCTTCTCCCCCCGGATTTGTCCAATAAGTGTAGGTTCTCTGACAAGGAGAACAAAACCCACCAGTACACCTTACCTTTTTGTCTCTGGTCCTTACTTCCCCATAAAAATCTAGGGCCTCTTGTGCCTTTAAAAATTTGCCCCGATGTAGCAAATATGCACAAATCATTACACCAGTTCGTCCCTTTCCAGCTTTACAGTGAATTGCTGCAACATGATTGTCATCTTCACTTAGCCATTGGTCAAGATCTTCGCAAAAGGGTTTGATAAGCTCTAGCTGTGGTGGGTTATGGTCTTCAAAAGGATACTGTGCAACTGTGGTAAAAACAAAAGCACACAATTAGAAACAATAAAATCTCTGCGTTCATTAAAAGTAGGTTAACGTTAGAAATGTCGCATATAAATGATAGATATAAACAGAATTCCAGAGCTATGACACAATTTATTACCTGACAGGTTTCTAATGTTTTAATAAAAAAAAAAAAGATCTCTCAACTTTTAAATGTATCCAGCAAAAAGGGAGGCCAAGCATTATTTTACCAACAGTTTGCTGAGGAAACTGCAGTGCAAAAGAGAACCTACCAGGTCACAACAACGGAAAGGCTGAACTGGACCCCAAAACAAAGGTTACACAGGACCCCTGTCAAGGTCCTCTGACCTCGCAATTTCTAATTAAAAGGAGCATTAATACTAGCAATACTGCATCACCGTGGTAACAAAACATACTTCCCGAACAGAATAAACAGAACCCATAGTAGAAAGGACTACATTTTACACTTCATAAAAGTGAAAGTTCAATCTAATATTTAAAGGTAGTCTTACAAATGTTAGTGTTGTCCAGATGTAACTTAGGAAAAGGCTATTATAATTCATTACATAAAGCATACAATTGTATTAAAGTTTATCAAATGAAGTTTCCGGTCTTTTCAAAAGAATTATTAAGACCGAAAACTTCTCTGCCCTCGAGTCAGAGTTCAATTGTTTCTTGTTGTTTGTTTTTGTCCAGAAATAGGATTTGATAGATATCACCATCCATTTCATCTTATTGGTTTCTACCTTGGTTCTATCCTATTAAGAAATTTAAAACTGTGATATATTTCCAATGTACTAAATTTTCTCTACCATCTAACTATGTGAAAAGTAGGTCTTTCAACCAAGTCACTCATAAAGTGGTGCAAGATACAACAATTAAGTCCTGCGGTGTACCAGGAGCTTCCTCAGAAGACGACGATCACCCTTCAAGTCACCGGCGCGAGTGCACTTCCTCCATCTGCCTAACTAACACTACTAGCCTATCTTCATTTCCCCAGTGGCACACAAATCTGTTACGTGCCTACTTAAAAAGCTAAATAAACTTCTATGTTTGCCTCTTCAACTGTCACCTAAATCCACCAAGACACATTTCAGTTAACCCACAATGACTTCCATTGTTAGTGTTTCTGAATTCTCAAACGTCTATTCTAGATTTTCAAGAACAATCCATTTGTAGCTCATGAAATCCATTTCCCCACCTTTTTGACCACCTGTCATGCAACTCTCTATTGTGTCATGGCTCAAGTGATTCCATAAATACAACTCATTGTGTGGGCACTGAGAAAGAGATTATCCATGCCTGGAGAGTAGCTCTTTATCATGCTGTTCACCCATATTTGTTATACTCTTTCTACCTTTTAGGTCATTCTCTTTGATAAAGGAGAATTGAGTAGCTCTGCTTTCTCCTAATAATCCATTAGTATTATAGTAACTGCCTCAACAGTCGCACAGTCACCCGCTTCCTTATCCTGGTCTTATTCTAGATTTAGCATATTCTTCACGGAGCTCTTCCTGACATTACTGATATGTTTATTTGCTACTCGTTAGCTAGATAGAGCACAGCACAGGTTCAAATTAAAATTAAACTTTTTTGCTCCCTAATAAACAATCATCCTCAAGATGTATCTTTACCTTGCTTAATACTCTAGACTGTTTATTACAACTATGACAGTAAGATTTTTTTAAGACTTTTGATTTTAAACTATACAACATAATGCAACATATTTAGACCTACCTCTGCAGTTAAATTTGGCGGTGTCATAATGTCTTTCAGCACATCTAAAAGAAAAGTTTAAATGTTGACATAAAGTTAGTTTTTCCATTTCAAAAAATATATATAGCATAGTAGCATACATTTCCTGGACATTTACAATGTGTCAGGCATTGTGTTAAGTGCTTTCCATTCATTTGTAATTTATTTCACAAGTATAAACAACAGATTAGAATGATTTTCACCTAAGAGTCAAATATGCACAGTTCTCAAACTATTCCTTAAAAAGAGGAGTGTTAAGAGTAAAAGACTAAGGACAAAGGAAGAATACAGAACATACTGAGTAATACTAATATACCAGGATACAATGCTTAAGCCAAAGAATAATAAGTAAAATCAACACAGAACTAGTATGTAACATGCTGACTTAGCATAACTAGATCATTCTAAAATTTGTCATTTTAGTAGTAATATGCCTACAATTATCCACGAACATGCTCATGATTATTTAATAAACTATGTTTACACACATTAATGCCTCAGTAGCATCTTAGGGATTCCAACTACTAACCAAACCAGATTTGTAAAAATGTTTTTAAGATTAAAAAAAAAATCAGCATTTTAAAACAAACATGGGTACATAGCCCCTTGGCCACAACTCTTAAAACCCAAATCGTTCCAAATGTCTAAACATTTCCCTTAAATTACAGCAAATTCAATTGCAGTTGAATTGGAGCTGATAAGACTGTATGCAACCCTTACTTAAGACACAAGCGTGAAAAGTTGTACTTCTTTCTAGGTACTGTCTCAACTCGGACTATTGTGGTAAATGTCATACATTACACGTATAAGCTTCCACATTATCTTTCTAAAAACTAAAATATTCTCAATGTTGAAACACAACAGACCTGAAGAGTTTCAAATAAGAGACTATGTCCTGAAATACAATGCAGAAACCCTGAAAACACCTAGATCGTTTCTCTACTTTAAAGAGTTTCAAACCAAATTCACATGAAAGTTAAACTATTTACAATCAAGTTGCCAGTCACTAAAATAAACTCAGGAAAGCACTCAAAACAAAGCTTTGCCTTTATAGTTTATTGAGTTTTACTACAGAGAAAATGTACTTAATAATGACATATGCATTTCTACAGACTTGTTAAAGACTTCATGTTTACTGCTAAGAAAGCTAGGCAGGTAGGAACAAGAGAACTGACCAAGTAGACAGTCACATCTTACACTTTCACTGGAATACATCACAGAGGAGATGTGGTCATTAGCAATGAATCCACAATGAAGTATTTTATAAGGAATCAAGCAAAGATAAAGCACAAGATGTAAGGGGAGCATAGGACTAAAACAGAAAATAAGCATTTTGAGTTTCAATTCTCTAAAGTTCCCAAGCTTTCTCAGGAAGTCCAAGTGTTCGATTTGGCAAGAATTCCTTAAAAGCTCCTTTATGAACTTATTTTTGGATTACTGGTAAAAGACAGAATAACAGAACATGAAGATAAATTAAAATGTAAACTCAGAAACCCAGAGCCAGTTCTATCCTGTCCTATAGGGCTGCAATGAGTTAGAATCAATTTGATGGCAATTAAGTTTGGTTTTTTTGTTTGAAATGTCTACTAGACATGTTACATAGCTTATTAGCGAGTTCTTATGTGTTTTCTTTCATCCTACAGGCATCTGGCAATAGTTACTATCACCTGCATTTTATAGTTGAGGAAGCTAGGATTTTGAAAATCATTAACCAAGTTGCCCATACCCCCATTTTTTAAACAAATGGAAGAGGCAAGGCTGAAGCCCAGGGTTTGACTACAGTTAACTTCTTCCACTATTGCTCTACACATTCACATAAAAGTAGGTTTTTAAAATTTTAAAGGTTATAACAATTGGGGAAGTTTCCAGAAAAGGGAGACTTCCATAGACTCAGCTAGGCAGGTAGATTTCTTCTTTACTTTCTTCATGAAGTAATCTCTATCTTATTAAAAGAACAAAAACAAAAAAATATAAATCAATTAATCCAAAGCAGCTAAAGGTGTGTGATAGGAATCCTGGTGGCATAGCAGGTTACACATTGGGGCTGCTAACCACAATGTCAGCAGTTTGAAACCACAACCACACAAAGGGGAAAAGTTGAGGCTTTCTACTCCCATAGAGGTTTACAGGGTCAGAAACCCACAGGGAATATGGCAGTGCGTGAGTGAGTTAAGTGAAAGGTTTATCACAGAATTATGGAGTTAAAAGTCAAATAAAATATAAGACAAAATACTTGAAAGTAAAAATTAGTACTCAAGACAACTTATGTTTCTCACAAACAACACACACACGCACACCACACACACCCTCAATTTGACCATCACAGACTACTTCTATAAGGGAAACACTGTTACACTCACAAGCTTCTTGCATCCTATCCTTTCCGCTTGAAATGCCATTTCTCATCATCTTTGGTCTTGGGGTCAACCCCTACGGATTCTTTTTGACCCTGTCAAATATCTCTTTCCTTTACAAAACCTTCTCTATTCCCTTGGGTACAATTAATATTTTTATTATGTTCTTCAATACAAGAGTTATAGCTCTTTAATACTTTGTCATTCATTAGACTACAAGCTAGTTGAGGATAAAAACGATGTCTGAAGTCACTTCTGCACCCCAGGATGCTTTACAATGTATAGCAGGCAGGTGTTTGCTCCTTTATGCATCAGAGTAAACTGGTGAAAAATCATTTTATTAAAGCAAAAACCTGAAATCGATTGCCATCAAGTTAATTTTGACTCATAGCAACCCCATGTGTGCAGAACAGAACTGTACTCCAGTAGGCCTTTGTTCTGAGGGTCCTGTAAACCAAGAGCTTTCTGCCAGAGTCAATGCTGACTCATAGTGACCCTAGAGGACAGAGTAGAACTATCCGTGTGAGTTTCTGAGACTGTCACTCTGGACGGGACTAGAAAGTCCCCTCTTTCCCTCATGGAGTGGCAAGATGTTTTCAACTGCTGATCTTCATTTAGCAGCCCAACACATAACCTCTACCCAACCAGGATCCCTGATGATCCAGAGAACAAAGTCCTCTAAGTCGGTGCAAATAATTGGTTAATTTTTCAGTTAGTAGGCCAGTGATTAACCATTTGCACCAACCATAGACTCCAGTAAACAGTTTTTGTTGGATGCCATAGAATTTATTCAGATTAACATATGACCTTAAAGCAGTAGGTTCTTCCTCTAGACAGAAATCTATGGGAGTTGAGGCCAAGCCTTTTCAAACTGCAGACCTTCAGTTAGCAGCTAGATGCTTAACTATTGTACCACCAGAGCTCTTGAAAGCTTAGTTATAACAGCCAGCATTGCTGGCTATCTACTCCCAGTACTTCTGAAGTCTCACAATAGAAAGGTAACTAAAGATAAAAAAGCTAATCTTTCCTCCTTTCTCTTGAAGATTTAAATGCCCATGGAAGGCAGAAAACAATCTTATTCTTACTTTTTATAAGTGAATGCTACAGAAAACTACAGCAATTAGTATATATAACTACATGAAAATAAAGGCCAAGTAAAAATAAATAAATTATGTGACATTATTTAACAACAGCAAGAGGTTAGGAAAAGGGTCAATGTTTGATGTAGGAAAAATAGTCTTTGAGGCCAAAAATGGTATTTTTCTTTCTTTTCTTTTCATATCTCTACTCTCAAAGTCAAAAGAAGAGATTAAGTCACTAAGCCGAATCAAGTAAGTAATCTTTGCAACCCTGTCACATACAAGAGAAACAACCAATTCAACACTTTTGGGTAACTTACTTATTTTATATACCGTTAGAGAATATCCTAAGAGCTCAATCAACTGATGTTAAGAGACACAAAATAAACAAAATTACATCCACTTTGGAGCCTACCTCCAAGGAAGATGCTATTAATGATTTAATAGAAATTCTGCTGTGAATTACACTTCCAATTATCACGTGGCTTTGGCTCAGATAGCCTGTGTGCCAAGTCGTTTTAAGCAGATCAAGTAACATGAATCAATGCCAACATTGTTTTACTTCATCACTGCACTTTCTAACAATTCTAACAATATTCTGACTTTTATTCTGTTAAAATGCATCTTTATCTCTACCTCACTTTAATAAGGAAGTGGCTTTTACTTAATAGCTATTTTATTAGATATTTGCAAGCACACAAATAAAAAACATACTTACAGATTGTATATCTTGTAATGGTTTTTATGCTTTGAATCCAAAAACCTTAAAATAAAAACAAACAAAAAAGCCACCATTAACAAATTAAGCTAACATTTGACATTTACATTATTACTGAGAATAAAAAAGACAGATTCTATTTCTCCTAATTTCAGATAGCATTAAATAAATCCCCATAAACAGTCTCTCTCTGGGTTTAAACTAGCAATTACATTATTCTGAAATACTAATTACATCACACAGATTTATACAATCTGAAATAAAGCAAGGGCTTTTTGTAGAATGAATATTCATAATCTTCTGTCTCCCACCTAACAAAATCAGACTGAATCTTCAATAATCATGTCCTTAAAAGAGGCAGCACTACAATTTAGTTCAAATTTACCTGGTTCATACAGATTTCCAAGAAACAGTTTCATGTAATCAAGTGCTCTTAAAAGTAATCCTTAGGGGACCCTAAGTTAATGTGATAGTTAATGAAAAAATTGGAAATGGGTAGCAGTAACAGTTGTTGCAATACATGTCACTGAACTTTACATATTAAAAAAATGTTGAAACAGCAAAATGCTTTTTAATATATTTATATCATTTGGAATCAAATTGACATCATCTTTTTTAAAACATCATTTTATTGGCGGCTCATAAAGCTCTTATCACAAATCCATACATCATTTGTACATTCATTGCCACCATCATTTTCAAAACAATTTCTTTCTACTTGAGTTCTTGGTGTCAACTCCTTTTTTTGCTCCCCCCCCCCCAACAAACCCTTGATAATTTATAAATTATTATTTTTTTCATGTCTTACACCAGGGGTTCTCAACCTTCCTAATTCCACAACCCTTTAATACAGTTCCTCATGTTGTGGTGACGCCCCCAATCATAAAATTATTTTCATTGCCACTTTATAACTGTAATTTTGCTACTGTTATGAATTGGGCAAGCCTTGTGAAAGGGTCCTTCGACCCCCCAGGTTGAGAACTGCTGTCTTACACTGACTGATGTCTCCCTGTGCCCACTTTTCTGTTGTCCATGCCTCAGGAGTTGGGGGGGGGGGGGTTAATATGTAGATCATTGTGATCAGTTCCCCCTTTCTCCTCCGCAGACATCATCTCTTTTAATTGGCAATACTAGCACTAGAAAATAATGAGAGCAAAACATTCTGACTTGACTTTGAGGTAAAATTATTCCCACCCATGAATTATGTACCAAAACAAGACTGCAAATTTAAAATGTATAATAAAAGGAATTTCGAAATAAGTAAAGTTTTAGACACGTCTATCTCCTATATACTCTCTATGGGAACTAGAATAAAGTATGGTCAATCAATATGGGAGGCGAAAATCATGAAAGAAAATGACAGGTCTCAGGAACTGAGAAAATCCACCTCAAGCGAAAGAAACAGAGAATTCCCAAAATGATGGTGAAGGAGAGCCTCAAGCACACAACTGTACACCAAGCCAAGGAGAACAGCTAATGCAGATTAGGACAAATCCGAAGGATCCAATGGAATGTAAAACTGAATTAATACCTAATATAAACATTTGAAAAGAGATTTATATAACTGAGGGGAATTTGGAGGGTGAGTAAGGTTTACAAACATGTAAAACAAGGGAGTGAGAAGATGGTTTTACCCCATGGAAAACAAAATATATAGGAATAAAATATAGGAAAAATAATCTTAATATATTACCTATCACACTAACTGCGAATAAGCAAAATTATAACTAATTTTAAAGGAGAGGACCTCTGCAAACGTATGTGGTGACAGATGAAAATCAAGAGACCATAAAATTGGATGTGAAAAATTATGTTAAACAGTAACATAAGCAGTTCCTATGACATTTGTCATTATTATTTGTGTCACATTGCAGTTGTTACTCGGATAATGATGGTTCAGTAATAGAATTTTTCACTACCCCTGAGGGAGGCTAGAGTTTGGTTTCTGTCCATGTACCTCATACACAGTCACCACCATTACATGTCAGTGGAAGTCTGCTTATTGCTATGATTCTGAATGGGTTTCAAAGGAGCTTCCAGATTAGGATAAACTAGTGTGGTAGTTACATAATTTCATATCAACTTGATACATAGTGTAGAGGTGGAGTCTGGCCTGTCAGTCAGGTGACCACCTGGCAATGCCTCCTTGTGGGCGTGGCCTTCTCTTGAGGATTTTGGAAACTTCCCCTCTCTGCCTTCAGCTTCCAGGTCTCCCTGTTGACAAGGCACGGGGAGACCTGCGAGAGCCTCCCTCTCTCTGCTTCACCTTTCTGTTGAAGAGCCACACACAAGAGAGCTGAAGGTGCCACAGGGCGACAAGAACCAGCACTGAGATGTTTCCACCACCATTGGATCCACAAGACTCTGTTTGCACTGGCCTGTGATCTTCCTACATTCTGCATCATTGCCATGTGATTGCATGAGTCTGAAGAAAGATTTATGGGGTAGTATTGGACTTATGAGCTAATATCAGACATATAGACTTGATCTGGACTGGGCTAGAATGTTATCCTAATATACAATTACTCTTTGGTATAAAGCTCATTCTTATACACTGAAGAGTATCTCTTCTCTGGATTTGTCAAAGCAGCCTAACACAACTAGAATGAAAGAACTGGCAATCTACCTCCCCAAATCAGCCAAAACCTTGTAGATCACAACAATCCAGTAGTGTTATATATGAGGTCACCAAAAGTTGGGCGGTCAACTCAATAGTAACTAACACGCTACAAAATTAAGGCAGTCAATAGATCTGTCCCTGTAGTTTGTTATTTATTATATTAATATTATTATATCGAAGATTTGCTATTTCAATATTTTCATAGCTATTCTAATCAAAATTAGTACTTCTCATATAATTAAGATCATATGCATCTCACAACACTCTAAAAAAAGGTGTATAAAAAAAAGTTTCACCAGACTGCCAAACAGGTATGTGGTACAAAAAAGTCCAGCCAATAGTTCAACTCAATAGCTGCTGGTTCCTGGCAATAGGCAGCAGCATTTACCACAGAGCTAAGTGAAAATGCCTTCAGATGATTCATCTCCCAACTGCTAATGCCACCGAGTCGCTCCAAGTGAGGTCTCATTCAGGAAGCAGAGCCAAGCTATCTCCACTAAATACTGACCCACTGAATCTATAAAAGTACAATAAAGTAGTTGTTCTATGCCATATTTCCACAAGAGTGATTTGTTAAGCAGAAACCATAAGTAGAATATAAAGGTTATAAACTTGAGAACAGATAAACAGAAATTCATTAATCTAAAGAGTGATGAAAAATTGGGGGGGGAAGCTCTTCAATGACTGTGAAACAGTACTAATCAGTTTATAATTTACATAATTGGAATTCCAGAAGGAAAAGTAAAATGGGAGAAAAAGAAAAAAACATTTTTTAAAAGCTATCACAGCCAGAATTTCCCAAACATGGTATAAATCATCAATTACTAGCAGCTCAAAGAACATCAAGTAAAATAAAGCTTGAAGTTATCACCACCAGGCATTAACACAAACAAGCTACTGACAACCCAAGATATAAAACTATGTAAGCTAAAGCTAGTTTAACCTGCAAATCAATCTGGTATGCATTGTTCAACTCTTAATTATAAAGATTACATATGTCGGGTGGGTGAAGGGAGACGCCGGGCAGTGTAATATAAGATATAATAATAATTTATAAATTATCAAGGGTGCATGGGGGAGAGGGGAGGAGGAAGGGAGAGGGAGGGGAAAAAAGGAAAATGAGCCGATTCCGGGAACCCAAGAGGAAAGCGAATTTTGGGAATAATGAGGGCAACATATGTATAGATGTGCTTTACACAATTGATGTATGTATTGTGATGAATTGTATAAGCCCCAATAAATTGATTTAAAAACAAACAAACAAACAAAAAAGATTACATATGTCAATAGCAAAACTGGCTGCTGTAACATAAAACTGTGCTACTGAACTCATTGGAACTAATTCTCTGAACCAATAAGTTTGGCTTAAAGCAATGCTTTTGTGGGAGGTGGGAGGATGAAAAGGAGAGATAATAAATGGGAGGAAAGCCGGACACAGGGTGAGCTTTATACGAAGTCTAAAAGGCTTCAGCAATTCAGTCATTATTTTAGTGAAGCTAATGTGGTGGGTCCAAAAACCCATCACTGGAAAGGGACATTACACTTAGAAGTAGAGGGGCAGCAAAACCAAGAAAGACCCTTGACCAGACGAATTGACACAATGACTACAACAATGGCTCAAACATAGCAATAGTGAGGACGGCACAAGACGGGGAGTGTTCCATTCTGTTGCACAAGGGGTTGCAATGAGTTGGAACTGGCTCTCTGGTATCTAACAACGTGGTGGTCCAGGGTTTGATCTTCTACCTTGTCAAGTTGGACCAGACTATGAGCATACAGTGGTGCTACTTCTCAAGAACAGACTCAAATTGATGTGCAACTATAATCACCATAATGGCAATTTATTAAATTATTTGAAAATTTTAAATGTCACAGGGACTAAAATATCCATGTCTGCGTGGCTAGGTCACGTCACACCATCGGCATCCCTGCTAGGAGTGAAGTCAGAATGCTGTTGGGTATAACTGTGGTGTCAAGCAAGAGCTGTCTTTTGAATGAAGCATTTTTCCTAACTAACCAACACATTCTGAAGTTTCTATCTCCACAGTGGGAATGTTCTTTCCAAAAACATCTGAAGCTCATTGGCTAAGGCTTCTTTTCCCTGGAGTGTGTGTTTTCCTGTTTCAGCAGCTCAACAATCCTCCTTTCCACTAAAACACTATGGCAGCCGTTCTCAACCTGTGGGTGGCGACCCCTTTGGGGCTTAAAGGACCCCTTCACAGGGGTCGCCCAATTCCTAACAGTAGCAACATTACAGTTAAAAGAATAATTTTATGTTTGGGGGTCACCACAACATAAGGAACTGTATTAAAGGGTCACTGCATCAGTAAGGTTGAGAACCACTGCTCTATGGAAAGAAACTCAACTTACTCTGCCAGGTTAAATTCAATCTCATTTGAAGATCTGTATGTCACTCTGTTCCTGTGAGGCATATGAACTACTATATCTCTGCTTGACAGTAGCGTGTATCCATTCTAATGTCTGTTATTTCAAGGTGATCACATTATTAAGTTCTTGAGAAACTGATAAAAATTCATTCATCAAATAATTAAGCACTTGCTATATGACAAACAATGGTGCTCCGGTGGCTTATTGATTAAGTAGGTTCAAGCCCACCAGCCACTTCAAAGGAAAAAGATTAGGCAGCAGAGAAATGAAGTCCCCAGGGATAGATGTGGGGCCAAGGCATGGTGCCCCATCAGACTTGACTGGAAAGCACTCGTGAAGGACAACAAATAAACCCTGAACTATTTATAGGTGTTTTTTTGGTCTTGTTGTTGTAGCTACTGTTTTACTTTCTGTTGTTGCTTTGTTGTATTCAGTCTTGTGATGGTACATAGCATGTCTACCTGGAAGGGCTAGGTGGGATAAACAAGCCAGAAGAGAGAACAACGGGACAACAGTTCCAGGAGGACATGGAAGAAGGGGAGGCAGGGGAAAGGAAGTGGGTGCTAACAAACCCAAGGACAAAGAAACAGCAAGTGATCCAAAATCAATGGCAAAGAGGGTGTAAGAGGTCTGGCAGGGCTGGATCAAGGGCAACATAACCGAGAGGAATTCCTAAAACACAAATGAAGTCTGAACATGATAGGGGGACAAAGAAATAGAGAAAAGAACTAGGAGGCAAAGGGTAGTCATAGAGATCTAAATACAGGCATATACAGATGTAAATATATTTATATATCACGAGAGGGAAATAGATCTATGTACATATATTTATAGGTTTAGTATTAAGGAAACAGATGGACAGTGGGCCCCTGCTCAAGTATTCCCTCAACACAAGAACACTTTGCTCTAACAATTCGGCAGTCTGAGATGCTCACCTTCCTGGCATGATCACTGAAGACAATAGGTGCAAAAGCAAATGTGGTAAAGAAAGCTGATGGTGTCTGGCTATCAAAGATATAGCATCTGGGGTCTTAAAGGCTTGAAGATAAACAGGTGGTCATCTAGCTAAGAAACAACAAAGCCCACATGGAAGAAGCATACCAGCCTGCCCGACACGATCGCTGAAGACAAAGTGGGTTCATAAGCAAATGCAGTGAAAAAATTGATGGTGCCCGGCTGTCAAAAGATATAGAATCTGGGGTCCTATACGCCCAAAGATAAATAAGGGCCATCTAACTGACTAAGCTCACATGGATGAAGCATACCAGCCTGTGAGATCACAAAGCGTTGAAAGGACCAGGTATCGGGCATCAAAGACCAAAAAAAAAAATCATAGCATTGTGAATGAGGGTGAGTGGGGACCCAGAGGGCCATCTGTGGGAAATTGGACATCCCCTTGCAGAAGGGCTGCGGGGAGGAGACGAGTCAGTCAGGGTGCAGTGTAGTAATGATGAAACATACAATTTTCCTCTAGTTCTTGAATGTTTCCCCCCGCCCCCCACTATCATGATCCCAATTTTACCTTACAAATCCGGCTAGACCGGAGGATGTACACTGGCACAGATAGGAACTGGAAACACAGGGAATCCAGAACAGATGAATCCCTCAGGACCAGTGGTGAGAGTGGGGATACCAGGAGAGTGGAGGGAAGGTGAGGGAGAAAGGGGGAACAGATTACAAGGATCTACATATAACCTCCTCCCTGGGGGAAAGACAGTGGAGAAGTGGGTGAAGGGAGACGTCGGATGGTGTAAGATATGACAAAATAATAATTTATAAATTATCAAGGGTTCATGGGCGAGGGGGAAGCACGGAGGGAGGGGAAAATGAGGAGTTGATACCAAGAGCTCAAGTAGAAAGCAAATGTTTTGAAAATGATGAGGACAACGTGTACGAATGTGCTTGAGCCAATGGATGGATGGATGGATGGATGGATGGATGGTCTTGAGTTGCCTGGGCCCCCAATAAAATGATTAAAAAAATAAAATTGTCTGTTTCTCCAAGGAGAAATTATATGCTTTCACCCACATGTAAGAAGAGTTTCTACTGCTCTACATCCTTGCCAACCAGTGTTAGGGCACATTACAAAAAACATGAGCAAACTTTCTTTGGTGATGCAAAAAATCTAAATCCTGATTGCAGTAATGTGCATTTGTCAAAATCATTCAAATATACCCCTAATATAAATATATTCTACTGTACATAAAGTGTACATCATAAAGTTAATTTTTAATGACTAGCTGCTAATTTATGAATTATTGTTAACTTAAAAAATATAACCCCCTTCAAAAAAATCTCAAGTTATTTTTGATTAATACCAGAAGTCAGCAATAAGAGAATTATAGCGCCTTCAAGAATTAGAACTTTTCTTAGAAATAACTGTCTCAAAGAGCACTAACCATTAAAACATTGAAAACTTCCTGCAATGGTAAAAATGTTTGGTTTCTGCTGCCCACTACAGTAGCCATTATTCAGTCACATGTGGTGCTATTGAGCATCTGAATGCAGAAGTACAACAGTGATTTTATTTTAAAGTTATTATACTAATTTAAATTTCATCTCAAATAGTTACCTTTAGCTAGCTAGTAGATTCCATACTACATAGCACAGGTCTAGAAGATGTGTACTTAAGAAAAACCCACTGGAACACAATACACATGCCTCCCAGTTATCGTGCAGAAACACAACAGAGGAAATACACAGTAATAGTTGGAGACTTCAAAACTCTCAATACATGTACAAAAATATGTATTTTCAACTACATGCAGTTTTCTTACCAATTCTTGAAATGCTAGGTTAATTTTACTTTATTAGCAGGCTAATAAACCAGGGAACTACAGTGCTAGACATATTTCTAACCAAAAATCAGAAACAAATTTGATTGGAAATGCCAGGAAACAGGGAGAAAGTGTTCATATAATTTTAGAGTTCACGTCAGACAAGGAAGGAAATACTGGCACAGTTAGATATGATAAAGATCAGTAAAATGAATTTCAAAAGTTTCATTTAAACAACAAGCTATGAATTCATAACTCAAAATTTGAAAAAGAAAAACTATTAAAAAGGCTTTTAAAAACCAAAATGCTATATAAACAATTACAAATGATAATTTTTAAAAAGACAAAGGAAGAAAAACAAAATTTATCTTAGAATACCAACATAGAAAAAAGGAAAAAAAAATCAACATAGATGTACAGAGAGTAAATCCATATAGTTCAGAATTATAATGCATAAAAGCCAGATATACAGGAAAATAATGACAGATTAATATAAAAGAGTAGTGTATCAAAAGGAATACAATAAAGGTAAAGACAGCCCCCGTTACTGGGGGTTGGGGGGAAAGAGATTGGGAAAGAAGAAAGTATTTGACCAAAAAGACCAATTGGAAGTTAGAACTCCACAGAAAAGCAGCTGAATATACTAAAGCAGGGGAACAAAAGGAAAGAGGGGTCAAAGAGACAGGACTGCCCTTTCATTTCCATATTCTCCATCGGAGACAATGTCCTTCTGATATTTCCCTGGAACTAAAACCTTTTTGCTAATGTAAACTTATTAGCAAAGAGTATTCTTTTAACAAATTGTTATTAGCAGAGTAATTTTTTAATTTGGTGATCATATATAATCGTAGAGTATGTACAACTGTGATCAATAACTCAACACAGATGACTCATCCCATCTTTTTTCTCCCTCTGACATGGTTTCATTTGAATTTAGTCTTAAAATTCATGATCCGAATTTTACCTAGCAAGTCTGGCTAGATCAGAGGATGTATGTACACTGGTACAGATAGGAACTGGAAATACAGGGAACCCAGGGCGGATGATCCCTACAGGACCAGTGGTGTGAGTGGCGATACTGGGAGGGTAGAGGGAGAGTGGGTTGGAAAGAGGGAACCAATTACAAGGAACTATATGTGACCTCCTCCCTGGGGGACGGACAACAGAAAAGTGGGTGAAGGGAGACGTCGGATAGGGCAAGATATGACAAAATAATAATTTATAAATTATCAAGGGTTCATGAGGGAAGAGGGAGTGGGAGGGAGGGGAAAAATGAGGAGCTGATGCCAGGGGCTTAAGTGGAGAGGAAATGTTTTGAGAAGACGAGGGCAATGAATGTACAAATGCGCTTTACACAATTGATGTATGTATGGATTGTGATAAGAGTTGTATGAGCCCCTAAAAAAATGATTTTTTTAAAAACCACACAAAAAAAAATTCATGACGAGAAAGGCAGAGCATTAAAAATTCCTCTGAATAACAAGTCTAATTAGTTGTCTTTCTTTTCAATAATCATTAAGGAAGAGCAAACAAGTAAGCTCAAGACAAAAATATGTAAGGGCAATAAACATTAAAAAGGTGTTTAGCTTCACAATTAAAGAAATGCAATCAAATCACATGATGGCACATTTTTGGACAAAAAGTTTAGCTTTGATGATAATCAACTTGCCAAAGTTATGAGACTAAGAATATAAAATAGTAACTTTTATGATGGTTACCGTAAGACCCTGCAATTCTACTGCTGGGGTAAAAAATTTTCCTTTAACAATATATACTTAAAACAAAACCATCATATATGTATGAAGTTGTTTATTAGAACACTGTTTCAAGCACATACCCCGCCTCCCCCACTCTGAAAAAAAAACCATAACAAACCAAAACCTGTAAACCATCTAAATGCTCTTTATACCAAAACCAAGCCATACCCTCTGCAATCAAGTCGGTGCAACTCATTAAAGGCAATCAGTAGAAGAACCGGGTATATCTCACATGCCAGTACGGAAGATCCCTAAGACATAGTAAAGGATAAAAAGCAACATGCAGAGAATTAAGTTCCATTTGGAGTTTCTCGGATTTTGTTTTTAAGTAGGTTTAAGAGGAAAACATTTTTTTTAACTATCATGAAACTTTCTATGGAAAGGTCTACAGATACTGGCGTACAGAGAATGGATTCATAGGAGATATTTGTCATCTTCAGAATTTGTAGGTGGCACAAAAGGTTTGCCCTCAACTACTAAAGGTAGTTTGTCCCACCCAGCAGTGTAGCAGGAAAGCCTGCAATTCTGCTTTGGGAAGAGTCCACTGCCTTATGTAGTTCTATACTGTACCACATGGGGCTGTCACAGCGTGGCTGATTTGATGTCAACATTTGCTCGTGGTTACTGTTATCTTCCATTTTGGGGTGGTTTTCAAGAGGTGACACCCTTTTCTCCTCTTTCTCTCCTCATTCATGCCAGCCTGAGACCACAAAGAGCTCAAAGCTCAGCAGACATATTAGGGAGGCCTACGAGCAGTAACTGGACAGCCAAGTGTAAAAGCCTCAATGTCCAAAGCAGATGGCTCTTGCAAATTGCCCGCTTAGCTGATTACTACTGCCCGTTTTCCAAGCCTAGAGCCTAGAAATTTTTCAGTACGTTCCTTTCTGCTTAAGAATATCTTTTTGTTGTTGTTGTCAAATCCACAAAAACTTCAAACAAACAACTTTTGTTCCTTTCTTTCACAGTAATTATATTCACAGTAGATATAACCTTTATATATATATCATATATATATCTTTAATTGGGGCAAGGGTTAAAATTAGACTGGCTCTGCACTTTAATATTTTAACTTTACATTTCTTATCTGGCACTGTAGCAGTGAGACTGGTTAAAGAATAAAAAATCTATTTAAAATGCTATAGTATTTTTTGGTGGGTACGGAGGGTAGGTACTTCCACGTGGATATTACTTAAAGAAACATTCACCATGGCCGTTCCTCCCACTTCCTCCTCTCCTCCCAAAGATTTTGTGCCCAGTTGGCTCATTGCCTCATTAATCTGATACAATGGAGAGGCGGGGGGCAAAAGGCAAGAGAACAGCATTTACGAAAGGAAATGGGAAAGAAAACTTGCCTGCAGAAATACTTGGAAAAGTGGAGACTACAAAATTATACAGATAAGATCAGAGGGGTAACAGCAAAAACTTGGAAACACTAGAATACAAATCTTTCAAATACAACTGCACCTTACATCAAGTGATTTCAATATATGAACATCTGAATTCATCAAAGGCTCCCAGATTTTAAAATAAACACTTTATTTAACAAATACCTCAAAAAAAATCTATGAAATGCTTCTAAATGAGTTGCCAGTGTGCATTTTAAAATTGTTTTTCTCAAGAGTTTATATATTTCAAATGTAATGAAAAATTCTCCAGCCCTAGTCATACCTAAACTCTCATTCCTTCTTCTTTTCAGAGACAACATCTCTCTATTTGTGACTCTTTTTCCTGGAATTTTAAAATAATAGTTTCTAGAATTTTTATCAGCTACCTACCTATTTCTTGCAAAACTACCACTCACCCTAGACATGTTTCACTTCTCTTAGCCCTCTAATGGAACAAGGTCAAAATATGGGCTAAAATCAATCAAGTAGTAATAAATATGTCATTTTTAAAAATTTGTATACTACTCTAAAGATCTATTGCATCTCCCCGCCAGTCATCCAATACTTCAACATCCACATATCAGTCACCTCCATCCTCAGCCCCAGGCTCTCTCCTGCTCCATCAAGCCGGTTGCTTTCGCCCTCTGACAGCGGTGTCCTCAAGGCACTCTCTGATCTACTTCCTCTATTTACTAACGGCCTCTTCTTTGTTTCCTTAGTTTACTCCCTTCTTTGGCTTTGGCACATTTTCTGCTTTCTTCTATGCAATGGTATAAAGGATACTTCTTTTACTTTTCAGTTCTTGAGTATCCAACCCCACCGCCCCCCGGCCCCTTTTCTTGTACTTGATTTGTTAGACAAATAAATTGATGTTGAATGTAGAACTTTTCAGGTGATGTTTCACCATCTTTTTCCTTTGGGGGTTGTTTCTGGGTTATTTGTATTTAGAAATACAAGCATGCTAAAAAAAATGTCATTCTGTATGAAAATCTATCTAAGTGTATTTGGCAGAATAAATAAGTATATTTGCAAGCATAAATTCTTTGATCTCTCAATCCCTTACCAGAGCTCTATCTAATTAATCTACAACCTTCAACCCCATGATATCATTGCCATCATGAACCATCATTTCAAATGAAATCACATCCTAACATAAGTGTTCTCTAATAGTTCCACCATCTTTTACCTTCAATTCTAAGAAGTTAGAGATGTCACCCATATTCCTAAACCTTCATAAATGAAAACTTCTTTGTATATGATACTCTGAGAGAAATACAATAGCATGGGTCTGTATATATTGTACTTAGCACTAGTTAGGTCTTTTCAATCTAGACATTAAATCCCCAATAAATTTTCTGGCAATATTTTTTTGATGGTTTCTTCAACCAAAAGTACCAATTTTGATGGACTGCTTAGATTTATACCAGATAGTTCAGAAATGTTTTCCCTTTATGGATCACTCTTGGTGAAGCCTGAACTCTACAATTATCCTATAAAACTCACTGCCATTGAGTCGATGCTGACTCATAATAGCACTACAGAACAGAGCAGAACTACCTCTCTGAGTTTGAGATTAACTCCTACAAGAGTAGAAAGCCTCATCTTTTCCCCACAATTACCCTACAATATATTGTAAATAATAGAATTTACATAACATTCTATCTCTGCCGAGTGACTAAGGCAAGTTGTGCATGTAGTAGTAAAGCCGTAATCTGCACACATAACTATAGAGCAGTAAGGTGCCGTGTCAATCAAGTAGCTTTACAAAGCAGTAGGAGTAGAAGATGGGAAATCTGTTGTTCAATGTCAGTAAGTCCAGAAAACATAACATATAAAGGTTAGGCATTGCACAACTCCAGACACCTGACACAGATTTGTGAGCCATTGTTGACAAACAATCCAACCTCTCAAAAAGAGCTTGAGCAATGTTTTTTTGTGAGGTCCTAATTTTCACACAAACAATAAATCCCAATTTTAATACTGTTTAAAGGCAACACAGTGTTAAGGCAAACAAAGACTTCAGTAGTCTAGGTTAGCTCAAGAGTTTGCAGTTTTGTCTTCCGATTTACAAGATTTTTGAAAGGAGCCCTTGGTGGCACAGTGGGTTAAGAAATCAACTGCTAATTAAAAGGTTAGTGTTTTCAACCCACCTGTGTGGCTGTAGTAGAAAGAGGGAGTATTTTGTCCGCATAAAGAATACTGCCTAGGAAAGCCTATGGGGCAGGTTATACACAGTCACATAGTGTTATATGTTACTATGAGGCAGAATCAACTTCATGGCACCCAACAACACATATTTTTAACAGTTTAGTGCAGATAATAAAAGTGTCTCTAATTCATCATGGGTATCATATGTGCTAAAAAACAAAATGGAAGAGGAAGTTGCTTAATGGGTAGATAGTAGCCTTCTAGGGTGGTGAACATGTTCTGAAAGTTGACAGAAATGATAGCTGTGCAAAACTGTCAATGTGCTAAATGTCACCAAGTTTCACACTTTAAAATACCATATATACTTGAATATTAGCTGATCCAAATTTCAGCCGAGGCACATAATTTTACCACAAAAACTCCATTAAAAATGTGCCGGAAAACCTCGGCTTATACACGAGTACAGTATATATGGTAGGTAATTTTACAGTATGTGAATTTCACCTGAATTGAAGGGAAAAGGGGGGATGGAGGGATAAGTCATTCAAAAGGGAGAAGATTTTAATTAATATTCTTTCCTCTAAATTATGTTAAGCTTGCCTGAAAATAATCCATTTTAAATTTCTTTTCTTTGCATTAACCAATAATGATGTTGGGAAGATAAACCCTTTCCTTTTTATCAAAAATTAATATGCAATTATAGTTGGCTGGAAAAAAGAGTCAACATATATAACTAAGATATAAGAATATTTGAGAAGTTTCTTCAAGAAGATGCATAGCACTTGAAGAAAGAAGATAAACTCTTGAACTGAAATACATTGGTTATCGAGTTGATTCTGACTCATAGTGACCCTACAGAGCAAAATAATTGCTCCATAGGGTTTCCGGGGCTGTGAATATAAACAAAAGCAGAGTGCCTCATCTTTCACTCTTATTCTGGCTGGTGGACCAGCAGTCTGGTGCTCAACCCACTGCACCCCTAGGATTCCTGTAACCTCAAGAGAAGCTAATTATTTTTCACCAAAGTACTTCAAGAACCACTATTATAAAATTGTACATTACAGTAACAAACCATATTCCTAACACACATACCCAACCCTGAATAATTTAAGCATGAAAATATTTGCAATTTGAGTGTATTTTACTCAAACCAATGGTGCAGTACAACAACAATAAAGTCTAAACTTTGCAAAAAAAATGTCCTGTTTTTCTTGTGTGTTTGTTCGTTTTGGGTGGGGAGGCAGAAAAGATATAGGATTAGATTAGGCAAAAATAATTATTTTAATACTCTGGACAAACCAGTAGAGAGGCTGGATAAAAATCCAATTGAAAATAGCTTTGTTTAGAGAAGATATAAAAAAACACATTTTTCACTGAGATGTTGTTACCTTTGAACCAAATAAGAAATCACTACTGAAGATTACTACTATGCCCAGTGTAGTGTGGATAAATCAAGATAAAGTAGTCATTTGGGTACTAGTGATAGCAGTTGTCTTACACAGAAAAATTACTTGGAAATTAAGCATTTTAATTTTCCTAGGGGAAAAAAAATACTTATCTTCCCCTTTTTAATCATGTGCATTTCCTCCCTCTCATAAAAGAGAAGGAAGACAACAGAAGCTGCTAAAGCCTTATTGGCTACTTACTTAGTATTAAAAAAAACCATAAATAGATCATAATCATTATATTCAACTGATGAGTCACACATATAATAACACATTTACTAGCAAATATGCTATTTAAACTTACTGAGATGCTGAGATCAGTTGGCTAAAATAAAACACCATTGGATTGAATAAAAGGCCACACAAAAACCTTTTAGAACAGTAACTATGAAAAGGTAATAAATAAAAGTTGACAGGATCAACTACACATGATAAATTCCATCCTTGTGATTGATTACAAACTGAATGTGTGAGGCACGCAGCAGGTTACAATACAAAGATGAGCGAACAAAATGATTCCCAGTATCATATTTTCCTGGTGAAATTACTATCAGAGATCTGATCATCTAAATTTATAAAGGCATACATACTAGACTTTTACTAGTAACCTAAAAAATGACCAGTCAACCCAAGTGAATCATTCACAGCACAGAGTAATTTACATTCAGAAGACATCAAAGTAAAACCAAATCAAGTTACCACTCGGATACCTTTATAATAATCAGAACATTTCTCCTCTTTTTAGGGCACTCATATCCTTTTCAAAATAAGCGCTAATATGGGTTGGTTGAATTAGTAGTCGGGTGAGTACAGAATTGGAGTACTGTGAAGTCGATCACTGTGAGAATTTCATCCAGGATATGTTGAGGTCTGATAAAACACCCAAACACCACAGAAAAGAATACCTGTCTGGGTAATACACTGCTCATTTCCCAGATTCTCCATCTCTCTTGATTCAAAATTTACTTCCCTGATTCTTGCTTTCTGTTCAGTTACATTTTGTTTAGTATATTACTATTACTACGCTATATCAAGCTGCTATGCCCAAATGAGCCTGAGGTGCTTCACATGCTTCTACTACGCCCTGCCTATTTCCCTATTTTCACATTCCTTGGTACCTTTAACATAACTACCTACCACCTGCAGTTTTAACAGAAATGAAAGAAAAAAATTTTGTACACAATATAAAACTGATACAATCCAATTAAACACAAGTCAATATGGAAAAAATATTAAAATACTATTGTTTAAAACAAGTTATTAAAAAGTAACCACTTTAGAGAAATAACTAATGAAGATTCAGATATGGGCTGTCAGTTTATATACCTATACAACTTTTATAACCGGAATCTCTTTCCACATAGCCCTTTATAAATTACAAATTACTTTCCCAGTCAGTATAACATAATTATCAAAATTAACTAGTACAGTATTTAAATTGAAAGTCTCCAGGAAAAATACTTAGGAAAAAAGACAGTCTTAAATGGGAATTTTTAAAATTTAATTTCCTATTCACAATTTATAATTTATTAATATATCCATCTCCTTCCATTAAAATCACGTTATCAGAAAGAATAGCAATGGAGGTCGTAAAGGCTCATCTTCAAAGAAGCAGGCCTCTAAGTGAGGCCTCCACTAAGACAACACGGAAGAAACACAGCCTGTGTGATCCCAGGGCTGTATGCACAGAATAAGACACAGACCTGGAAGAGGAACACCCAGTTTGCAGATGGCCACAGAGGACAATGGAAGCCTAAAATCCATTTTCAGAATCCCTCCATCTATCAATTCTCCAGCAAATCCCCTCTGAAATTAGTCCAGCGATGTGAATAACCTTGCTATCACACAGAGAACATTGCAAAGTCAATTATAGGAGATGTACACGGGTTAAAATGTTAACACCGTATCACTTGATTTCCCTTTTGACCCTTTTGAAGTTGTTTCCATTTTCTAATATTTTCCGCTTTTCAACTGAGCTTTTGCTCCATTTTGTTTTGTTGTTGTTAGTTTTGCATGAATTTCAGTATATGAAATCCGGTAAATCTATAGACAGCAACTGATTAGATAATTACCGAGGGGTATGGTAGGGGAGACTGGGGAAAAATGGAGAGCTAACAACGAGGAAAGAAAGAAGAAAATATTCTGAAACTCACTGTGGTGAGGATTGTACAACTCCACTGAGCAAGTCTACTGGCACCATTTTTCTAAAAGCCTGTGCTCACTTTGTCTCTGTGTCACATTTCAGTAGTTTCCCAAACTTCTTTCACAATATTTGTTGCATAGTTGTAGACTACAGTATAGTATAAATACAACTTCTTTTAAATCGTTTTATTAGGGGCTCATACAACTCTTATCACAGTCCATATATACATCAATTGTGTAAAGCTCATTTGTACATTCATTGCCCTCATCATTCTCAAAACATTTGCTCTCCCCCCGGCATCAGGTCCTCTTTTTTCCCCTCCCTCCCCACTACCCCCTCCCTCATGAACCCTTATGATTTATAAATTATTATTTTGTCATATCTTGCCCTGTCCAACGTCTCCCTTCACCCACTTTTCCATTGTCCGTCCCCCAGGGAGGAGGTCACATGTAGATCCTTGAAATCGGTTCACCCTTTCCAACCCACTCTCCCTCTACGCTCCCAGTATCACCACTCACACCACTGGTCCTGAAGGGATCATCCGCCCTGGATTCCCTGTGTTTCCAGTTCCTGTCTGTACTAGTGTACACCCTTTGGTCTAGCCAGACTTGCAAGGTAGAATTCGGATCATGATAGTGGGGGCCGGAGGAAGCATTTAGGAACTAGAGGATATGCAATGAGAAACCAAAAGTATTCTTGTGAGTCCCTTTATTGTGATACATGCTCTATCACAGTGGTCTAGAAAAAACTGACACTATTTCCCAGGAATGCCTGTACTTAGAATATGGTGCAACAATTATAGAACTGGCAAAGTTAGGATATGGCACATTCCGCCATTTCTTTCTTTCCTTTTTTTTAATCATTTTATTAGGGTCTCATACAACTCTTATCACAATCCACACATACATCAATTGTGTAAAGTACATTTGTACATTCATTGCCCTCATCCACCATTTTTTCTACAGCCATGCACCAAATGCATCTTCAGATGCTTTAAAGATTTCTTTTAAAAACTTCTCTATCTTAAAAAAGCACATCGTTTATACCTTTGTTTACATGTGTAAATTGACTCAAGGATTTGAAGGCTAATCCTCAATCTGAAAGAAGGAGAAAATTATACTGCAATGAAATCCAGGCATTAACCTGGTGAGAGGCATTTTATGAACTCTCTAAAATACCAAGTAAGTATCTGATTGCATATAAGGTCAATTCTGACCAAATGGGTAACCCACTGAGGTCCACTGGTACAAAAAAACAAAACAAAAAAACCAACAAAAAACAGGACTTCTGGAGCACCATGATAAAATTACATTCACACTAAAAGTATATCTTCTTATGTACATTAGAAATCATTTCTAAATGAAAATACAGCATAGTTGTATTAAATACTTGAAAAAGAAAATCAAGAGTTCTTACCTTACTACATCATCAATGTTGTTCCTGTATACGCCTTCAAGTCTTTCTGCAGGAAACCCCATAGCAATAATGTTTGGATAAATATCTGTGTAGCTGAGTTAAGGAAAAAACTGAGATATGCAAAAATGGAAATGAAATACACACATCTTAAAACATTATTTGGTTATAAAAAGCAAGTTTGCCACACAATCACTACCCTAATAGACATCAAATGTATTTATTTATAGACCAGCATGCACAATTAAGAAAAACTAGTGAATAAATCAAAAATACTTCAAGTTCCTCTACCTAGTACATCAAAAATTTTATGTAATATAAAAGGTTAAAAAAAAGTAGCCTTTGTCATAACATTTAGGAACACATATAAAAAAAATTAACCACAGACTTTGTAAATCAGAAAATTAAATATTTTAGGGGAAAAAAATCTGCTTCTGCCTTAAAAGCCCTAATTTTATAACCTCAATTTGTCATGGTTTAAAAAGCTACGACTGAGTAGAAAAACCAGGTACAATGAGTCAGGGGGTCAGATTTAAGAGATAACTTAGAGGAGTCACTTAAGCTTTCTGGAACTCATTGTCTTCATCTACATGTGAGGAGCCATGGAGAAAAGTGCTTGCTTACCAAAAGCTTCGTGGTCCTAGCCCTCTTATGAAACAGTCGAGATCTGCTCCCATAAAGATTACAGCCTAGAAAATCCTTTGGGGCAGTCCCAGTGTCACAGTGCTAACTACGAGTAACACACAAAATCAGCTGGACGGTCAACCAGCAACAACAGGAAATAAGAAGTTTGAAAAAGGCCATGAGGACAGTCTTCCAGTCCTTCTCGTCTATGACTTGATGACACTAAACTGGGGTAATATTTAGAATTACATTATATTCACTGACATTATATCATACATAAAAACCAAACTCACTGCCATTTAGTTAATTCTGACTCATAGTGACTCCATAGGACAGTTAGAACTGTTCATGTGGGTTTCCAAGACTAATAATTTTTTTAATCATTTTATTAGGGGCTCATACAACTCTTATCACAATCCATACGCACATCAATTGTGTAAAGCGCATTTGTACATTCATTGCCCTCATCTTTAAAACATTTCCTCTTCACTTAAACCCCCGGCATTAGGTCCTCATTTTCCCCCTCCCTTCC
>NW_022103968.1:40581113-40583473 GCF_000313985.2 Echinops telfairi
TATATCTTTTGATAGCCGGGCACCATAAGCTTTCTTCACCACATTTGCTTATTCACCCGCTTTGTCTTCAGCGGTTGTGTCAGGAAGGTGAGCATCAGAGAATGCCAATTTAATAGAAGAAAGTATTCTTTCATTGAGGGAGTACTTGAGTGGAGGCCCAATGCCAAGACTAATAATTTACAGGAGTAAACACCTTATCTTTCTCCCTCATAGCAGCTTGTGGTTTTGAACTGCTGACCTTGCAATTAAGCAGCCCAACACATCACCACTATGCCACCAGGGTTCCTATATTACACACTATAGATGGCAAAGTAACAAGCCTTTAAATCACAAATATATATATATAGATAGATATACACACAAATGACCAATAAGCACATGAAATGATGCTCAACATTATAGTTATCTAGAAAATGCAAATCTAAACCACTTCGAGGAAACCACTTCATTGCTACTAGGATGACTATTAGAAAAACAAGTGTTGGCAAAGATGTGGAAAAATTGGAAACTTCATTCAATGCTGATGGGCTGAATTCATAAAATAGTTACTCTGGGAAACCATTTGTCAGTACCACAATAAATCAAACACAGAACTACCTATGACCCCCAAGTTCACTCCTAGATATATGCACCAAAAAACTGAGAGCAAAAATGAAACTGGCACATGGTGTACGCCCATGTTCACTGCAGCATTATTCAAAATAATTGAAAGTCGGAAATGACTCTCCAGTAACCATCAATACATGTATGGACAGACAAAATGTAGTATATACATGAGAGTAGTATCTTATTCAACTATAAAGAGATAAAGTTCTGACAACCGAGTGGGTACCCAAAAAGGCCTGGTATCCTGCCCCCCACCCCCCAAAGTTGTGTATTTAAGCTTTTTTACAAAACAACCTTATCACTTTCAAAGTACTCTCCATTGCACTTAATACATTTGTCAAATCTGCAATTCCATTCTTGGAAATATTTTTTCTTCAAGCTCATCTGTTTGGAAGGCAAAAGTACTTCCCTAGTTTATTTCTTCACCTCTTCTACATCCATAAATGGCTGTCCTTTCATGTCCCTCTGCATTGGTGGAAACAAAAAGAACTCAAATGGAGTAAGGTCAGGTGAGTAAGGTGCATGGGGCAAGAGAGGCATGCTGGTTTTTCCAAAAAACTGGCCCTGATATGGCTGCATGAGCAGGTACATTGTTGTGGTGGCAAAATCAGTCCCCTATCTGACACAAATCAGGCCTTTTTTGTTGCACATTGTTATGCAATCTTTCCAGAACCTCTAAATAGAAATCTTGATTAACAGTCTGACGTGGTGGAATGAACTTCAAATGCACTAGGAGTCAACATTTTCATCCATTTGGGAAATTGACTGAGGCTTGTCATCCACCAGCATTTCACCTTTTCTGAAACGAGAAAACCACTAGTACACTGGGTTTCCCACAGCACTGTCCTTTTACACTGTGTTCAACGTCACAAGTTTCCCCGAGGCAGGAAACAGAATTTCACAGCCATAAAATGTTCTCTTAAACTGGCCATCACAAAAAAATGAGGTTCAAACAAAACTGTTTTTATGAAAAAAATTCAGTCACCAGAGAGAAGCTTTCCCAGTGACGCCACTGGTGCACTAACACCACTGGTGCACTAACACCACTGGTGCACTAACACCACTGGTGCACTAACGCAGAGTGAGTTGCTAGATGATCAAATACCAGGAAAGCTCCACTTTGCTCAGCCTAATTCGGGTATACACTATGACATGCCTGAACTCCAAATATGTCATACTGAGTAAAATTTACATCAGACACAAAATGACAAATGCCGTCTGATCCAAATTATATGAAATATCCAGAAATGGCAAATGCAGAGAGAACAACATCTATAAGTGATTACCTGAGATTGAGAGAAGAGGATAATGGGACAAAAGAGGGGCAGGTTGCTTAAAGTCTAAAGCCACTTTTGTTCAGGATGGGGAAAAATAAAAGGAAAGGACAGTGGTATTACACAGGGTGAATATAAATGTTACATTACATATGTGAAAATGACTGAAATGGCAAATATTTTGGCATATGTATTTCACCACAATTTTTTAAAAAGCCCATCTGTAGGTAACGGGACACCCCCTTACAGAAGGGTCACAGGGAGTTGAGCCAGTCAACGTGCAGTGTAGCAACAATGAAACATACAACTTTCCTCTAGTTCTTAAATGCTTTCCCCCACCCCCTTAACTATAATGATCCCAATTCTACCTTGCAAGTCTGGCTAGACCAGAGGATGTACACTGGTACAGATAGGAACTAGAAACACAGGGAATCCAGGGCCGATGATCCCTTCAGGACTAGTGGTGAGAGTGGCAATAAC
>NW_022103968.1:40585066-40587511 GCF_000313985.2 Echinops telfairi
TTTTTTTTTTTTTTTAAGAATTCCATCTCTTAATAACACAATACACTAAAACTCCTTAGAGAAATCCTAGGCCAGGAAGGTACAAAATGAGCCTGGGATATCTTTCTGTGCCAAACAGCAAGGAAGTCTCCCAGAGATTATGATCTATGCCAAAAGGGCATAGGACCTGTCATGAGCTCTGTAATTCCCAATACCTAAAGTTAAGACAGTGCAAGCATTAAAGAAACAAAGAAAAAAGTATGTCTTAAAACCCTGACCAAAAAAAACCCAAAAAAAACCTCCTCCCTGAATCTATGATACTCAAATGAAAAAGAGTCAAAATCAAAACAAGAAGAAATCCTTTTCACTTATTACCTTCTAAGTACTGTAGCTATGGCCCTAATTCTTGATTCTGAACATGGTGAAAGGAAAGTGTGAGGATGTATCCTGCTTTTCATGTAGGAACTACAACTATTTCAGGGCAACCAAACAGGTTCACTTCAGAGAGTAAAACTTTCCTTTGTAGAATAGCACCAGTAAATAAATACAAAAGGGTAGAATTAGGAAAATCACATTTTTCCAACCCTAATGTAATTACAATTTTAGGAATGGGTTAACAAAGGATCTAAGCCATTAGATGAGTAGTTGATGAGAAACTATTCTTTCTTAATGAGCCCAAAATAACACCACACAAAATACTTTCTAGTGTAAGGGGATAAAATACAGTTGAGCAGAAAAGACTGCCCATACCCAATTTCTGTGGTGAAGGTCAGCATCACCAAGTCAGTCAAGAAGCAATTATATTACTTCCAATTTAATCAATACAAAGAATATAACAAGCCGGTTAAGTTCAAAAGGTGCTATGTAATCTATAGGCTATGCATGACTCTCTCTTAAAAAAACAACAACAGTATTTTAAAGAGTGAAAAAAGGGAATCCAATGTTTAAAAAGACTTAAAAGTCCAAATATCCTGGTTGCATATGTTATTTTCAGAAAACCAGCTATAAAGGATATTTTTGAGGTAACTACAAAAATGTTAATATGATCTGGATAATGAAAGAAATTAAAAATTTACCAAAATGGAAAAGTGGGTATTACTAACTGAAAAAGCTGGTTTCAAAGAGTTATGTACAGTATTATACAGTTTGATTTTAAAAGTATATAGACCAAAAGGCTGCATACTACGTTACTAATAATACAACCCCTAAATAAGAATAGTTATTTTTCCTCATTTTTGCTTATTTTGTATTTTTGTTATAATGCACCTGGCACTGTTTCTATAACAGATTTTTTAAATTACATGTTTTATAATTATCTCAAAGTCTATTTACAAAGTGTCATGACAAAATATTGCCTTGTCCTATATGACTTAGAACCAGCTTTGTACATAGTTTTAAAGAAATGATTAACTTCTGCCCCCAAAAAAGGTATAATAATAATAATAGCATCTAAGGTTTAGAATAGCATTTACAGTGAGCCAAGAACAATTTTTGTCATTTTACGAACACACAAAGCCACTCCCAATTTCAAAAGGTTCTTATATGGAAAGGACTCCAAAAGAATGATTAGCTTTATAACTTAAAAAATAAAAAGTATTAATGTTCACACAATTTCACTTGAGAGCAGCTGCACCTAAAACTATTTAGGGCGGTGACGTCCAGTCAAGAGGGAGGGAAGGCACTAGACTGTGGAGGTTCAAGCCAAGTCCACAACTGGAGCAATTCCTGAGAGGACATATTCTCTTAACCCTACCTTGAAGCATAAATGAAGGAAAACAGGAAGGAAGCAACAGAAAAACCAAATGCGCCCAAACAGCAGTAACCAAAACCAAACCAAGCCCACTGCCATTACGCAGAGAAACCAAAGAGCTGCTACCACTGATCTGGAATTCCTAGCGAAAGAAGTTACAAGTTTGGGTCAAAAATGTAAATAAAATCATCCAAATTTTTCTGAGCAGTACACCAGCGAATCACATTTTATTGAAGTACTTGTGATGACTACTAACAAATAACTTAACCAAACTATTATTGCAGAGAATGCTAGATTTTTCGTTCTAGGAACCTGTAAGGCTCCACTTCCCTCAGATTCTTCCCTTCTCAATCAGTCTGAGATTTTACCCGGCACCTTGGCATCAGCATACGCTAAAAAGGTATAGAAAGCTAGTGTCTGTCGACCAAGTACTTTCTCATTTAATCCTATCACCTTTATACCCCAAGTATAAGAGCCCTATGAAATGTGGTCATTCTGACCAGCACAAGACTCATATGTCTCTTTATAGGATAGAATACTAATCAGTAAACAAGACTTCAAGGGTTTATTAATACAAATTCAATATCTTACTATACATGAATAGATGGAGTGTAACAAACCGCTAAACATACTCACTGCTCTAAACATACTCACTGCTAACCAAAAGGTTAGAGTTTTCAGTCCAACCAGAAGACCCTGGAAGACAACCTTGACAA
>NW_022103968.1:40588892-40633068 GCF_000313985.2 Echinops telfairi
AAAAAAAATAATTTCAAGTTGTGGAAGTGATTGTCATAAAAGACAGACATTATAAAGGAGCATGGGCCCATAAATCTCTGCCTACAATTATTTGTAAAATAAGAGTGAACTGGGGAAAAAAAAAATTCTATGGGGCATAATTCTACTGACCCACATGAGTCACCATAACTTGACTCAATACAACTGGTTGCTTTTTACACTTACACACACACACACTCCTTTATTCACTTAATTATTCAAAATATTGGTCATTCTGTGCAAGGGACACTGAGCATATAAGGCTAAGGAAGTATAGAACACTGTCTTGAAGTTCCCTGGAAAGAAACAGATCTGTAACTCTGCCAAATGCTCTATTACATTCAAGATCAACTCTATGTGGGCACAGAAAAAACTTCAGAGGTGGTAGCATGTTATAGATGATTCTTTAAGATGTTAAGTCAGACATCAACAGACAGAGGCAGAAGCAAGAGCAGTCAGAAAATAGCATACAAGCTAACACAGGCATACATAAGGCATTCAGGAGAAGAAAAAAAAAGGCAGTCAAGTGCTACTCATATAAAAATCTATATGGAGTCTCGTAATGGTGGGGGATTAGGTTCATTTCTAGAAAAGCCATGATAGATTTCAACTTAATTAGGATCTACATGGGATCCCACCGTATAGCAACAATGTATGGCTCAGTTCCTACCTAGGAATTCAATCATTTTAAGGCTCCACTTCCCTCAGATTGTCCCCTTCCCAATCATAGTTTGAGATTTTACCCAGCACCTTGGCACCATCATATATTTAAAATGTATAGAAAGCTAGTGTCTCTGGACCAAATACTTTCTTGTTTAATTCTAACAATCACATGAAGCAATTGCCATTTTATAAATAAAGAAACTGAGGGTCAAAATGACGGCGTAATTTGACCAAGTTCCTAAAGTCAAAATACATTGTTATGATTCAAACCCGAGCACGACTCCAAAGCCCAATTTTTCATATCATGCTATCTCATAAGAGAATACTGATTTAGTTCCATATCAATAATAAATTCTCAATAGAAAAAGGCTCAAGTAAAAGCGACTCAAAACTCAAGCGTTAAAGCATCAAAATATGAATACAAAAATTTACTGGTGCTTCCAAAACCGATGTCAGTAATCTCAGTACTGAGTTTTAAATCAAACTGTTTTTATGCCAAGAATTATACCAATATATATTTTAATTATTGAAGTTAGAGATGTAAGCAAATAAATTATCAGAAACTATTTTTTTAAGTTATAGCAATAGACAAAATCTTTCAAATCTACCATTGTTTTTCCATATATTACAATTCTGATAAATAGTTTTAGGTAATTTAAAGCATGTAAGATTAAGTGAGGCACTTAAAGAAAAAAGATTAAAGATTTCTCACAGACACACAAATTTTAACTTTCACACACTGGCTATTAATCTAAACAAGCATTTAACATGAAGTGAGATTTAATGATTTAAAGATATCAAGCATCAACTTGGCAGCTACCAGTATTGAACTTTACAGGTAGTGTTGCATAATGGTTAGGTACAAATCTATAGTGAAGCTACCCAGCATCCCTTACTGGATAACCTTGGACAAGGTATGACTTCTACTTGTGCTTTAATTTCCTAGGGTTAATAAAATCTCCACTCACATGGGATTATTAAAAAGATTAAACTAGTTAATCTATGACTGATGCCTGGAACAGTTATTTTCAATAATTGAGCAAATGGTACAGCCCTATGCCATCAGATCCCACCATAACTAATACACTCAATCCTTCTAAAGAAGTTCAAAGTCTAACAGAAGCTTTAACTATAAATTATTTTTATTATTTTTTTGCACTTTTAAATTTTAATTTGCACTTTTAAGAATTTATTTTAACTTATGGCCTAGTGTAAACTATTCTAAAACAAAAAACACCACATCTTTCCAATATCAGTAGCAACTATACCTGCAGTAAGGAAAGACAATTTTAAAAAAGAAAAATAAAGAGAGAAGGAAGAAATGCATTCAAGGTACTTTTCCTTCTTGCCTAGGTTGGGTGGTCATGGTAACTCCAGGTGATCTGAGATACACAATTTTTTTTACTCCAATGCCCATTTGAGCAAGGAGCCCAGGGGTGTGGTTTGTTAACAAGTTGGACTGCCAACCACAAAGTCAGCAGTTTGAACTCAAAAACTAGTCCAAGGAAGAAAAGATCAGGTTTTCTGCTCCCTTAAAGACTTATAGCCCCAAGACTCTAGGGAGCAGTTCTACTCTGCACTGAAGGGTTACTGCAATTCAAAATTGATGGAAGCAAAGTGGGGTGGAGTGGGTCACATTTGAGCTAAGATTTTCTATTTTTCAACTGAGATATAATTTACATATACAATTAGATACTAAGTAACTAGTCTTCATCATTACATATAAATATCAAATCTTGATCCAGGTGTTAAAAGTATCTTTTCTTTTTTTTAAAAAATTAGTTCAAGGGCTGTTTGTTGGCCTTTAGGAGTGTTTTCCAGTCCAGTCTGTTGGGACACCAAGCCCTGGCCCCAAAGTCCACCATAGGCATTCCCTGGGGACCTCGTCGCTCCATTCCCTTGCTGTTCTATTGCACCCCCTTAGTGTTTTTCCTCGGTGTGGTGGGATCAGATCAGGTACAATTCCCACACTGTGTCTCCAGTGTTGTCCCCTGTAGGCCTATGGGTCAGTGAGGAGCGTCAGGTCTCATAGTGGGGCTGGCCATGTGGTCCTCTCTGTGGACTGGCTGCTCTAATTGGGAACATCGTCCTCAAGGCCTGGTGGGCCAGAATGTGCTCCACTCTCTCCTCCTCCCCCTTCATCTTGCTCCTGTGTGCTCCGATCAGATATGTTCCTCTCCCGGAGCTGCAGATTCAGTGCTATCCTCTGAAATAAATTCTTCTGGGGGAAGGGACAGGTGTCCACGTAGTTGGGATTGGGGGCCGAGCCCTCAGGCCTCTCCACTGGTTCCCTACTCCACTTTTCTTGGCACTACTTTTCTTACCATATCCAAAAGAAAAACAATGGTAACTAATTTCTAAAGTCTATCTAGTAAAGTCAATTTAATGTAGAAGACAGCTGACAATGTAGAAGATCTTTAAATCAACATGGCTACTTTATGAGATAAATTTTATTACTTAGTCAAAGCATCCAGTCATGACTTAAAACACTAAAAAACATGTTCCAAGTTTCAACAAAACATCTTCTGGAAAACTAAACAATATGTCTTCTTCACCTCAAATTTTTATTTCAGCCTATTGACCATGATTTTCAAATACAGTATAAACAAACCAACAAAACCCCAAATGTATTGCCAGCAAGTCTATTCTGACTCATAGCACCCCTATAGGGCAGAGCAGAGCTGCCCTAATAAGATTTCCAATGCTCTAAAATTTTTACAAAAGCAAAATGCCACATGTTTCTCCCAAGGAGTTGGCTGACAGGTTCAAAACACTAACTTCTCAGTTGGTAGGCGAGCACTTTAACCATCTTAACCACTGTGCCAACCAGCCTCCTTTATATAATATGCATTTCTTTGTAAGGTTCAATACAATAAATATTGAGGAATGTTTATCCCTAAACTACTCATACACTACAAAGCAGGGTAAGTTAAGTATACAAAGGAATGAATACAGTCGGACAGTTAACAACCGGAGACAACAGGAATCGAAAGCAAGTTAGCAAATACCAGGACTTCATTTAATTTTATTTCCCAAGAATTTCTGGAGTTTTTTTCTCCTTTCTGGCAGTACTTTAAACCAAAAGGAAAGCAAAGGCTCATATGAAGGGAAAAATAAATTCAGCCATTGATTCATAACTATACCAAGTTTATATTTCTTTCTTCAAATTTTAAATTTACACTTAAAAAATACTTCCCAAGTATGTCAACTTTTCTAATAAAAGCATATTATCAGCTTTTCTAATAAAAGCATGTTTATAAGTACCAGCCACTCACATGGTCTTCCATAGTTTCTCATTTAGTGAAAGATTTGCTATTTTTTACTAGATTTTATCTTTCCTTAATTATATTGAATAATGATGATGGGCTCTGATTTCTAACTCTGATTTATTCTAGAGGAAAATATAAAACAAGATTTCCTTCAATTGCCAGTTCATAAAGCATTAATTTTCATTATCTAGAAATAATTTACCCTAAAATAAAAATATATACAATCATTAACACACAGACAAAATCAATGCAGCCAAAAAAAGGAGGCAAAAGGTTACAGAGGTGGAAAACCTTGAACTAAAGAAAGATTAAGGCAGGGGTCATCAAACTTTTTAAACAGGGGGCCAGTTCACTGTCCCTCAGACCCGTTGGAGGGCTGGAGTATAGTTATAAAAAAAAACTATGAACAAATTGCTACGCACACTGCACATATCTCATTTTGAAGTAAAAAAACAAAATGGGGCAAAAACACCCGGTGGGCTGGATAAATGTCCTCGGCAGACTGTATGTGGCCCACAGGCCAAAGTTTGAGGATGCCTGTATTAAGGGAAAGAATACTCCCCCCCACACACACAAAAAAAGGTGGCTGTAAGGATGAAGAAGGAAAAGCTAGCACTATAGGATGTAGAATTAAAAGGAAATTAAAAATACTTACTAGGGACTAAATTAAACCCTATAAACACTCAATGCATTTCATCATTGAATACAGAATCCAGTAGTTTACACCCAGTTTTGCAACTAGAAATCTTATAACTCCTGTTACATTAACTGATCTGAGCCTCAAATAGTTTTCTCTTTTCTGTAAAATTGTGCCAATACCACTTACTTTCCCTATTCCAGGGGTTGTTTCAAGAATCAAGTATCTTAAAAGATATTTTAATCTACAAAACTGCCAGACACGCTACAATTATGAAACAGGCATCATTATTTTAGAGATTGTATGAAAATTAAGACAGGAGTCCTGGTGACACTGCCTTATAAGTGTTGGACTGCTAACAAGGTTGGCAGTTCAAACCAACCCACAGATTTATAGCCTCAGAAACCCTAGGTAGAGTCACTACGACTCAGAATCAACTCAATGAATGGCAGTATGAATTAGAAATGTAGTTTAAATGTCTAATAAGACAATTCAATGTGGGGTTTTAATTTAAAAGTTATACATGAAATTCTAGTATAGTAATGAACTCATATTTACTTTAATGTAAGTTTTCATATAAAAGGTTCCTTTTAATTTTTTAGTCATCTACTAAAGTGCTAAACCAAAACGAAAAATTAACTGCCCAATAATCTATGAACTCTACTGATTTTTTTACTCCTCTAATATTTCTAAATCCACATCTTTATTTTGCCATTTTGAAGTTATACGAACTTTTCGTGACTAAAAAGTGTACACACAATTTTGCTTTGAAATATAATTATACATCTCACTTCCTAAAATGGAACATCTCACTCTTCAAAGATAACATTAATAACTACTAGCAAATCATCTTCCTAGTAGCAACTAGGCAAGAAATCTACAGGTCTCTAATAAAGGAGCTGTGAAACTGTTGTACCTTTTAATCCAGTAATACTGCCTTAGTAATATACTCCAATAAACAAAAATTATGCAAAGATATTAATATACTGCTACTTAAAAAGAAAAAAAAAATAGAAGCCCTAACAATGATGCCGTAAGCAAACAATGGTATTCAGTCTGATAGCCTATTACCTAGATAGTTTTTAAAGGGACAAGTACCAGTCGACACATCAAAATAATATGAAAAACTGTACCACAGAACATGAAAACACTGATCACAACCACGTGCATATGTACACTGACATGTGCTCATATGTATATGCATATATTGATAGAAGATAACTTCCACTAACATGGGTGAAAGAATTTTTTTTTTAAACTACTTAAATTTAAGAATTATTTTAAAAGCATTTAAAGCCAAACATACTAAGATTTTTTTTAACATATCTGTCCATGGTAATAAAGTTAATATTAAATACTAATTAAACTCAACTAAAATATATTTTAATTGTTTCACTTAAGCAAATTAAAACATGGAAAAATAGCTTAACAAGTCTCTAGTAATGCTAGCAAAATCTAAAATCCAAAATGTAATTTACTTAGTGTACTTAGTTGAGGGAAATATTAGCTCCCTGAAGTAATCTAATCAACTTTTCTTTAAAGTAGTTTATTATGAAATAAGGTATCTTACATCTGTGAACATTTAAAAATTTAAGTTGCCCAACTAACTGGCTTTAACAAGTATCCCAAACAATTACCTTCTTCGGAGGTCTCTGGATGAATATGATAAGACTGGTTTCCTGTTTCAGAACCCTGCTGCTGTGAACGAACACACACACACACACACACACACACCCTGCTGCTGTGAACGAACACACACACACACACACACACACAGAGCTTTGCTCCCACTTAAAAAAACATCTAGAATTGACAACTAATGAAAAAATCAAACAAAATATGGATATCATTACATAACAGCTTTCAAAAAGACTCAGTGTAACCACATGCATTAAATATACTTGAACTAAACTGAATGCTCAGTTTCCTACAGCAAAATTATAATAAGGGACAATAAAGAACAAACGTTAAAAGTTTAATACTGAAATTAAATCAAATAGCACTGCCATAAAATATGTAAGAGAAAATGTCATTAAAGTTCTAATCTTTGTATTCAATGGTAGATTAAGTTACTTGTGAATTATCATTCATTCCGGTATAAAAGTTATACCTTTATCATTTATTTTACCAGAAGTCATTAGATAAAACACATTTGTGGTTACACTATAATATGCAAAAAACCTAAGGTTACTTTTAAAACAAAAAGACAAAACCAGTGAGGTGCGAAGAAGCCAGGGGCTATAAATATCAGTAGTTTGAAAATAAAGGAACCGTAAAATTTGGTACCAATTCACTCACAATTAGCAAAACTCTATTTTTTAAAAGAGGTTCTAAGATTTCCAACTATATTAATCTTTTAGAAGCCACCATGCAATAATATAGTAATAATCAAAGCCCATTATACAAAAGGTACACAGAGACCAAAGTTCTAAGACAAGTATGTCTCTATCAAGCAGGGTTTTTTTCTTAGTAATTCAATTGTGTAAATAAAAATATTTAAATTTACTTCACATAATAAAAATTTAACTTTCACAGAAAATCTTGTGATTTGAAACCATTGTAATAAGGAAGCTTCAAATGAGAGTATGTTAGATGTCTTCTTTTTATATTTAGCTCTAATATGAAACAATCAAAACTAGTTCATACTGTAAATCATAGAATCATCTGAAAAAGGACTTTTATTTTCCAGCTTGCAAAAAGTTTTCCTTAAACTCAGCATTTTTGTAAAGAAAGGTAACATGAACTAGAAATATATGTGGATTTTAAAATATGGAAGCATACATACCTGAACTCATTTATAATTACTTGTTCTAATACTGCAAAATATCATTTAGCAACAAAGTAAGGGGGAGGGGAGACAGAGAAAACTATGTCAACATAAAAAGAATAAAACAAACTATACCAAAATTATCTGCTCCTACAAAGCTCAGCATACAATTTCTACAAACTTCGACTGAGTCTAAATCAACTAAGGAAAACAACATGGAACTTGAATAAGCCAACCATTCAACTTGGAGTGAAAAGAAAATAAGTTACCAAAAAATTCTACAGTGGCTCAAAATGCCAGCAGAATTTCAAATGACGAAGTTCAATTTCCAGAATATAGGCAAGAAATAGTCAAGGAATAAGTGAAGAAAGCTGACAAGCTGAAGAAAACTCAAAAGTAAATTTTTAAGTAATTTACAGTAAATCAGTTTCCTAAAATTCTCCAGTAATGAATTCTCTGATTTATCAACATTTAGGGAAACTACAATTTGAAAATACAGTATCTTATATAAATATCCTAAGTTAAAATAATGAAGTTTCCATTACAATACCCAATCTACTAAAAACAGAATGACTAAAAAGACAGGGTTTCATGACATAATCTTTAGCTATCAACATGTATGCTTATATTTTAATAAAATATTAATTACAATATAAACTATTAGGTGTCATTTTTATAAAACGTAAAATTTGATATTAATTTCAATAAAGCATAATTAATAGAGGATTCCAAAACCAGTAGTGTCAAACCACTATATCACCTGATTATCTTAACTTTTTCCTACGTTTGAGTAACAGATGGCAGGCCTTAGTTCTTGGACACTACACAGTAATCACAATCTGTGTGACCTTTTCAGCATTAAAAAAATTCAAATACTTTACTAACCTGCACTGTGTCTTACTTTAGAGTACTACATATAATCTTGAAACATCAGACAGGAACTCGGTATGTAAAACCTCTTCATACTATCAATGTACTAAGTTATTTTATATAGATTTCCTAGAACTAGAGTATGAACACTATTCAGATACTAGATTGTTCCCGGGTTTTCAAAAAACACACATGCATTCACTCATAAACTATTTTTGCCATCATCAAGTTTTCACCAGCAGCCAAAAAATAGAAGCTACACCTAAATTAAAATCTCCTTCAATTTAAGAGTTGAAACAAATTTATTTCATTTGGGAATATGTTACTCTGAAAAACAATTTTGTTTAAAAACAGAAGAGTTTGTTTCTATCGCAATATATTTTGTTCTAAAGAGTAAAAATTAACACATTTTATTGATAATGAATTATCATTTAGCTAATAAGCCTATTTCCCTCTTTTAGTATCTGACACTTAAAAATATCTGAAATAAACTAGCAAAGGCAATTTTGCCAATAAAAACTAGTATTGGCCATAAATGCAATTACACAGCAAACCATCAGCTAATATCATCGACTGCCTAGACAATAAGGCATATACAAATCTATCATTCCAAATATGCTCTAGGGCCCAGCAATATCCTTTCTATTTAAAGAAAGGAAAAGATTATAGCCACTTTGGTAAAAAAATGTGATACCCTACTCAAATAATCTGCTATCAACTTCAATTTCAACATAATATTCCTACAACAGCAAAATTGGTGTTATCAAAAGAACTTAGATAACTACTTTGTCTAACTTAAATAATTTCAAAAAATACAAGTTTTCCAACAAGTGAATGGGAGGAGTTATAAGTCTTCAATATTTCACATTATGATTTTGCGAATCAAAATCATTTCTAGTATATAGGCCATCTTACATACTCTTTTTAAAAAATCAGAAAATAGAAAAAATATTAACCAGAAAGTAGAAAACAAGCTTAATGTATAATTACAGGCAATAATTAAATATTACTGATGATATCATCATTTGATATAATTAATGCAACTATTAACTGCTATGGAAAATGAACATGTTAGAATTTACCACAATCAACTAGATTTGAAAGTACACTTTTTGAACAAATTTAAAAGCTAATAAAATGGAAGTATAAAGGTGTTGAGAAATAGGAAAATCAGATTTTTTTAAAAAATTCTTTTTAGTAAGCACGTTGTTATAAAAATCTTCGAGTGAGCATATGGAGCTTTCTATTAATATACTAAAATAGGCACCATTAAGTCTTAATTCAACTAAATTACAGCAATGAATGACTACTGGTTTTTCTTATATAAACTAAAGCTATCATCTGATTACTCTTGGTTTTAAAATATTTATCAGTATCTCCAAATACCTCTATATAAAATTTCAGAAAGAATCCATTAAGCTCAAGCAATGGTTAAGCATCTTACAAATTTCAAAAATAAGATTTTGGCATTTTATTCTATATACAAAATGAGAGGTAAACTGTAGAATTAAGCAAACAGAAAAAAAATCAAAACAATCTATTCCTAGAACACTCATAATTATGCTTGCTCTTAAAATAATAATAAAAGGCAATAGTCCACTAAAACGACCTACCTTCCCATCCCTAGACTAATAATCTAAACTTCCATATCATTTTTTTCCTAAAAACTTCCCATTAATATGAGATTTTATAGAAACAGCATTTAGTTCAACAGGCTGACAAAAAATCTAGGGTTTAGAAAAAGGCTGTAACAACATGCACTAGGGAATTCCTAGAATCAACTTCCTTTATCTGGGAAGATTTTAGAAGTTTCTAAAAGTGGTCAGAAATTTGCCATTTTAGGCCACCACTTTCAATGTCACCATTTCTGACTATATCTGAAACAGATTTAGAATAAAAATGTATTAGGTTAAAGAATGCACTAAACAGCTGTAGGAACACAGTAACTCTCAATAGCCAGACAGCTACATAATTAGAGGAAATAAGGGTTACTTTAAAAACTATTGGCAATAAAAAATGGAAAGGAAAAAAAAGGCGCTTTTAGCAAACCATATATCCATCCTGTTAAGAGCAGTCGTGCAGTCCTATGTAACATTCGTCTGAAGACCACATAACAGTGCATTTTACCTACAAATATTCACTGAAAACACCTTCAGCTTTTTCTAACCAAAGTTCAAAGCAACTTTCACAATCAGTCAAATAACCTTCTTCAAATAAAACTTTTTTGCGACTATTGATACCTTTTGTGGACAAAGTTCTTCCTATAAATACTGGCCTAGCAGCAATCCGTAAAATTGGGATTCTAAGCCAGCATCCTTATTTTAGTAATCTGTACCACAACGCATAAAGGGCAGACTTTTATCATAGTCTCTGTTACTTTATTATGTACTAGATATTTCAATATTCTAAGCCAAGATTTCTCAACGTTGGCAGTATCGGTATATGGGGCCAGGTAATTCTTTGAAGTGGAGGGCTGTCCTGTGCATTGTTGAATGTTAGCAACATCCCTGGTTTCTACCTGCTAGATGCCAGTAACGTTTCGCCTTTTATTTGTACAGACAAATAAAAATGTCTCCAGGGGATACAAGCTCTTTAAAAGCAAAAAACACAAACTATGCCTCTAGTAAACCTAAGCCACCACCATACAAGTTAAGGGTGCTCACCCACGTGTTAGAGATGGGAAATTGAGAATCACTAAGAATAAGTAGTGTATCCTTTAGTACGTAGCTAATCAATGGCTGCGCAAGGGTGTAAACTACAGGCTTTAGATCTAGCTAACCCCCAAGCCTATACTCCTTCCATTCACTCCACCACACAGCCATTCTTTTTGTAAATTTATTGCCTAGCTATAAAGTTACGATAACATTTGCCATGCTGACCTATTTAGTGTTGATAGATCAAATAAGATAATGTATGAATGCTATTAACCTAAAGCAGCCCTGGAGGTGTAGGGATTACACTTTGGGCTGTGATACACATGGTCAGCAGTTCAAAACCACCAGGAGCTCTGTGGGAGGAACATTGGGCTTTCTACTCCCAGGAACAGTTACAGTCTCAGAAACCCACAGGGCATCAGCATTGACTTGATGACAGTGAATTTTGTTTTGCTTTTAGATTAACCGAAAGCAGAAAAACATTTAGGATTTGCTTACATGGGAGATAGTTTCCAAAGTGTGGTCCCCAGATCAGCAACAGTAGCATCACTCGAGAACTTGTTAAAAAGCACAAACTCGGCAATTTCCCTAACTCTTTGGGGTCTCGGAAACCCGCCCAGCGGCTCAAGATGCCACCTTGCTTCTCTGCTCTCCCTTCCCTCCCGGGAGTTCTTTGCCGGCCTCAATAAAATCTTTCTCAACTTCCCAAAGAAAAAAGAAAGCACAAACTGGAGAGCCCGAACCCAGATCTAAACTGAATCAGAAACATAGGGGTGAGCCAATCAACCTACGGTTTAACAAACCTTCCAGGTTATTCTGATGGCCTCCAAAAGTTGGAGAACCACTAATAAGATTACAAGATCATTGGATCAGGTAACAAAAAACACGCGTCTAACTTTGTAGTTAATATTGTTTCAGTCTTTAAGAAAGTTACTGATATTGAAATTGAAAAAAAAATAATAATAAAAATGAGCAAATAGTTGCCCCTTTTTATCTTTGCAAAATCTCATGAGAACAGGCTGCGTTCACCAAAATATACAAGTTTTTTTTAAAAACTTTTGATTCAAGCCCTCACATCTTACATAATTAAGTCAAAATGTTGAATACATTTTAGAACATGTCAAAATAATAATTTATAAATTATGAAGGGTTCATGAGGGAAGAGGGAGTGGGGAGGAGGCGGGAAAATGAAGCGCTGATGCCAGGGGCTTAAGTGGAGAGGAAATGTTTTGAGAATGATGAGGGCAACGAAGGTACAAATGTGCTTTACACAATTGATGTATGTATGGATTGTGAGAAGAGTTGTATGATCCCCCAATCAAACGATTTTTTTAAAAATTTAGAACATAGCCAAATTCATCCTGGTAAAGCATCATTTTCATATTTGTTGGTGGGAGAGTAAGGCTAGGTAGTCTATAAAGTAATTCATAAAACAGTAAAAAAAGAAGCACCTAAAACCAGGCATAACATTATCTTCCCAGACTTCATTTTATATACTGGAAGAAGTTTTCAATTCTTTATCATTTAATCTCCAATCAATTCAGACTATTCAAAAAGAATCATTTGTCATTTTAAAGATGCATATATGCTATGTTTATAAATCACTTTTAGAATACATACAACTTAATACCTGACTCAAATAACACATTGCTAAGAATATCAAAAATACTACATATATAAAATTAGCAGAACACAGTCCTTGCAATTTCTACAAAAGGAGAGAAAACCTAATTGTGCTTATCCTAAAACTATACAAAAATCAAGCGAAATAAAAGCCAAATGCATGTTAAGGCCTCTACTAATATTAAATCATTTTTTAAGTTTCGGTTAGTGATATAAAGAAAGGAAAAAAACGTGTGTAGCATTAAAAGAGAAAAGAAAAAAATGAGTCTTAGACAACTCAACTTTTCCCAGACATGGAAATGCAGAGTTCAAGTCTATAACCCAGACCGGGACCAGAATTAATACTAGTTTACACTTAATAAAATATACACAAAATTATATAAAAATCACAGGTAGTCATATACATAGTTAGACAAGGTGTCATTCATTCTGCCACACACAAAAACAAACATGCACCAAAACTCACTGCAAATCAAACGATTCATTGTTGAGGCTACTAGGATTCGGCTAGACCAGGACAGCCAGGGTTATCCCTAGGGACGTTTAATGGCTACTACAGGGCCCGTCTCAAGCTTATTCTACCTTTCTCCATACTTGATAAAAAAAACTACATGAAGAAAAAACCCTTTAGCTCTATCTTCTCGTTTCTACGACTTAAAATTATATTGAAAATCTTGGTCAAACGTGAAAGCCAGCTTCAGTATTACAGATGTTTAACATTAAATTAAGCACATGTACTATATTAATATTTTAACCCATTGCCTTAGTCGATTTCAACTCACAGTGGCCCTACAAAGCGCAGTAGAGCAACAGCCCCACTGGGGCTCCAAAACTAATCGTTACAGAGGCAGATGAAGACTCCCACATCTTTCTTCCTGGGAGCAGCTGGTGGGTTCAAACTGCAGGCCTGTTGGTCAGCAGAGATACTTAACTACTGTGCCACAAAGAACAGTGGTATATTAATGTAAAGCCAGATTATTTTAAGTGCAAATTTTATTAAATAATGTAACTTAACATTCAAAGTTGTATGACTCCTCTAAAATGGTGAGCTTTAAGCTAACTACATTTTTCAACCCTGAGAAGTATAGCTTCATGGCTAAAGTTTATATAACTTTGTAAAACTTACATGAAAGCTTTTATGTCATTTGAGGCTGAGATCACTCCGAATAAAAATATGAGTCTATGACATGTGAGTGAATCGATCTTCATACCCTTAGTAAAATTAGATATTTTAAAAATTCACTTCATTATGTCCTGATAAATAGGAAGTTCTCATCTCACCTCATTATTTCAAAACAAACACTTTTTGATGAGCATGATGAACCTTGCGACAGAAAGTGCAGAGCTTTACAATTAAACAGCAAAATCAGACATGTTGCACTCTGCGGTCCTGGAAAATGTATCAGTTTTAAAAAACATTCATAGCTTAAACCTATTAAGCATCTAACATGACTGAAACAGGAAATTCAGCAAGAATCTCTGCTCTTCCCATAAATGAACTATACGTAAATTTCTCGCTCATGGGCAACCTGAAATTTTAATTTAACAAAAGCAGCAACTCCCAGTCATTAGGTACTTACAATGTATCAGGTACTATGCTAAGTGCTCTATTGATATTATAGCATTTATTCTTCAAGTTCAATTTTATGTGGCAGGTAACCAATTTACTTAAAGTCATCCAACTACCAACTACAAATCAGGATTCCAACGCAGGCTCCAGAGGCCACACTGCCTCCCTAAAATCCAAAATGAAACAATATATACATTTAAACTCATGCCATCAGAGTCAATGCTGACTCATAGCAACCCGTGGGTTTCCGAGAGACTGTCACTGTTTATGGGAGTAGAAAACCTTGTCTTCCTCCAGAGCTGCTGGCGGTTTCAAACTGCCAACCCTGTGGATTGCAGCCCAAAGTAACCGCTACACCACCAGGGCTGCACCAAAATCAATCCTTGACATTTTAAAGTAATTTAAATAGACTTAACCACATTTGAAAAGTTATAAAAGGGTAATCTCTTCCTTAAAGTAAAAAAAATTCATTTTTTAAAAACATTAAGATAAAAAACAAACAAAAAAAAAAACCATTAAGGTAGAAGGCTGGCTCACTATTTATTTGCATGTATGTATGTATGTATGTATGTGTACACACACACACACTTTAAGTTAGAATCTACAGTCCATGTGTGAAGTGATGACTGAAGATGATAATTACATGTGTAACCACCTAAAATGTGGTTCTTTTCCACACTACATGCACATCAACGATATTCTTTTGCTGACAGGTGAAGCTACCAGTATCCATCTGTCAATAGTCTCAACATTGCCAACGAAGCAAGTATCTCAAACTCTGAAGATGGCCACCCATCTCTTCAGGCAAACTGTAAATGGAGACCGTTTATCTTACCTATATTGACCTAAATCAAAATGCCCCACCCAGAACCGATTTACCCCTAGCTTTTATTTATTCCTCTTGTACAATCACTTGCCAACAGCTTTTCTTATTCTAGTGCAAATTAGTTCAAAATAATCCCACTGCTAAAACCTTTCTGCAACCAATGGGAGGGAGGGGGAGGAAAATGAAAAATCAGGGGAAAGGTGACAAGTCAAATCATTTGTACTAGTTTCACCCTTTCAAACCAATGAAAATGTTTTACATTCACAAATGCATATATTCAGCCCACAAAGAGAACAATGATACATAGACCAAAACACCATCTAGCAAAGAACACTTGCAGCAGTAGTATGGCCTACATGCAAGAATTAAGGATACTAGTTTTCTCAACTAAGGCAATCAATTTACGTTGTTTCCTCTAACCTCAGCATTATTGGTATCTCTGACAGGTACATTCCTTTCAAAGCTAACAGACAGAAAAAAAATTGTAGAACAGAACTGAATAATTACTGACCCCAATCGCACAAACTGATACAAATGTCAAGTCACTATCCTTAGAAATGTGTTTGGTTGGGGTGAAAGTTTACAGCCCACATTTGTCTCCTATTCAAAATCTATCCACATTTTGTTTTGTGATATTAACTGCAATCCCCTCAATGTAACAGCAGTCTTTCCACTTCCTCCCTGACTTCCCCGTTTCCATTTGCCCTTCTTTCCTGGTCCTTCCTCATTTCTGAACTTTTGTTTTGGGGCAAATGTTGCCCTTTTGGTCTCAGATGGTTGATTGTGCTCATCTTTTCTTAATGAATTCAAGCTGCAAAATGAAATTTCCAATGCTGACCGCTGTAAAAATCAAGTGTATCTAACACAATGGGGAAGGTGGAGCAGTAAGAGTTAAAAGAAACTGTAAAGAAGTGGTAATTACTTCAAGGCAAGTTTTTAACCCCATAGTCTCTACAGAAAAAAGATAGATAGAAATAGACATGGCATTAGTTTCTTACAAATATATCTTCTGGAAGCTAAATCCTTACAATATACAAGATATTTTCAATATTAAAAAAGGTCTAACAAGTGAAAAACTATCATACGTATACACATTTCTAAATTTCTCTTTATGTACTGACTTTGCATGCATTTCCTCCTCCGTTTTTCTTACTAAATAGACTGAGATGATTAACATTTACATACAGATTATTGAAGATGAATGTTCAAACTTTGAGAATTTATCTTTCATAATGAATATTCCTTCACATAAAGTGACTTAAAAATTATTAGAAAGTTATCATCAAATGAACAAACAGCATGTGGTTATAAATTTCAAAATGAGACCATCTGAAAATATGAATTGAAAACTCCACTTCCAAATTTTCTAACTCTAGGAGGTTTGAGTATTTATTACAGTTAGAAGAAAGTAGATGTATTGGTTGGTGCACACAAAAATGAATGTCTCCAGCTACTTTTCCCAATGTTGTTAAGATAAAATCCAATAGTTAATACACATGGATTAATTTTTCTCTGTCTTTCTAAAATTAAGTTTTAAACTAAGGTAGCTACTTCTTGATATATTTTATGATCTTGAATCATTTAGAATTTATTTAGTATTTTGTAAGTACTTTAATTCTACACTGACTATATTATGCAAACTTTTACAATGGACAGCAATAAAACACCTTTTTCCTTATATTGAGTCATATACACTACAAATTACTCCTTTCAGATGTACTTTACTCTTGAGTAGGCCTTATGAAAATAAAAGTTAGTAAATTTCAATATAACAATTAGGTAGCCAAATCATACTCTTCAGAAAAGAAATATACCTCAACAAATGCAAATTAATATACAATATAAGTATTCAAAATTTTAACTTCATAATATGGTAATTTAATAATCACTTATCCCAAAAGAAAACTATAATAGAGCTAACTTTAATAACCACTGCATTCTTGACAAGTAACAAACCATCCCTACAAAGCTTAACATTCTGAAAACCAAAAATCTATCAAGTAACAAAAGCCTAAGACTTGGAGCAATCTACAGACACTAAATATTCTAGTCTTGCATGCAGTGAAACTTTGCAGACTAACATTAATAAAGCCCTACCAACAAATTATTTTCTCAGAATAATTCAATTTTGCAAAAAAAAAAAAATTAAGTTATGGTCCTTAATCTTGCTGATTATGAAAAATCACTTCATCATCAATCTTTCTTTATTGTCTAAAAATAACACAATCATGACCTTTATAAAGCAATTTTAACTTCTAATAGGCTGATAGTTGGAATAAATACTATAATTTACCAGAGACAAAATGTTCAATGGCTATAGAACATATATTCTAATTCTCTGTCTCACACACACACAAACACCACTACAGTAAACCCAAGTGCTCTGATATATCAAAACTATTGAGAGTGCAACTACCAAAAAAGCAAGTCTATCACTGCTTTTTCTTTTTCATTTCAACATTTGGCTGAATAAAACCACAACTCTAGAAATTAAGTGTTATTAGTCATTTGATGCAGTATTTGATACTGCTTTCTATGTATACTATAACTAAAGTAGAATTTTAAAGAAAGTTTTAAACATAAATTCCACGTGTAGAGGCTCATGTACTCTGATATCAAAGGAGAAACTGCCAATCACACCTCACTGTTCACATTTAAGAACCTGATACAATACTTTTAAAGTCTTAAAACCCTGCTAACAAATTAAAATCTAGTGGGAAGAGTAAAAACATCATGAATACACTTTTCTGGAAGAAATCTAAGTCATTACCATACATTTTAATGACTGTTTGAATGGGAACTTTTGGTAAAGAAACTAAAAAAGCATTCAACAAACTTGTTTCTATATAATCTAGATGAATGTCATTAATTCATGCCAATTGTCGACTACTTTTGACACAAATCACAAGTACTTTTCCATATTGATTACCATTTGTGTAAGCGGATCAAATTCAGCCTTAGTAAAGTTTTTCAAGTAATGCATACTCAAACCTGTCCAAATATTCCTTTAAAAAGCTATTTTTAACTCAACAGAAAACTTTTTTAATATTATAAAGCTACTTCTTTGGTGAGACTTATCTTCATTTCAAAACAAAATGCTTAAATAGCTGTTCACCTTTAGGTGCAGCTAACAATCAAAAGAAATAAAACACTTCAAATATAAAGCATATTCTTAAAAAAATAAATTATTCCCCTTAGGTTCCTGCTACTTTTAGGCAAAATGATTACTGACATTTACTAAGAAATTGTAAAGAATACCTTATTAATGCTTAAGCAATTAGATCATTTTATCTATTGCTCACTGCTACAATTTACATCATCCAATTTCTGGTCTAAGTAGAGGCCTCGACAAAAGTAAAATACTACAGTCATTTCAGGCCAATCATCTATTTTCACATACTCTGTGTACAAGGCCTACCTTTACCTTTCAATTTCTGTGAGAAATGAATACCTTATCATCTGGGAGGGGCCAGGAAACTATCCTCATCCTTAATCAAAACTAGTTTGTCTTGCCTGAAACTGCAAAGATTAATGGGGTTTGATAACCACTATCTTTTGAAGTACCCTAACTTTTAGACGCGCAAAACTACAGGCTTAAAATTCTTGGTTTCTGTCTTACTCAACAAGCTGACTCAGTAAATTTAGTGTAGTGGTGGATGAACAAGTGTGAGCATTTTAGTTACAATCTGAAACAAGTAAACGCACTCCCGACAGCATTTCTGGATAGTAGCTGGTAAATTATACTTTGAAATTCTACACAAGTGGGCAAAATTCACGATACCTATAGGTGTCAGAGGACTTGAAACCTAAATAAGCTAAGTGGCAATTCTGGCACCACAATGATACTTAAATTTCAAGTGAGAACTGAAGTTTAATCTCTACGATCACCATTTGCTACACACAATACCTTTGGAATCCAAAGGGCATTATCATTTCGGGATCAAAAACGACTCTATCTCCGTTCTATTACCAATGACCGGCAGGAAACACAAAATGCAACTGAACAGCAAATCCCAGGGCCTATCCGATCTCACCCCGGAGGGAGGGAAGAAGGCAAATTTAACAAAGATTTTATAAGGGCACTTTGCAAGGTCTATTACAGCTCCATTGATTTCAAACTTCCAAACTTCTAAATGCGGTTGGAAGTTGCAATTAACTTAGTTTACACGTCCAAACCGACTCGTCGCCAGAGCCCGATTCTGCTGCTAAAGTTATGCAAATGAGCCCCACAATTCATATTTTAAATAAATCTACCCGAGCAACCCAGGAAGCTAGAAACAATCACTGCAAGATTCTGATGCAATATGCGTACGTGCAACACGAATTTTCATTTTAATCTGATCTATACCCTTGATCTAGGGCCTAGGCCAAGATGTAATCGGAATATGCTCAACCTCAAAGCGTCGACTTTTCTGTTCATTTCGGGGGACCAGATTCACGAGCTCTCGAATCCACGACCAGGGTTACTGGCTCCTGTACAAACGGGAGGACAACAGCCCCTAGGAAGCGACCCCAGACCGAGACAAGAAAGCACCCGGCGTCTTGACACTTGCCACCAGGCAAGCGTTCCGTCTAGCCTCACACACCCAGGGAAGAAGACCTTGGGGAGCGCCACACAACACGGGACACACTCGAGAAGCCCGACTGGGGTTCTACGTGATCGTCACCCAATCTATGACAACCATTCGCCTCCGTCTACTCCCACGTTCTACGCGCGAGTGACAGAAAGGCCGGGAAGGAGCAGCCGCAGAAATGGATACAGGTCAAGTCTAAGTCGAATCCATCCTCTTGGTATCTCCTTTTGTTTCTGCTAACGATCTCTTTGATGATGGCTGTCATGTCTGGGAGCCTGTGGCTGAAGAAAAAGGAGGAGAGAGATGGCAGAAGCTGCTGGTGGCGGGGCTTCTTCTGCAGGATGGAAATGGCTCTGGACTTGGCGGTCGCTGATGCCCCTCGCTCGCTTGCCGCTTGGCTCTGGACCGCAGCCGGGTAATGGCTGCTGCGGCGGCTGCTGCTGCTGCTGCTGCTGCTGGATGCTTGCAACGACTGGGCCTGCTTCTCCTCAGGAGCCAGAGGCCTGGCAGCAGCGGCGGCGGCGGAATGGGGAGAAGACGAAGAATCCTCGGATCGGCTGCCTCCCCCGACGGCCTCCAGAGCCCGGGCCAGAGGGGGTGCGGCGGCGGCGGCGGAGGGGAGAGTTAAAACCGGCCCGGGTCCCTGGATGTGCCGCCGCCGCCGCCGCCGCCGTGTTGGAGGCAGTGGAAGGGGAGAGACCAACTCTCCGGCGTTCCCAGCCCTGGAAATGGTGACAGGCGACTCCGACCCCCTCCCCGGAGCTGGAGCTGCAGCCGCCCCGGCCGCCGCCGCTTCTCCCCCCCGCTCCAGGAGCGGGAGGTGCCGCCGCCGCGCCTCAGCCGGCTCCCTCCCGAGCCCACGGTTTCCACCTTCCCTTTCAGGGGAAGCCGAGGAAGAGGCTGCACGGTTAGAAGAGGCGACGGAGAGGAGGCGAGAAACGCCGCCGCTGGCGCCTCCGCCGGCCCGCCGGCTCCCCGAGGGCGCTGCCCCCGCGGCTGCTCACAGGCGCTGAGAGGGGCTCTGGGCCGCGGCCGCCGCCGTCTCTCATCTCCCTCGCCTGAGCCCAGCCTCGCCTCACAGCGGCTCAACTCTCAAACTTCCATCATGGCTGCAGCTTCCGAGAGGAGAGAACTAAGCGCAGCCGAATCGCGGCCCCGACGCGCGTATCCTGCCGCAGTGCACAAAGAGTTCCGCCACATCACCGCGGGTCTGCCCGCCCCCTCCGCCGCCTCGCGGGGAGCCCGGGCGCTTCGGCAGCCCGAAGGGAGACGGGAGGCGGACGGGATCGCGCGGGGGTGGGGGCGGGGAGAGGCAGGGCAAGACGGAGGCGGTTGGGAGGAGGTAAAAGCGGCGACTCTCCGTGCGAGCGCAGAACCCTTAAGCTGCAGGCGCTTCTGAGCATGCCCAGTGAGACTGCCGGGGCTCGCTTGGGCTTGTTCGGAGGCGCCCGCCTGTAGCTGCACTTGCCACCGCTGCTTCTGCAGCAACGGGGCGGGGGAGACTGGCAAAGGCTGCGGCCCTGAAATCCAACAGGAGCCAGGATGGGCCGCTACCGAGGGAAGGAAAACTGATGATGAAAACCCTAATTCAAACGTGAGGTTACCTGTGCACAGGTGGAAGGGTCAGGTGACCGCGCTGGACAGTGTCTAGGGGCAGGCCAGGACTGTCCCTGCAATGAGGACACCCCTCCCCCTTCCTCTGCCCACTGGTTTCCCGGGCACCGCCAGCCGTCTCCCTCCTTTAGCCCCGAGGTCGGATCACACCGCTTTGCAAGGATTTGGCTGCGACAGCCTGTGTCGAGAGATCCTCACTCCTTCACGCCTCCACCCCCGGTGTCCTCAAGGTGTCAGTCTTAGCACAAAGAACAACCCCCTATTGTGTCTCCAGCGTGTATCTTCTCCAACGGCTCTCACCGCCCGCTTCCCCGGTTACTCGGCTCATTCGCCCTAAAAATGAAAGCTTTCAGCCCAGTGCCCTGAGGGTGAGCGCATCGCCCCGGAAATTTCAAATCCCCAAGAGCAACGGCCTAGGTAGGTCGAAGGCAGATCCCCGAGGGTGGGATGCACTCCGCAGCCCCCTTAATTACCCCACGGGAGAACCGACCTACCCACCCCTCGGGGCTCCAGGTCAGTCCCTAGCCAGGAACCCAGACTCAATCCTTTAAGTCTACCTCGCCCCGCCCCTTTTCGGCCGCAGCGAAAACCCGGCTGGATGGACTACGCTGGGGTCTGGCTCCCTACGCCCGGAGCCAGGCAGCGCACGCTGAAGGCCAGGGTTGTGGGCCCGGGTGAGAGGCAGGGAACCGTAGGAAGCTGCAGCCTTGCGAGTGGGCGGAGCCGAGGAGACCTGGGAGGGTTCAAAAGGAGGTGGAAGGATACGGGAGCCGCCGTCGGAACTACTTTCGGGGAGGTCACGTGTGTTCCTAGTTGGGGAACTTTCCAAATTCCCACTCCCCGTTGATAGCTCCAGAAGCAGTGGCAAGTGCTTCCCCTCCTCTGTTCGCAGCGCCTCCAGCCCCGTGCTGGCCGCGGGACCCGCGGACGCTCAGAGCGAAGTAGGAAAACAGGCTCCTACCGGAGCGTGGTCGGGACTGCGTCTGGGGAGCTGGTTACACAAGCACTCTCATCTAAGCACGTGCCCCCGCCTCCCCGTACAGCTGGTCGCCGCCGCCGATTTTTGCAAACCACGAGGCGACAGAGAGTGCCCAAGGTGGTCCCACCCTTCTCTTGCTACCCAGAGAGCTAGCTGAAGAGCTGACACCTGAGACATCCAGCTCTGGACGGGCAAATGCTGGGAGTTCCCCCACCGTGGGAGAAGGGGCTGGGCCTTGGGGGTCGAGCGCATGCCCTCTTCTTCCCTCCCCCACCCCCCGCCCAACACCCCGACAATACCCCCGTCGGTGGCCTGCCCTTTATGGTGAACCCATCAGGCTGGCTATAAACCAGATAAAGGGTATCTCCTGCAGCGGGCTAGTACGCTGCTGAGTCTACCGATGTTGCAACAAACTTCCAGTCACTACCCGGAGCAGGTGAGTGCGCCCCACCTACTGTAGATTCAGCCAAGTGACTTATCTCGTCGGAAAACCTAGTCCGTGGCCGCCAGCCCAGTAGAAACCTGTCAAGTTTGCTTAAAGCCAGGATTGGTTGACCTATCTCCGCGAGAGGGAACTGGTTCAGAAATGTAGAGAACTAGTGCGTTTCTCCACTGCCCCACCCAAATCCTCTCACCAAAGCAAGTGGTCTTTGAGTGCCACCAATCTTTTATTCTTTTCTCTGGGAAGTGGATCTCAAGGCAACAAAGTCCAAAAAGCATTTGATAGTTACAAATGTGGTGGGCCAGGCCGAGGTTATTAGGTTGCTTTTCAAATTTGGGGGAGAAGAGGAATTAATTTACATATGTAGCAAGAATTATGAGTAGGTGCCTAGAAAATCGTTATAAGGCTTCATGCAGTGAGAAAGAAGATTGTGTGTGTGCTCATAGTTGCACGCAGCCTCTAAAGACTAGAAGCCCAAGGGACCTACCTTAAAAGCCACAGGCCATTACCTAACTTCACGATTACTAATTAAACCAGAGATGTTTACAGTGTCCTTAGAGATCTTGGAAGCTCCATGAAACTTTGCATTTATATACACCATCCTGTTAAGATAGCACTTCAGGAGTTGGCCACATGCTAGAGCTACAGTGTTGACACTGGAGGCTCCTCGGGTGTGCGTGGTGCTTCTGATCAGCCTGGCCAAGATAAGGACTTGGGTGCAAAAGGAAATAGAAAGCACCCTGGAGAACGTAGGAAGAAAGGCCTCATTTGATTTTCAAAAATGAACATCCTGTCCACACAGCTTGATAGTGCCCTTGACTCAATTTCCACTCATAGGGACCCCATGTGACAAACTGTAGACTCACTCCTGGTTTTTTTTCTTGGCTGTCTTTACAGAAATGTCACCAAGTCTCTCTCCTTCAGAGCTTCTAGGTTAGTGCCCGGGCACCCTCTTCCCAGAATGGCCTGAATGTTTAACCATTTGCGACACCAGGGCTCCTTTGTGAGCTAAAGATTACTCTATTTTGCAAATAACCAAGAAGAATGAGAACAACCTGATTCCCAGTTTCCAGTAGATTTCATTGTAACCTGAGCTGTGCCCAATTACCTCCTGCTGCTGGGTGGGGGAAAAGAAAAGAAACAATGAAGGAAGAATGAATGGGAAGGGTAAAATGTCCCACATTTGTTTCTCAAGTTGCTGATCTTCTCCCCGCTGCCCTGCTCCGCCACTCCCCTGGAGCCTCTCAGATGTAAGAATTAGTATCATAGTATCTGAGAAGCACCCCAAATCCCCTTCGTTGGAGGAAAATGGATTCATTCCTGACTGCTGATTTTAGACTTGAGAAGACTGTGCTCAACTCCCAGGGCACAGAGCGATTCTGGAGCAGAGAGGGTGTGCTGTGCCAACCCAAAAGGGCTGGAATATGAGACCAGTGCCCAAGCGCTTCCATCCTGCTGTTGGGAGAGAATGGGAAACTGGGCTCTGCTAGCCCCTTTCCTGCTATCTATTTGGAGAGCCCTATCGGATGGTTAGGAGTTTCAAAACAGCCCCCCTACCCCTTCCCAGCACTGATTAAGTACAAGGAAAAGCCGAGAGGAAATACTGATGTATCTTTTTTTTTAATCGTTTTATTAGGGCTCATACAACTCTTATCACAATTCATACATACATCAATTGTGTAAAGCACATTTGTACATTCATTGCCCTCATCATTCTTTTTAAAAAATTTTTTCACTTTTTCATTTTTTCATTTTTATTTCTTTTTCATTGTATCAAAGAGATCTCCTTACACAGGTGGTGAGCTGGGCCCTCTTTAATGTACAGAAAGTCAAAATTCAGAAAAATAATTTATTTTCCACTCATTTGCAAATATCTGCCGACTGTGCAAATGTTACAATACACTGGTTTCCAAGCCCTTCAGTTCCTTACCTGTCTGGATTCAGAATAATGCCCAAGGGAAAAACAGAAGCTTGTAACAAAGAGAGAATTATCTAAAGCTTCAGGGAGGCTAGCTATACAGAGTAATTAGTGAACATGATAAACCAGCTTTAATTATAGTTTCTAACAGCTGGTTCCAAAACTGTATTGTTAATACACCCAAAGAATGTCCAAAGAAATTCTTGTCTTATTTTCTTTGGGGAGTGAAAATGACCAGCAACTTGGTGTGCATGATATAAATAGTTGATGCGCTCTTTGTAGGTCCTGGAGCTAAAATGTCTTTGTGTGAACACTGATGGCTACTGCGCCTTTCTCCTCTCCCGCACACACTGACCTTTCAAATATAGATCTAAATCAGTGGCTTTCATTTTTAAGCAATCCTCTCTCTTCGTATCTATTTAGCCACTGTTTTTTAAACAATACCAAGGAAAAAAATATAGTAAGTATACATTCAAATTTAAACAGCCAAGTCTTCTAAGGATCCCAAGGCCTTTCCCCCCTTATTTCATTTACCCTAATATTGTTCTTTCAAGTACAGATATTATTTTGCCCGAGACATTTTTCTTAGAACATACTGCTGCAAGTCTTGCAAGCACCTATATCCTAAAAGAAATTTCCCCATCGTTGTCTATAAGCTTTTCATGTTTTAAACCACACAAGTTCTTTCAAGGGACTCTGGGCTACCTTCCACATCTCGACAAAGATGTATGCTGCTCAAATAGAAAGTAAATGTTTAGGAAATGATGGCAACATATGTACAGATATGCTTGATACAACTGATGTATGGAATGTTATAAGAGCTCATGGAATGTTATATGCTCATGAAATCATCCACCTCAGGTAAATGAGCATTGGGCTAGCCGCTCCTGAAGGGATCACTGAACAGACCGGGCATCCGGAAATTATGTCCAGGGAATGGGCCCGAGAATGACAGAAAAGACCCAAACAAAGCAAATTTGGGAAATAACTGACCTAATGGGTATTGGGACATCATCTACCAGATGCCTCCTGTAGTAGTCTGTATTTCTTTTCCCAGTATAGGATAGGACATTATTGAGAAAGAAACAAAGTTGACCACTGACTCACTCCTGTGGATGTTTTCCGTTGGAACATCCTTCAAGACTCTGAGGCATTGCTTCTTAAATGGTGCATTTAAAAAGACACCTTTTTAAACCAAAACACTGCATGGGAAAGACTCTAGTATCTTTTGCTGTTGTACTTTGATGGTATAGGCTCATATCTCCAATAACTTAATGATTCAATCAACAGATTTATTTGTGAGTCTATTAGGTGCAGGTTCTGTGGTAAACTCCGTGGACAGAGTAATGACTAAAGCAAATAGTGGGTCAGCCTTTACAGAATTTGTTTGCCTTTAAACAGCACTTGCTTGGCTCACACTTGCAGCCTCTTCACAGCCTTTGGGATCAAGTGAAAGTAAAAAAAAGTGCCCTGGTGACATTTGATAACCTATTCAGTTAGCAACTGTTGTATAACAAACCCCAATTAATGTTTTGTAAATTAAAACAACCACTATTTACTTGCTCAAGTTCAAGATTTTTCAAGGGCACAGCTGGACAGCTTGTGTGCTCCCAGGGGATAGTTTTGCGGCTGCTTTCTACCAGCTAAGGCTATGCAGGATGGCTTCACCTGCATCTCTGGCACCTCAGCAAAGACAATTGGGGACCTCCCTCTCTTCACATAGTTGGCCTCACTAAGCAGTTCAGCCCACGTTTGTCTTACATGGCAGTTGAGTCCCAAGAGAATGAAAGCTGAAGCTGCAAGACCTCTTAAAGCCTGGGTCCAGAAGTTCCATAATGTCCCTTCCAATGGAGCGGTTCAAGTTGCTAAGGCCGCCCCACTCAAAGGAGGGGAAAAGAGATTTTAGTAAAAGGAGCAGCATGCCTGTACTAGAATGGGAGGAATTGCTGGCAGCCATGTTTGGAAATGCTTTACCATAAACCAGTGCTTTACCATACACCACCCTCCCTAACCCGTGTGAATACACTCCCCCTTCCCCATAATTACCATTCTGTTTGCTATTGTCTCCAGGGACCAGATGTGAGGAGTTGGGGGGTGGGGCGGGTGGAAGGCACATAGCAGTCACCAGACCATAGCAATTCTGAAATCCATCCAGGCATTGTCACCCTAACTCTGAGGGCTTATTTCTCTGTTATGGCCTGGTTTGGCTCCCTGGGAGTAGTTTCCTAATCCATTGTTCTCAGTGGCTCTTGGTTCCACCCTCTGGGGTCCTGGATAAGTCCTTTGAGTCAATCTTTTCCATAAGAAATTGCCTGCCATTTACAGTTGAATAGCACTCTGGGCCTACTTCCTGCCAATAGAAATCTAGGGGCCAGAGGCTTTGTTCATTTTAACTTTCTCAGCTTTAGTCCAAACTGGTAATGTTTCAGCCCTGGTTACACTGCTGGGTAAGTGTTGGACGGCTAACCACGTCAGCCAATCTCATCTGCTGAGTTGACAGTTCAAACCTGCCAATAGCTCCACAGAAAAAAGATGAGGCTGTCGCTTGTGTAAAGATTTACAGCCTCAGAAATCCTATATAAGGTCACTCAGAGTTGGAATCAACTCTTTGACAATGGGTGATGTTCATCAACACACCTCTCCTAAATATTGTCTGAGGAGCCCTGTGGCATAATGAGTTACTCATTGGACTGCTAACCCCAAAGAAAGCAGTTCAAAGCCACTAGCTGATACATAAGAAAAAGGCAAGGCTTTTTACTCCCATAAAGATTTAGAGTTTCAAAACACAGGGACAGTTCCATCCTGTCATAGGGTCACTATGAGTCAGAACTGACTCAATGGCAGTAAGTTTGGTTTGTTTTTGTTTCCTGTTACTAATACTGGCGTTCATTCCTTACCCAGAACGTAATATCCAAAATTAAAACAAAAAACAGACAAGACCTCTCTCTACCTTGGGCCTCCCAAGTGGCTGCTATGGGACAGCTTTTAAGATTCTTAGGAGCCCTTTTGTGTAGTTGAGAGGGTCTAAGAAGCAATATCATCCATCATTTAGAGGTCTTAACATAGGGTCTCGATTTTATTAGAAGGTCCTGAATTTGAGGCCACATTTTACAGGCAGGCCTCTGGAGCCGTTTCTTACTTTGAGAATCTTTTACTAGCTGAAAAGACGGTCCTGTTATGAAGTGTTGTCTTAGGCTGGGTTATCTTGCGGAGCAAAAGCAGGGAAGCGTCATAGATAACTATAGAGAGTTCCAAATCCATGGATCAGGGAGAGGCTGACAAACCCAAAATCTACAGGTCCGGTGGGAGACTATGTTTCTCCTGTCTCAGGAACTGCAGGTCAGACAATGACAAACAAGAAGACAAATGCAGGATAGAGAAAGAGACAGCATTTTCACAACATCTGTTTATACCATGGCTGTGGTTTACACCACAGCCCCAAGAAAATTCCTTTTCCAATGTATTGGCTGCTCACATTGGATCACAAAACGGGAGGTAGTTACACAGTGTCTGCCAAACCACTGAGAATCATTAGCTTAGCCAAACTGATACAAAACATTACTCATCACCTGTGCTCACGTCTAGTGATTTTCTACTGATAGCGGTCCCATAGGAGAGCGTAGAACATCCCCATAGGTTTCTCATCTGTGATAGTTACACAAGCAAGTTACCAGCTCGCCCCCCATCCTGCTGCCCCACCTCCCTGGGTAGGTTCAAGCCACCAGCCTGACAACAGCTGAGGCCTTCATGATTTGTTCCTCTTCGGGAGACCGCCTCTCCCCCAAATTCTGCTTGAAAGTGAAACCACTGCTTTTTAACTCTTTCTCTTTTGATGCCACCCTCACCCATCACTAAAAGAAGTCAGCCAACACTGTGAACACTGAGCCAGAAGTTCATCAGATAGTTTCCATCTCCAGCCTTCAGTCACAATTTTTCATTGCTCTTTCTGACTCCATGAAGTGTCTCCTCATCAGACTGAGGAGAAACATCAAGCCAATTGGATAGGAGCGGAGGAGTTGATAGGAAGAGGAAGACGCTCCACAAGCTGGATGGGCACTGGCTGCCACACTGGGCTGAAGCACAAGAACAGCTGTGAGGATGATGCGGGACCACCAGACGGTGTCTCATGCTGTTGTACATGGGCTTGTTGCTATGAGTCAGAACCAACTCAACAACAGCAGCATTCTATACAACAAACTACCCAAAGATGTAATAGCTTAAGATGACAGCGCCCGCGGTCTTGCTCCTCATTCTGCAATATGGTGGTCTACTTCATGGAGTATCAACTGAGGGGACTCAACTTCAGCTGGATTCGAGGTGCCTTCCGTCAGGCATCTAGTACCTCAGCTGGAGAGGCTGAGACCACTCACTCCCTCCATAGTCTCTTAACCTCCCACTGCAAGCTCCCTTGATGAGCCTTACACTTTAGCAGGATAGTCAGACTTCTTTGCATGATACTTTATCTTCTAAGAGAGCAAGAACTAAAGTTGTCAGGCATAGGCCTCAAACTCCCATGCCCATAGCATCCCCCTCATTGGACGCGTCAAATAAGTGCAGGCATGCTTCATTTCACCATGCTTCACTTTGTTGTGTTTCACAGATATTGCAGTTTTGCCCTGCGCGCCCCACCTCCCCCCACCCCCCCACCAGCTTTTCTTCAGCTAATTGATGGTGAGTTAGTCTGGGTAAAGTAGGGAAACAAATCCACAAACTCATATGTATAAGAGAGAGTTTTATATAAAGAGTAAGTGTACATTAAGAAAACATCCCAACCCAGTGCTATCCCAACCCATAAGTCCACCATTAGCCCATATGTATGACAACAATCTTCAAAGTCCTCCTCAGTCTCACAAAACACATGCAATAACGCCGACTGCAGGAGGAAAGCCAAATGAGTGAGCATGTAAGCATCAACACTGGCAGGGGTCTCCACACGGCTGCTCCAGCACCCAGGGCTGCATCTGGTAGGTCCATGTAGCTTCTCCTCAGGGATGTCTTGCAGGAAGTGAACCTTGCCAGCTGAAGCAGGGAACTGGCTAAGGTAGCTGCACCCTGGTGTGACCATCAGAAAGCAAGAGACCTAAGAACTAGAAAGGCGAGGATCACGGAGCTATTTATCTTTCCGCCCTTCAATTAATCCCAAATGTGTTTATCGGCCAGGTTGGCACAACAAACTTTACCTATCTCAGATGGTTTGTGACAACCTTGCCTGGAGCAAATCTAGCAGCACCATTTTCCAATGTCACATGCTCGCTTTTCGTCTCTGTCACATTTTGGTAATTCTTACAACATTCCAAACTCTTTTGTAATGCTATTTGTACACTTAAGAGACTCCCAAGCACCCTGCCATTAAGTTGATTCTGACTCATAGCAACTCTATATAGGATTTCTGAGGCTGGAAAATCTTTACAGGAAGGAATAGCTTCATCATTCTCACAAGAAGCGGCTGGTAAGATTGAGCCGCTGACCTCATGGTTAGCAGCAGGGCACTTGCCCAACAGCACTCCGTTCTAACAGAGTGAGGTGTCGTGTAAACATGGCACCCGTGTGCACTGGAAGCCAACACATTTGCCTGACTGGTTTCAAAGCAATATTCCTTTTATATGTTGGTCTGGAAATGGACACACACGGTTCGCCCAGATTTAAGGGGTAAAAAATATGTTCGACCTCTTGATGGGAAGATTGGTATGCATGTATGAGGGGGCTTTGAAAAGTTTGTGGGAAAATAGAATTAAAAAAGAACAGACCCTTTCCATGAACTTTTTGAAACCTTCATACAAGGCTAGAGAAATTCTTGAAGGGCCTCTAGCCCAATGATCCTAATTGTTACCCCTAGAAATGACACCCTAAAATAGTCATTTTACTAGGACTTTTCTCTTAGATCAATTCTGCCTAGAAGAAAATCCTCACTATCAGTTGGTAATTCAATTAGTAGTCAAATGGTTTTTTGCTGTTGTTTTCTTTTCTTCTCCCCTAAGTGTATTTTCTATTTTGCTCCCACATCCTTTAATTTCTTCATTTGCTAACTCATCTATTTTACATGCACAACTCTATTTTAGGATAAATATATTCCCCAGAAGGGTTCATTAAAATTCAGTGAGTGAAACAAAAGTGATACTACATATATGAATACACACATGTGTTTGCAAGAGCACATGAAGAATCTCTGGAAGAATAAGCACAGAACAAAACAGCAAGGGTTATCTTGGGGCAAAAGGGTGCATTTCAGAGGGAGAGGAAGTTCTCTTTTGATTCCAATTCTTTTTCTAGGGTTTGAAGATTCTTTGCAATGATTGTTCCTTATGTTTATCAGGTTTTTTTAAAAACGTTCCAAAAGAATTTAGTCTAAATATAAACAAATGCCCATTATCAAAAGACTATCACATAAACAAGAAAGCAAGCTAAACCTCAATTTCATTTTTAAAGCCATGTGCACACTACGCATTTAAACTCAAAAGATCTATTTGCTATCTGATGCTGCCCCAGAAACAGATGGTAATGTCTGTTATAAAAGAAGCTCTGGTAGCTGATAATAGCAAGGTCAGTGGTTCACACCCACCTGGGGAGGAAAAATGAAGCTGTCTGCTTCAGTACAAATTTACCGACTCAGATACTCACGGGAACAGTTCTACTCATAAGGTCACTATGAGTCAGAATTGACTCAACGGCAGCGGGTTGGGTTGGGTTTTAAGACAGTAGTTAAGCACTTGACTGCTAACAAAAATGTTGGCGCTTTGAACCCACCAGAAAGATATAGCAGTCTGTTTCCATAAAGCTGACAGCCTTAGTAACTCTATGGGACAATTCTACTCTGTCCTACAGGGTCATTGTGAGTCAAAATTACCTCTGCACAACAACCACAACAATGCATTTATCCAGCCCGCCCTTACTCCCTAAATCAACCATCTCAAGTAAGCCAACTCTGCTCTTTAGTGACTTTGTGTGCTCAAAAAAAAAAATCTTCCTGAAACAAGCAACATAGAGCTTCACAGATTACTCCGGTCCTTCTTTCAAGGCAATGGCAGGCTATTTGTGATCCAGGAATGTAAACACTGGAGGAAGCCTCCAAGACCATCCAATTCACTAACCCCCTGTTACAAATGAAGATACTGAGGCCCAAAGCACACACTGCATAGCTACAGGCATACCTAGGAGATATTGCAAGTTCAGGTCCAGACCACAGCAACAAAGCTAATGTTATAATGAAGCAGGTCACACGTTTATTTTGTTTTCCAGTGCATATAAATGATGTTCACAGTGTACAATAGCAATTTGAAAAAAAACTTTGAGATATTGTGAGAATTACCAAAATGTGACAAAGACATGAAATGAGCACATCATTTTAGAAAAATGGTACCGATACACTTGCTCGAGATCAATTTGTTTAAAAAAAAGTGTTTTCGAAGCACAGTAAAACAAAGCGTGTCAGCACTAAGTGAGAAATGCTGGATTGAAACCTGGGAACTTTCCTGTTATCCAGTCAGTGAGTAAAAATTGGAAGAAAATCCTGGCTTTCGTAGAACCCTCCGTGTCGGGTGGTTCGAGGTGCAGGAGAAAGATGGAGCTGTCTGCTCCCGTAGGTTTATAGCCCTGGAAACCTTACATTGGGACTCGTAATGAGTCGTAATCTGCTCCAAGGCAGTGGGTTTGGTTTTTGACTTTAAACAAATTCACTAGAAATAAATTGGCTACAGATGACATTTAATGCATGTTTAAGACTTGAGCAGGGCTGAATGGAGGGAAAGAGGAGAAATGCATAAATAGAAAGAATACATTGGATTTGGAAGAGAGATGGGGATATGTATGTGAACACTGCTGTACTGCTAAGGCTCTCTCCTTGCTATTTACTGCCCTGACATAATTGCTAAATGATGCAAATTTGCTTCTTTGTTCCTAAGATTGCTGGGGGGAAAACAACAATAAAAAAACTGTCAAACAAGAACAAAAAGGAGTCGGTTGTTATATGTGGCCTGGGGAAGGGGAAAAAAAAAAAGGTGGGTCTGGAACCCTGAGGAACATGCTCTTTCTAACGGCAGGAAACAGCAAGCCAACCAGGAACTGTGGGAATACTGCCACCTGCTGAGGGATTGGAGTCAATGAAAATGGGGTCTTAAATCCTTAACCAAGGCACACTACAACAGAGTTCATCTGGCTCAAAAGCAGTTACTGGAACTCTGAAGTTTGGGGCAGATTGCTGCTGGAAGAAAGTTCATTTCTGAGTGTCCACAGGCCAGTTTGTGCTGGAGAAAAGTTAGTCTGTCTCTGGGAGGAAGGTGGCTGAGGCCCGTTTGCCTGATTCCTTTTCTTTCATGAATAATTAGGAGTCCTGAGTTTTCCCCATAACATCAATCTTAGAGTAACAAAATACACATGATTAGGACTAAGATAACAGTACTATTAAAGAAGAAAAGGCAATAGACATAAGTGTTTTTGTTCACATAATGCATGCACATGATTAAATGTTCCCAGAGCTTCACCTCCTTTCCTCCGTGGATTAACGCCTTCTTCCCACCTCACCTCCCTTTAACTCTTTCCATTTCTTCTCCTCCATATAAACACACACACAAAGGACAATTTGCAAGAGAAGGCTGATATAAAGTTGCTGATCTGTTATAAATAGCTCAGTCTTTTCCCTCTTACATACAACCGTTCATGCTCCTTTCTCCTGCCCTCTCTGCTAACCTCATTTCCCCCCATTTATCTGTGTTTCAAGACTCCCCTTATGAACATGCAAAAACCGATACAGCTGAAAGAGCAGGAGGGAATTTGACATTTACAAGAGTACCAAGTTACACCGTTCCAGGGTATACAGTCCACGTCCATGCAGTGCTGTTACTTTGTGCCTTTTGATTTTTCAGCCACATGAATGTATTATCTTTCCTTTAGATTTAATATCATTTAAATATGACCTGGGTACCAAATGATAGGGTACTGTCAAATTCTTTGGTAACACTTAATGATAAAATAAAGCAGTTCTTTATTACAACAAGGACTTTAGGTGTGGTAGTTAAGGTCTTGTGTCAACCAGACTGGGCTAGCAATCTCAGTGGCTTGGCAGTAAACACCTAGTAATTCCCATGATCAGATCTCCTCAAGGGTGAGGCCTGCCTCTGATGTAAGAAGACAGTGTGAAAAAGCTTCGCTTGTTTTTGCTGGGTCTGGATCTCTCATCTAGCTCATCATCTAACCCCTAGTTCTTTGGATTTAATCCAGTGGCCTGCTCTATTGCCTACTCACCCTCGGAGTTATCAGCAGCCTGCCATACTGCTTGTTAACCTTAGATTCATTCACCTCTGCAGTTGGAACCCTGCCATCTGATTTGCCATCTCAGGCTACCAGTTCTTGCAGCTACATGCATCAGGAGAAGCCTCTACCCTGGCATCTGACCCATGGTTTTGGAATATGCCCACCTCTACAACTGTGTGTGTTATTTCCTTCATATAGACCGCTCTGTGTATATACATATATAAGCTTCACTTGATTTGGTTCTCTAGAGAACTGTGCCTAAGACATTAAAATTAATAGCGTAAGTTCAAAATATACCCAAATTGTGATTTAGGTTTTTTTTTTTTTAATCTGTAGGAGCATCAAAAAAGTATATACACACAACCTAATGTTGTCAGATCTGACTTAAGACATAAATTTTGCCAGTCAGGGTGCAGTATAGCACCAATGAAACACACATTTCTCTAGTTCTTTGGTGCTTCCTTCCCCCCACCCCCCATCATGACCTCAATTCTACCTTACAAATCAGATTAGACCAGAGCATGCACACTGCTACAGATAAAAGCCCGAAACACAGGGAATCCAGGATAGAAAAATCCCTCAGGGCCAACAATGAGAGTAGAGATACCAGAAGGATTAGGAGAGGGTGGGGGGAGAAAGGAGGAATCGATCACAAGGATCAACCTAGAACCCCTTCTCAAGGGGCTCAACAACGTAAAAGTGGGTGAGAAGCGACAGAGGACAATGTAAGATATGGAAAAAATCTATAACTTATCAAGAGTTCATGAGGGAGGGCAGGAGGAGGGGGAAGGGGGGGAAATAGGAAGCTGATATCAGGGGCTCAAGTGGGAAGAGAATGCTTTGAAAATGATGGCGGCATATATGCAAACGTTCTTGACACATTGGAGGAATGTATAGATTGTGATAAAGATGTAAGAATTCCCAATAAAAGTATATATATATATATATAAATTTTACTTTCCCAAATACAATAGAAGATCAGTTCTATTTTGTGGATTTTATATTATTTATTTATTCATTTGTTTTTAAGACATCATTTTATTGGGGGCTCTTACAGCTCTTAAAGCAATCCATACCTCAATTGTATCAAGCACATTTGTACATATGTTGCCATCATCATTTCAAAAACATTTTCTTCCTACTTGAGCCCATAGTATCAGCTCCGCTTTGTTCCCCTCCCTCCCCCCTTCCACCCTTGTGAATCCTTAATAATATATAAATTATTTTTATTTTCATATTGTATAACATCCACTATATCCCTTCACCCATGTTTCTGTTGTTCATCCCCCTGTGTGGGTGGGCGGGTTGTACGGTCATTGCAATCAGTTCCCCCTTTTATCCCCCTCTCCCCCACCTTCCCCCTACCCTCATGGTATTGCTACTCTCATTGTTGGTCCTGAAGGGTTTATCTGTCCTGGCTTCTGTGTGTTCAGAGCTCTTATCTGTACCAATGTACATGCTCTGGTTTAGCCAGATTTGTAGTACAGAACTGGGGTCATGATAGGGGGTGGGGTGCGGAGGAAGCATTAAAGAACTTGAGGGGGGAAAAAGAACTACAGGAATGTTGTATGTTTAGTCTGTGCTATACTGCCCCCTGGCTAGCTCATCCCTTTCTTATGATCCTTTTTATGAGGGGATGACCAATTGTTTACAGATGGGCTTTGGGTTTCTATTCGACTCCCCTCATTTGCATCAAAATGGTTGTTTGTTTTGGGTCTTCTGATGCCTGATACCTGATCCAATCCACACCCCGTGATCACACGGGTTGGTGTGCTTCTTCCTTGTGGGATTTGTTGCTTCCCTGCTAGGTGGCTACTTGTCTAACTTCAAGGCTTTAAGACCCCAGATGCTTTATCTTGTAATAGCCTGGCACCATCAGCTTTCTTCACCACATGAACTTATCCACCCAATTTGTCCTCAGTGATTGTGTCAGAAAGGTGAGCACAACAGAATGCCAGGTTATTAGAACAAAGTGATCTTGCATTGAGAGGACTTGAGTAGACACCCAATGTCCGTCTGCTACCTTAATTCTTAACCTATAAATATAATGTACTTAGACCTATATCCCTATCATTATCTATTAATATATTTACAAGCCTATATTTAGATGTCTATAAATGTCTTTTGCCTCCTATTTTTTTCCCCTATTTCCTTTTACTTTCCTCCTGTCCCACTATCATGTTAGACCTTCATCCAACTCTCAGTACTTCCTCTCCAGCTACATTGTACTTGATCAAACCCCACCAGGTATTCTATGCCCTCCTCGCCATCGATTTTAGATCACTTGTTCTTCCCTTGTGCCTGGATTTATTGGTTCCCTCCTCCCTTTTCCCTGCCTCATCCTCTCCTCTGTCCCCCCGGAACCATCAATCCAGTTGTTTTCGCCTTGGGATTGTTTATCCTGCCTATCTTAAATAGACAGACATTTAAATAAAGAAATAAATAAAAGAAAAAAAAATATGAATAGTTCCAAGTCTGTCTGCTGACCCTTATGCAGGATGCAGTAAGCCCCGCCCCGAGTCCAGTCTATTTTCAGAATTCCTCTGGGACTTTGTTGCTTTGCTCCCCTTGCTGCTCTGTTGCGCTCCCTTTGTGTTATGCCCTGGTGTGGGAGGGTCAGACCAGATACAATTCCTGCACTGTGTCTCTGTTGCTGCCCCTCCCCTCTCCCCACAGTGCTGTGGGTCAGTAAGGGGACGTCAGTAAGGTGGAGCCATCTTTTGTGGATTTTAGCTGCTTAATTATACTAATGTGTTGCATTTCTTTAAAGGTGCGGGAATCCCAAGACAAAAAAGGATGTCTGTAAGCAAAAGGAGCTGTCAAGTCAGTTTTGAGTCACAGGGACCCTGTGCACCACAGAATGAAACACTGCCTGGCCCTGCGCCATCCTCACAATTGTGTTTGGCCCATTATTGAGGCCTCTGTGTCAATTCATCTTGTTGAAGGTTTTTCTCTCTTTCATTGACTCTCGAGTTCAAGTGCGGTAGTTACATAATTTCATGTCAACCTGAAGTTATATAAAAGTGTAGGGGTGGAGTTCAACCTGTCAATCAGGTCACAGCCTGATGGGGCCTCCTTGTGGGTGTGACCTTCTCATAAGGAGTGTCCTGGGAACCTACCCTTCTCTCTGCATTCGCCTTCCTGCTGATGGACCCTGATTGCTGCCAGAACCCTGGAGCTGTGTCCACCATCATTGGATCCACGAGACATTGCATCCACCAACCTGTGATATTCCTGCATTCTGCATCATTGCAACTGGCTGCATGAGTCTGACGAGGGACTTCTAAATTGGACTTATGGACTTGAGTTGGACTGGGCTTGGATGTTTTCTCAATATATAATTATTTCTTGATATATGAGTGCCACTGGATTTGTCGCTCTAGTTAAACGGGCCTAACAGACCTAGCATGATGTTCTTTTCTAGGTACTGGTCTCTCCTGATAGCATGTCCAAATTATGCAAAGACCATTAAAAACAAACAAACTCACTGCCATAGTCTTGATGTTGACCCTACTGGACAAGGTAGAAATGCCCTTGTGAGTTTTCAAGACTGTAACCCTATAGGAATAGAAAGCCCAGTCTTTCTCCGGCAGAGCAGCTGGCGGTTTCAAAGTACTGACCTTGGAGATTGCAGCCTAATGCATACCCACGAGGGCATCAGGGCTCCTACTACGCCACCAAAGACCATAGTACCTAAAAAATCAGGTCTGATTATCTTAACTCATTAACAATAGTTTCATGGCACTGGAGGACAGGTAGAAAGCTAGTGGATAAAAACAATTCATGTTCTACTTTTGGGAAAAAGCCACAAAAGCAAATGAACACACCCCACCTCACTTACTTTTGAGACAGGGTTCTTAAAGACTTACCTCTGAGTTTCTTAGTGCACAGCCCTAGGCCATTGTTTGCTAAAGCCTGGAACAAACCTCTATTAATTATCACCCATAGAAAGGAGGGAGGACTTAATTAGGTAATCTGGTCCTATTATTGATGCATTTTTGTGGATTTGCAAACTACAAAATAGGATTGCTTGCTTTTAATATCCTATTTCTTTTAAAACATTGAGGAACTTGTCCCATTACGTGGTCAACTTTTCCTCATGATATAGATTTTGTATATTCCGTCTTCTTAGTCATTAAAATACAATTAAACTTAGTCCTGAGAATAACCATTACTCTATTATAATACACTGTCCTTTTTCAACTACATCTTGAAGTTTGCCATCTAAAAAATGTTGCCCTATGCGTAAGCGACCTCAGTAGTTTATTTGGCATGGGTTTGTTATCAAAAGCTAGGTCAAGCTAGCCTGACCCCTAGTTCTCACAAATTATACAAAATATTTCTAATAACATTCTCCACTAGACATCTGTTTATTTTGCAATTAACAGAGGGTAAAGAGGGCCTTAAAGGCATTTCTGCTTCGGGCAACAGAATGTAAACTAAGTACAGTACTGTCTTTGTACCATCTTGTTTGATGTAGAGTAAGGATGCCCGTTAAGGAAAGGAGTGAGTAAGTTGTAAATAAAGATACTTCCATAGGTCACCACAAGTCAAGTTATAGAACAAAATTAAGTGGCTCATAGAACTCTGGAGGATTATCATGATTGGCCAACAGCTATTTAAATAAAATAGCCATGTGTTCCCCAACTTAGAAGAGTCCTATGGCACCCATATGTGGAGCTTCAGAGACTACTCCTAAGTCCTTGAGGGGCAAGGCAGCATCCTCAATTATGAGTCTTCAGTGCAACACTCACATGGCTTACACACCTAACACTAGTAATTCCACTTCTCAGATTGAACGGCAGAGCCTTGATCTGAGAAGATAGCTTAAGCTTTACGTAAATCAGTTATAGACCTTTGTCATAGGATATACTCCCCCTACCCCCAAAAAACCCAGATTTTTTCCCCAAACCTTTGTATTTAAATATTTTTACCAAACAGCCTTATCACCTTCAAAGTACCTTCCATTACATGTAATACACTTGTCAAATCTGTGATTCCATTCTTGGAAACATTTTGTAAACTCATCTGTTGGGATGGCTGACAGTTCCTCCCTTTTTTTTTTTCCTTCACCACTTCTAAGTTGTCAAATCGCTGTCCTTTCATGTCCCTCTTCATTCCTGGAAACAAAAAGAAGTCACATGGAGTGAGGTCAGGTGAGTAAGTTGCATCTGGCAAGAGAGGCATGCAGGGGTTTTCCCCAAAAAAACTGGTGTACTGAGATGGCTGTGTGAGCAGGTGAATTGTCATTGTGGCAAAACCAGCCCATCTGCCAAAAATCAGGCCTTTTTTGTCACACACTGTTACACAACCTCTTCAGAAACTCTCAATAGAAAGCTTGATTAGCACTCTGACCTGGTGGAGTGAACTCCAAATGCGCTATGAGTCAACATTTTCCTCCATATGGGAAGTTGATGCATGTCAACTTGTGCATGAGGTTTATCATCAATCAACATTCCACCTTTTCTGAAAAGGGCAAACCACTCATACACTTGAGCTTTTCCTATAACGCTCTCCTTGTAAGCTGTGTTCAACATCAAAACCATTTCTGTGGCATTTTTTCCCAAGCAGGAAATAAAATTTCACAGGCACATGCTGTTCTCTTAAATCAGCCATCACACAAAACGAGGACCATCACAGTCAGCTCATCTGCGCTTCACAGTAACCAAAAGGCCATGATAAAAAATGTCGCCATGTTGGAGGAGTGTGCTACTCAGGCGCTGGAGAAATACAATACAGAGAAGGACACTGCGACCCCCATCAAGAAGAAGTTTGACAAGCAGTACAATCCCACTTGGCACTGCATTGTGGGCAGAAACTTTGGTAGTTATATGACACATGAAGCTAAGCACGTCATCTACTTCTACCTGGGCCAAGTGGCCATCCTTCTGTTCAAATCTGGTTAAAGCATGGATTGTGCCCACACACCCAGTGAGCCACCCAAAACCAAGGACTGCCTCCTAAATTCCAAATACCAGACTGGACTCTTCAGCCCTGCTAAGGGAACACCTCCATCTTTGAACCTTTGTTGTGCTGTTTGGTATAAGACCTCCTCTGCACTCGTTTGTTGTGGTAATAAAGCAATTAGCAAAGTGGAAAAAAATAATAAAAATAAACTCCTTTTACAAAAAATTCACTGTTACCAGAGAGAACCTTCCCAAGGGACATCACCGAGTACACTAACTCAGAGCGATTTGCTCTATGCTTGTGTAGTGGGGGAAAATGGGTACTAAGAAAAGCTCCACCCAGTGGACTTTTCCAGTTTGGGGGGGTACCCTCTCATATAGCTTTAAGTTAATAAATTCTTGATCTTTGCCATATGTATAGGAATTTATATGAGTTTAAGTTGGCAGTTGTTTAAAGCACAGAATACACAAATCATAAAGCAATATCGCTGGTATCACATGTAAATAAAATTTTTCTGAAGATCATTCAACAATGGTTGCAGCAGTAAATTGACAGGGATTTGCCAGAGGTTCAGACTGGATTCAGAAAAGGACATGGAAAAAGGGAAATCACTGTGATGCCATATGGATCTTGGCTGAGAGCAGAGAATACCAGAAAGATGTTTACTGGTGTTTTATTGACTGGGCAAGGGTGTTCGACTGTAGACAAACTCCCGATACCCTTGAGAAGAACGGGAATTCCAGAACACTTCACTGTGCTTGTGGGGAACCTGTGCATGGATCAGGAGGCAGTTGTGCAAACCGAACAAGGGAATACTGCATGGTTTTAAATTAAAAAAAGGTGTGCATCAGGGTTGTATCATCTCACCATACTTTTTCAGTCTGTATGCTGAGCAAAAATTCAGAGAAGCTCAGGTATAGAAGGAGGATGTGGCTTCAGGATTAACAGTCTTTGATATGCAAATGGGACAACGCTGGTTGCTGAAAATGAGGACTTGAAGCACTTTATGATTAAGATCTAGGATGGCAGACTTCAGTATGGATTATAACTCTGTAAAGGAAACCAAAATCCTCACATCTGGCCCCATAGGTAACATCATGATAAACAGAGAAAAATTGGAAGCTGTCAAGGATTTCATCTTGCTTGGATTCCACAATCAATGTTCATGGAAGCAGCAGTCAAAGATCAAATACAAATTGCATTGGGTAAATCTGCTGCACAAGACCTCTTTAAAATTTTGAAAAGCAGGGATATTACTTTGAAGACTAAGGACCTGACCCTAGGCATGGTATTTTGCATTGCCATATCTTAATTTTTTCCATTTCCTTATATGCATGTGAAAGTTGGACATTGAATAAGGAAGATGGAAGAAAAATTGATGCATTCGAATTATTGTGCTGATGAATAATATTTAAAATACTATGGACTGCCAAAAGAACAAACATCTGTCTTGGGAGAAGTACAGTCAGGTGTTCCTCAGAAGCAAGGATAGAAAGACTTCATCTCACATACTTTGGACATGTTATCAGAAGTGACCAGTCCCGGTAGGATGTCATGCTTGGTACCTTAGAGGACCAGCAAACAGAGGAAGGCCCTTGATGAGATGGAGTGACACAGTGGCTACAACAATGGGCTCAAACATAAGAACAATTGTGGGAAAGGTGCAGGAGTAGGCAGTGTTGTGTTCTGTTGTAAATAGGATGGCAGTGAGTTGGAACTATCTTGCTGGCACCTAACAACAAGAAGGCAGAGATAAGAACTTAATGGAGCAGACAGTCTAAACGCATGGTGATGAAACAATAGGTGTAAAGATAGAGAGATGATGATTCAATGTGAAGTATGTAACAAATGTCACTGAATTATACATGTAGAACTTGTGCATTGATGTATGCCTGGCTGTATATATTACCACCAAAATGAAATATATTAAAAATAATAAGAACAGCAACAGTGCATACAAGAAAGAAGAAAATGTTCTAAAGCTGATTATGATTGAACAATTTAATTGTATGATATGTAAATTAAATGTCAATAAAAATTAAAATCTAAGAGTACAAGAAAGAAGAAAATGTTCTAAAGTTGATTATGGTTATGATTGTACAACTCTTCTTAACATGATCAAACCATTTAATTGTATAATATGTAAATTATATCTCAATAAAGCTTAAAATATAAGATTACTAAGTGAAAATCCCATATAATTCAGAAAGTTTTCAAATAAATGAGTACCATAACAAAAAAGTTCCTTCCAATCTCATTTATAGAAACAGTATTACTCAGTAAAATTCACTTATGATCTATGACTAACATTTCAAAGTTCCATTGATTTCCCTTTTTATGTTTAAAAACATAATTTAACTGTGTGATGTGACTTATATGCCAATAAAACTGTGAGAAAATAAAAGCATGTAATATATCAATTCTGAACTAAAAATAATTGATATTATTTTGATTCAGAAAAAAATTAAACTTAAGAGCATTACAGGCAAAATCATTTAATATATTTTAACTGATCAATTAAAAAGTCATACAATATATATTACATTCAGTTAAAAATATGTGGCAGAAGTAGAAAGAAAATTCAAGTTCAAAGAGAAAAAGGAAGTAAAAAATTTTAATGTAAGAAAAGAATATCAAAATCACTGTGGTATTTATATTCCATTTAGGAATTCTGTTTTTAAATGCCAATGTTTATATTACAAGGAGAATCTTTCCTTGAACTACTTATGATGAAACAATTTGATCCAACTGTAAAGTTTTTTTTCCATTGTTTGTACGGTGAGCTAAAAAAAGTTGAAAGACCTCAACTCCAGAGAAAGTTACATGTATATGTACAAGAATAGAGTTAAAGGAATCTCGATGACAGTGTTTTTTGAAATAGAAAAAAAAATCTAAATAGCCATCCACATAGATAAATAAAATGTGATCTATTCGTGTGTACAATATACTACAGTGGGTTAAAAGGAATGAGTTAGATCAATGTATCAGCATGAAAATACCTCTCAAGACACTAGTTTGTAAGACACGAGTTTAATCTGATCCTCAGAATCACCGTGAGCTTGTCCAGGAAGCAGGAAGTCTACTGGCTGTGTGACATCACCCAGACCTTGGCTTTGAAACAGAGAACTTTAAGTGGGTGTGTAATGTGATCATATCACAGAATCTTAGTCCTCTGAAGCATTTTAATGACTAGCCCCTGCTGCAACTGAAGGGGGTTATTAAAGGGGGAAGGAATTAAAAAGGGAAAGCATTTCTTCCTCCTCTCTTTAGAATCGTCATGCCTCCAAAGAGGAAGTAAGGTAATTATTGACCTATATAGAAAGAATGGATAGGGGAAATATCTATGATCTGGCAACCATCCAATAGTGAGATAAGCAAGAAGTGATGCTTAACAAGAAATTAACTCTATGCAAGAAATTAACTCTATGATAATAAAATCATAGTTCAACAGTTCACTTCTGTAGGAAAGAAAAATCCATAACATCTAGTTAATGACCATTAAGTTCCTTGCCTTGCATATGAATTTTATTCCTCCTTATATTTAAAGAAATATACCCTAAAATTTGAATACATATAAAATGAAATCGCATTTTCACACTGACCTTCAGTATAAACTTAATGACAACTAAAAAACGAGGGCATAATAATGAGAGCAACAAAAATAGTCCCTCAACATTTATTCTTACGCTGACTTGTAAAATGTAGAGCTACATGGAGTCATTAAAGGGAATATGAAAGGACACAGGAAGTTTCTGTGCATTTTCAGTTTGTCTACTAGGCCTATGAAAGCGTGATTCTATTAAGGACAGCCTGAGCTGAGCATTATGATTCAAATAATAGCAGATATTTATTGATTGCATACTGTTGCTAAATGACTTACCGACATATTCTCATGTATTTCTTCCAAATTAACCTTATATTCTCTACCACAAGCACTAGAATCATAACACTTTTGTAACAGCTGAAGTTCTTTTTCTTACAATACTTGCAATTTTCTACCTTCAGGAATGTTCTCCCTAAGATTTCAGGGATCCCACAAACACTATCCCCACAGACCCATCCAAGAGTTCACCAAACATGCCTACCAGGCCCAAACTTCAGTAATGAATGAAGTATTCATACAAGGACATTTGGAACGGAAAGGAGAAAAGAATACTATCAGAGTGATTATACTCCTTATTCATTCATTGTCACAATAATATTATGCCAAGTGGGCCAAAAAGTATTGCTACTGTGGGTTTCAAGTCAGACCTGTTTATTTCAAACAAAACATGTTTAAATATGCCTCTGCCATTGGTTTGTGGCTGCAGACAATTCCTGAAGACTTGTTTTAGTCTCTTAGGGTGCTTTCAAAATAGAGGTCCAATAATAACAGTGACTTCTGAGAGAATCTATTGGGCTAGTTACATTGAAGGCAGAAAGGTCAGTTCAGGTTAAGATGACTGCTTTGGATAATACCAAAGGATAATCTTATTAGATTTTCTCAAAAGGCTGAAGATGATCGATCACGGGAGTTTACTAAGAAGAAGTTATAAGAAAATGGAAAACTGTCTTAGTAAGAAAAAAGCCAGGAAAGTTTCACCAAGGACTATTTTTTTT
>NW_022103968.1:40633878-40634776 GCF_000313985.2 Echinops telfairi
AGCGATCGTGTCGGGAAGGTGAGTACCATGGAATGCCAGTTTAATAGAACAAAGTGTTCTTGCATTGAGGGAGTACTTGAGTGGAGGCCAAATGCCAAGGAGTATTTTTTATCACAGCAATGAACCTGCTCGTTCTTCCATGGGTAGCAAAGGCTGTTCTATGATATGTTCCTTGGAAAATCTTACCTCTTTCACCCTACACCCCAGATTGTGCCCATTCAGACTTCTTCTTGTTCCCTAAACTTAGAGAACAGTGAAAAGGAACATGAGTTAAGCACCTCAAGAATGCCCAAACTGCTGTTTTGACATGATGTCAACTCAGGAACACAGAATGACTTGGCGAAGGGTAAAAGCGATGGACACCACTGCTGCAGAGGTGCACAGAACTAGTTGGAGGACATGTTGAAAAACAGTGCTTAGCATTTTTTAATTTTTGCTTAATAAAAGTTTTTACGATCTTTGCAGCATTAAAAACAATACCCTCACATGTATGAAGGAAGGCTGCAGCAGAATAAGAGTTGTAGCCCTAGCCAAAACCTGAACTGGAGTGTCATCCACTGGTAAATATTTCCAATTTCTTGTTACTCTTATTACTTTCCAATTACTCCCCACACTTTTCTCTGATGTTAAGATTGAAGTATTTCCTGAGTTAAGTACCCTGGTGTCAGTTTACAAGAGAAACCTGAGTGAATTTTTGCTTCCCCAGCCACCATTCTGATATATTGACCCCAACATGCTATTTATTTTGAATATTCAGGTCATAAATTCCTTGGGAGACAATGTAGCACAGGGGTTGAAAACACTGTTTCAGGAACCAAATAGTCTACATTTGAGTTTTGCCATGTCACACACCAGTTGTGAGATCTCTGTTAAATCTCTCTGTATTCCAATGCAGTAA
>NW_022103968.1:40635959-40637556 GCF_000313985.2 Echinops telfairi
TCTATGTGGCCCTATTACTTGCAAACCAAACACAGTATTGAGCCCTTACTCTCAGTTGTGGTGTATTAAAAATGGCCCAAAAGCCACAGATTATGAGACTCCCAGTTTAAGAGGCCAACTTTTTGAAAGAAAGCAAAACAAAATAAATACCATTTTCTATTACTTCTCTTTTACATTTTCTCTACAATGGAAATAGCCAAATGACAACTATGTGTCATTTTGCACATTATTTTAATTCTGGAACAAGGTCAAGCTCTTGGTGGTGTTAGGTGCCGTTGAGTAGATTCTGATTCATCGCCACTCTATGCACAGCAGGACCACACACTGCCTAGTTCCGTGCCATCCTTCCAAACGTTCTGGCAAAAACAGTGACAGAGCAAAAGAATGGGTCCTGAAAAGGACAGGGTGGCGAGGCCGAACAGAATAGGGCTGGAGTACACAGAGAAAAGGTGGGAGATGTACTTGAATACAAAAGATACTATTCTCAAGGATCAGCAGCAGCCTCTGTACATGTCACCCAAGTGGACTTGAACTCAAGTTCATAGACATAAAAAACTGTGAAGGAAACAGCAAAAGGGACTAGATGAGATGAAAAAGATGACTGAAGTGGTGGTGGGAGAAAGCGGCCCATCTGGTGGGCAGCAAGGGAGCACAGCAGGAAAGTGCTGTTGGGTATGAAGGGTTCGATGACAGACTCTAGAGTCTTTGCTGTACTTGATATTAGCCTTGTTTCAGTCCAATACCACTCCAGTTAGGGAGACTTAGCCTTTTTGGATAGTCAAGAATCACTAGTGTTGGGATTCTTTTCAGACGTGAGTTGATAAAAATCTTAACTGCAGAAGACAAGCCAACCTCTTCCTTCATCTTAATCAATTATATTTTTTTCTGAATTATCATCATTTCTTATGGCTGACCAGGCTGTTATAGGAAACAAAAGAATGGAGGGATTCTAATCTTATGTTCTTTTTTTGAGTTACCTCCTCAGAGACCTGAAATATAAAAACAATTGGCTGAAATACATCTGAGGTCACATAGCCTTGAGATTATTTTGCAGTGAAACATTCAGTAAATGTAGTCAAGGGAGCTAGGGACCAGGCAATCAAGCAGTGCATTAATGCAAAACATAAAAATATAGATATATGTATATATTAGAGATATTACAATGAAACAATATAAAGTTATTGAATATGTATTTGTGGAGGATTTTTTTCTATCTAGAATTTCAGGTAATTATAATTTGTTATTAAATCTTGCACAAAATATGTTCAGGTAGAATGATAGGGAAAGCAGTGATTGAATTGGGAAAGATAATACAGTATGTGGTGTATGCATTTTTTTCATGAATATTTTAGCAATGTAAAACATGATATATTATTCCAGGTCTGGGTCAGATGGAGTAGACACACACTACCATGTCTCTCTCACTGAATGTAGCCATAAAACCTAGATAGAAGACATGGAGCAAGTATCTGAGAACTTTGAAAGGTAAGTAGTAGCAGGCAGACTTTGGGGAAAGAGCAGTCTGGAAAGTTTCTATGTTTGTGTTTTCCCCCCTACACACACACACACACACACACACACACACACACACACACAC
>NW_022103968.1:40638391-40639564 GCF_000313985.2 Echinops telfairi
TAACAAGGAAAAGACACAAATTATCAGGATGAAAAATGAAATCAATATAGACCCTGTAGACATTAAAAGGATAAAACAAGATGAAGTGGACCAATTCCTATAATATAAGGAATATAATTTCTCACATAAGGAGAAATAGATAACCTAAAGAGTCCGGGCTCTGTAACTATACCAAACTCACTACCATTGAGTCCATGCTAACGCATAGCAACCCTGTAGAACAGGGTAGAAGTGCTCCCATAGGTGTCCAAGACTGGGGTAATGTTTTACTGAGCTCCTCCTGCAGAGCAGCTCGTGGTCTCAAACTGATGACCTTATGGTTAGCAGCCCAACAAAATCACTAGGCCATGAGGATTTGTGTCTTGTAACTATAAAGAAGTGAAATTCGTAATAATAATAAAAGCTTTCAAAAAAGGTTTCGTATCAAGATAATTGATTGGTCAAATAAAATTAAATATTTAAAATGAAATCACATGCATCTGTGCAGTCTCAGAAAATAAAAGAGGAGATGCTTCCCAGCTCAGTTTTCTTTGACAAGCATTAGTATAATTCCAGAGTCAGACAAAGACGGTACAAAAGAAGAAGCTAAAAGGAAAAAAGAACCCAAACACTACAGGCTAATATCCCTCATCAAGGATAACAAAAATCCTCAAAAAAATATTAGCAAATTAGACCCAGCAGAATATATAAAGAAAATTATATACTGTGCACTAATAGCATTAATCCCCCTCAAATCAAGGCTAGCTCAATATTCAAAATCAATAAATACAATCCATCAGATTAATAGTCTCAGGTCTCATTTCATAGAGAAAAAGAATTTGACCAAAGGAAACATGCAATTCATAGGGAAAAATCCTCAGCAAAGGAGGAATGGAAGGGAATTTCCTCAGTCTGATACAGCTCATATTCAAAAGACCAGCAACTAGATTTCATGCTGATGGCGAAAGACTGAATGCTTTCCCCGTAAGATCACCACCACTCTTCAATATGATGCTAGAAGTCCTAGCCAGGTCAATAAAGTATGAATTGAAAAGAAAAGGCATATAGATTGGAAAGGAAGACTGAAAAAAATCCTTGTTTTTTAAAAAAATCATTGTATTGGGGGCAGGTACAATTCTTATCACAATCCATCCATCCATCCATTGTGTCAAGCACATTTGTACATTTGTTGCC
>NW_022103968.1:40641448-40645502 GCF_000313985.2 Echinops telfairi
GGAACAGATGGTGGTTTTGAACTGCTGACCTTGTGATTAGCCACCCAATGTGTAAGCAAGTAGGAAACAATCATGATAGGTCAAAAAGAATTGCTAGTAGGGAACCAGTTTATACATATCTGGTTTATTCAGAACAAACCTGTCCTGTGATCAATGATGGCTGCAGACAAGTCCTCTGAGTAGTATAATTTCTTAGTATTATTAGGGGCCTTCTAAAACATAAAATGTTTTTTTGTGCCAGAGTTAATAACAGATTGTCAGTTACATAATCTGTCAACTTACAAAGGGGTGGAGTCTAGCCTGTCAATCAAACCATAGCCAATGAGGCCTCTGTGTGGGTCTAGCCTTCTCCTGAGGCATCTGGGAACTCCTGTCATCCTCCCTAAAGTCAGGACACACTCTGTCTGTTCTCTACCTATGAGACAATCCTAATGACAAGCCACATGGAAAACACTGATGGAACCAGAGCACAAGAGCTGTAGGAGCCACGTGGAAACCCAAGCCAGTGCTGAGATTCTTCCTCTGCCACTGGATCTACAAGCCTCTCCACCCACTGGCATATGCTCTTCCTGCATTCGGTATTATTGCAAGGCTGCATGAGTCTAAAGAGGAATTGATGGACTAGTATTGGACATATGGGCTAATATTGGACTTATGGAGTTGATCTGGAATGGGCTGGGATGTTTCTCAATATACAATGGTTCTTTTATATATAGCTCTTTCTTATACACATATGAGTTTCTGTGAATTTGTTTCTCTAGTCTACCTGGACTAATGCACAGATCTTTTAACAAAAAACTCAAGTGAATATATCCTTACATCATTGAAGTTTTACAACAAGTAAAGCCTTTAAGACCCCAGACACTATATCTTTTGATAGCCGGACCCAACAGTTTGGGGATGGATTAAGTGTTTTAATGAAGAAACTGTGACTGAAGTCCAGAAACTGGTGGAAGAAGACCACAGAATTAACCACTGATGAGTTAGCTACTGGAGTTGGGATCTTACATGCTTCAGCATTTTCAATTATAAGCAAATATCTTGGTTTTAGCAAGTATTGCGCGAAGATCCATTACTTAAAAGTTGATCTTTCCATGCATCACTTGATTGTAGCTAATGAAGACAATTTTATGAAACAATTCATAACTCAAGACAAGTTATAGGTTTACTAATGTGATCTAGAGAACTCAAAACTCCAAACTCACTGCCATCGAGTTGATTCCAACTCATAGGGCCTATAGGACAGAGTAGAACTGTCTCTATGAGTTTCCAAGATAGTAATTCTTTACAGGAATAGACACCTTCATTTTTTCTCCAGTAAGGCAGTTAGTGATTTCGAACTTCTGACCTTGCTGTGAGCAGCACAACGTGTAACCGCAATTCCCCCAGGGCTCCTTGTGCCCTAGAGATCAAGGTCCAATGAAGACAGTGACTTCCTAGTGCATCTGCTGGGTTGATCAAATTCAAGGTAGTGAGATCGACTATCCCAGAAGGTTATGGTGACTGGTTTTGTTTTTTAAACTCCAAAGGTGTAACCTTGATAAATTTTTTTACAGAGGACGCAGGACAAGTACAGGCTTATAAAATGTTAAGAAAACAGAAAACTTCATTGGTGAGAAAACATCCAGGAGAGTTACAGTAAGGAGTTTTTTTTTCCCATCACGGTATTACACCTATTCATTCTTCAAGGGGAGCAAGAACTATCCACTGAAATTATATAAAGAACTCTCAAAATTCAACACTAAGAAAACAACCCAATTTTTCAAATGGAGAAAATAGTTGAATGTCTATTTATCCAAAATGAATAAACGATTGCAAACAAAACTCATGAAAAGAGGTTAGTGTCATTAGTCGTGAACTATTATAATGCCTGAAATTAAAAATACTGACCATACCTAGTGTTGCTGAGGGTGCAGAACAAACAGAACACTCATACGTTCTTGTAGAAATGTGAAAGAGTTCAGCCACTCTGGAAATAGTTTGACAGTTTACAATAAAGTTATAGATATCCTTACCATACAAATAGCAATTCCATTCCTGAGTATTTATCCTAAAGAAAAAGAAAACAAACTTATGTTCACACCAAAACTTGTACATAAATATATGTAGACATAGTGGGTTATATATTGGGCTGCTAATGGCAAGATCAGCAGTTCAAACCCACCAGCTGCTTCATGGGAGAATGATGAGGCTGCCTGCGCCCATAAAGATTTACAGCCTTGGAAACCCACAGGGGGGCTCTACTTTGTTAGAGTCAATACGAATCAAAATTGACTCAATGGCAGTGAGTTTGAGTTCATTCACAATTACAAAAACCTGAAAACAACCCAAATATCCTTCAAGGAGTGAATGGACAAACTATGTATACAGTGAACTAATACTCAGCAATAAGGAATGAATGAGTGACATTCGTCAAATCTTGGATAAATCTAAAAAGCATTATGCTGCATAAAATAAACCAGTCTCAAAAGGTTGCATGTTAGAGAGCTTCATCTGTGTGACTTTCTCAAAAAGACTACAGGGATGGAGAACAATAATGCGCTTGGTAGGGATTTAGATAGGAAAAGGGTGTAATTACAAAGGTGTAACACAAAAGGTTCCATTTTAAAAATTGAATTGTTCTATATCTTAATTGTGGTGGTTAAAATTTGAAGAAATATATGCATACACACCAAAAATATCAACTGTATAGTATGTCAATTTTAAAAATGCATTTTGCTCTAATATTTGAAACATTCATTTCTCTCCAAATAAGTACATATCAGAATAAAAATTCGGAGGCTTTAATTCCTCATATGGTTGAAGATGCAATATTGTAAAAACAGAGTTTTAATAATTATATTCATGCAAAACCTGTGCATAGACCTAGAGGCAGTCATTTGGAAAAGAACAAGGGAATATTGAATGGTTTAAAATCAGGATAGGTGTCTGTACTTCTTCAATCTCCACCATACTTACTCAATCTATATGTTGAGAAAATAATCCAAGAAGCTGAACTATATAAAGAACACAGTATCAAGAATAAAGGAAGGCTCCTTAACAACTTGTGGTATGCAGATGGCATAACCCTGTTAGCTGAAAATGAACAAGACTTGAGTGCCAACAAATAATGATGAAGCCACAAAGCACTGCACAACATGGATGGATCTGGAGAACATTATGAGGAATGCAGTTAGCTAATCACAAAGGGACAAATATTGTATGAGATCACTACTCTAAGGGTAAACACCAAGACAAAATTTGGCATACCAAAAAGGAACAGACTTTGGAGGTTCTCAAGGAAGCCTCCAGAGGGCAAAGAAGGAATGATGGACCAATAGACTAGAAGGTTGATAGGTATAGACTTGAGTATAAAGGAGGACGGTTGTCCACGAAAGGAAAGAGAACTCAGGGGAGGTGGGGTACAGTAGACTAAGGAGAGGAGGGTTGATGATGAGTGGTTTGAACAGCTGATTGCAGAGTTGGTTGTCTAAAATGTAACACACACACCCTGCACTTAATCCATAATATTATTTTAAAAAAGGCAATGATGATGATTTGAAGTTCTTAGTGCTGAAGATCAAAGGGCATAGCCTTCAATATGGATGACACTACAACATGTAGAAAACAAAAATCATCACAAATGCACCAATAAGCAACATCATGATAAACAGAGAAAAGATTGAAATTGTCAAAGATCTCATTTTATTTGGATCCACAATTAACATCCATGGAAGCAGCTGTCAAGAAATCAAATGATGTATTGCATTTGGGAAATCTTCTGCAAGCAATCTTTGTAGCGTCTAAAAGTCAAGGTGTCACTTTGAAGCCTCACCCAAGCCATGATATTCTCAAGCACCCACTACTCCCAAGGACGCAGGACAATGAACAAAGGAGACCTAAGAAGAATTTTATAGTAGTTTTGGCAAAGAATCAAAATATATAATTGCCAGAAGAATGAATAAATCTATTGGAAACCCAGGGACAAGGGAACAAGTGATCTAAAATTGATGGCAAGGAAGGCCTAGGATGCCTAGTAGGACTTGATCAAGGGCAATGTAACCAAGAGGAATCA
>NW_022103968.1:40646629-40647683 GCF_000313985.2 Echinops telfairi
AAATCTGTGTTGGAACAATTGTACCATAGAACTGAATACTTTGGTTGTGTTGTCAGGAAGGACAAGTGACTACATAAAGACATCATGTTTGGTAGAAGGCTATCTAAAATATTGGATTGATTTGGGGAGTTCAACAATGAACTCAAGCATAGGAGTGACTGAGAGGATGGCACAAAGCCATGAAGTGTTTGTCTGGTGGTCTATAGGGTCACTAAAAGTCAGATACTACTTAAAACACCTACAATAAGGTATTGCTTCTAGTCCACATTTGTGTTCTAATAAATCAAATCCACAAAAGTTCAAAGGATATTCTCTAACAGTGTTTTTATAAGGCTTAAGGGTGATGGACCCAACTGTGTAAATTATCATATTTTTCTTGATTTTAAGAATCTCTAACAGTCTGTGTAAGGAGTCCTGGTGGTGTAGTGGTTCGAGTTGAGTTGCTAATGATTTGCAGCCTTGGAAACCCAATGGGGCAGTTCTATTCTGTCCCATAGTGTCACTGTGAGTTGAAATGGAATCAATGACCATGGGTTTGGTACAAGGAGCCCTGGGCTGCTAACTTCAAAATCAGCAGTTCAAACCCACCAGCTGTGAGAGAAAGATGAGCTGCTCTGTCCCATGAGAATGATGTCAACAAACAAACAAACAAATATTGTCCTGTTCAGTGGGCACTATGAGTGTGATTGGACTCAGTGGCCATGGGCTTTGAGTGGCTGATACTGATCACAGCACTCTCTTGAGTATAATCTACTCGCACAGACTTAAATCTGTGGAGAATGAGAATAATAGGTGAAGTCTTTAGGCTCAGGAAAAGATTGAGGCTTAAGCAACAGAACTAACACCAAAGAGCTTCCCAAAGATGGATTGTGCTAGTGAATGCCACATAACGGGATGCTCAAATAAGCCTGATTCTCACTTATGGTACCAATTCTGGTAGCAACAACCATAGTCATTTATTATGGTTATGTTTCTGGCCTTCAAAAGGGAAAACAATTCAAATACAAGCTATCAAGTCTTAGATCAGAAGGAATCAGAGAATAGAGGCATTAAA
>NW_022103968.1:40648928-40671036 GCF_000313985.2 Echinops telfairi
GCTGGTGTGCTTCTTCCATGTGGGCTTTGTTGCTTCTGAGCTAGATGGCCGCTTGTTTGCCTTCAAGCCTTTGCTGCAAATGCTCTGTGGCCTGCATGTTTCAAGCTATCTTGCTAGTGCTTCTGGTGGCGTAGTGGGCAGCTGACTGCAAGGTCAGCAATTCAAAACCACCAGCTGCTCCTCAGGAAAAAGTGGAGGCTTCTACTCCAGTAAAAGCACAGTCTCAGAAACCCACAGGGGTAGTTCTACTCTGTCCAGTAGGGTCACTAGGAGTCTGAATCGACTTGATTGCAGAGAGTGATTTTGGCAGAGGCTGTATTTATTTGTTTTTGTTTTCCACCTGCCTGGTACTCTGTGCTTAGCATCCCTATGTTGGGTACAGAAACAAAAAAATTAACATGGAATGTCACGAACCCCATCTTCCAATGTAATCAATCAAAATTGTTGTCCCCTGCAGAGATTTTTAAAGAGCCTAAGTGGTATAGTGGCTTAGACATTTAGTTACTAACCACACGATCAGCAGTTGAACCCATCAGTGGCTCTGCGGGAGAAAGAAGGGGTTATCTGCTATGGTAAAAATGTATAGGCTTGGAAACACAGCAGCACAGCTTTCCTCTGTCCTACAGAGTCACCATGAGTCAGAATAGACTTGATGGCAGTCAGAGGACAAAGAGTTTTAGTTGTCTCCTGTTGCAGTCTATGTGGGTATTCATGTGCTAGGAATCCGTACAATTGTTCATTTAAAAAATGCCCCTGTATTATTTTTACTTTAGACACCAGTTACTCCTTAATTTTCCTACTTGTAAAAACCCAAGGAAGTGGAGGGAGGCTCCTTGAGCAATAAGATGAGATGATGGAAAGCTAATTTACCTAGCAAACGTAGGATTAAGTGATGGGTGGGCTGGAATGTGTAAGGTCGGACATAGTTCAGGGAAGTTCAAGAACACCTAGATAAAATTCTATAGCTGCTGTAGTCAGTTAAGAATCCATAGGATCTCTCCAGCTTTTTGCAAAGCACCTAAAAGGGAAGAAAACATTGTCCAAGAGTCAGCATCTTTGAGTCCTTTCCTTTACTATCCTTTCTTCTGGTTCCTTACTTACCTGAGAACTCAGAGGGTATAAAGAAATGGGCGTGGGGCCTGCCTCTGGCACTGAGCCTTACTCAAGCATTCAAAGCCCTCAGAACAGTAGAGTATTTAAACTTAATATGCAGAGGCTAGAAAGCAGAAAGGTTTGTGAAACTCTATCAGGTATTCTGTTTTGAAGTTGAATGGAATTTTGAGCACTGCCAACTGGTATATTGCTTTGGTTTCCTGAACTTGTGTCTCTCAAGTTACAGGCTTTGCTTATTTATTTATTGCCCCTTTGTTGGATTATTCTGGTTGCAGAAACAATGACAATACATATTTTTTTTAAGTGAGGGAGGGTAATTGTGACATTGACCTGCTAGCGTGCTGCTGCTAGGCCCCTGTACGTAAAAGAAGGCCTACTAGAGATTTAATTTCTAAGCAGTTGAAATTGGCAAGCTTCTCCCTGGTCTTTGCCTTTGGAAGCAGTGCACTCAATCACTGGGCAAGACATATCATTTGTTTTGCTCAGTAAAGCTTTTTCCATTTCTGGGAAAGTTTCCATGCGTTGCACATAGTATATATTAAGAAAACATGTGTTATACTCAAATAAATTAAATTTTATATGAAGAATAGCAGGTCTTGATGTTATGATAGTCCCTGCGGGAACTAAGAAGGCTATGGTTTGCAGAGGAAATATAAGATATGCAAAGTATCAACTTCTGAAATCTCCCAACTGGATCAGCATCTCACTTTCATCTATTGGACTAAATTCTTTTTTCTTGTCCACAACACACTCAGCAACTTCAGTTAAGAAACAATGAATAGGGATGAAAAACAGAACAAATCTCAAGCCTGAAAGAGAAACAGATCAACAGCTCTATGACGACTTGCATTTTGAAAGGATGCTTTTAGTCTTTAGAGTTCCGTGATAACAAGGACCTCAATAAATGGCAGTTGGTAGACAAATGAGAATAACAGCCTACGTTCATGATGGTCTTCAAAGAAATGAGAAGTGTACATACAGTTATTTCCATGGACTGATCAGTAACTTGAGTTTAATTCTCTTGAATCATAAGGATAGAATTGTACAGGTTTGATATCCCAAACCGAACTCATTGACAGAGAGTCCATTCCGATTCATAGCCACCCTATAGCCCTGGTGGCACAGTGGGTGACAGGCTGGACCACTAACCACAGAGTCAGCCTAGACAGCCACTGACTACTCCGTGGAAAAGATGAAACTTTATGCTCTTCTAAAAATTTTCAGCCTCTCTCCTATAGGGTTGCTATAAGGTATGTAACTATCCTAAGTAGCCGATAGATGATTCAGCAGTAAGTCTCAGCCTGAGGTTAAAAGGCTAGAGATGCATCACCTCTCCCCTCATCAGACAAGGTGCATATTTGAGAGGTGATGTCCTTACAATAGCTCCAGAGAAGACACGAAGGAAGCTTTATACTTATAAACTTGTGAGGACAATATCACTTAAGAGTACAATTACAGGGATCAGTTATCAGGCATCAAAGAACAAAAATTCCTATCATTATATGTGCTCACCTCCCCGATATGATTGCTGAAGACAAATGGGTGCATAAGTAAATGTAGAAAAGAAAGCTGATGGTGCCCAGCTATCAAAAGATATAGCATCTAGGGTCTTAAAGGCTTGAAGATAAACAAGTGGCAACCTAGCTCAGAAGCAACAAAGCCCACATGGAAGAAGCACACCAGCCTATGTGATCATGAGGTGTCAAAGGGATTAGGTATCAGGCAGCAAAAAGAACAAAAAAAATCCTATCATTGTGAATGAAAGAGGAGTACAGAGTGGGGACCCAAAGCCCATCTGTAGGCAACTGTACATCCCCTTACAGAAGGGTCGCAGGGTGGGGGTGGGGGAACGATGAGCCAGTCAGGGTGCAGTGTAGCAACGATGAAACATACAACTTTCCTCTAGTTCCTAAATGCTTCCTCCCACCCCACTATCATGATCTCAATTCTACCTTACAAATCTGGCTAGAGCAGAGGATGTATACTGGTACAGATAGGAAATGGAAACACAGGGAATCCAGGACAGATTAACCCTTCAGGACTAGTGCTGAGAGTGGTGATACCAGAGGGTGGGGTCGAAAGGGGGAACCAATTGCAGGGATCTACAAATAACTTCCTCCCTGGGAGACAGGCAACAGAAAAGTGGGTGAAGAAAGATGTTGGACAGTATAAGATATGACAAAATAATAATTTATAAATTATCAAGGGTTCATGAGAGAGGCGGGAGCGGGGAAAAATGAGGAGCTGATGCCAAGGGCTTAAGTGGAAAGTAAATGTTTTGAGAATGATGAGGGCAACAAATGTACAAATGTGCTTTACGCAATTGATGCATGTATGGATTATGATAAGACTTGTATGAGCCCCCAATAAAATGATTTTAAAAAATTTTTAAAGAGTGCAATTTTATTATCATGTGAGGCATCTGATGAACATGTTTATTTGAACAGTAAGTCCTAGCACTAAGCCCAGTAGTTAGCATGCTTTGTTTCATTTAATTCTCATTATAACTCCATAGCATGTCTGTTACTGTTCCCATATTAAAGATGAAGAAATTGAGGCTTGAAGAGGTTAAGTAACTAGCCCAAAGACCGAGCTAATAGATAGTACAACTTAAATTAAGTTGCCTGTGGATTTTACTATATGTATATCACCAAGATTTGCCCTGATGGAATTTGTCTCTGATTGACAGTAGTATATGATAAAGTACATACATGCACATGTGTAACAGTACAATTTTTAAAATTTGTGTTTTGGGGAAAAGTTTACAGAGCAAATTAGCTTTCCATTTAACAATTCATAACCAGTTTGTTTTGTTTCATAGATGGATATTCTCACAATGCCACAGCACTCCCCCTCCCTCCTTGCTCTGTGTTTACCACTTCCCTTTGTCCTTTTCTGTGTTCTGAGTTTTATCCCAGTTTAAATGATGCTGCCTTTTTGATCTTGTATGATTGATGGTTCTAATGAGTGCACTCCTCCCTGGTGTTATAGTTCACTTTATAGGCCTGTCTATGGTGTAGCTGAAAGTTGAATCAGGAATGAGTTCAGTTCCAGGCTTAAAGGATGTCAAAGGACCAGAGTATTGGAGGTTCCACCAGTTTCCTTCAGATTAGTAATTCTGGTCCTTTTTTATGATTATGAGTTTTGTCCCACATTTTCCTCCCTCTCTATCCAGGACCTCCAATGATCCCTTGCAGAGTGGACAGGAGTGGTAGTCTAGCACCATCTAGTTCTTCTGGTCTCAGGATGATGAAGGTGGAGGTTTGTGTGGTGCCTTAGCCCATTGGACTAATTGTTTTCATGCAGACAGAGACCAACAGTTGGACTATAGATGATTGCTTACGAACAGTTAAGACCTCAGTCACTATTCACCAAAGTACGATGTAGAACATTGTCTTTGAGATAACTTGTTTTGATATGTTCTAGTTTGGGAGCTAAAAGCAACCCTGGATGTATAGTAAGTAGTTAAGGGTTTGAACCCATCAGCTGCTCCTTCGAAGGCAGATGTGGCAGTCTGTTTCTATAAAAACTCTCACTACCATCAAGTTGATTACAACTCATAGCGACCCTGTATAATGTTTCCAAGGCTGCATATCTATACAAGAGCGGGTAGCCTTATCTGGGTAGTTTAAAACCACTGACCTTATGGTTTATCTATAGGTCCAATGCTCACACTATAGCACCACCAATGTTCCTTTTCCCAGAAAGACTCTCAACTCTCACTGCTGTCAAATCAAGGCTGACTCATAGTGACGCCCTGTGGGTTTCTGAGACTTTATGGGAGTAGAAAGCCCAGTCTTTCTCCTGTGGAGCTGCTGGTGGTTTTGAATTGCTGACCATGTGGATCGCAGCCCCGGTGCCTAAACACTGGAAGCCTTCTGCGACAGTTCTATTCAGCTCTGTAGGGTCCCAGGAAAGAAGATAGGCGCCAGGGCAACATTTTTTGGTTGTTGTGCTTTGTGTTATTGTTTTTGGTGTCTGGATCATTTGTCTTCCTTGCCCTCCTCAATGACTGTAAATCTACAAGAATGGGTCGTGAAAAAATCCCATCACACATAATATCTGAAAAAAAGATCCATTAATGAAAACATTGGTTGAACCCCTTGCATGTCTAAGCACGCCTTTTCTCAAGAAGTTCGTATCTGAATACAGAAAACCTAAAGCCCAATTATAATCTTGTGAGGTCCATACTATGCCCATGCTGAGCACAAAGAAGACGGGAGTCAACCGCAGGGATACAGATTCCAGGCTACCCGCGATAAGAAAACAAAAGAGCTCATTCTCTTCTTGTCCACTTTAGGTCACATATGCATCAAGGTTACACGTTATTCTGGTTAATAGAGAAAGGGGATTGGGTTATGCGATCTTTATGTTTTTAAATGCTAAGCACCAGCACTTAATATTTCCCCCAATACTTTCAAGGGCATTTTCCTAGAATCAGGTAAATGAGAGCAAGCAAGTGACCTACTTACGGCAAAAATTGCTTCAGGTTATAAAGGATGGGAAGTCAAGTGCATCCTGGAATTCACAGCATCTGGTCTTATTTTATGCTTCATCTATCAATCTGATTTTACAGGAACTGAGAATTAAAATTTCTACTACCTTTTCTATTTTGGATGATGAATTCATCTTTGCTATCCTTATCTATTCCTTCTGCCCCCTCCTGCATTAAAACAAACAAACATATGGATGAGCATTGATATTAAGTCCCAGGGAGGCCTTTCTTTCATCCGTGACTTAAAACTTTTGCTAATGTGGATACAGTTAGTGTTAGGTATCTCCTCAAGCAATCCTCTGCTTCTGCTCAACACTGACTTCACAGATAACATTACCTGAACACTAGGGAGCATGGGGGAGGGCAGATTCAGAAGGTTCATGCACAGAAAAAAATGGTCTCTTAATTCCACTTTTTCCATGCACTTTTTGAACACTCCCCTCTCCTGATATTTTCAGTATGGTGTTAAAGTTAAAAAATCAACATTTTGTAGGTTTTCCACACAAATCTAAGGTCTAGAAAAACATTTTTTTTATTTATATAGAAGTGTTTTAAAATGTACAGCTGCCATTAGGGGGGAAAAAGGATTATGTATAAATATAAGATTGGACTATTGTTATCCTGATAACATATGGAAACTACTACACTCAATTTTTCATATCTCAAACCAAACTCAAGACCAACAAGTCAATTCCGAATCAAATGGACCCTACAGGACAGAATCGAGATGCCTAGGTTGCCCAAGCTGTGCATCCTGGCACCAGCTGCCTGCCACGTCTCTCTGCTGCAGAGCAGTTGTTGAGGTTGAGCCCTGCAGCCTTCATGAGGCAATTGAGTGCATTAATCCCTGTTTCACCTGGCTTCCTTGTTTTTCCCTTCTACTCATTTTAAATTATGTGCAACGTTTAACAAACATTAGTGCTTGGAAAGGAGATTGACAACAATATGTTCCTTGAACTGTGCTGGTGCAATTTTCTTTTAGTTCCCTGTGCTTTCCGTGGACTGGGACTATCAATTCATTTCCCACTCCTTCCTGCTGAAAATTTAATTTTGCCATTACTTTTGCCTTGGCTTGATTGTAGTCTTTCTCCTGAAGCGTCAAGCACTTAATCTTGGTCCCTTCTGAGTGCTTTTGTGGCTTCAGATGCAGCTTCAAATTCTTGCTTTACTTTACTTTTCCCACCCATTTCTATTTAACATCACTTGTCAAAATAATAATTAAGATTATTCTTTCCCAATGAAATATTTTTTAAAAGAACCAAGGTTACCTAGCGACTATTACACTGGCATAATTGCTACTATATAATTTTATCTATTTGTTGAAGTTCTGCTCTTTCTAAATCAGTGAATCGTTTATAACGAATAATGAAAATTGTTAGGTTTACCAGGTTCTTCAAAGAGGTCAGATTTTTTCCCCTTCCACAGGGATTTTATTCAAAATCATAGTGTCTTTGTCTTGATTACTTGATGCATACCAGCTGGGTTAATGGTTTCAATGATCAGATATGCCATTTGTGCTGAGATGGTAAAGATTAAAATTAAGGAGAGAGAAAGAAATAATTCTAGAACCATCACTCCCCACAGTAGTTTCTCAATGTGTGCTTTAAAACTCCCTTTATCCCCGGCTACCAAAAGATACAGCATCTGAAGTCTTAAAGGCCTGAAGATTAACAAGCGGCCATCTAGCTGAAAAACAACAAAGCCCACATGGAAGAAGCACACCAGCCTATCACTACTGCTGAGGACAAAGCAGGTGCATAAGCAAATGTGGTGAAGAAAGCTGATGGTGTCTGGCTGTCAAAAGATAGAGAATCTGGGGTCCTATAGGTGAAAGATAAATAAGGGGCCATCTAACTGAGAAACAACAAAGCCCACATGGAAGAAGCACATCAGCCTACAAGATCACAAGGCATCGAAGGGATCAGGTATCAGGCATCAAAGACCAAAAAAAAAAAAAAAATCATATCATTGTGAATGAGGGGAAGTGCGGAGTGGGGACCCAGGGCCCATTTGTTTGAAATTGGACATCCCCTTGCAGAAGGGCTGCAGGGAGGAGATGAGCCAGTTAGGGTGCAGTGTAGCAATGATGAAACATACAATTTTCCTCTAGTTCTTGAATGCTTCTTCCCCCTCCCCTCCCCACTATCATGATCCCAATTCTACCTTACAAATCTGGCTGGACCGGAGGATTTACAGCTACCTCAGGACCCGTGGTGAGAGTGGTGATACTGGGAGGGTGGAGGGAAGGTGAGGGAGAAAGGGGGAGCCGATTATAAGGATCTACATATAACCTTCTCCCTGGGGGACAGACAGTGGAGAAGCGGGTGAAGGGAGACTTCGGACGGTGTAAGATATGACAAAATAATAATTTATAAATTACCAAGGGGTCATGGGGGAGGGGAAGGAGAAAATGAGGAGCTGATACCAAGGGCACAAGTAGAAAGCAAATGTTTTGAGAATGGTGGCAACATATGTACAGGTGTGCTTGGCACAATGGATGGATGGATGGATTGTGATGAGTTGTATGAGCCCCCAATAAAATGATTTAAAAAAAACAAACCTTCATTTATCAGCACCATCTCAGGTGCTTAGAGGTTCCTGGGCCCAAATCCTAGAGTAATTGGCCTCTATGCTGGGACACAGGAATCTGTACTTTACCAAGTTGTTGAAGTGAATCTACTCACAGTGAAATATGAAAACCCCTCACCATGGCTATACTAACTACACCTCTATCCAACTGACAACCAATGTTCCTATGACTACCTTGCCCAAACCCACTGCCATCGAATCAATTGCAACTCATAGGGACCCTATACAGGGTTTCTGAGAATGTAAATCTTTATAGTCGCACAGTCTCCTCTTTCTTCCAGAGTGGCTGGTAGGTTTGAATTGCAGTCAGATGCCTAACCCACAATGTCACCAGCGTTTAAGAATACTCTTAAAATTAGATTTCAGGAAAATCTGAAGTCCTTTCTTTCAGAGGGCCTTCCTTTTAGCCTTGCAAAGTCATGTCTCTGTGAGTCTCCCATGCAGTGGTTCAGCTTGAGCATCACCACAAGGACCCAGTGGAGAATCTCTTCCAAGAATACTTATTACCAGCAGGTTCAGTAGCTGCAGATTCTTTTTTGTTAACACTGTTCTGGTCCCCAAAGCAATCTATTCTTCTCAAAGGTCTATCTCTCTGTTTGAAGACTAACTAATCAGGACTGTATTCCCAAATCTAGTATCACACCAAATTAAAAATAATATTTTATGAAGGTATACACACACAGCTTTATAAAAAAATGGGCATGCAACACAAAACACTATTAAATTCCCTCTGATTCTAGTCAATGAACCTAATTCAAATCTAAAAAAGTTTAATTTTCATTAATAATGGAAAATAATCCTAGTTGGGTGTTTTAAATTTAGAAAGTTATAAGTAGATGCACCCCTCTTTTCCCTTCATTATTCTTTAAAGCTGTGATTTGTCATTTCATAGTCTTATCTCTTTCTACTAGATTTTTCTCCATTTCATGGATATTACACTCAAAGAGAAAATGTAAAGGGAAGTGTTTGAATTGAACAAATCTGACTTCCAATGAAAGTTTGCTACTTATTAGCTAATAAAATGAAGAAAACACTGACTAATTTAGAGGATTGTTTTTAATGTACTTTATATTATTGATGTAAAGCGCAAATCCAGCATTGTGTCTGTTACATTCTATAAGTGTAGCTGTTGTCCTCACAACATGATTACAAGCTGGTAACAAAGGTAGCAAATGCTAAATTTAAGGTTGCAGAATTCTTAGCTACTATCATGGATTAATTTGTGACTCCCCCAAAATATGTGTCAGTTTGGTTGGGCGATGATTCTCAGTGGCTTGGTAGCTATGCAATGATGTACTTAGCTCCACGATGTGATCTGAAGTACTCAAACAGTTGGAAAATTAGGGTGGACTGCACGACTCTTAGCCCTGATCACGTTTAAGAGGAGTTTCTCTGGAATTTGGCCTGTCATCTTTTATCTTACAAGAAATACAAGGACACAGAAGCAAGTAGAGAAGGAGGGACCTCAGTACTACCAAGAAAGAAAAGTCAGAAGCGGAGAGTATATTTTGGACTCTGGGTTCCTGTGCTGAGAATCTCCTAGACCCAGGGAAAAACTGATGCCAAGACATGCATAGATTTCCAAAGAATTCCAGGCACATAGTTGTAATGAGACAAGGACCTTCCTTCAGAGGCCACAGCTAGAAAAACCCTTCCCTGAGTGCTCTGAATTGGAGTTTATGTCATAATGGTCACTCGTGCGGTTCTAACTACCGCGGCTACTCCCATAAAGAGTTAGTCTCTGAAACTCACAGGGACAGTTCTACAGGGTCCCTATGAGTTTGGCATCGACTCAATGGTAGCTTTGCTTTTTTTTTTTTTTGACCTCGAGTGGATTCTGTTAAAGACACGTGTGAGATCTCTGTTAAGATACCTAAGAAAGCCACCAAAGATGTCAAAAGCATAGCGGCACAAAGTGCCTTACCCGACCCACAGCCATTGAGTTGATTCCAACTCATAGCGACTCTCTATAATACGTGGTTTCAGAGGCTGTAAAACTTTACCGGAACAGAAGCCTCATCTTTCTCCCAGGAGCGGCTAGTGAGTTCGAATTGCAACCTTGTGGTGAACAAGCAGCATAGCTTACCTTTACCCAACAGCGCCACCAGGGCTGCTTGAGCTGCGTGTTCAAACTAAACCCGCCGCCTCCACTCCATTCTGAACCGCCTTACGGGACGCAAAAAATTACTCCTCCTCAGTCTGACCGCCTTTAACTGAAGGAAGCCATGGCTCCCCTATTTTGAGATAAAGTCATTTTACCCTTGGCAAATGTGTATTTAGGAGGGGCTGGCTTTCGTGCTTGCTACCTTGAGACCTCTGGAGTCTCACCACCTATTCAGGAAAAGGTTAAGAAGACAATGGAAGCCCCGAGATGCCAGTCCCTGCTACCCGCTCGGAGTCGGACCCTTTTTGCCGCAGGATCTTCAAGCGCCACCCCAAGTGCTTGTGAGCGCAGAGAAGGGGGCCAGTGAGCTCACTCTGGAAACTGATAGGCCGATGGTGAGGTGTGGTGGGGGCGGGGCGGGGGCGGGAGGGGCCAGGCGCCACTGCCATGTGGCTAAATGACAGAGCGGCAGCGGTGGCGAGCTTTTACTGAGGTTGAAACCGGTGGAAGGCTAACGGTCTTCCGTGGAATTTGCAGGGGATACATGCCCGCTCGGGGCGCTTCCTTGCACTCCGAGGGGTCCCCATTTGTCAGAACAGTCCCCGGAGCGAGTACAGCGGAGACCTTAGGCCACCTATGGCTTCCCCAACGTGATTTCTGAGACGAGCTAACCTCAGAGCCTGGGCAAGTCGGACTTGCAGCCACACAGGTTTCCCGGAGAGCCTCAACCCAGTAAGTTGTAGATCGAGGATATGGAACGTGAACTCGCTCCACGGCCTGTTCTGAAACCGGAAGCTTTTGCGCGGGTGGTCGTGGACTGCGCATGCGCCGTGCGCGTCACGGCCACTTACCGGAAGCGCTTACTCCCTGGGGCATTTCCTTCCTGTGCAAGGCCGGCAGTGGGCTCCAGCGCCTGCCAGCTCTTGGTGCCTCCCTCTGCCCCGGGGTGAGTAGCGGCTTCCCTCGGGGTCTCGTGGGGGCGGTTGCTGAATTCCGCGGAACACCCTCATGAACTGGCCTGGACCCGGTAAGCCGACTCAGGAAGGTCACCCCGCGCTCTTCCCACGCCCCCTCTCAGTGCCGCCACCCAGCGACCCGCAGCCCGGCGCGGGGAGCGGATTAACCTCCAAGGGCATCCCAGGCCTCGTCGTGGCTTCGAGGCAGACTTTACGTCTCCGGTGGCACTGCCCTAGAATTAATTATACCACACCCTCCGGAACCTTTGTAGGCCAGGCCTCGGAGTCGCCTCGGGCGACCCCAGATCCTTGATCCTTGGCGAAGACAGTGGAATTAACTGGGCCTGATTGTCGCACAGGTGCAGCTACCACCTGGAGCAAAAGCCGAGCGCTTCCTTTAGGTCTGGGCACGCTTTCGCAGAGGATGGTGATGTTAATACTCTGCCCTCTTGGTGAAGATTGGCAGGCTTTCAATGGCATAGACTTTATTCGTAGAATCACAATGTCTGGGAAATTGAGGATTGAGAAACTTGGTTTAATTGAGAGCAGTGTTATAGTTTGAACACTGTAGTCTCAGTCTTTCACCCGTCAATAATTGCTCATTAACTAGCTATTACGAGCTCCCATTTGCGCGCTCCCCCACCCCACCCCCCGTACCCCCACCCCCACACGCACTGCCGGACTCCTCCCCTGCATTGGAGAGCCCCTTTAAAGTGAAAACTGTCAACTATCGTTCATCCCTAGCGAATAACCCTGAACTTAATTAAGGTGTGCTCCGCATGTGTAGCTTCTAGTAATGGCAAACTAGTATCATCCCTAATGTGTACCTATCCCTTTCTCCAAAGAGTGTGTTGTATTAAAGGAAGAAGCCAAGGTTGAAAGTTACTTTAAAATATCTAAATTAGACTGTTTACAATATTTCTTAGTTGCCCATTACACTGTGTGAGGGAGCTTCAAAAAGTTCGTGGAAAATCTCTTTATCTGTTAATTCCATATTTCCAGAACTTTTTTTTGAAGCCTCGTTGTTTGTGCACGTATTTGTGTTTGTTTTTATACTTCTCTAATGTTTATTATACATGCTTGAAATGCATTCACTCTGGTGGTGTGCATATTCCGCCTTTGCTGAATGCTCATTTTGCTGTAAAGACCTTAAAGTGTTGGCACATGGGTGCCATAGAAATGATCAAGGAGTTGTGAAATAAAACTACCAGGTTACGTAATGCAAAGGAGTTTCTGTTTCATTTCAGGATTTTGAAGTCATTTTGAAAAATGGAGAATATTTTAGAAGTCACCTTATTGCACTTAATGATTTTAGCGTAGGAAAATATATGAGTGACTTGGGTTTGTGTTTTGATACTATTTAAAGATTAAAAGTTGTTCCTTTCTTCGGATGTACAGGGAAACACCCTTAATTGTCCATGATGTTCAGGGAACATCCAGTAGATGGCAGTTTTAGCGATACCGGCACAAACTAAGTGAAAGTATTTTCTTGCAATTTGTAGTTCTCACCAAGTGCTGAGCTGATGAAACCTTTAGTTTGCCGAATGGATGATTTTTGTCTAGAAAATGACAGCACATATCATTGTTTTCACATTCACTCTATTGGAATAGGACTTAGAGAACTCAACTTTTCACTTTCTAAGAAAAATAGACTATCCTGTAACTCATTTTTAGGACTTCTTGCTAATGGAAGAACGCACACCTTGATTTTTTTTTAAATGAGGAAAAGATTTTAACTGGATTTTTCTCACTATGGGTTGGGCATTGGGCTGCAAACTGCAAGGTCCATGGTGGTTCAGTCCCTCTGCCACGTTAGGGAAGGAAGATGAGTCTCTCTGCTCCCATGAAGAGTTAACAGTCTTGGAATTCCTTTATAGTGGCAGTATGTGTCTGAATTGACTCTGGCATCGAGCTTTCTTTCTTTAATTTTAAATTGTGGTGCCCCATGAATAAAATAATTGTATGCTAGTCATTTTTCTTTATACCAGTAAACAATAGGTGTTATATAGGGTGAAAGGGGGCTTCAAAAGGTTTGTGGGAATATCCCATTTTTCAATTTCACTCTTCTACGAACTCTTTGATGCTCCCACATATATAGATGTTCAAAAGTGTTTTGTGTGAATTGAATTAAAACACTTAGGACAAATCTGGAGCTCTACTGGCATAGCGGTTACATGTTGGGTCTGCTATGGGCTAGGTCAGTAGTTTGAAACCACCAGCTATCCACAAGAGAAAGATGAGGCTTTCTAATCCCCTGAAGTTACAGTCTTGGAAACCCTCAGGGGCAGTTCTACCCAGACCTATAGGGTCTCCAGGAATCCTGGTAGTGTAGTGGTTATGTGCAGGGCTGCTAACTTCGAGGTCAGCAGTTCAAAACCAGCAGTCAATCAATGTGAGGGAGAGGCAAGACTTTCTACTCTCCTAAAAAATTAGTGTCGGAAACACTAATTTTTGATAGGACAAAGTTTCTTCATCAGAAATGAAAGCTTTCAATTAAGTAGTTAAGTTTGGGATCACAGCCCTACACTTAACCACTAAGCCATTTGAGCTCCTAAAGTAGTTAAATTTAAGTGATATAATTATGACTGTGATGTGTATGGCTCCTAGTGATGGAGAAGTGGAAGAGAAGTAATGGAACCCTTGCCTTATCATTAGTCAGAGTCAGTTGGAATGCTTGAATGGGAGAATTTTTGCATTTACAATTAATCTACTGAGCAGATAACTATTGAATTGCTTTTGTCTTCTGGGACAGTTGCAAAGAAGAATAAATCCTGTTGATAAGGATTTGCATGTTTAGATAGTGAGACTGATATATTAGTTCAATGACTAAATAAGAGCAAGCAACAAGACATTTCTTATAATATTGTAATAGGTCTAAATGAAAAACTCCTTTGAAGGAGTTTTAAAAAGTTCATGGAAAAATTCTATTTTGTGGCATTTTCAAATGCCAGTGAGTATAGCTCTTGAGAGTTCCTGCTGGGAAAAGGGTAGGAGGTAAAGTGCTTGAAAGTGGCTCAGTGGCAGGATTAGGGTAGTCATGAAAGCTTGGGAATTTACCCATCAATGGACTTCTTTGAGGCTTTTGATTAGGGGGGAGTTTTTCTCTTGATCAGTGAGGATCCTAAGATGTGGAGCTGTACTAATGGTAACCCAAAGATTGGAGATTTGAATCTGCTCTGTGCTGAGGGACAGAAGAGCTGGCAGTGCATCCCTGTCATGATGGCAATTTAGGGGCTGTAGGGCAGTTGTGCTCTGTTGAATAGGGTTCCTGGGAGCCAGAATTGATTGGTCCAGCACACAGCAACTGAAACATCGTTAGAACTGCTCCTTAGAGAGGGAGAGGAACACAATCAGTAATTGTGTAGGGGCAGTGAGAAACAAGAAAATTAATTTCAGAGCTTGATGGGGTATGGATAGCAGTACCTGAGTTTTACCTGTTGACTGAGCCTACTATCGGTTCTGACATCATTTCATATCTCTGAAAAATGTATATTCTTTCCCCTCTGTGTATCATAACGCTAAGCATAGTCCTGTGTTGTCATTTGAAAGTGAAAGCCTTTCTGCCAGGTCTGATAAATTAGATCATCCCTAACCAACTTATTCCCTTGAATAGTTAGTGCCTTGTACAAGTGGCTTTTTAAAAAAAATCATTTTATTGGGAGGTTCTTACTGCTTTTTTTTTGCCTCTCACTTCTCTTAAAACAATCCATACATTTTGTACATTTGTTGCCATCATTTTCAAGATATTTTCTTTCTACTCGAACTGTTATTTTCATATCTTACACCGTCAGCTGTCTCCCTTCACCTACGTTGCTGTTGATCCTCGGGCAGGTGGTGGGGCAGCGGCATAATAAGTCAATCATTGTGATCGTTTCCCCCTATCTCCTCCCACCTTCCCACTACCTTCATGGTATCACTACTCCCTTTACTGTGCCTGAAGGGTTTATCCTGGATTCCGCATGTCGAGAGCTCTTTTCTGTACCAGTGTACATGCGCTGGTCTAGCCGGATTTGTAAGGTAGAGTTGGGGGTCATAGTAGTGGAGGTGGGTGGAGGAAGCATTAAAGAACTAGAGGAATGTGTGTTTTCATTGGTGCTATAATGCACCCTGGCTGACTCTTTCCTTCCTTGTGACTCTTCTGTGAGGGGATGTCCAATTGTCTACAGATGGGCTTTGGGTCTCCACTCCAGCCCCCCCTCATTCGCATTGATATGATTGCTTGTTTTTGGCCTTCTGATACTTGATCCTGTCAACACCTTGTGATCGATCACACAGGCTGGTGTGCTTCAATGTGGGCTTTGTTGCTTCCCAGCTAGATGGCTGCTTGTTTCACGTCAAGCCTTTTATGACCCCAGACGCTATATCTTTTAATATCCGAGCTCCATCAGGTGTCTTCACCACATTTGCTTATGCACCCATTTTGTCTTCAGTGATTTGCCAGGTTTACTAGAACAAAGTGTTCTTGTGTTGAGGGAGTACATGAGTAGTGTGGCTCAATTTCCATCTGATAACTTAATACTTAACATAAGTATATGTACATAGACCTAGCTCCCTATATGTTGTTATATATAAATATATTTAATTTATATACAAATATAAATATATATGTATGTGCCTATATGTATGCCCCTATAAATGACTTTTGCCTCCTAGTTCTTTCCTCCCTTTTGTTTTTCCTGCCCTCCTCTCCCACACGTGGCTTCTTGAGAGCATAAGCTGTATGGATAAGGTTGCTCAGGAGATGCTGTGAAAGTAGGCACAAGGAAACTTTTTCTTCTCTTTATTGGATAAGTGTTTTCTTGTGCTGGATTTTTTGCTTCAAAAATAATGGAGATTTATTGCTTAATGTTTAATTGAATTGGGGAAAGCAGTAAGATGGCCCCAAAATGTTAATGTCACTTATTGAGAAAATGACATGTTTAAATTGAAGGCCTTGGACACCTTTAAAAGTAAGTATGAGGAAAAAGAGAATAAGGTCACTGTTTGAATTTGATTTAAAAAATTACACTTAAATAGAAGAACCTCTTGTCATAACCTTTGTGAAATGATTTCATTGTTGGGCTGGCTTTCTTCAATATTATTAGTGCTATAGACATTAGTTTTCTAGAGTCCAAAACAGTTATTTAAAAGCTACCATGAGGAGTAAATAATAGAATTATCCTCTACTATAATTATAAGAGTTTTTAGGGAAGTTCATTGAAAATTCCAGTTAATAATAACCTTAGTTTCAGATCTACCCCTTCAAATGCTCCAAGGATGCTTTACATGTGTTTGTTTAATTATAGTTTAAATACATTTCTAAAAAAAAAAAAAAGAAAAATACATTTCTTATTAAAATCAAACATTATTAATGTATATAATGTTGAGTGAGTCAGAATCAACTTGGCAGCAGTGGCTATTATTTTGGGGGCTCTACAGCTCCTATCACAATCCATACATATATCCATTGTGTCAGACACATATGTACATAAGTTGTCATCATCTTTTTCAAGACATTTTCTTTATACTTGAGCCCTTGGTATCAGCTCCTCAGTTTTTTTCCCTCTTTCCCCTGCCCACCCCCCAATACTCTTCTTTCCTCATGTCCCCTTGATAATTTATAATTTTTTTTTCATGTCTTACACCAACTCCTGCTCTTTTCACCCACTTTTCTTCAGTCTGTCCCCATGGGAGGGGGGGCATACGTCGATTATTATGATCGGTTCCCCCTTAAAAGCCCCACCCCCCCTTTTCCCTTACCCTCCTAGTATCACTTATTAGTCCTGAGGGGTTTATCTGTTCTGAATTCCCTGTGTTGCAAGCTCTTATCTGTACCAGTATACATGTTCTGGTCTGGCTAGATTTGTAAAATGGAATTGGGGTCATGATAGTGGGCAGGGGGTGCGGGGGAAGCATTAAAGAACTAGGGGAAGGAGTGTGCTTCGTCATTGCTATACTGCACCCTGACTGGCTTGTCTCTTCCTTGTGGCCCTTCTGACAGGGGACGTCCAATTGACTACTGATGGGCTTTGGGTCTCCACTCTGCCCTCCCATTCGCAGTGGGTATTATTGAATCTGATTAAAAATTAGTATTTCTTTCTAGTCTGATTTGCCTGCCAGTTTCCTGATTTTAGTGAATATAATCATAACTTAATGACATCTCTGCCTTTTTTTTAAGGTTAAAGACCAAGATGGTACATGCAGAAGCCTTTTCTCGTCCCTTGAGTCGCAATGAAGTTGTTGGTTTAATTTTCCGTTTGACAATATTTGGGGCAGTGACATACTTTACTATCAAATGGATGGTAGATGCAATTGATCCAACCAGAAAGCAAAAAGTGGAAGCTCAAAAACAGGTATGATTGAAATGTTTGAGGTCATCTTCAAATATATTTCTACAGATCTAAGAATGTAGTAGGATTAGAAGTTAATGCGAAGTTTCCTATGATTCACATAAAAATGTCTGCTTGTGTATCACAAAAAGTTTTTCTAAAGTAATAAGCATGTTATTAGAAAAAGATAGAGTCAAGAGTATTTGGTGTCAATATCCTTATTAGACTATTTTGTTAGCCTATAGGTGAGTGAAACGAGGTACCATTTTTCAACAGTGAAAAAAATATATTTTCATTATATAGTTTACTTTGCATGGCATTTAAATTGTGGATAGCCCTGTGAAAGTTGTTAGTCTTAGATAAAAGTTGGAAATTAAGCTAAAAATTAAGGAATTACTAAAAATGCTATTAATTACTAATGTAAGTTTTATATGTATTACTTCATTTACTGGCTCTTGTGGTTATTTCTCTATTAGGATGATATATTTGTTTTGGCCTTTATATTCAGTGTAGTGAATTAACTAGGATATGGCCTTGCTAGCTATGGTCTTTAACTCCTACAAAAGATTGGGTAGAACTATGCAAATAAGGTGTGTATGGCCCACCAAGGGGATTGAACAGCTTACTAATCATGAAGATAAGGTGCATAGAACCTTGTAGGGATTGGACTGTGACACAAGAGAAATAGATTCTTGTAGAGGATTGGTCAGTTAGTTTTATCATCCCACGAGGTTTAAAAGAGGCAGAGTGAGAAGGGGAGACCTCACTACCAAGAAGACCCAGTAGCCAAGCATATCCTTTGGATGCAGGTCCTTGCACTGAGGACCTCCTGCCCCTGAAAACAGACAGACAGCTCTGTTACTGGAGACAGTGGGAAGCTGTGGCAGAGAAATGGCACAGCAGAACCAGAAGAGAGACGATAATGTAGAATAGGGTAGTGAACTTCCCAGTCCACTGAGCTAAGTGGACTAGCTGGTCTAGAGAGAGTGAAAGCGTCAACCCACAGAATGAGAAAGCTGAATGCCTTAGAGTAGGAGGCTTCTTGCTGAAAGGGGATGCTGAAAGAGATTTGTCTTGCTTGCCATAACAGGAAAGAGGCCATGTGACCAAGAGAGAGGCACGCTTGAGGGCACAGCTGAGAAACAGCTGTCCTAATTGAAGAACTATGTCCTGATATGTTTGAATTACATCCACATCATGCATGATCCTGTACTGTAACCTCTTTCTTCACTAAGAAACCCCATCCGTATGAGTATCTGTAAGTTCTCTGTGACATCTGTAATAGATGATTCAGCTCAGGAGAGAAGTAGAGAGTGCTGTGGGAGGGATGGTTTGTGTCTGAATTGGTAAAAGAAGATAGAAAGAGAAGGTGTATTTACCCTACAGCTGATGTACTGCAGCAAAGAAAGTCTTTGTTAGGCTAATGTGTTGTTAACTCTTAGGATGATTTAAAGTAGTGAAAGTTAAAGGAAGAAATGATGAATTTAAAAAGCTGAATAGAAAATTTCAGAGAGTAGCTGGGGAAAACAAGGTATTATGATGAAATGTGCAAAAACCTGGAATTAGAAAGCCAAAAAGGAAAAATGTGCCCTTCATTTCTCAAGCTGAAAGAGCTAAAGAAAAAACTCAAGCCTTGAGGTGCAATATTGAAGAATTATATTGAGTGAAATATTGAACAATACAGGACATGTCAAAAAGACAAGGGTAGAAATACAAGAGTCACTACCAAAAAGAATTGGTTGATGTTCAGCCATCTCAAGAACTAATGACTCTGAAGTATGACTTCCAAGCTGCACTGAAGGCATCAGTAAAAAACAAGTCTTCGGGAATTGACGGAATGCCATTTGAAATGCTCATCAAACATACACCACTGGAATCATTAGCTAAGAAATTTGAAGACAGCTTCTTGGACAGCCACCTGGAAGAGATCTATACTTGTACTCATTCCAAAAAAAGATGACCCAACAGAATGATGAAATTACCAATAATCAGTAATGTCACATGCAAGTAAAGTTTTGCTGAAGATAATTAAAAAACAGTTGTAACTGTACATTCACAGGAAACTTAAAAAAATTCAAGCTGAATTCAGAATAGGAGCTAAAACAAGGGACGTCATTGCTTATTCTGTTGACTGTGGAAAGGCATCTTATTGTGTGGATCATAATGAACTATAGATAATATTTCAAAAGATTGGTAATTCTAAAGCACTTACTTCATTGTGCTTATGTATAACCAGTACATAGACCAAGAATTGGTCATGGGAAAAGGACATGGGGACACAGCACGGTTTAATATCACGGAAGTTGACCATCGGGGTTGTATCCGTGTGCCATCCTTAGTCCATATGGTTGGTGAGCACAGAATGGAGAAGCTAGGCTGTGTGATGAAGAACACTTGAGAACTGGAAGAAGGCTGGCCCCTGTGCAGATGAAGCCACCTTGCGTGCGGAAAGCAGGAGGACTTGGAGACACTTGCTGGTGAGGAGGAAAGGCTGCACCTTTCAGTGTGGATTGCAAGTCAATGTAATGAAGACAGACTTCTCACAACTGGGCAAGTAGACAACATGGTTTTTTGGTTTGGGCTTTTTTGTGTGTGTGTGTGTTTTTTTACAAGTTCAGAAAATATTGAAGTTGTTAAAAGATTTCATTTACTTGGACTCACCATCAATGCTCATGAAAACAACAGTCCAAAAATCAATATGTTGAATTGGGCTAATCTACTTAGTGCAAAAGACCTGTTTCAAGTGTTAAAGAGCAAAATGAGGACTAAGGCACACCTGACCCAAGTCATGTTCCTAAGCCTCATATACGTGTGAAAGCCGGACAGAGAATACGGGAGATTGAAGAACAATTGATTCAGTTGAATTATGGTGTTGATAAAGAATATAAAATATAACGTGGGAGGCCAGAAGAAGGAACAAATCTTTGTTGGAAGAAGTACAGTCAGATAGCCCCTTAGAAGCAAAGTTGGTAAGACTTTGTCACACATACTTTGTGTGTCTTATTAGGAGGGACCAGTCTCTGGAGAAGGACATCATGCGTGGTGCTTTGCAAAGTGTCAGGATAATGGAAAACCCTCAAGGACATGAGTTGACAGTGTCTTGCAACAGTGGGCTCAAGCCACAATTTTGAAGATGGCTCAGGATTGGATTCATAATGTTGCTGTTGTACTTAGTGTCGCTATGAGCCAGAACTGACCTGGTAAACAACACAATAAAATAATACAGTAAAACACTAAACATAAAAGGGAAGTTAAAGTAGGAATCTTGAACACGCTAAAGGTAAAGATAGCAAGATCTGTTAAAGGAAAAGTAAATAGACTAGTCAGGTTGGACTAAAGGATTTGTGTAACTAGGGAGGCTTTGAGGTAGAGACAAGGCACTAAATGTCTGATAAAAGAGTCCTCAGTATAAAGTCAGGAAACATAGCTCTACTTTTCCTTTTCTCAGTCTTTCCAGTTTATTGGTGGATGGACAGAGACTGGTAAGAAATACCCCATAGTAATTTTGAAGTCCGTTGTCAGCAAGCATATGGAACAACAATAATAACATGCATAATGCTGACGGGCATGTAAATTATCATATAATCCTGTCAGCATCTTCCCCCATTTTCTCTTACAGACAGTACTCAATCATGAGGTTTATTGGGGAAGTTAACAGGTTGCGATTCAGATTTAGAAATGCCCAGGACGTAGTTCTTCTCGTCAGGACCGCCTCTTCTCAGCAGTGCCTATAGGCACACCTCTCCCAGCCACACGGCCTGTTAGTTTCTGCTCTGCCAATGTTAGAGAGCATTTTTAGCACTGATAATAAATGTCCAAGGGCACCCTCTGCCTAGAGGGGCTCAGCGCTTCGCTCTGCAAGTAAGTCTCTAGCCTACAAGCACTCAGCTGTACTTGCTCGATTCTGGGAAGCTCTGGTTCTTGGTTCTTCAGCTGCCACACTTCTGGTGTCACAGCTTGCCTCACCCTTGATCTAGGAGGTTCAGAGCACAGGGATCTCAGGGTCCAAAGAACATACAGATGCACCTGGAAAAGAAGAAATACACCTAATTTGCATGACTAGAAGGGAACCCATGATGGCATAGTGAGTGGCCTGTTAGCTGCCACAAGGCTAGCTGTTCAAAACCACCATAGTGAAATAAAAATCAGTTTATTACAGATGATAAAATGGGATATTTCACATAGTCGAAGAGTAAGAAAAGATTTCAAGACAAAATAATTTTACGAATGGGCGGGACAGTAGGAAGGACACTGTGGTCCATAATTGTATTTGTTTACTTATTTTTGTTCAATAAAACAAACCCAAACCACTGTCACCGTGTTAGCATCACCTTGTTGCAACCCCGGAGCACAGAGCTGAGCTGCTCCTTGTGGTTTTCTGGGGCAGCAAATCTTTTCTTTCTTTCTTTTTTGAGATTGCATATCTTTATGGGAACAGACAGCCTCTTCTTTTTCTGTTGGGAGGGGCTAGTGGATTTGAACTGCCAGCCTTGTAGTTAGCAGGCTAACACTTAACTGACAGTGCCACCAGAGCTTCTGTTTT
>NW_022103968.1:40671250-40676267 GCF_000313985.2 Echinops telfairi
TATGACCCTATGATCAACACATGTATCCTAATCTCATACAAGTTATAGCTAATATGCTGTGTGATGTTAATTTATTTTTATGGTAGTACTACCCCAATTCATATTTTTCTTTTTGTTTTGTTTTGTTTTTTTAATACATATTTTTCTATCAAAAATATTTTAGGAAAATGTAATGACAAAATATTAGGTAAATAGAGTACTATCATTTCCAAAATTTTAATTGAAATTTGAATCTGTCATGCTCATACTATTTGCTGTGTTCAGTAAGTTTTATCATATTATTTTTATTTTCATCGAACCTTTTGTGTCATTGGTATAGCTCATAATAGATCCAAGCTAAGATTAGTATATACTACTCAATCAGACTGGTTTTTCTATCTCTGGTTAGTTAGCCCTAGGAGTTGACTTTAACTGACCTACACGTTAAAACGGATGACATTTTAGAACAATTTGAAAGTATTTTGTTAGTCTGAAAATATATTTAACTGAATATACTCAGGGAGTTTGAAGGAAGTTGGGGCTGTGTCTTGCATACTCTGCTAATATAAGGAGGAGAGACCCCTGCAATTGTATATTTCACGGTATCCTTAACACCTTAGTCTTTCATCTTGAGGTTTCACTTGCATCTGTCGTGATAATTCTACTAGGAAAGCGAAATCAAGCTGGACCTTAGAGTCTCACTGGAGCATTGGGAGGCCCTAAACATATCTCTTCAATCACGTATCCTATTTTCTCATCTCCCAAGAGCTGGTTTTAATTGCCTTGGTTTCTCTAGAGTGGGAGCCTCAAATCTTTTCTTTACCCGAGGCCTCAGAATAGGAAAGGATAAGATCAAGAGGCCTAGAATAGCCTTGGAAAATTCTTATGTGACTGTTCATTGTTCGTTAGACTTCACAGAGATCTGCTTTGAAGTGCCTTTATCTAAGTATCAAACTATAGGAAGTTTTGTTCTGTTTATGTTCTCTACTAGGCAGAGAAACTAATGAAGCAAATTGGTGTGAAAAATGTGAAGCTTTCAGAATATGAAATGAGTATTGCTGCTCATCTAGTAGACCCTTTGAACATGCACGTACGTATCTTTAATCTTAAAGTTTCTTTTTGTCTAGCATTTTATGTCAAGGGTCCCTACAAAAGTGCCCTGGCTCAGTGATTTATAAGGTAGAATCACAGAACCGAGCAAATACTGATCTATTAGAGCAAAGGAACCAAAACAAAATCAGCAAAGGGAAAAGTGTGTAGTTGGAGGAATTCTGACCGAAGTTTCCAAAAGTACTTTCCCAGTGACTCACGCAGGATGCACTTAATTCTTCCAGCAGTCATTTGTGACAAGTGTGGGGTGTTGTCTGCAAGGAACCTCGCAATTTATTCAGAGCTGGGGACTGGCCACATAGTATGAGGGGTGCCCCCCAAACCCAGAATTTCCCCTAAGCTATGTATTTAAATTTTTTTACAAAACAACCTTATCACCTTCAAGGTACTCACCGTAACACTTAATACTATGTGATTCCATTCTTGGAAACATTTTTCAAACTCATCTGTTTGGATGGCTGACAGCATCTCCCTCGTTTTTTTTCTTCACCTCTTTTACGTAGTCAAATCACTATCCTTTCATGTCCTTCTTCCTTTGCGGAAACAACAGAGCCAGGTCAGGTGAGTAAGGTGCATTAGGCAAAGAGAGTCATGCTGGTTTTTTGCCCAAAACAGACTCACTGAGGTGGCTGCATTAGCAGGTGCATTGTGGTGGCAAAACCAGTCCCCTGTCTGCCAAAATCAGGCCTTTTTGGGCGCACACTGTTAAACAATCTTTTCACATCCTCTAAATAGAAAGCTTTTTAACAGTCTGACCTGGTGCATTGAACTCCAAAATGCACTATGAGTCGACATTTTTGTCCATTTGGGAAGTTGAGGGATATCCAGAACGAGGTTTGTCATCAGTCAACATTTCACCTTTTTTGAAACGAGAAAACCACTCGTACACTTGAGTTTTTCCTATAGTGTCGTCCTTGTAAGCTGTGTTCAACATCACACTTTCTTCAGCATTTTTCCCCGAGCAGGAAACAAAATTTCACAGCCGCACGCTGTTCTCTTAAAACGGCCATCACAAAAAAAGAGGTTCGAGCAAAACTATTTTTACGAAAAAATTCACTGTGAGCAAAGAGCAACTTCCTAGGCTATGCCACTGGGTGCCTTAACTCAGAGCGAGTTGCTCCGTGCTTGCCTAGTTGGGGGAAATGCATACTACAAAGGCTCTGCTGGTTTTTAAATCTTAGACTCTTGGAAAGGAAAGCAGGCGTCCAGCATAAACTGTATTGTTGGCACAGGTGAAGCACAATGAGCTGCTCTTATCAGGGAGTGGTGGAAACTCCATACATGGATGTTCCCAGACACCATCCAAAGACCACTCTAGCTAGAATTTGAAGGAAATTGGGCAACCGGTTATCATTTAAAAAAAAAAAAAAGGTGGGGTCCCGTCTAAAGATATTATCAGTCCTTGCCTGTTAAATCTTTTTCTGTACACATTTGTTTTCTTATGGTTCCCTTTGTAGCATATTAAACATTCAGCTTGTAAGGTGAATACTTGCTTCATGGAGTTTAAATCTGTAGTTCCATATAGTATGGTAGACAGCACAGGATTTTGGACGTTAGTTTTTCGAGTTACTGCTTTGACAATTGATTTCCTTTTTGAACCTCAGTTCCTTCATGCATAATCTAAGAATAGCATAGTTAATTGAATTTATAAGGGTTATGTTGAGAATCAGATTATTGTGATTTGTATACTAGGACCATTTGTAGCTCTTTTGTCACTGCAATTATATATTTATTTACTTGATATGCTAATAGTTTGTTGACATAACTGAGTAAATAGAAATGTGATATACCCAACTTAAATTTATAAATCTCCCTTTATGATTGATTCATACATTTATAACGTCTCCTTCTTGAGGCCCTTACATGTATACACATCTGAGTAAGTCTGTACTAAACAGGCCCAGGGTTTGTTGGCAGCTAGAGTAAAAGTAAGTTTATAGTTTTTTAAAGAATTGCTACTGGTTTGTATCCTCCCACTTTTATCATTCTTTTAAATTTTATAAAAAGAAATTAAATCTGTAAACGACTGCCTCTGACTGCTGTCTCTCTGTGTAACCACTTTGCTGCGGCAGTGTAGAAATTGATTCTTTTTAGAACCCTGTGGTTGAATCTTCCTCAGGCCATGGCCTTTCATACGTTCCTCATGTTCTGCTGACCCCCAGCCAGAACATTATTGTCATTGCTACTTCATCGCTATCATTTTGCTACTGAGATGAATCAGATGACCCCTGTGAAAGGGTCGTTTGACCCCCCCCCAAAGGGGTCATGACCCCCAGGTTGAGAACCACTTGTTTAGTGTGTCAAGGTTTTAAAAAAAAGGATTTATTTTTCTAGTTTCATAGCGGTTTATTAATTTTATTATTGCTATTAGATGTTTCCCACCCATGTTGTTATGTATTTTAGTACTTTTATTAAAATAAAATAATCTGGTCAATGTGTGCGATTCTCTGGAACTTATTTATTTTCTTTTTTTTTTTTTTTCCTGAGCTACAGCTGCAAAGTGGGCTAAACTTATTTATTTTCACTTGAGAATGCATTAATTTTGAAATTCATGTCGACCTTACATTTTACCAGGTTACTTGGAGTGATATAGCAGGTTTAGATGATGTCATTACAGATCTGAAAGACACGGTCATCTTACCTATCAAAAAGAAGCATTTGTTTGAGAATTCCAGGCTTCTGCAGCCTCCAAAAGGTATGGCAAAAGTTTAAATGTGCTAAAGAACGTAAAGCCTGACAAACACTGAAACATTCCATTATAGAACTGATTTTTGTGAAACTGGATTTCCAAAAGAACACCAAGATCTATGAGTTCTAAGTAGTGGTTATAAAAATAATCGATTATTCTTCAGTTTCCCAAATTTACATATATTTTCGTAGCTACATATCAAAATAACCCCTTTACTTTGATTCCTTTCAAGTAATGAACATTTTGTTGTGAGATACTTGGAAAGTCCCTCCTAGAAATGCCACACGGATGGTATATCCACTATCCTCTAGTTCTGTAGTGTCTCCGCCTCTTACTATTATGGCCTTAGTTTTACCTCAGCCTTGTTAGACCAACGTATGCTTATTTGTGTAATTAATTTGTTCGATGTGTGAAATCCGAGATAGATTAAACGGTTCAGAAATTGCAATCCCTGGGGGTATCGGAAATGGGGGATGGAGGAACTGATACCATTGATGACTGTATAACCCAATTGGGGGAGATGAACAGCAGAATTGTAGGTGAATTGGATGGGGTTAAGATACAGCAATTATAATATGTCATAATAAGGGTTCCTGAGGGATAGAGTGGGGGAGGGAGGGGAGAAAGGGGAACTGATATCAAAGAGTTCAAGAAGAAAGATGTTTTGAAAATGATAGTGGCAGCAATTGTACAATTATGCTTCATCTAATTGAATTATGGATTGTTAAAATATCTATAAGAGCTCCCAATAAAATGATTTAAAAAGAAAATTGAGGTAAAAAATATGAAGCCACTTTTTTTTTTTAACTTTTCAAGGTAAGACTTCTTTTTGATGTCTTTTGATTGTGGTGAGGTTCCCCACCCCACAGTGATCTTAATTATTTTTAAATTACAGTGATTCTTTTCAGAAAATTACCTTTGAGTGAAGCTTCCTTACTCTTAGGTGATAATTATTTTTGAAAACCTTCAAACTAAGGAATTAAGATTACTTATAACTGTCACAGTTTTATTCTTGTCCATGCAGATACTAAACCTGCTTAAGGCTTGTAGAGGTGCTTTCAGTGTTGATTACACAAAAATTTACAATGAGAGAAACAGATGGCTTAGTTTGGTGTTCACAGTTTAGCATATTTATTTCCATCTAGTGGAAGCTTCCGTTAGATATATCGGCAAAAGTACACAGGTTTGATTTATATTACTAATCAAGACTGAACTCAAAGGTTAGTCATATATATATAT
>NW_022103968.1:40678313-40679590 GCF_000313985.2 Echinops telfairi
CGCTCCCCCCTCCCTCATCAGCCCTTGATAGTTTATAAATGGGTATTTTGTCATATCTTGCCCTATCCGATGTCTCCCTTTAAGACATGAATTTTTGCAGATAACCCGTGCATTTTTATGAAGTGGGTAATTCTGTTTCTGAAAGAGGATGGCAATTACTTCCCAGCACAGCATATGGTTTATTAATTAAGCAAAATGTTTTAATTATTTTCTGGAACAACAATGCCATCTTTTTTCCCCCTAACAAAAAGTACTTGGTTTATTATGATTTTAGTTAAGTCCTTTAGATTGATAGTCTGAACAAGAAAAAAACCTTTTGCTCTTTTCACTTCCCAGTGTTACTAAATTCATGCTAGTGAATTGAGGAAAGTAAAGTGCTCTTTATGTGCTATTAGGGAAACTTCCTTTCTCATCATTCATGTCTTACTCCAGGTGCTTTGTTGACTTTACCGATTGAATTTGATATAGACCCTCAATTAGCATTCTAACTACCAAATTATGGAAGGGACATACAGCAGTCATAGAAAACGCTGCTACTTATTTGAAAACATTTTCCAAAAACTGGAGATAGCTCCTAAATGTACTGTATTTTTATGCAAATAATGCATACACCACCTGTTCCCTTCCACCTCCCACCCCTCCACTCCACCCCCATACACATATACTCTTAAGAAAATATTAGCACAGTATGCTTACTGGGAGGGTGGAGGCTGTGGTGGTGGGGGGGGGAGAAAAAGGTATGTTTGCTTGAAAAATGTATTTAAAATTTTTTTGAGTTATACAATATTTTCTGATATATAATTTATGTTTGGACTTTTTAATTTTTGGAAATACTTTGATCAATAACAAGTTTGAAAGGGAACTGATTTGCTTATTGTTGATGTAAATAAAATATGAGCATACAGAATTAAGCTGATGGGAATAAAATATTCCAACATGGTAAATGAATAAAATGGATCTGACTAAATTCATTGCATATGTTTACGAGGTGGTGGTGCAGCTGCAAAGTCAAAGCGTGAGGGCCCGTTTGCATTAATAGTGTTAAGAGCCCGTGTGTAGAATGAAAGCCTGAGGGTAGTTCTGATTTCCTCATGAGATTATTGATCAAAATGATGAATAGAGTCATCCTCAGCCTCATGGGAATTAAATGAGATTAGGCTTACATTCTTTCTTGTTTCACTTGAGTCCTTTAAAAGAAGCGCTAGAGAAGCTTCAGATTATATCTGCTTTGCCTAAATTTTAAGCACTTGAATGAACTTAATTGAAAATTACAAATA
>NW_022103968.1:40680272-40701675 GCF_000313985.2 Echinops telfairi
TTTTTTTCAAAACTTAGTTTTTGAGCAAAAGCAAAGACTTTGCCACAATGTGGTTTGAAGCGGTCTTTTAGGTAATCAAACTGCATGCTCTATTAGCTTGTGTGTTAGGCAGGGTTCTCTCGAGAAACAAAACCAGGACACTTTGGTTTTATATATATATTGTTTTTGTTGTGTGTTTTTTTTAATGGATGGGTTTATACAGCAAATAGGGATATAACAGCTAATTAGTCCGCACAGCAGTACAGAGGGTCTCAGTTCAACTCACTTTTTCGTGGAACAGTTAATATATCGGAATTCCTTCAACTCACATGGATTGCTGGGTCCAAAGTCAAGGAAGCAGATAGTGGAGTCCTCTCTGAGGCAAGGCTGGCAGAGTCTGCCCACAGGCAGCGAACAGCAGGGTGGGTCAGCAACAGTCAGTACCTGGGGAGCTTAGCTAAGCAGGCCCAGATGGAATATCTATTGAACTCAAGTAATGCAAGGTGACAGAATCCACCAGCCTGAAGTTATGTATGCACCAGCAGCGTGGCGAAGCAAGTCTCAAAGGAGCCTCAAGCTCCAGCTACACAATCCATGGATTGGCGGGGCCCACAGGTAGTATAGCACACAGGTTGAGGCAGAGAACTAGCAAAAGCAGTAGCACACTGGTCTGATCAGGGAGCTAGAGAGAGGTGGGTGGCCTTGCAGAGCCTTGCTCTCCAATCAAACTGTGACCTGAATAATTCCACTTGTTCCTATTGGCCAGGTGGGCACAATAAACCTAACACAGCTTGTGAAGGTCAAGGGCATTCGATTATTTTTGTCAACCATTGATAGAATAGTATAAGCTTGGATAATAGTATTTATTGAACTGGATTTTTCTCATGGAAGGAAAGGCGTAACAAAACTATAAATTCCCACGTACATATCATTAAAATGTAGAACCGTCCTTTCTACAAATTTATGAATACAACTATTAACCATGGTTTTTCTTCTTCATTATATGTGTTGGATTTCCAAAATATTTTTACTTAAAATGGGGTTCTGTTCCTCTATCATAAGTTGGTTCTGATATAAGTCGAATCCTCCTAAAATTTTTTTATTATTAATGCCTTTTATAATCAATGTTTTTATAAATTTTACACATTTTTCTTTGGGGGTTGGCATGAGTATGTCAACACCAGTAAATTATGTGCCACAACATTGTTTGCAGTCTGTATTACTACTGAGGTACTAGTGAAAAATAAGGTTCATGGAAACTAAAAAAAAGACAAACAAAAAACTTCAACTATGTTTTAAGTAGGGCATTACTTGTATATATTTTTCTTACTATTCTATAGTTTATGCTTTTAAAAAAGACTAATAAAACCACACTCAAATATTAGGAAACATGTTAAGCTAGGCAGAATTGATTATGTGGATTGTCAAATAAAGCAAACAGCTCAGTCTCTTAAAGGAAATAATGTCACCACGTTCATGTCTGTTCCCAGGTGTTCTTCTCTACGGGCCTCCTGGCTGTGGCAAGACACTGATTGCCAAGGCGACAGCCAAAGAGGCAGGCTGTCGATTTATTAACCTTCAGCCTTCAACACTGACTGATAAGTGGTATGGGGAATCTCAGAAATTGGCTGCTGCTGTTTTCTCCCTTGCTATGAAGTTACAGCCATCTATTATCTTTATAGATGAAATAGGTATGTTTTCTATGTGATCACTTTAAAAAATCATTTTTAAAGTTGGTATTTAGATAAACATTTAATTTTAATTAATCAGCCCTATTAATAAAGCAAGCCTTGGTGGCATAGTGGCTCCTCATGAGAAGGACAGTAGTTCGAAACCACCAGCTGTTCTGTGGGAGAAAAATGAGGCCTTCTCCTGTAAACACGGACAGTCTTGGAAACTCACAGGGAGCTATTCTACTCTGCTTGGCAGGGTCTCCGTGAGTCAGAATCGGCTCGATGGCAGTGAGTTTGGGGTTTGGTATTAATCAAGCAGAGAACCCAGCATCCCAGTATGCTGTGAATATCCCTGGGTTGTGCAGCGAAACTCCTAGTCTCACATCCTTTCCCCAAAGCTCTGCTTAGGTAATTATATTCCAGTCTCTCAATACCAAGTATTTTATTTCTCTTACCTATGGTGACATAAATGTAATTTTGGGAAGTCAAGATAACAAATTGTAATTTAGCTTACTGAATCATTTACTCAAAATATTTCAGGATATCAGTATAATCTCCTGAGGAAACATAATTAAGTCTGTTCCCTTGTAATTTTTAATAGTTTCTATGTTTGTTTAAATGATTTGAGATCATTTAAAAACAGTTCCTTTTTCATTTCTTAGGTTAACTCTTTTTTTGCGCCTTGTAGATTCTTTCCTGCGGAATCGTTCAAGTTCTGATCATGAAGCTACAGCCATGATGAAAGCTCAGTTCATGAGTCTCTGGGATGGATTGGATACTGATCACAGCTGCCAGGTAGGTGAAAGTAATCTTCTCATAGTTCTGTTGTTGTGGCCAGTAAAGTACAGGCGCATGCGTGGTATACACATTTTTACACAAATTTTCACAATTATTTATACTTTGACATTTAACTGATGAAAATCTTAGAGAATATGATATGTATAAATTTCATCCATTTAGAGGTTTTTATGTTATCTAAATGCTAATAGATTACCTAACTGCTTTAGACAAATGCAATAGGGGAAAAAACTAGGGGAAATGTTCTCCACAGAATTACAGAACTTACTATGCCAAAGACGAGGAAATGTACATTTTCTTTTTTTATTATTCTTACTCTTAACTCTTTTGCCACTTATTTGAATTTGCTGTAACCAGTTACCCTCTGTTCCTATGACTCTTTGTTTTCACTGGTTGTTGCAACGTACACACTTTCTCACCCATTACATGTCCTCATGCTTCCCTGGCTTTCTCCATCCCGGTGGAGGGATAAAAACATGAGGCTTTTCCCTGACCACTTTGTGGTTTAATTGTCCTTTTTAAGAAATACCTTATTGGTACACTTTACTGGAGAAAAATCACAAGATTCAAAAAAACACGGGAAAATCCCATTCTAAATCTCATCACCTAAATCATTGTTTCCCTAAGTGGGTGATATCTCCCACTCATGGGGCACTGAATCTGTCCAGGGCTCTGCAAAAACCTACACTTTGTCCTGGATTATACGCTGCAGTACAAAGGTTTGTAATGGCCGTGGGAATGCTGAGTAATTTTTCTTCTGAAAAGAGGGCAATAAGGCCAAGTAAGTTTGGAACCTATGACCTAGATAAAATCTTTTAGCTTTAAACACACATGCACCACACAAGTTCACAATTATTTCTATCTTTACACTTCACATATTTCCTAAAACGTGTTCCAAGGAATGTACGGCATTCCCTGTTGGTCAGTTACAGTGCACTTACGGATAGTCTCCCTGGCCAGTTGCTTTCATATTTAAGTTTGGCTTCAGTTAGGTGATGTGTTTTTCAAATCTTATACTTCTGCTTGTTGGGTGTGTGTATGTGTGTGTGCACCTCATGCATGTTTTTTGTTTTAATTCCCCCTTTTTTAAGAAGAAAAAAGTTTTGGTTTTTTTTTTTATCAATTTATTGGGGCTCATACAATTCATCACAATACATAGATCAATTGTGTAAAGCACATCTATACATTTGTTGCCGTCATTCCCAAAATTCGCTTTCCTCTTGGGTTCCCAGAATCAGCTCATTTTCCTTTTTTCCCTTCCCCCTCCCTTCCACCTCCCCTGAAAAAAGTTTTTTGAGGTCGTGTACATGTGAGACACACGTGTCCCAGTGGACTCTGTTTGGCAGCATTGGTGAGGTGAGGCCCACTTCAGATTTTTGGCTACACATGTCCCCAGTAGGTGTTAGCACATAATACAATTGAGATAGTGACTTTCTGGAAACTCTGAGAAACTGAAAATGTTGGTTGGGCAATGTATGCCTGTGAAAGTGTTAAAATGTAGGTGTCTGGGGACAGTAGTGGGAATGGAGGCATCACTGTAGTAGTTTATGAAAAACAGAACCATGATAGTTCAGTGCCTTATGAGTTGGGCAGCTAACTGAAAGGTCAGCAGTTCAAAACCACCAGCTACTCTTAGGGAGAAAGATGAGGTTTTCCACTCCTGTTAGGAGTTAGCACCTTGGAACTGGTTGGGACAGTTCTACCCTGTCCTATTGTGTTCCCAAGAGTTGAAATTGACTCAGTGACAGTGAGTTAGAAGAGAATTGGAAATAAGTTAAAGAATTGAAGAATCTGAAAAGGGATCTAAAAATGGGATCTCATAATTTTGCCAAGCCCCCAATTTCTTCATATTATTTATCCTTTAATAAAAAGTAGATCCATTTGTTTTCGGCATACATTAAATTTCTATCTTCCAAAAATAAGCAAACCATCTCAAAGTTGCAAGAATTGGAGACATGTTATTTTCTCCTATTGACAATAATTTTCTGACATGTCAATGAAAAGCCAATATCATTGACAAGCTTTGGGAGTTTTCTCGGTACTGGGACCATTAACAATAAGTAAGACTATGTGGCCTGGCCGCTTGTGATCACTCTCTTATTGTGTATTGAGGTACTTCATTTACCTTTGACACTTAGTCTATTAGCCCAGTGGACTTCAAAATGGATTCACAGAATTTTATATTTCCAGGTCCTCAACTTTCAAGAGTTCTTTTTACTGAAGCTCATCTCCCTGAAAACATGCCTGTGGTGCCCCTTTACACCCGCCTCCTCCTTCAGGGAAGAAAGGCAAACCTTACTGTCACATAGTGTCCGAACATGATTCGTGTCTCAGAGGTCAGGAGTTCTGAGGCACCACCAAGGAAGGGTTTTCAACTATCAGATCAGTATTTATTTATTTTTAAAAAGAGATATCAGTTCATGTGCCCTTTTAATTGATTTGCTTAGTTTATTTTTGCCTCCTACTTCCCTCCTTTTATCTATCAGTTTCTGAGAGAGGAAATTCTTTGAGGTCTGGGTTAGAGATAGATTTCTCTAAAATGGTTTGTATTTGTTTCTGCCAGGTGCCCAAGGGGCACTACCAAGCCAGGACTGATTTAAATGACATTCTTGGCTGAAAGTAAGGCAGATTTGGACTAAACACCTGGAGAGCCGACAAGGGTATTTTCAGAGGAGATTACCTCCCCCAACACCAAGGTAACATAAGACAGGCAGTTGTCTGTACAGGCCCTTGGTGGTGACGGAGGGAATCTGTCCACATTCGTTCTCCCGTACACTAAGCCTTTTCGTTGAACACAAAGCAGTCTTTTATCCTTAGAATTGTCTCTTCCCCTGAAAGGCTTTAAAAACCAAAGCTAAGTTCCCTACATTTGGAATATGCTTCTAAAGAGCAAATTGGCTCCATTCTATCTCCTTGGTTCCCACTTTCAATTAGTTCTTGTCCTGATTATTCCTTACTTATGTGCCAGGTAAGTAATATATTTTAAAAGAAAAGAAAATATTTCATCTGCATATTTGTTGGGGGCATTTGTCATCTATTGAGAAAGGAAATCCTAGGATCCCACACCCACTCCCACCCCCTAGTTATTTTCATGAATCACCTCCTTAGATCTCATGGAAAAGGGGTGAGAAAGTTCATTTGTTATTTTTAGCTGTAAAGCTACTTTCTGTTTTGTAATTCATTTTTGTCTTTTTTGTTTAACAATGTATTGAGAATCAATATTTCTTTAAATATTTGCTTCTACATTTCATATAGTGTGTCTTTATAGATTGCCATCTGAATGTACCTTTATAGTCCATATCTTTTAACTTTAAAAGAACATATCTGTCCCTGTGTTATATCCTAGGTAGTTTTCTTTTTTTTGCAAGTTAAATCAAAATTCAGTTGGATATCCTCTGCGGTTTACTTTTTCGTTTACCTTATTTCAGTTATACTTTTTTGGTACTAGAAACTAAGGTTCTTTTCCAAATCTATCAGGCCATATTTTAAAGTATATTTTATTGTGTTAGATGAAAGCTTACATAGCACATTAGGGTTCAATTTGACAAATTATAGACATCTTCTTTCTGTAATTTGGTCACAGCTCTTGGTGTGTCACCTTCTCATTTCCAGTCTGTGTTTCATGCCTTTTGGAGCAGGTTTCCTTGTCCTCCTTTGTCTTCTCATCGTTGCTTTGGGGGACATGTGACTTGTTTGTCCCATGTAGTTGCTTGCTTAAGAGGAGAAAACTTAGATGGACAGCGGTCTGTTTTGTAGTCCAATCTGTCACTTGACTAAATGTGACTTCTAGGAGTTTCTTCAGTTCTAAGCTCAAAGTTTAACTTAGGGCAACCATTTCAGGGACTCTTCCAGCCGATATCAGTTTACTAAGTGATAGGCCTTTGTTAGGCATATCAGCAATTTTTGATGGACTCTTAGACATTCCTCAGGTTTCCATTAAACCTTCGGCATCCATTAGTTGTATTAACCTTGGCTAGTTGATATAATCATTCTGTATCTGTATAGCAGGGATAATATTTACAAAGAAAAATCACAAACCAAACTCATTCCTATTGAGCTAATTGAGACAAATTATTTATTCGGTGCCATCGAGTTATTTCTGACTCATGGCAATCCTATATGCTGTAGAACAAAGCACCGCCCAGGCTTGTCCGTCCTTTCAGCTCGTAACGTTTGAGCCCATTCCCGCAGCCACTGTGTTGATGCATCTTGTCGTGGGACTGATACATAAAGGAGGAAGAATGAAATCCGCTGAAGAATTGTACAGTTTTAAGGAACGCATGCACGTCAAATGCTTATAAAGTGCCTGCGGATTATACAAGGGGGCTTCAGAAAATTCATAGGAAGTTTTCATTGTCTTTTAACTTTATTTTTTCCACAAACCCTTGGAAGCCCCTCATAAGTGGTAGAATTGTGTGTATGAATTCTGTGGTGCCTACGTTGCAGGTCATTTGTGCTAAAGAAATTTTGGCTTCTGTCAGATTTTCCCCCTAAAACAAATAGATTTAGACCCAAGATCCAGGTTTACTAGTTATGAACCTTGAAATCTCAAAATATTTCTCAAGAGGTGCGCGCGTGTGTGCATGCGCTTGTGTTTGCTCAAATTTACATCTCTGTTCTACATATTAAACCTGCCTCTAGGGAATGGGTTTTCTAAGATTTCACCATTGTTCACAGGGCCAGAGAATATAACTCCTGGTTATATGCAGAGTGATGATCTCCTCAAGCACTCTAACCTGTAAGATATCCAATGCACACTCCACTCTGAACGTGGACGTATTGTGTGTGGTCACTTCTACCTTTGCTTATCTACCTCAATTTTTGCAAAAGGTTCTCTGCTGGCACCATATAGTATTTTTTTCCCTTTTTTTTTTTTTCAGACTTGTCAATTAATTTGCTTGGGGTATTTTTTTGTTTGTTTAATGTTTTACAGTAGGGTTTAAGAATATCTTAAGTCCACCACATTGCACAAAATCAAAAGTCTGAACCATATCACTTTTAAGAGGAAATTAAGAACATGTAACAACATGTCTTTCTGTATCACCTTTATAAGAGTATAGTCTCATTGTAAGTGAAAGCTGTCTTAAGCTTTTCGTTGAATGGTTAGAGAAGAAGCATAGTGGGAGTAACTTCAGGTCACGTGTAAAACATATGTGTTTTAGGAAACATCAAAACATTTTCTATTACTAACTGACCCTGATAAACCCTGTCAGTGGAGGTATTTCCAACTTGCTCAAGTGTCTGCCTAAGCAATGAGATGTGAAGCGCTTAGAAAATTGGGTAGTTGGGCCTTGTAAGAGAAAATCTTTTAATATTATATTCAGGGTCTAGTGTTCAGCTAGCTGTGTGTTAGTCTGGATAGATTAGAGAAACATTCATAGACACTCATGTGTATAAGAAAGAGGTTTATATGCAAGAGCAATTGAATATTGACAATACATCCCAGCCCAGTCCAGATCAAAACCAAAAGTACGATATTAGCCCATATGTCAAATACTAATCTATAAAGTCTTCAGACTCATGGGACACATGCAATGACGTTGAATGCAGGAAGAGCACAGGCCAGTGGGTGGAAGCTCTTGTGGATCCAGTGGCGGTGTAAGCATCTCAGCACTGGCAGGGGTCTCCATGTGGCTCAGCTCTGGCTCCGTCAGCCTCTCTCCATGTGTCTTCTACACAGGGCTGTCTTGCAGGGAGTGTGCAGAGAGAGAGCCTTCTGCCTCCAAGGAGGAAATACAGGAGTTCCCAGAATCCTCAGGAGAAGGCCAGGCCCACACAGAGGCCTCATTGGCTATATCCTGATTGACAGACTAGACTCCACCCCTACGCTCTTAATCCTCGAATTGACACCAGATTATGTAACTACCCCAAGTTGTTTAAAGTGTACAAAATTGAGGTAATTGGGTGAAGTATACATCAGAGACACCTAACCAGAGTTCCACAACATAATTTTGATAGAGCACACATTAAGAACTGAGTTTTTAGACTATAATTCCTTGTTACACTAACAGCAGTACTGTTTTCATTGACTCATTTTGATTTGAGGAAACAAATAAAGATTACTCCCCTTTTTTGTTAAAGTTGAGTAACATTTTTTAACTTTTTTTTTTTTTTTGGTTGAGGAGTTAAAATTCTCATTATTAGTTTTGAATTAGTAGTTTGATGCATACTTTTCTTAGGAGCCAAACACCTTTTTCTAAAGTTGTGTGACTGCGGGTAGAGCCACATAACTTTAGCACTTTCTTACAAATGTGATTTGGTGTGGAGAACAGGAATGGAGAACAGCCCGATTAAACCCCTCACCAGTGTTAGAAACCAAGTAGCTGAGGGTATGCTTTTCATCTGGAAAGATGTGAAGGGTATTGATTATTATTTTAAACTTGTTTTATTATTATATTAGTTGGGATTGAATCCATATATCAGATCATTTTAAACATCTTTTTAAAAATCATTTTATTGGGGGCTCGTACAACTCTTAATCACAATCCATACATACATCCATTGTGAGGCACATTTGTGCATTTGTTGTCATCATCATTCTCAAAACATCTTTCTACTTGAGCCTTTGGTGTATTCTTAAAGTCGTTGAGACATAAGTTCAGATCAAATTATGTTAGCTCTCAAACTTATTAAAAAGTTTATCTTCGTATTTTGTGTTAAAGATTTAAAAAAGCTCTGATTTACACAACTGATGCCCAGGAGATGTGTTAATTTTGTTTCCCAACTACTAAATAATAAGTACTGCTTTCCATTTTTAATTTTAGCTCATCTGAATAAATTAGTGAATGAATAATTTGACTTAATTATTCATCTGAATAAATTAGTGGATGAATAATTTGACTTAATTAGATTTAGCCATAAAGTATTTCATGAAATCCAAGCAACCTTTATTAACATCATTATCAAAATGGCAGTTTTAAAAAAATATATCCTCCGTCTAGCTCTATATACTCGGAAGGCACTGTTTTCATCTCTAACCTTTCCTTAAAGAATTCCATGCTCTGCTCTTTACCTATATCAAATTGGCACTTTTGGCATCCTCAAGGGACTTAACTATCTTTTCTTTCAGCACTGTGGGATGCAGCCCACATCCCGATGGGTCCTAAGCGATGGTTGTGTAATTGAAGTCAAGGAATTAATAGGCAGACAAAACTTTGGGAGTGATCACCTCCATGGTATCAGGAACCAGGTCCTGGAGAGAGAGAGAGAGAGAGAGAGAATGTATTCTTATACCAATTTATATAGTCTTAGGGCATACAAGCCCCGCTAATTACAGATAACCACATATATAACAAAGTGGGAAGTATCTTAATGCCTGAGTTCGTTGGAGGAATAGGGATGGGGGAGTGATTGTCCCCTGAGCTGGGAGAGCAACATGTCTGCTCCTATAAACAAAGGTGCTGACTAGATAGCAATCAGCCACGTGCTTGTAAGAGGTAATTTTAAGGTAGCACTTTTATGGGAGGATATTGTGGGGATTATTTTTAATTATAAGAATGTCTCTGGTACACGTCTCGAACTCACAAATGTGAAGGCCTCCCTCCACTCAATTCTGGCCTCCAAGGCTTCTTAAATACTATATGTGAATAAAGAATTTGCCCACATACACTCTCTTCCCGGTCCTCTGTTTCCCACTTGGCAGAACAGGAAATCCTGAAAGGCTAAGATACAGAACTGTAGGATGGATGGGATAGGTTTTCCAAAAGAATGAGCAGGCACGTTGTTGTAAATATAAAAAATGTCTTAGCACAATTTTCCTGGCCTTTTTCTAACCAAAGCAGTTCTTAATTTTCTTAAAACATACTTATCAGAAGCCCCTATGATTAACCTGTGAACTTCAAGAAAATCTGTCGTGACCCCTTTAGAATCTTAAAAAACATTTGCCATAAATCTCACAAACTGACTTCTTTACCCAGATTCCCTCAGGTCACTGTTTTGAATTGGATGCTCTTTTTGAAGACACTGTAATGAGAATAAGACAAATCAAGTATTGCGAGAACTTGACAGCAGCCATCACTGATCACAGCGGCTTGTTTAAACGTTTCCTTTGGCATCAGTCTGTACGTGTATGAGCTGGAATCCCAGTAGCAATACTTTTTTACTTACCCTCATACATGAAGTGGTCTTAAGTGCATGGGAAAAGAAGCGCCAGTGTATATGTAAAGGTTGTTGGGTTTGGAGCCTTAAAAGCACTCTTTAACATTTCTTTCACTGAAACTGCAAGTGTTTTCAGTCATTCTTGATGTTTCCTATCTGCAGTTATCCTGTTCATATGCATTAATGCCATGTTGTGCTAGATATATTTGGAATTCTTGACCCTTTTCTACCTTTTCATATTCTATGTTACCATTCTTATACTGCCTCAAGCCCAGAGTAGCTTTTGTGACTTTGCGCACTCAGTTCTTATATCACTTTGAATCTCTGTTAATGATTAATAGACTTTATTTCAAAAATGTAATAATTTATACTCCTTTTTTTGTCTTTACCATTTATTTCATTTGATTAGTCTTAAGATTTGGTTTGTTTTATATATGATAGTAATTTTTTTTCTTTAAAAATTAATTTTCTAGCATTATGGAAAGTCAATAAAAATAGGTGTCATCTCTTCTCGGCCTTTTGCCTAAGATCAAGTGTAGTATCTGTTCTTATCAGTTTAATATCTGATACGTCCTCTATCCGAGGACAATATATTAAATGGATTTTTGGAGGAGGGAGATGGAATAGGAGCTTGCTCCGTCCACTCCACGCATCGACCTGGTATTGCAGTATTGCCAGGAACGGTGCACCCCCTCGGGGGAATTTTAAAAAAATAGGGGGGCGAGGGGGAATAGGTAAGTCATTCAAGTCAGTCAGGGTACAGTGTAGCAACGATGAAACCTACAACTTCCATCTAGTTCCTAAATGCTTCCTCCCTCACCACTATCATGATCCCAGTTCTACCTTACAAATCTGGCTAGACCAGAGGATGTACACTGGTACAGATAGGAACTGGAAACACAGGGAATCCAGGACAGATGATCCCTTCAGGACCACTGGTGAGAGTATGGATACCAGGAGGGTGAAGGGAGGGTGGGGTGGAAAGGGGGAACCGATTACAGGGATCTACATAGAACCTCCTCCCTGGGGGACGGACAACAGAAAAGTGGGTAAAGGGAGATGCTGGACAGTGTAAGACATGACAAAATAATAATTTATAAATTATCAAGGGTTCAGGAGGAAGGGGGAAGCGGGGAGGGAGGGGGGAAAATGAGCTGATGCCAAAGGCTTAAGTGGAGAGCAAATGTTTTGAGAATGATGAGGGCAGCAAATATACTAATGTGTTTGACACAATTGATGGATGGATGGATGGATGGAATGTGATTAGAGTTGTATGAGCCCCAAATAAAATGATTTTTAAAAAATAGGTAAGTCATTGATTCATGTTTTGACTTTAGGTCTGTTGGGTTTGGGCGAGTGACCCAAAAGCAAAAGTTGCACTGCATTACAGAACTGACCTTTCCCAATTGATCGTTTTTCCCCGCTAGGTGGCAGTCTCCCACAGTTACTGAAAGTGACTTGGCTCTGAGGCGCTTGTATAGTGTTAAATGTAAAGAGTAGAACTGGGATATAGATTTGATAGCTATTGTAGCATTTTTGGAGTTAGATTTGAGATTATTTCAAAAATCCAAGACTTCTTGGGTTAAAATGTACTGATGTTGAGGAGTTTTACGTTTACATGGAATATCAATGAATTTCATTTGGATACCAGATGCATGCTTTTTTTTTAGGTCATAATGGAATATTGACAATACTAATATTGAAGCCTTGCAGAAATTAGCAAGTTTTATCTTTGTGTTTGCTGGTTTTGATTTTTAAAATGGATACCTGTTGTCATGGTATATTTTTTATGACTAAATGACAAAAAAATGGAACAGCTGACTTCTTTTGTAAATCTTTTTCAGCATATCGATGTTTTCTTTTACTTTGTTGCCCTCCCTTAAAGTTGGTTTATTTGAGGTTTTATTTCAGCTACTGAGTAGCTGTAGTTCTTATAGTGATAGTGTTAATGTGAAAACTAGAGATAAAATAAATTTTACCTTTTAGTGTTACTCAAATCGGCAACCTTAGTATAAATGGTTTTTAGTCACTTGGTGTTTATTCATTAAGCATTTATATTTTGTACAAAATCTGTTAGTTTTAAAATCATTAAAGTTTTTTTAGTAATTATACTTGCATCTCAGTTATACATATATTTAGTCACTAGCTGTCCAGTGAAATGGGTCAATTTTCCCAGTTTTGGTATCTTGTCATTAGATTTATTTAGGGTTAACTTAAATTTACTTTAAATTTAGATTTGAGTTATACTGGATTAAAGTCAGACTTACAGATTTCTTTCAAGCCTCTTGTTCTTATTAGGAATAATGGACATAAGGAAAATTACTGTTAAATTTACTACTGTGTGTATTCTCTGTATATTTAGGTCATTGTGATGGGAGCCACTAATCGACCTCAGGACCTTGACTCCGCCATCATGAGAAGAATGCCTACGAGATTTCATATCAATCAACCGGTGGGTGGTGGTCATTGATAGAACGAACGGCTAAATAGTAGCATGTGTGGCCATCTTTGGTTGCGATGCCAAGCGGGGGATATTTGGTGCTTGTTCCTGTTCATCCTAATTCTATAGTCGTTGTGACAGGCAGAGGAGAAAGAAGGCCAGGACCATGCTCATTTGCTTCTTTGTCTTTTGTGCTCTTCTTTACCTTTCTCTTCATTGTTTTTACCCCTAAGATCATTGCTGTGTGCCTTCTATGACTCTTGAATGTTTTTATTCACCTCAAATTAGTCTAGCATTTTCAGTGATTAGGATATAATATGTTATATAAGAAAATCTAAATTATTGTTTTGGGTTTAGCATAGAATAAAATTGAGGGAATGAAGTTGTAGTATTATTCTGCTCTGAAGGCTTAATTAGAAATGACAGATCATTTGATTAACTTCTTTCCTGTAATAGGAATTGATTATTAGCTATCACTTCAAATACAAAACTGACTTGTCGATATGTTGTGCTGTGGTGGTTGTCTTACTATGATGCTGAAAGCTGTGTGTTGCAACTGCCCCACCCTCCCCCAAGTGGGTCAGTTCCAGGGGAGCATCTAGACCAACGGTTCTCAACCTGTGGGTCGCAACCTCTTTGTAGGTCAAGCAACCCTTTCACAGGGATCGCCCGATTCATAACAGTAGCAAAATGATAGTGATGAAGTAGCAACAAATATAATGTTATGGTTTGGGAGGCTCATCACAGCATGAGGAACTGTATTAAAGGGTCATGGCATTAGGAAGGTTGAGAACCACTGCCCTAGACTAAACACTTAGTGATCTGCTTCTGAAGATCACTTAGTGACAGCCTGTAGATTACAGCTATCATCCCTGGTGATTGGTATCATACTTGGTGAAGTGGGTGGCATGAAAGACCTCTGGTGAGATGGATTGACACAATAGCCACAGTGATGGTTTAATGTGCTGGCACAGAGCTTGGCAGGGTTGCCTTCTGCTGTACATAACATCCCCATGTGTTGAAGCTGATTCACTGTCCAGTATCAATAGGATATTTCAACTTAGGAATGTGTTGCCTCCTTTCTAGCATCCCCATTAAAAAGCTACGCGCCCCCAAGTAGATGGATATAGACTATTGCTACCTTGGAATTGTTCCACAGAATCTCAAATGCTAAGGTTTGTTACGTTCAGATGAAGAAGAGGGAAAAAGCCTGCTTGAGTTGTGCACGATGGACTCCGTACAGTCATGTACAATCATGTACAGGAGCTTTTACTTTGCCATTCTCTTGCAGATTTTGAAATTAAAATATTACCAAATTTACAATCTGTATAAAATTACCATGCTATTTGAAAATTGAAGTGATAAAGCAACTAGGATATCTTTTAGTTGAATGTGGGAGGCTATAAAATTATGTAGTATAACTCATAGTTATTGGCATCCTTGTGGCAGCTACCTGCTAACCTTTGGTAGATGGTACATGCCCCCTATCCTAATAGAAATGTGTAGCAGGGAAGATAGGTACATAAAAAGTGAAGTATGCTTTAAAAAGGAATGTTTAAAGAACTAAGCACCTGAGCGATGGTGAGGCTTAATTCCATCTAAGGAATCAGCGAGATTTACAGAACCCAGCCAGCTGGCCTTGAGGGATGGTTAGATGTGGGCATTTGAGGGAAGGGCTTAGGAAGGAAGGGCTTTCTTGTCTGCAGAAACAAATGTTCAGTGGCAAAACTCTAGGAGTGGATTTCTTGTCTCAGCACCCTGAGACAAGTAGATGGAGAGGAGGCTGCAGCCAAGTTTAGATGAACTATGTGGATTTTATTTTATAGTCCATGAGAACTTTTTTTTTTCATTTAAGTTTTGACCAGAACGACTCTTAAGACAGTGATAACTGATAGTCTTTGCTAGTGGTCCAGTAGGAAACATATTTTTTGTATGGCAGAAGAAAACAGGAGGATACAGCAGTATGGAAAGTAGCATTCATTAGAGATGTAAGTTTAAGATGTTAATTGTATGAGATAGCAAATGGGGTGTCAGTTGTGGTTACCATAGAAACTAGAACCCTGGCGGCACTCTGGGTTAGGCACTGGACTGCTAACTGCAAGGTGAGCAGTTCAAACCCACCAGTTCCTCTTCAGGAGAAAGATGAGATAGATGGCCAGCTCCTATATAGAGTCTAGGAAATGCTGTGTATGGTCAAATATGAGTCTGAATCCACTCAGTGCCACTGGGTTTGGACCATAGAAACAGAAAATTTTAGCCCCTTTCTATTTTTAGTCAAAATACAAACACTGCTCATTGTGAGATAATTTTTTTCTTGTTACATAACTCTGCTGTATGACTACCTGAAAATTCCTCCAAAGTAAACATTTACTGTACCAACAAATGGTAGATATTGGTGATTGTGTAACGAATTAACATTTGCTGTTGATACTCGCATTGAGTGAAGCAGGGTTTGTCTTGGTTTGGCTTTCAGATACTTTTATATGATAATCTCTAATTAGCCCTGCTTTGTCAATATTTATGGGAATAGGAATGAGTCAAGCCATGGTAATTTTTTTTTTTTTTGCCATGGTAATTTTTAAAAGCACTTATACTGCCTGGATGTATAAGATATTCTATAAATGGAGTTAATGTTTCTTTTCTCTGGTGTAATAATTTGAGGCATCACTGGGGGAACAAAAGCATATATATCTATAGGCACATAGCACTAATAGCACCAAGTGAAAATTTACAGATATAAATTAGTGAACATGCAAGTTATATGTTGAAATAGATGGACTTGTGAGGGGAAGTATTACCATCTCTTCTAATTGTTGATAAAATGTTACGGTGGTGGTGAGTTTTTAGAAGTTTCCTTAAATTTTGAAAGAGATTTGGCAAGCTTTAGAAGAAAGGTGTTATATTCATAGATACTCATTTACTCAGGAAACATTCATTGCCAGTCACTGTGTGAGGCGGTGGAATAGAGTGAGAGAATGCAGTTCCTGCTGACAGCTGTAGTTTAGTCTAGAATCGAGACTTGCTTTAGCCAGGTTACCATTGGAAAGGAAGGAACAGCAGGAAAAGTAGTTGATGCCTTTTTTTCTTTTTTTATAGCTAACTGAAAATTATCTTGGTTTTAGGCTCTGAAACAGAGAGAAGCAATCCTGAAACTGATCTTGAAAAATGAAAATGTAAGTAGAAAATTACATTTTCCTTCATCCTATAAACACGGTTATGTCCGTAGATCATTTTAGAAGTGTAAAAGAAGACCTGAGAATAATGTAGCGGTGAACACCACCTAAAATAGTGTGAAACTAGTGATTACGCATATAATTCAGTAACTGTAGTATATTGGCATATTTGAAGTAATTAAGAGATAACCTTTCAGTTCAAAAAAGCTGTATGTCTTCTCTTAGCTGTTTAAACCTATGCAGGTTATAGAAAAGACTTATTTTAAACAGAAGTGTTTTACTATTTGGTGTTTTTTAAAAATTGAATAATATTTCAAGTCAAAATACAGGTTTAGCATAAAGTGAAACAAAATCATCAGTAGCCTTTGTTTTTAAGTTTTTATGTAGACAAGGCCGCCACATGGCTCAAAAGTTAGAGTACTGTATACATTTGCATATAAGCCGACCCAAATATCAGCCGAGGCACCTAATTTTACCACAAAATTGCTTTAAAAATGTGCTGGAAAACTCAGCCATACACGAGTATGTATGGTATATATGGTAAGTAGTTGTGCTGTCCTAATTAATGTTCTTTGGTTTACTTCTTTGGGTTCTAATATCCAATGCAGTGACTATACAGAATTCACAGACGACATTCATTATTAAAGAGTTTATTAAGAAAATTAATAAGTTACAATGCCAGTGACATTGCATTGGGTAAATCTGCATAAGACCTCTTTAAAGTGTTATAAATAAGATGTGCCTGACCCAAGCCATGATACTCTCTTTGTTTAAGATGATTTTATTGGGGGCTCTTAAAGTTTTTATAACAATCCATACATCATTTGTGTCAAGCATATTTGTACTTATGTTGCCATTGTCATTTTCTAAATATTTACTATTTGAGCCCTTGGTATCAGCTCCTCTCCTCCACCCCCCCAGCCCCATGACCCTTAATAAATTATAAATTATTTTCATATCTTACAGCAACCACTGTCACCCTTTACCCAAATTTCTGTTGTTCGTCCCCCTCGGGATGGGGGTGGGGGTTATGTGTCCATCAATGTGATCGGGTACCCTTTCCTCCCCTTCTCCCCCCACCTTCCCCCTACCCTCCTGGTGGATGGTTTGAGCAGAGGCCTGAAGTCCGTCCACTTTCTCCATGTATTACCATATAAATATAAGTACCTACGCCAGTACCTCTTTTTATGAATTAATATAGTTACATAAGTGCACACTTATGTTATACCTCTATCCATAGCTTTGCTTCCTAGATCTTTTCTCTGTTTCCTTTTACCGTCTCCTGTCCCACCATCATGCTAGCCCTTCTTCCTCTTAGTAATTCCTCTCAGCTAGATTTTGAGGGCTCTCCAGGGGCTTTGTTGCTTTGCTTTGCTCCCATTGCTGACCTGTTATGTTCTCTTCTTGGTGTTTCCCCTCCCCCCCGGGAGGGGGGTTGTCAGACACACTCACTCCCTGCTGTGTGTCCCCAGTATTGTCCTCTGTCGAGGTATGTTCCAGTGAGGGGACATTATGTCCCAAGCTGTTGTCAGCCCTATAGTCCCATCTGTGTCTTAGCATCTTTGTGCAGGGACGTCGTCCTCAGGGCTTGGTGTGACAAGTGTCCCTCACTCTCTTTCCTTGGTTTGCTTCCATGTGGGCATGGCATGCCAGCCCCTCTCCCAAACCTGTAGGTTTAGTGTTGTCCTCTGTAGCACATACTTCTAGTGGGGGGCTCAGTTTGGCTGTGATTGGGGCCGCCGGCCCTGTAGACATTTCTGTTTTATGAGTTGCTCTATATGGTTATGTTGCCCTCAAGGGTTTGCACACCGTGGTGTGGTCTGCACTCACACTCCCTTTTCTGTGGAGATATAAACAATACCCTTCCCCTGCATGGATTTGTACCCTTCTCCCCCAGTGCCGTCGTCTCTCTCTTCCTCCCCGCTTCCTCCGCCCCTCTCTTCCCCTTCTTTGTGTTGGAATGACATGAAGCTATGATACTTTTAATTGACTCATATGCATGTGAAAGTTGGACATGGAATAAGGTAAATCTAAGAAAAATTGATGCATTTGAATTATGGTGCTGGCGAGGAATATTGAAAGTACTGTGGACTGCCAGAAGAATAAACAGAGATCTCTTTTGGAAGAAGTACAGTCTGAATGCCCCTTAGAGAAGGATGGTGAGACTTCATTTCATGGACTTTGGACATGTTCACAGGGGAGACCAGTTCCTGGAGAATGACTCCATGCTTGGTAAAGGAGAGGGGCAGTGAATAAGAGGAAGTCTGTGTTGTCTAGAGAAACAAAACCCATGACAATCATGTATGTATAAGGGAAAGAACTTTATATTAAGTAATTTTCTATCAAGAAGGTACCCCAGCTCAGTCCAACTCAAGTGTATAAGTCCGATCCTAGCCAGGGCCCTCCGCAGGCCAATGACGCAGAGAGATCACAGGCCCATGGGTGCAGAGTCTCTTGGATCCAGAGTCAATGGAAACATGGCAGGAAGCTGACAGCTCCCAGGTTGGCTCCAGGGTGAGGCAGTTCACATGGGCCTGCCCCTGGAGGCAGACACAGAGTTCCAGCAAGCAGGAAATCGAGGGGGCAGAGAGATAGAGGAGGGGTCCCAAGCATTTTATATCAAAAGGTTGCACATCCCAGGAAACATCAATCAGGCCTGATTGACAGGTGGAACACCATCTCTCCACGAGTATAAATTGACAAAAACTACCACAGCCTTCTGCAATATGGATTGACATGGTGGCTGCAACAATGGGCTCAAGCATCATAATTGTGAGGATGGCACAGGGACCAGGTGGTGTTTCCGTGTGTTTTACTCAGGGTCCCTATGAGTCGGACCCAACTTGATAGCTCCAAACAACAACGCTAGTAAAATGCTCAGGCCGGTTACTTAGAAGGACCTGTTACAAAGTTCTTTCAGGGCTGCTAATAAGTGCCCAAAGGGGCATACTACTCTGCTGGAAGCCTCAACCCGAAGGCATTCAGATCAAGCTCTGTGGGTCAGCAAACCCAGCTCCCTGAATTAAGTGCCTGGAGGCACCCCAATCCAATAATCCTCAGCCTAAAGGCATTCAGCAAGCGTAGCTTCCCCAATTAAGTGCCCAGAGATACTCCTACACAAAAGCACCCAGCTCTGCTTGCTTCCTGGGTTGGGAAGACTGGTCCATGTTCTGACTCCCAGTTCTGCCTTTTGTATTCTGCACAGGAATCTTGGGTTCTAAGGACCCGCTCTACTCCTGGCTCTTGCTGGTAATGGAATCCATCCTCCTGCTGCTCAAGGGGCTCATTTTATATGCAACAGCATGGCATTCCAGGGAGTCCTGTTTACAGATGTCAGGATTCTCCTCCACCTTCCTAGAGTCATATTAAATCATTCACTGCCCCTGTAGTAGTTTACTTGGAAAATTCTGGAACTTTTCAGATTGGAGTTATGCCTATACAAACAAATTAGACTGTTTGTATTTCCTTCCTCCTTTTACTTAACACATAATAATAAACTGCACACACTTAATGTTTTTTCTCATGCTTTTGCAGTATTTTCATAATAGCTTGTAATTTCCATATCTGTTGTATAGTATATTATTACTTAATCAGTGCTCTATTGAATGGCTTTCAACTTGATTCACTTAGATGTCTGTTATAAAAATATAGCATTGAATAACTTCGTAAAAATGTATCATTCCACATTTAATGCAGAAATAACAGCAGAATGAATTTTTTTGACAGCAAAGTTTAGGTCAAAGGTTACAGTATATGAGATTTTGGTACTTAATACTAATTTACATGTGTTGATCTAGCCTCTGCTAGCAATGCAGTGTTAGAATGCTGCTCTCCCTCTGGTCTTGCCAGCAGAATGGTATAGAACTTTGTGCCAACCTTATAGGTAGGAACAGGTATCTCTTTGTAGTTTTAATTTGCGTTCTTTAGGAATGAAGTGAGTATTACATCATTTGAATCCTGCCCCTCTCCCCAACGCCTGTCCATTTTTCTATTAAAATACTGTTATTTTTCTTTCAAAATTATAGGAACTATATGTGTATTAAGGGTATTTGCCATTTTCCTGTTATGTGGTTTAAAGTTTTGTTTTTAGTTTGTCCTTTTGATTTTATACTTATTTTTCCTGTTATAACCTTTATTACTAAATTAAAAAGGTCTTTTTCATTACGTGGTTAAAAAGAATTTTCCATATATTCTAAGCTCTTGTTTTTTCACCCAAATCTATTTGAATAGCATGCTATTCCTCACTATCCCTAACTTGTTATCTTGCTATTTGACTGTGCTGTCTAAGCTCGGAAGCACAGAGATTGCATTTCTATGATTTCCTTTTCCGAACGCCTCTTAGCCCGTTGCTAGTCCTGTTCTTGCTGTACTCACCACTTTCTCTCTGCCTGTCCTGTCCATCACATCTGTAACAACAACACAAAACCTGTATTCGGTTTTTAACATTCTTGTACCATAATTATAACAGTAATTTTTATTTTCATTGAACAATCTGGGTTTCCTAAAAGGTTTTAAAAAACCATTTTGTGCAGGATATGTGTACAATTCACACATTGCAATTTTTAAAGTATTGTTTAATATTCTTAAATTATAGGCTTCTCCTTAACCTCTGTTCTTCCTTTTCTTTCAATTATATAATGGAGAAATCAGGTTGTGTTTGTCTGTTTTCCCCATCAAAAATGCTCTCAAATCAAGAGAGTAGATGAGAGCCAGGTGTAGGTGGAAGGGAAAGGGAAACATAGCTACTTACTAAGTAGAATTTTATTTTTTCATATCTGTAGCTCCTCTGTAGTTTGCTGTGTAAATCATTGATATCTTTGATAAGTCTAGATGCATGATATGAATCCAACTTTGCTTTAGGTTTTCCATGTAGATACCCAGTTGTCCCATACCATTGACTGAACAGACCATTTTTCTCTGCTGAATAGCGAGCGATGTTATGTCGCGTACTGGAAGCCCCTGACTTACAATGGAGTTTTTCCCCACAATAACTCTCTTGTAAGTTGGTGCTGATGTCTTTTTTCCTCTTTAATTTTCATTATTACTGCCTTTTATTATCCATGTCTTTGTAAATTTAGTCTTTGACTTGGGATGTGGCATGAGAATGGCCGCCTAAGCAAAATGCACATGGCAACGTTGTATGTAGTGCACATTAGTAACAATATAGTACACATTAGTAACAATATAGTGCACATTACTAACAATAGAGTACACATTAGTAACAATATAGTACACATTACTAA
>NW_022103968.1:40701923-40702460 GCF_000313985.2 Echinops telfairi
TAACAATAGAGTACACATTAGTGACAATATAGTGCACATTACTAACAATAGAGTACACATTAGTAACAAGATGGAAGTGGAAGGCGGAGGGGCCAGGAGGTCTGTTATCATTTTGAGTACCTGATTAGTCCCTGGCTCCCTGTGTTCAATTCTCCTAGAGAGTAGTTGTATTTTTATACTTTGTATTCAGGCCATTAGTTGTGTGTCTGTACACACCCGCTCCACATTTTAATTATTGAGACTTTTTAATATTGTGCATCCCTTATGGTGTATCCCCAGCTTTCCTGATGATTTTTGTTCATTTTTTCCCTCTGAATTGTAGAGTCACTTTGGATTATTCATCACAAAGCAAACATTAATGTTTTAGGTGGCTGATAATCAGTTTATCAATTAACTTTAAGAGAATCAAAACATTTTTTAAGGTGAATCTTTCTGTCCAAAAAATGTGTATGTCATTTATAGGTTTAGTATTAAGGTAGCAGAAGGACATTGGGCCTCCACTCAAGTACTCCCTCAACACAAGAATACTTTCTTCTA
>NW_022103968.1:40703521-40719625 GCF_000313985.2 Echinops telfairi
AAAAAAAAAAAATGTGTATGTTTCTGGTTGCTCATGTCTTCTTAGTGCCATTCATGAGTGGTCTAATGATTTTTAATATATAAAAGGAAGCTATTTGCCACTTGGAAAAATTTAAAGATTAGCAAATTATGGAGATTAAATGAGTGGTTATTAACCATTTGAGAGGCAGGGATCATAGGCCCCTTAAGTCAGATAAAAGATATGTAATTCTCCCAAGGAAACCACATATAAATGTGATTTTGTAGGGTTCAAGTTCTGAGAAATTTCTAAAATCTTTCACAGATTCTAGGCTAAGGACTTCTGTCCTAATGAGAAATTAGCAAATTAACTTTTCGTGTTTATTTAAATATATTTAACAGCTGTTAGAAGGAAATTGCTGATAATTTTGCAGAAACATGTTAGCTAGTGCAATGTTTTAATGTTTATTGTATCGTATAGCTGGAAGATTTTATCATTTTGAACCACATCTATGGTCTAATGTAAGGAGCCCTGGTGGCCTAGTGCGTTTCCCTTTGGGCTGCTAACTGCAAAGTCAGCAGTTCGAAATCATCAGCTGTTCTGTAGGAGGAAAATGAGGCCTCTGCTCCTATAGAACTGCAGTCTTGGAGGCCCCCAATTCTCCTCTCTCTTAACAGGGTGACAGTGAGCCAGAATCAACTCCTTAGCAGTTAGTTTATGGTTTTCTGTTGGGTATGATCTAGGGTAGATATATATGATACGAGGGACACACATAGATGATAAATGTTTACGTGATGAAATTTAAACTCTTGAATAAGATAGCTGTGCTTGACTTGGGCTGTTACCATTATTACATTCAAATGTAAATTATTCATGTCTAATTTAAACCTTGATTTTAATGTTCATTTTTTCTTTTTTAAACAATAATGTCTTTGGGAAATCTTTTAGAATTGCATTTGTCATGGGTGCAGGGAATTTTTAGCATTCTTTAGTTTATTCTTCATGAAAGCACAAAATATTAGTCTCTAATCAGTTTTGATGCAAACTAGGAATGTCCTCAGAATAGCTGCTGAACATGGGAATGCCTCTTTCCCACTAGCTTCCATGTATGTGCTGAATGCACACTGCTCTTTCGCTGGCCTCTGAAATGAAGTAGTCTGGTTTTGTTAAAAACTTCCACAAGCAAGTAGAACACACATTTATTTAAACAATGAGCACACCATTCTTATAAATGCCTAAGCAGAATACAGATTTTGGATGATGAATTTTATTTTGTGTTTTCTGCCATGAAAGGAATGAAGCTTTTAAAGAATGATTACATGCTTTGCTCTGTTATAATCATTTATTGGTGAGTGATAGCCCTTAACATGACTTACTCATTTAAAAGAGCTAATGTAGTGGTTTGGGCTTATAGTTGCATATATAAAAAGAATTAGCATTAATAAAATTTATGCTCTATACAAGTACACATTTTCCCCTCTATCTGAATGTAGGTCCCAATGAAACCTTATGTAAGTCGAAGTGGTGTAACATGAAGAATAGTTACTGCTAATTTATATGGGGAAAAATATGTGAGCACTCTAAAATATAAAAAAGCCTACTAATTCATGACAGGTAACACATTTAAAAAACTTTAAAGGACCCTAACATTTGGGAAAATCAGAATGACACAGTAAATACACAGTAAAAAGTAGAAATGAAGTGTATGCGTTGTGGTTGGTGGGGCCGGGGTGAGATTGGCCTGACTTCAATAGGCTGCTGGTGGTGTGGCGGTGGTACCTGCTGCCTTTTGAATGTATCACTACAAATGCTGAACACTGCTTTCAATTTTTACAAAGTAAATCATCTGTAGTCTTGATTCAGTTAGCAAAAGACAGTTGCTAATGTAGGCCTTTTGTAAAAAGCAAAATGATGTAAAACAACCTTTCAAAAAGTGAGGGGGAGAATTGTATTATGGGGGGAGCCTTTTCTTCCCTTCTACAAACGAACCTGAATTGATACACATCATGTGGCATAGGAGATAGTTAACAAGCATGGGCTTTGGACACATTTATCAAACCTTAGACAGGACAAAGGCAAATTATCCAGCTAAGGGAGATCACCAGCACAAGACTAGAATGGTGTCCCAGGATTCACAGAAACTAGGCTATTTCAGACCTGAAATACCAAGTAAAAGTAAACTGTCGCAAAATCATGATTGATGGCGATCAATTCATTACAGTTGCAGGTGAGACTCTTAAGAAATGGGAATGGGACTAAGGTTGGGATATATACAGTGTTGTTCATAGAACAGCATTGACCAAGGCAGTTCAAATTTACTGTGTTATCGGAAATTGTCTACTCTGAGGCACAGCAAAAACCCAACAGTGGATGCCTGTTCATCTCTGTCCTGCCACATCTAGTGAGACCTATTTTTCGTATCTGTCATGACAAATAATGAAAATTGAACTTATAGAATGGAAACTTTTGTTTAATATTTTCCTTCACACACAGTTATAAAACCCTTAACTTTCTTTAATTCTAAATGTTTGGAAGGATCCTTTGCAAATATTTTTTGTTTTGTTAATTAATCATTGTGAGCTCTTACAGATATCATAATATTCCAAGCAGTAAAGTATAAATGATATCACACTCAGTTTTAACCCATTTTCTTTCTTCTTGAACTCCTTGATATCAGCTCCCCTATTTCCCCTCCCTCCCCATCCTACCCTCCAGGAACCCTTATTATTATTTTTTCCTTATAATAGTTTTTTTTTCTCCCTATCTTACACAATCCAATATGTCCATTCACATACAATTCTGTTGTTCAATCCCATTGAGTGGGGTTATACAGTTATCAGTGCTAACCACCCGTATTATCCCCTTCCCCCCTCCTTTTTTAGTTCTTAAAGCGTGTTTTATATTTGTTTAAGGTGGATAGGCATGTAGACCTGTTAGAAGTTGCCCAAGAAACGGATGGGTTTTCGGGAAGTGATTTAAAAGAGATGTGCCGAGATGCTGCCCTCCTCTGCGTCAGGGAATACGTCAACACTGCACCTGAAGAAAGGTAAGTGTTTAAACCCTCTTAAGAACTTTTAGCTTCAATTCTTTAATTTTGCTTCTTAGTTACCCAGCTTATAGAAATAAAAGAATACATGTGAGTTAGCAGTCTTCTCAACTGAATTTGTTTATTGACAGTTTCCTAAAGGGAAGTTTGGAAAATGAGAATGGGACATGGTCTGTGATACAGAGAAAGATATTAAAGCAGAATTTCTTCTGATAATCCATACAGAGTGTTGCAGGAAGCTGGGACAGAGACCTCTACTTGCCCACCTGTACTAGCAAAACAGGCTTCTCTTGATTTTATATGGAAATGAGTGCGTTGTCCTCCAGAACTTACTTTTCTAAATAGAAAGAGATTGCAGACCAGGCTTCAACTTGTTAGTAGTAATGTATTTAGAGAGATACCATCTTTCAGCGTTGCAAAACCCATCAAACCTCTGCCCCACGGATTTCCCTGGGAATGGAAGGTTTGCAGGCGGGCACCGCTGTCCTGTCCGCCAGTAGCCATGGACTCTGTAGTCAGGGTCTCCTTGCTGGTGTCCCTTGGATCTCCTTGCATGGAGAGCTTCCCGCCATTTATTTATCATCAGATTAGTTCAGTGGTTTTAGCAAATTAGAAATATTTTTTACCTCAGTAGCTGGGGTAGTCTACCTTCCAAAGGTTTTTATTCTTGCAGATAAGTTGAAGAGGAGAAATAACCTGTCTACCAAAAAAAAAATTATACAAGTAAATTGCTCTAGTAATGTAGAGTCCTGCTATTCTTTACCTCAAAGCCCTGGAAATTTTCTTTCAATCGGAAAAATCTGGTTTAATCAATTTAGGTTATCATAACTCATTTTCCTATCTATAGATTATAAAAGAGACATACTAGGGTTTTCTTTTTACATTATTAAAGCAGGAGGGACTTGGATTAGTTGATTTTTAGTTAAGAATTTATTTCATTGTCAGTTAATTGAAAGCTGAACATGAACATGGATATGTACCTAGGAATGCTAATTTTTGGTACCAAGTTTTAGGGAATAACTGGATTTCTTGAGACTGGACTTACATTCCCATATGGATAGATAAATATACTATTATATAACATTTTTACCACACGGCAGTATTCTGTGTATTCTTGGTGTAAAGTCTTTGATTTTGGTTAACACAAGTGTAATATTTATAGCCAGCCATCTTGGCATTGTGTGTGATCTTGTGCCCCATCAAGTCAGTTTGACTCACAGTGTGACCCTGCATGACAGAGTAAGACGGCCCCATCGGCTTTTCTGCGGTGTAATCATTACAGAAAGAGATCTTGGAGTATTTTCTCTTGCTGACTCACTGGGTTAGTTAGAACTTCTGGTCTTTTGAATTGGAGCCAAATCTTAACCCTCACTAGGGTTCCTTAAGCCTTGTGCACGCGTAGGCAGCTCCGGGGAATTGGTGTGAAGCAGTTTATTGCGGTTCTCTTAAGGACACATGCATGAGAAGAAGGCTTCCTTGTTAAACCCTTTTGTACAACTGAGGGAAAATGATTATTTTGCTACACATTTTAAAATTTCAGTGAGATGGTATTTTAGTATGCGAGAGTTATTCACCTATCTGTGGGGTCGCTTGCCTTTTAGCCATGATGAAGACGAAATCCGGCCTGTGCAGCAGCAAGACCTGCGTCGGGCCATTGAGAAGATGAGGAAATCGAAGGACGCGGCCTTTCAGAGTGTTTTGACTCATGTTTGTTTAGATTAAGAGTAAAGCTCGTTTGTACAGTTGCCGTGATCAAGTTTGGCGTGCCCTGTTCTTAGTAAACTGAATGGGAGGAGAAGTGCTTTTCAACAGTGAGGAAGTTCAATGTGTATGACACCGGTTTTACCCTCCGGATTCTAAGTTATTGAGCTATAGCTGAAATATAAAAGGTGTTACTACTTGTCAGAAATCACGAGGTGGAACAGTTTAGTACGTCTGAGTGTGTGTGCCTGTGTGTCCGCTCTCTCGCCGTGTGTTGTTGCAGCCTCGTAGCATCTAAGCTGGTCCTAAAGTAATAAAGGGTTCATGGGCCATCAGTGAGAAATGGGGATGTAGTCAATGCTGGTTCCTAGATTCATGGGTGTGTTTGTGTATGTGTGTGTTAACTGTATATATTCACACATTTTATATTGACATTATGTAGATAGCTTTGAATACAGAAACATTTTTTTACTCCCACCCTCTGAATCGAAAGTACCTAATAAGTAAATAGCAAAACTAAGATGTAAGGTTATGTCTGAAAGGTACAGTGATTCAGCCATTTTTCTGGTTATAATTTGTTTGAACCTTGTTTTTTTTATTTTTTATTTAAGGGATTCTTTGTCTGCCCTTGAATAACCAGAGTCAGCCACATCTGACTCAAATATTTAGATGTAACTCGATGATTGATTGTCAAGATAAAGCAAGGAAAAATACTTGCTCAGTGATAAGCGGTCAGTTGTTTTCAGGCAAACCTTTATTCAATGCTGACTTCACATCTTAAAACAGGCACCGTCAGTAGAGATACCTTTAAATTTTTAAAATGGACTTAAGACCTTTAAAAAGAATTGTTTTGAGAAAAACTCAGTGTCATTCAATCCCGTATGTATGTGATGTCTGCCTTCAGTTCTGTTATACCCCTGGTTTTTATGTTATTCTAAAATTGTATTTTCTTTCATTATGATCAAATATAATTAGGTCTTTAGAAATGAAATGATAGTTTAAAACAAATAGTTCTGAGTAAATGTGGAGCCCTGGTGGCGGAGTAGGTTGCATGTTGGGCTGGTGATTGAAAGGGCAGCAGTTCGAATCCACCAGTCTCTGAGGGAGCAAGATATGACACTTTCTGCTCCCAGAAAGACTTTGGCCTTGGCAACCCACAGGGACATAAGGTTGGCCTGCATCAGAATGGATAGCAGTAAGTTTTTGAGATTACTAAATGTGCTAAACATACTCACTCTCTAACTTAAAACTGTTTTCTTATAAATTGTGCCGTAGTTAAATAGAACTATATACATCACAGTTCTCATATTTTGTCTATAGTCAGTTGATCCCATGTGAACTACTACTACATAAGCATTTTTTGGGTCTGAAATTCTGTTAACCAGAGTTCTGTTATAGACACTTAAAGAGACAGCATGAACAAATGGCCCAGTACAATCTTGAGGTGCCTTCCAAATTACAAGATCATATGCTCCATATATTTTACCATATTTCTTTGAAAACTCAGTATTTATTCATGAGTCACTGGATAAACTCCCCTGATAAGTCTTTCACAAGGACATAGTGAACAGTTTCTTCTTCAATTGTACTTTGAATGGTGAGGTACGGGAGAACACTTGGATAACAGAAAGCCAATTATAAAAAGTTGTGAAGATGATGGAAAATTTTAAAGTAGAACACAATCTGGTACCCCAAAAAAGTTGTCTCCATCTTTATTAATTATTATTTTTAAGTGTGTAATAAAGGGGAGGCTTTATTGATTTTTTTTTTTTTTTTACTTCCACTTACTCCTTGGTCTTTTTCGGTTACTTAAAACCTTAGGTATTTTGGGGTTTATAATCTGATAATATATTGATTGAAAATAAGGTTGATGTATCACTCCTCTTGTGACCTTTCTGTTTATCATGTCTCAAATTTAGAATATTTAATAGTGTTTATTACTAAGTTTATCATGAATTTAGCTACCAACGGATGCTAGAGAAATGAACTGATGAGCCATCATGATTCCTCAAGGCAACTGTAGGCCGTAAAGTAATTGCAGAAAATTGTATTATATGATTTTAAAGAACCTTTATAGTAGACCGTGGTAGCTTAGCCTTCTGTGGATATGTATTTTATATATATGATTCTATTCTGGGCTCTGAGGTGTTTCACCTTGGGTCCTGAATCTAGACTCAAAGTGCCAGGATTTCAATTCAGGCTTCTCACTTACTAGCTGTTTATTAGTTACCCAACCTCTGTGAGTCGTCTATCAAGTGACGAGGGTGGCACTCACCTTCTCGGATTGTGATGAGGTGGTAAGGCATGGAAGGGGAGTCAGTCACTATGGGGGGACACACAGTAACTGTTCAAAGGCAGTGATTGATAGACATATCCCAATGACCAGACTCAAGCTTAATCCACACTTTTCATAATCCCTTGGCCTATACTGAGGGATTGAGATCGCAAGGTTCGCATCTGTGTGAAGTTTCTCCAAAAGCCTATTGTTTCATAAACTTCTGGCAAACCTTATGTATCACAAACTATTCCAGGCCCTTTTGATATGAGTTTAATAATACAATATTTGAGTCAACTCAATCTCTCCTCTACTTTTTCTCCTCTTTAATCTCATTTCCACTTCTCCTTTGCCCCAGATAGATCTAGAACACAACCTGTTATCAGTACCTGGATTGGAGTACGCTAAATATCCTAGATGGGGCATAATAGCCTAACATTATTTAGTAGCTATGACTTTATAGGTTTGCTGCTTCATGAGGATTTTGACCTTGTTAACCTTGGTTACTTGGTACTGTGTATAAAAAGGGCAGTTTCACCCGAGTAGGAATTTTTTTCACTGCAATTATGTTTGTGGATAAATGTTACAACTTTTTTTCTGGGTAGAGAAAATAAATTGGGTAATGTGTATTTTATCATGTCCTGTTTAGCTTCTCTTAAATTCCAAACATTGAATAGAATTCTGGTACCTGAGAATGTTTCCTGCATGACTAAGCCTCAGCAGAGACAGGATGCCTAAGACTAATTCATGAGTGTAGTTGGGTAGAAATCCTTAGATGGCTGTGCTGATTAATTTTGCGTGTGAACTTGGCTAGTCTACCTTGCCCCTTTTTTGGTCAGTCGCTGGTTTGATGTTGCTGTGAAGGTATTTTGTGTTGTGGTTAACACAGTCTGTCGACTGTTACGTAAAGGAAGTTTGGCTCTATTGGGCCTTGCCCAATGAGTTGCCAGCTGGAGAGCAAAACAGGTTTCTCAGAGAAAGAATTCTGACTCAAGACCAGCAAATCCTGCCCGAATTCCCAGTTGCTGGCTCGTTGTACACATCTCATACTTGCCATTCCTTACAATTAGGTAAATTAATTTCCTAAAATAATTATACCTTTAAGTGTATATAGCTTCTTGGTTTTGTTTTTCTGACTGATCCAAGGATCTTCTTTATTTGTTATAATTTTACTCATCAAACCAGAGTCCCCTGATTTTTCCAAAAGATGAAAGCTAGCTTTCTATGTGTAGAAGAAAATTCTGCTCAAGTCATCTTGTTCATCTAGTCATGAACTTGCTCCAAACAGTTTGACTACAGTCTGACGGATGCGCACATAGAGCGCCAGTTGCACATGAAAACATCTCGCTTAAGATCATTTTCGATAGTAGCTTTTGTGCTTTGAAGTATAAAATGGCAGCACCACCTTTTACAGAGCTGGGTAATGCGATAATGCTGGGATTGCCTGCATCACAGATACAGCTCAGCCATAAAACAGGAGCTGAAATAATTATTCCTCTGGAAAACTCACACTGAGATTTAGAACCGGGGGGTGGGTGTCATACCATTTAAAAAATATATATTTTTATTGACATCTTACTCAATTCCAATATATCCCTTCCCATACAGTTCTGTTGTTCATCACATCAGGTGATCACACCATTCTTAAGATGTGTAGCTTCCATGAAGTCTAAGAATGACCAGGATTCCCGTGTGTGTGTGTGTGTGTGTGTGTGTGTGTGTGTGTGTGAGAGAGAGAGAGAGAGAGAGAGACAGTATCATCAAGCAAACAGTCTTTGGCAGATATGTCCGGGAGATGAAGGCCATCCATATGCTGAGCCATGACAAGCTTCATAAAGATTTCCTTTGGAGCTGTCTCGGACGTAAATAACTTGAGAATTGAAGAGTACAAGGAAGCCCACAAGATCAGCGGGAAGCTAAAGAACTTCATTTGGGGTAGAAACTCAGAGTTCCTGCAGATTTTAGCAGGAATTGTTTGGTCGCTTTGCCTGGAATATGAGCTCCAACTGTTGTCCTTAAATCACGTCATTGCCGGTTTTAACTTCTATAAGTGTGTAAAACCAGGTCAAAGGTGCCTGTGACAATCCTGAAGATTTGAAAAAGGGACCATCCAGACTTTGACTTGATAAAATGAACTACACTTAGGACTACCCATTTTTTTCTTTCTTTGGACATCTTAGGAATATGGACTACATAGTGTGGTAGTGTACAATTTTCTGGTGGTGGTACTCTCGGGCCAACTCCCAAAGGCAAAGATCCATTTATGAAGAAAACACTAAATGGGGGATTTGGGGGTGGGGGGAAGTTATGCAACATCAAAGCTGACTGGATGGAGTCCGACTGGCACCCACTCCTGTCGTAGTTAGAGATTTACTAACTCATACTGACAGACTACGATTCATCCAAGCAAAACTGGTTACTGTGCAGAAGGGTACGGAACAGACACTAAGAGACAAAGGGTCCTTATAGGCCAATTCCATTTGTCTCTGCAGCATGCAACCATATCTATGTCCCATGCAGATGTTCCAAAAAGCTCTAGGTACTATATATGCAAACACTTTATCTCCTCCCCAAAGGGAACTAACCCAAACAGTGCAGTTCGCAGACCAGGATCTTGGGATGACATCCATTGCTCCTCATGATCTAATCCTACAATAGGTTCTGCTATCTACAAACTAAATGGTAAGTTCAGTCACTACCAGCATACTCTTGTTCAGTAATTGGAGAAGAAAAGGTAATTAAAAACACAAATATGAAGGTAAGTAAAAAGCAAAATCAGAAAATTTAAATGTCAAAATGTCAAGCTATGGTTTCTTACCATAGTCTGTCTAGGTCTTGTCACTTCCAGAGAGTTTCCATTCTCTAACCCCCCCAAAATTCTGTGCTGCTGTGCCACGTCAAAATTCTAGGTTTGGCGTCCTCGCAATTCAAATCATGTTACGCTTAATGCTCTTTGAGTTTGGGAGACAGGAAGTCTGAAAGGCATGGTCAGGGCTGTAGGGTGGGTGCAGGAAGGTTTCCGATGAAATGCTCAGGATGATTCTATCCTTGAGTAAGTGTGATGGGAAAAATTCCTCAGTGCCATTTTCCTGGCCTTTTTCTCAAGCATAAAGTTTTCCATTAAAAAACAAACTTTTTGTTAAGTAGGTGAAGATTTAGAGAGTAGAGCATCGGTCTTATATTCAATAATCCATATCCTGTCTCGCCTTTTACCTTGCAGTCCCATCTGTGTTCCATCACTCATTCCACCCCCTGTGTTTCCCACCCGATGAACTTTGTCCTTGGCTAGATGCCCTTTTGATCATTTCGAATGACTGGTTATTCTAACACAGAGAGTTTAATAGCACATCTGAGTGGTGGCTACAGTCCGTCAACTTGAGTTCCATTCATTTTTTTGGTTTTAAAGAGAACATGAAGTATAACATAGTGGTGGGACTCTTAGAGCTATGATTGGGTCATGTACATTATGTTAAGCAGATGAGCTTGCAATATTGGTCCAGGGACTTCCTTGAGAAATTCAGGGCATGATTCGCTGTTATTTAATACCCAGTATAATGACATCTATCAAAAGACACACCCAAGTAAGCTCCTGAAAAAGATTGCCCTTCCCTAGGCTGGTTAGGGAATTGGAGGGCAAGACTATTTACATCCCTGGTCAATGGCCAGAAGAGTCAGTGGAGGTTTAATCCAGGTGGGGACTTTGCAAAAGGTTTTTGGACTTAGTTATCTATGTCCTGCAAACCCAAAATGTCCCCAAAATTTAGGCTCTAATTCTGAATTTGTATTGGGCTTTCATCATTGGGCTCTTAGAATGAATTGTATTAACATTCTTGGATCACACAGTAACCTGTGTGACGTTTGTTTGTTTAGTGTACCCCTTTCTTATGGACTTAGCTGACACTCCCTTAGATGCCTGCTTGCTGTAAGACAGGTTTTTAAGACCCAGAAGCTATTTCTGAAAATCACAGCAAGTTTTGAAGCTCTCCTGTTTACGACATATCAAAGGAGGAAATTAAGGTAGAAGTAATGGGTATTTGTTTAGCGTGGACCACTATTATTCTTATCAATGCCCTCTGCAATGGAAGCCTTTTGATGAAAGTTCATGTAGGACACAAATGCTCTCACACTATACCACTCCTGCACCCTCATTCCCTTCCCTCCTCATTCCTCAATTGTATTCCCACCAATTCCAATTTACTCAGTTCACTTCTAATGTAAACCCACCCAAGTTCTCTGATCTCTTCCAGGTGAGGTATACAATGTGATAGGGCTTCAAAACTAGATGGGAAAAGTGGAATGAAAAGATTATTGAATTTTTCCATGATCTTTTGGAAGCTCTCTCAGTGTACTTCTTGAAATTCTTCCCTAGAGATCCCCATCCTTGCCCTGAGTGTGGCTGAAATAGGGACAACTTTAGGTGGGTGTTATGTGCATGGCCATGTGTAACCTTCCTGCCCCCAACCTGGCGACATGAATATGGAAGTGAATTCAAGTGGGCATTCTGTATGGGCAACATTTGCCACTTTGGATGGATGGGCCTTCAGAAACTTCTTGTTCCTCCTCTGTATACTCCACTTGATGTTGACATGCCCAACTCTGGCTAGCTAGATCACATTGTACCATGCTCTTTTATTTTCTCCCAGGTCCTGGATATAAAAGAATGGTGAGTGAGGAAGTGTGTGTGTGTGTGTCGCGCTAGAGAGTGTAAGCCGTTCCTGGATATAAAAGAATGGTGAGTGAGGAAATATACGTGTGTGTCTATCGCACTAGAGAATGTAAGCCGTTCCTCTAAAAGGCAGGCAGAGTAAAGGGCCAGTGATTGAGGTCCTTAGCGTACGCTGGATCTGAGCCACAGCGTTCATTAGATTGAGATCACCCAGTCACCCTGTTTGACTCCTACCCTCCCACCCAACAGCCCTTGGTTTTGTCAATCCTTAAGCTGGGAGCGATTTGGATTGCAAGTTCAAATGTGTGTAGTTAATTTTTTTTCTAGTTCACCTTTATACTCAGTTGTGACTCCGGGTTCTCAGACTTTCATCACCATGAGAAACCCTAAGACACTAGCTCTAGCCCCCTTTGTACTCCATTCTCTAGGCAAAATGCAGAGAAGAGGGATGGTCTAGCCAAGGGTTTGTTTTTGCAGCTGCTGCATTTCCAGATTTGAATCGAGCCCAGCAGTAAACTGTTTTGCGTTTGGCTTGGCTGCAGTCTCATACCTGTAAAGTCTCTCCATCAGGTTAGGCCTGCTCCCCCGTTCACTGCATTCAAACCCAGGAGTTGACCACCACTGCTTTGTAAGTCAGTTCACCAAGAAATCCTTTCATCCACTGTTCTTGTTCTTTGCTAGCCTCTTAGAAATGTATTATTCTTTTGCTGGGCTTATTACTGTGGGGTGGTGGTGGTGAAGGTCTTTTGTATCCTCCATTCTAATAGAAGCAGAAGTTGTGGTATGCAATTATTTTTTAAGAAATTTGTGAAAATTTTAAGTCATGGAAAGTTCATTTCAACTTGATAGGTTTCAATCCCACTTGTTTCTATTCGACACTATGCAGTGGAGCCTTGGGCAAATCTCTTTATTTTTGTTGGTACCTGTTCCCAGATCTGTAAACAGGAATCACCTATACCTTCAAATACAAGCTGTAAAGTGGATATGGCTGTACATTATTGTGTCCTTATTAAACTCACATTTATAGGGCTAGTTTCCTTGTCTCTAAAATGAGGTCAATGCTGAAATAAATGTACTCCAAACTCCCACCAATCAAACACTGGCAATGATACACATTTTGATAAACAGATATAGGCAGGGTCCTTAGCATTACTGATCTGACATCACATAGCTAGTGGACCCCTAACTAGGTGACTTTCTTGTTGACGGACAGGTGCAGGCCTTGGTAAATTTACTTTCTTTAATAGGAAACACTTCCGTGCACTTAGTGATTCTGTTCTTTACCCTTGCTATGAGCCTCTGATGGAACTGAGCTTTTTCTTTGGGTGTTTACCTCGAAACCCAAAGATCTAATGAGTTGTAGAATTTTTTAACGATTGGGATGAAGATAGGAGATATATTCTCTTTAAGGGCTAATGGAATGACTTCCTCCCATAAATGTAGTTTTCCTAAATGTTCTCAAAGGCCAATCTTTTAACTGGTATAAAATATCAGTTCAATATTTCAGTTGTTTACATAGAAGCAGTTCATTATTTCAATCTACTCTAAGCTAAATTCTACTTTTATAAACTGGAGAGGAAGTTTCATTGACTAGATGTAAATTTAAAATTTTCTTTATTCAAATTTATATAATAGTTTGTTAAAAGTTGCAAATTCATTACTTTAGTTAAAAAGGCAGAAGACAGGTTTATGCTTCTGAAGGAAGTTAATTATATTTAAGAACATTAGCAACAAAAATGCTATCAATGCCAGTCATTACAAATAAATAGGACATTTGGAAGTTGAGTTTATCAGATACTTTGTTGCTTACACACAAGGGGGCATCAAAAAAGTCCCCTTTCCTGGAAAAATTCCACTTTTGGGAGGGTTCCATTTTCCCACAACTTTGTTGAAGCTCTTGCATATTTGAAGGCAATAAGACTGCACTATATTTAAAATACTTTCTAATTTAGATTTCTCTCAAATTCAGTGGCTCTCAACCTTCCTAATGCTGCGACCCTTTAATATAGTTCCTCATGTTGTGGTGACACCCCCCCCCAACCATAAAATTTTCGTTGCTACTTCATAACTGAAATTTTGCTACTGTTAGATCAGGTGACCCCTGTGAAAGGGCCGTTCGAGCCCCAAAAGGGTCGCGACCCACAGATTGAGAACTGCTGTCCTAATTGAAACTGGTCTTTTCTGCAATGACTCCCCAGTTAAAAGGTCCAGGAAGAATACTGACCTCAGGGAGGGGGGCAAGCTCAGAAAAGATCCCCAAACTGACAATTCGATTCTGACTCAAAGTGACCCTATAAGACAGGGTGGCATGGCCTCTGAGTAGAAAAACCTGGTCTTTCTCCCTTGGAGTGGCTGATGTTTTCAAAATAATTGACCTTGACATTTGCAGCCCAATACATTACCGACTAAGCCCTCTGGGCTCCTCTCAGTTACAGCAATAAAATGACAAACTGGGGGTAGGGAGAGGCCCTTTGGAGTATTAGTAAGTTACTTGTGTATCTTTCCCTTCATTTGGTAAATGTCCAATAACTAATTTTCTCCAACGAACTAAACTGCTAAAGAGAAGAAAAATAAATGGATTCTCCTTCAATTTCCTTATAGCCTAATTTTCCAATAATTTATGCACACATTGATGGAAAATGCTTAACTGATAGAAACCTGTATAATTCAACATCTCAGAGCCCAAACTGTGTACTGCATTATTGGTCCCTTACCAGTATTTCCCAAACCGAGTGGTGGTTGTGGCGCTATGAGTTGGAATGATCCAGGGATGGGGACTGCAAAAGCAGATACCTACACTTCATCCTGGATCATGACCCATGGTACAAAAGTTTTTAATTGCCAACGGAATTCTGGATAATCCTTTTTTTTTCCCCTGAAAAGACATTAGGCCAAATAAGTCTGGGAAGCTATGCAGTTACATTACACCTTTAGACATAGAAACACCGACTGGCGGATCTGGTTTCCATCTGGCCTCCTAACCACCTGCAAGAAAGCCGTTGAAGAGCAGCACAAGAACTCAAAGTCAAGGAAGACTCAAAGGAGGAAGAGGCAGAGAAGACAAAAATGAACTTTTCTCTAATGAAGAATTTCTTCTACAAGAAGCTGGTTGGAAAAAAAAATGTTGACATACGTATAAGGTCCACTATCCTCTGGCTAAGTGATGTGCTTGCGTTTCTTTTTGTGAGGACTTTCTTCACACCACCCGGGGGCATATTCTCCGAGAACCACCGATAACTTCCTGGACGTAAACATACCTGCTCTTACTGGTACTGGACATCATCAAGCGAGTAACAGGTTTGAGTTGGCTACTACAGCAGTTTTATTGGGGGTGAGGGCCGATAGCACAAATCTGCATAAAGCCTTTAGGAGAGAAGAGGCAAAGACTCAATGAAGGGGAAAAAGTAAATCAAAAAAACAGTCCTGTAGGCCGTGAGTGGAAACAGGTAGCCATTTTTGCCCTCCACGGACAAGTAGCCGCTGCTGAGGTAAAAGGTGTGGGTGGGGTTTGTGGAACGAAACAAAACCAAACTCACAGCTGCTACTAAGAACCAGTGGAATTCCGGGGGGCACTTTGAGAATAGGGTCTACTCCCTTGAGACCACGGGAACAAGTTAGGCAGCTTCATCTCCATACATGTTGGAAAGAAGGAAGCCAGGTTAAATCCTTACGCAATGAAACCCTGAGGGGAGGCCCCTCATTACCAGTGCTTGGTTGAGACTGTCACTCACTTGTCGAGAGCACATTTGAAAAATCATGAACACGGGCAAACAGCCTCTTACTCAGGATCTTCAGAGCATGGCTGCTGCTGAGCGTCTCCAATCACCCAGGGACAGAGCCATGGCCGTCAGGTGGCCAACCGAGACCCAGTGCTACTAGTAGTAGAAAAGACTCAGCCTTCATTTTGAGAAATTTATTCAAATAAGACCAAGTTGTACATAGAAATTGTCATTTGTTCTAAAGCAGAAGAGCAGTTTTAAATATATTAAGAAATCACGATATATATTGGTTAAGGCACTAATGCAGTCTCATGTTCAATAAATACAGTTGTTTAAAAAGGCAGCAGTGAGTGCCTCTGGTTAAATGAGTCACGGCATGACAGAATTAGAGTCGGTTTTACTTTGCTGTGGCCATTATTATAGGTACTTTATCCACCAAAGAACTCCCGTGGGCTAACAAGTGTTTCTCTGTTTTAACAACTGAAGGTATGAGGAAAAAAAATATATAGAGATCACAGTTTTTTCTTTTTTTGTCTAAGGCTCTTCCAGCAAGACCATCTATAACAGACATTGTCACTTCATAGATTCCTTGGCATCAATAAGTGATATAAAAGGTACAAAGGTGGAGGGAGACGTCGGACAGGGCAAGATATGACAAAACGACAATTTATAGATTATCAAGGGCACATGGGGGAAGGGAGAGCGGGGAGGGAGGGGAAAAATGACCTGGTGTCGGGGG
>NW_022103968.1:40719773-40724729 GCF_000313985.2 Echinops telfairi
AAAAATAAAATGAAATTTAAAAAAATAAAGGTACAAAGGCTTCTCTTCCAGAGAAAAAAGGCCATCTGAAGTTGGAGGTCTCAGAACAGCTACAGTCTTTGGAAAAGTCCCCCGCCCTCCACCTGTAATAAATCCAGCCACGTTTAGAAAACTAGACCTTTCAGTATCTACGGAGGCTGCTCTGTAAGTGCCCTGTATGCAAGGAGCTTTGTTCTGCAGCTGAGGGGAAGCAGGGCAGTGCCTGCGCCGTGTGCTGCAGGCAACTGGACATCGGTGTCCGCGCAGAGAGGTGCATTTGTAAAATAAGGGTTGGACTTGCTCTTTGCTCGGGTCCTAACCAACTAGCTCCAGCACCCTGTGCGTCTCTGATGGTGGGTTTTGTTTTTGGTTACAGCTGCCCATGCCCAGGGCACAATGACCACAGCAAAGAACACGTTAACTTCCCACCACATCCCACCAGATTGTTGGAGTCCTTTCATCAAAGCACTCGACTCCAAAGCCGCCATTTTCTTGCAGTTCGCGGCTCACAAAAGGCCATCACCTCCTCCTCAGACAGTAAGAGTTTCTGGGCAGCATGAGGTTGCATAGATTTCTGAGGTTCAATTCACATTTTCATATATTTGGTTTCTACAGTCAGGTTTTACACTTTAACAAAGAGATTAGGTGGTAAGGCTGTGTGTACAGGCATGAGGTATAACATGAGCCAGGATCTTGACACGAGCCATACCTCATACAAGGTGAGAATTCCTCTTCATTTACTTCTTTTTCTTTTCTCTCCTGAGGAGCTGGAAGAAGAGGCTGCCCCTCTGACTTCCTATACTATTGGTCTATTACCATTCCCTGTGGGCTCTGATTCGACTTAAAAAAATAAAATTAAATTCATCTTGACTTTAAATTACAGACACACTTTTGCCTCGTTCTAAACAGTAACTTGAAAATCAGCTCATTGAGAAGCAACTGAATAGAAAGCATCTAATCACAACAATAGAAAAGGGAATCAGAGAGCACTTTAAAAAGAAACTTTGGAGCCTCGGGCATTTAGTTGTTCTTTTCCAGGGACTGGTAGTAATCCGTCAGGATTTTCCATGCTTTGGGAGCCATGAAGCCATCTGGGGGGTTCTCTCCCTCCCGGGCGAGCTTCCTCATCCGCGTTCCAGAGATGAAGTCAAACTCATCGTGCCTGTTGGAAGGTGGAACAGAGAACTCAGCACACTTAAGTAACAGCCACCTTAAGGATTCCTCAGTTAGGCTATGAGTTCTACGTCAGGTTCCATGTGCAGAAGATCACCTGGGGACCCCTAAGAATCACCGGGTGAGCTTGAACCTTCAGCACATCTGGGAGGAAGGGGTATTCCCAGCAGGGGGTTCAAGCCTGGTTCTGAGGTCCACATTTTCACTAGAAGTGAAATATTGCACCTTCTTCCAAAATGGGGCATTTCAGGAACGGAACTTGTGGAACAAAAAGGGAAATACGATGAACTGCTAGAAACTCCGTCACATCCGGGAAATAGACCCTGTTGCCAGTGCGCCGATTCTGACTGCCGTGAAATGGCAGGACAGGTTTCCGAGGCTGTCCAGCTTTAGAAAAGTGGACTGTCCCATCTTTCTCCTGGAGAACAACCGGCGGTTGAACAAGGGACTTCTCGGTTAACATAGAAGGTCAGCAAAAAAAATCAGAAGAACCCCTCCGTGAGATGGATCCGCCCAAGAGCTGAAGCAGGGAGCACCCGCATACCAAGGATCATGACGTCAAAGGCAACACAGACCCGCTCCGGATCTACTATGCCCCGACTCTGTTTAAGGAAGCCTCACGAGGCCGGGGACTGCCTCCTCCTCCTCCTCTGCCTACTGAGAGCTCCGAGCCTGGGGAGGGCACCATAAGAACGCACAGACGCCCTTCCCGGTGTGGCCCTTAAAGAGAATTTTTTATTGAGCATTTACTCTATGCAAGACACTAGGTTCCAACTTCAAATAACTTTAAGAGATACAAGAGGTCTTACTTCTCATGGGCTTCTTGTCCCAATAAAGAGCACGTGGGCATGGGCAGGAGAGCCTAATGTTTTCTTTTTAATCCATTTATTAGGGGCTCATACAACTCTTATCCCAATCCATACATATATCAATTGTGTCAAGCACATTTGTACATTCATTGCGCACATCATTCTCAAAACATTTGCTCTCCACCTAAGCCCCTGGCATCAGCTCCTCATTTTTTCCCTCCCTCCCCGCACTCCTCTCCCTCATGAACACTTGATAATTTATAAATTATTATTTTGTCATATCTTGTCCTAGCTGATGTCTCCCCTCACTCACTTTTCTGTTGTCCATCCCCCAGGGAGGAGGTCACATGCAGATCCTTGTAATCGGTTCCCCCTTACCAACCCACCCTCCCAGTATCGCCACTCACACCACTGGGCCTGAAGGGATCTTCTGCCCTGGATTCCCTGTGTTTCCAGTTGCTAACTGTACCAGTGTACATCCTCTGGTCTAGCCGGATTTGTAAGGTAGAATTGGGATCATGAGAGTGGTGGGAGTGGGGTGGAGGAAGCATTTAGGAACAAGAGGAAAGTTGTATGTTTCATCGTTGCTACATCGCACCCTGACTGGCTCGTCTCCTTGCCAAGACCCTTCTGTAAGGGGATATCCATTGGCCTACAAATGGGCTTTGGGTCTCCACTCTCCACTCCCCTCCTCATTCACTGTGATAAGATTTTTTGTTCTGATGAGGCCTGCTACCTGATCCCTTTGACACCTCATGATCGCACCGGCTAGTGTGCTTCTACCATGTGGGTAGCCTAATGTTGGCAAAGGGCCCAAATGTTGCCTCACCATTCCAGTTTACAAAGGCTGACAGCAGGGGATTCCTCAGGAATACCTACTTTGCTGGATCGTAGAAGTCCATGGCTCTTTTGACTTTGTTGTAGGCAGCCACACGGAAGGGAATGATTTCCACCGAGGTAAGGCCTGGGGCCATGCTCAAAACCTTGCCTCCATGGGTGGGCTCATACAGGTCTTTCTTGGTCTCAGGGTGGGGCATTCCTGCAGGGTCCCGGCCAACAATGTAGAAGTTGGCACCTGCAATCATCCGTGCCCTGCAGTGCCACTGGACCTAGGAAACATGACATAAGAGATATTCTTTCTAGTTACTAATTACTGGTCAACTCTATGGCCCCTATCCACCAAGACACCTTTTTTCTGTTTGCAGAGGAATCCAAGGAAGTGAGTCGACTAGAAATGACAAGGCAGGCACTCCGCTGTCTAAAGTGCAGGTTCTCTTCTTCGGGGCCTTACGTGGTCATACGGTGTAAGACAGGCGCTTTTAAAGACAAAATCTCTCCCCACTTACATTTCCTCATCTCCTCTCCAAACAGATGACCAGACTGGCAACACTTAGATCTTAAACGTTCTCCAAGATTGTGGGATTACACTTTGCAGTTCCTCCCTACCCAGGATCATCACAGTTTAAAGGGAACCGCAAACTCTAACATCTGTTCCTATTAGCAACAGGGAGCTAATAATCTTGCGTGTGCATACATGGACTGCAGTTCAGCACAACACTGAGAATTCAAAATGAACTGCCTTCTTTATAGGGCAGAGAGAAAGGCATAGGATGGCCAGAGGAGCTAGGAGCCTGGAGTTTTGATCTGATGGAAGGGGATTCATTAAACGCAGTCTGGGGCATCCCAAAGGTTTGGGCCCTTTTAATCCCCCAAACTTCTCACAGTCTCATGCCAGTGTCCCACACTGCCGGTGCAGAGGGACAAAGAACACTTGCTTGATGGGTTCACTGTGTTTTGATGAAAGAGGGACACCATTCTTTGAAAGGCATCTTTTCGCTCCCCTGTAGCTCACAGGCATGGTGAATCACTTAGAATGCGACGGAATTCATCTGGGTGGAATTTGCCCTGTGACACAGGTAAGCGGCTTTCCTTATCCCATTGACCTGGCAACCTCCATCTTCTCAAAGGCAATGCATACCAACTTTGATGAGGTGTCTCTAGCATTCTTCCAGGTAGGTATTCAAGGGACACATAAGGAGCCCTGATGGCCCAATGGCTCAGCATTGAGCTGCTAACCCAAAGGTTCATGGTTGAAACCCATCCGAAAGCTCTGTAGGAGGTCCCATAGAGACCACAACCAAGAAAACCCTAGGGCCGTTCTGAGCTGACAAATAGACTCAAGGCATCTAATAACAACAGATAGAAGCAGAGCTAAGATAGGAAAATCAGAGTGAGCAGATGACTGCAGATCTGTAGCGACCCAGTTGCTCTTTTATCTTTGACTGTGGGCCCCGCAATCCTGCCTCCTCACCTCAGTGGGGCCAGCATACAACATGGGAGAGGGGAAGATAGCCACGATGGTGGACTTGGGATCCAAGACCCCTTCCTCAAGCACCGCCGCATGCTGCTTCATCCTCCAGTCGAGGGGCACATCATCATCCTTGGTCCAGCCACCCAGGGGGTGTAACAGGAGGACAGGGTGCTTATAACCCCTCTCCAGGAGCCGGCGGCGGGTGTCTTGCATCAGCAGGGCATGGCCATTGTGGACAGGATTGCGCAACTGGAATGCAAATACAGCATCTAGGAGGAGAAAGAAAGGCCTAAGGGGAAGGCATGGGCTCACATGTGTAGGAGGGTGAGCCATGGCTGTATTTACTGGCTACTGCCTTCATTGAACCCACTTGCTTTTGACGAGCAGCTGCAGGATACACACAGGGCATTAGAAGGGCACCAAGGCCCAGCGACCGAAGCCCTAACGGGGAGCCTGACTCAGAAATGGAAGCTTTTGCTGCGTGAGCTTTCCTGCCCAGGAAGATTTCGGCAGGGCTCAGCAGGCATCCTCTGGTTCACTTCCCAGGGCGGGGAAGAGGTAACGAAGAGGAACAATTTCTGGGTCCTGCACAAGTCTTTCAACAGTGCACAGAGGAGGAAACTATTTCAGGAAGTCTTCAAAAGC
>NW_022103968.1:40725559-40726973 GCF_000313985.2 Echinops telfairi
CTTGTATCCTTAATTCTTTCATCAGAAAAGATATTTCAGCGTGTTAGGACCCTGGTGGCAGTGAGTTACGCATTGGGCTGCTAACTGTGAGGTCAGCAATTCAAAACCACCAGCGGCTCCTGGAGAGAGAGGTGAGGCTTAGTCTTGGAACCCTAAAGGGCAGTTCTAGTCTATTCTCTAGGGTTGTCTGAGTCAGAATTGACTCGATGGCAGTGAGTTTGGAGTTTGATTTGAGGGTCAACCAACTGGCTGGAGCCCGTCTACGTACCAGCACGCATTTCTTTACATTTCTGTTTCAGTTCCAGAGGCGTCAGGCGGTATTGGTCCAGCCCATCATTCCACCTGATTCTCTCCAGCACCTGAAGGTCTCCACCAACCAGCCAATCACCACTCTCCATCACCATCTAGAAGGAGCATTAATAAAGTTGGCAATGAGTGATACTGATTTCTGTCTCATTTGAATATTTTCTTTTCATTGCTGGCTCCATCGAGCTGTTGCTGGTGACGGCAGTCCTGCTGGCCAGGGGACAGGACAGTCCCTCACAAGAGTGACCGGGGCCAAACCATGCATGGTGCTGAGGTTGAGAGAGCCTGGGGCAGAGAGAGGTTGATGAGGCAAGTGATTTAGTTGTGTTGTCACAGCTTCATCTCGAAGACCTGTGCTCAGGCCAGTCGTTGAACAAGAAAGGAGCCTTGTCGAATGCTTACCTATACATTGGCTGAGTCCACACTGCTTAGAATTATCATTGTACCATCAGATGCTGTTGAGTTGATTGTAACTCATAGCTACCCCCACGGGACAGGGTAGAACAGAGGCTTTTCTGAGCTACCTTATTTCTGGGAGCAGACTGCCAGGTCTTTCTTCCATGGGGCTCTTCAGTGCATTCTAATTGCCAGCCTTTCAGTGAGCAGCCAAGTGCTTGAACATTCACAATGCCCTAAACCCCCAAACCCACTACCACCAAATCGATTCCAACTCATACCTATGGTGTAAAGGATGTCCAAGACTGTCAATCTGGATCAGCTGGTGGGTTTGAACCCAGGGCCCTGCAGTGAGCAGCCCAATGTATAACAAAGGACAACAACAAGGCTCCTTACAGCACCAACCAAAGACCCAACTAAAATCACTACCGTGGAGTTGATCCCAACTCCTTGCACCCCTATGGGCCAGAGTACAACCGCTCCTGAGGGTGGCTGATATTGTGAACCTTTACGGGAGCCAACAGTTCCCATCTTTCTCCTGCAGAGCAGCTAGTGGGTTTGAACCACTGACCAACCACTTAACAGTCCAACATCCCCAAGGATGCTTAGCTGTTAATCAAAACCCAAACCAAACCCATTGCCACCAAGTCTATTCCAACTCATAACGACCCTGTACAGGGCTTCCAAGGGGACATTTTTAAAAGATCATTTT
>NW_022103968.1:40727563-40740283 GCF_000313985.2 Echinops telfairi
GAAACATACAACTTTCCTCTAGTTCTTAAATGCTTCCTTCCCCCACTATCATGATCCCAATTCTACCTTACAAATCTGGCTAGACCAGAGTATATACATTGGAAACACAGGGAATCCAGGACAGAACACTCTTTCAGGACCAGTGGTGAAGAGTGGCAATACCGGGAAGGTGGGGTAGAAAGGGAGAACCGATTACAAGAATATACATATAGCCTCCTCCCTGGGGGATGGACAGCAGAGAAGCGGGCGGGGGGAGACGTCGGACAGTGTAACTTATGACAAAACAATAATTTATGAATTATGAAGGGTTCATGAGGGAGGGAGGGGGAAAAGCAGCTGATACTAAGGGCTAAAGTAGAAGGCAAATGTTTTGAGAATGATGAAGGCAACAAATGTACATATGTGCTTGACACAATGGATGTATGTATGGATTTGTACATAAGAATTGTATGAGCCCCCAATAAAGTAATTAAAAAAACAAAATATATGTATATAAAAATAACTATAAAAAAAAATGAAGAAGCATAGGTAATTCCAGGACTGTCTGCTGACCTTTATGACTATCTCTCCACTGGTCTTGAGGGGTTCCAGGACCTGCCCCTCCTAATCTGAAATCTATTTTGGAGTTCCACTGGAGCTTTGTGGCTTGGCTTTGCTCACATTGCTGATCTGTTATGTTCCCTCTTTGGTTCACCCATGGTGGGGGGCCCAGACTGGACTCACTCCCTGCTTGTGGCCGTGTATCCCCAGTACTGGCCTCTGTTACAATATGCTCCAGAGCGGGGACATCATGTCTTGAGCTGTTACCAGCCCTAAAGTGCTCTCTGTGCCTTAGCAGGGACGTCATCCTTAGGGCTTGGTGTGCCAATATGGGGTCTAGACCCTTACTCTCTCTTTTTCCTTCTTGGCTTGCTTCCGTGTGGGCATGGCATGTCGGCCCCTCTTTCCAACCTGTAGGTTTAGTGTTGTCCTGAGTTGAACTCTGTAATGCAGTGACTAATTTTGGACACTAGGGGGCTATCCTATATTAGTTTATGGATGAGTGATGGCCTGCTGAACCAATTCCGTTTACCAATCAGCCTCGATGTGCCTGTTGGAAAAGAAATATTGGAACCCCCAACTGTGGTCTAGATATCAGAAGGATGTCCATGGTCTGCCTTCTGCCTAGTATCCCAAGCATTGTGGCCTAGTAGTCCCCAACCACTTGCAAGCCTTTTGGGACATGCAGGAGAGGAGTCACAGGTAGGGAGTTGGTAGAACTGCACACATTCATGAGAACAAGTTACAGGTTTTGAGAATCTAGTGAGGAGTCAGCAGGAGTCCTGGTGGCATAGTGAGTTACATGTTGAGCTGCTAACCACAAGGTCAGCAGTTTGAATCCACCAGCTGTCCCTCATGAGAAACATGAGGCTCTCTGTTCCCAAAAAATCACAGCCTTAGAACCCCACGGGGGCAGTCTTAATTTACCCCAAAGGCTTGTTAGGAGTCAAAATTGACTGATTGGTGTGCGTTAGGCTTTATGTTGCTAACCACAAAGTAGATGGTTCAAACCCCCCATCTGCTCCTTGGTAGAAAGAGGAGGCTGTCTGCTCCCATAAAGATGTATGGTCTCAGAAATGCTATGGAGAGTCTGTGTGACTCAGCATCGGCTCTGTGGCAGTGGGTTTGGCTTGGGTTTGAGTGAGGCAGGAGAAAGGGGGACTGGACTTGGAATCACGGGCCACAGCAGTCCAAAACGAAGGAGCGGAGGGGCTCAAACTCCAGCATGAGGGCTACGAAAGCTCTGGTGAACGGTTTCTGAGAGGGCAAGGGGTGAAGGTTTAAAAGAGATCCTGGAGAGGAAGAAGGCATGTGTCAATTGAGGGGGGGTGGGGAAAAGGAGCAGCTGAGGAAGTAAGAAGAAGACATAAGAAGGGGGGAGTGGCAGGCTTCGAGTAAAAGCGGGCCATGATGCAATGACTCAGAGAAAGGATTGAGAAAGACAACAGAGATTCTGATCCAAGGGACAAGCGAGGAATACGTATTTCTTTATAGAAGAGCGATCACAGTCCCAGGACTGCTGTGGTAAGGAACGTTGGAGTTCATGTGTACTAAATGCCCTCACAGTCAAACGGGTGAGGTGGCAGAAGGAAGAGTACTTCAACTGTGCTAGCAAAGCCAGGCCCCAGACCTGGGGGTCCTTGAACCAGGCTGTTTCTCCCACTGCACCTGCTTCTCGACTTCCTTCTCAGCATTACCTTGACAGGGATTTCCAGTGTCAGCATTTACGATGTGCCCGGCCCTGCACTTGCTGCTGGACATTTGATGGGAAGCAAGAAAATGTGGTCATTGACCTCACGGATGGCAGTCTAAGTGGTATGGCAAAAACGTGCAAATGGGTCATCATACCACCAGAAGCCGTGATAAAGAAGCCAAGTACAAAGTGCACCGGGAGTACAAAAATCAGGCACTCAGCCAGGCTCGTGGGGCCTGGCAGAAAGGCTGACTTCTTAACGGAGTATAAAAGGTGAGCAGGCATCGATGCCCTCGGTCAAAGAACTAGCAAGAGCGTGCACAGTTGAAGACCCGCACAGATGAAAGCCGTCCAGAACCCTTACCCCATAGACCTAAACATTGTTCTGAGAGACTGCAAAGAAGAAGTAAGCTGAAGTGGACTTGGATTCTTGAGTGATATAAAGGTTCCTTTCCAACCTGGAAAGACGCTGGCGAAGATGAAGGAAGACCAGCTCTGAATGACTGGAGGGGAGAAGATGCTGACTGACGGCGGTGAGTGGATACAAGGTAAGTCACGTCTTGACAAGGGTGCCCACAGCAAGACTGAGCAGATTGCCCTAGCTGCAGAATGGGGAACAATTGGGAGAGAAGTTAGACTAGGGACCGGGAGCGGATGGAACTGCCTCCTCCAGGAAAAAATTAGATTACAAATGAAGTGGACAAACTCGAGACCCCCAAGGAGGCAGAATTCGCAGGACTTGATGATTGTTAAGATTGAAAGGGAAGAAAAAAGAAGCAAGAATGGCACCCAGGCTTTGGGCACGGACCCCTCTCAGATGGGGGAGCCAGAACAAGTCTGGAGAGAGGATGGTGTGTCAGTCTGGGTAGACTAGAGAAACAAATTCATAAACGCACATATGTATACAAGGGAGAAGTTTATATACCAGAGCAATTGAACATTGAGAAAACATCCCAACCGAGTCTAGTCCAAGGCCATAAGTCTGAGATTAGCCCATATATCCAATATCAATCTATAACGTCCTCTTCAGACTCACGAAACACATGCAATGAAGCCAAATGCATGACAATCACAAGCCAGTGGGTGAAAGTCTTTGGGTCCAGTGGCATTGTAAGCATCTCAGCACTGGCAGGGGTCTCTTCGTGGCTTCTCCAGCTTCAGAGGTCTGGTTGTGTCCATGTGGCTTGTCTTCTGCAGTGTCTCCTAGGGAGTGGCAGAGAGAGAGGTGTCTTCTGCCTCCAAGAAGGAAGTCTCAGATTTCCCAAAATTCTCAGGAGAAGGCCATGCCCACAGAAGTCTCATTGGCTATCTCCAGATTGACGGCCTAGACTCCACCCTACACTCTTCATCCTTAAATTGACACCAGACTAGGTGACTACCACAGGTGGGAGTGTTGAGTTGGAGGTGCTCAAAGAGATATCTAAATAGAACCGTACAGAAAGCAGTTGGGCAAATGCTGCAGATAATCAATCATCTGATAAACAGCACAGTAGCACACTGGGGGCTCTCTAATCCCCAAGTGCCCGACCCAACCCTAAAACCAATTCACTCAGAATCCGCTGGGGGAAAATCTAGTCCACACTAACTTTTTTTATTACCTTCATGTTCATTTTTATTGTCTTTAGCTACCTAAATACCACTTGACCATAACCATCCACCCTTTCTTGTGGTTTAAACTACTTTGTAATCTGATTATTTTGGTGGACATGCCCAATATTTTGTCATTATCAATATTGACATGTCTAAAATCTCAAGACAAACATTCCATTCTTTAAACCAACGAATTTGTTCTCCAACTTCCTTTGCTCTCAAAGCAAAACGTTATTTTACCTCTCTGAAACTTTAAATCCATTGCTCCCTTCCTCTGTCCCGTGTTCCGCATGGCTCTTGGATTGTCTACTGCTTTCCTTTGCTTCTTTAAAAGGTTAGTCCATTGTTTATCGTTATAATCACTTCCTTAACAATTTTTCTTTTGCCTTAAAAATCATTTTATTGGGGGCTCATACAACTCTTACCACAATCCATACATCCATCCATTGTGTCAAGCACACTTGTACATTTGTTGCCATCATCATTCTCAAAACATTTTCTTTCTACTTGAGCCCTTGGTATCAGCTTATCCTCCCCCCGCTCCCTCATGAACCTTTGATAATTTATAAATTATTATTTTTTCATGTCTTACACTGACCGATGTCTCCCTTCACCCACTTTTCTGTTGGCCATCCCCCAGGGAAGGGGTTATATGTAGATCCTTGTGATCAGATCCCTTTTCCTCCCCTACCTTCGCCTTCCCCTCCTGGTATTGCTACTCTTATTATTGGTCCTGAGGGGGTCATCTGTCATGAATTCCCTGTGTTTCCAGTTCTTATCTGTACCCATGTACATGCTCTGGTCTAGCCAGATTTGTAAGGCAGAATTGGAACCATAATAGTGTGAGGGAGGATGCATGAAAGAACTAGAGGAAAGTTGTATGTTTCCTCGGTGCTATACTGCACCCTGACTGGCTCGTCTCCTCCCCGCAACCCTTCTGTAAGGGGATGTCCAGGTGCCTACAGATGGGCTTTTGGGTCTCCACTCCGCACTCCCCCTCATTCACATTGATACAATTTTTTTGTTCTTTGATGCCTGATACCTGATCCTATCAACACCTTGTGATCACACAGGCTGGTGTGCTTCTTCCATGTGGGCTTTGTTGCTTCTCAGCTAGATGGCTGCTTGTTTATCTTCAAGCCTTTAAAACCCCAAATGCTCTATCTTTTGATAGCCAGGCACCATCAGCTTTCTTCACCACATTTGCTTATGTACCCGCTTTGTCTTCAGCAATCGTGTTGGGAAGGTGAGCATCATGGAATGCAGGTTATAAGAACAAAGTGTTCTTGCATTGAGGGAGTACTTGAGTAGAGGCCCAAGTCCATCTGCTACCTTAATACTAAACCTATAAATATATGCACATAGATCTATTTCCCCATCGTCTCATATATTTACATATGTACATGCCTGTATTTAGACCTCTATAAATGCCCTTTACCCCCTAGTTCTTTCCTCTATTTCTTTTTACGTTCCTCTTGTCCCACTATCATGCTCAGCTTTCATTTGGGATTCAGTAATTCCTCTAGGTTACATTGCCCTACCAGGCCTCCTAAACCCTCCTCCCCATTGATTTTGGATCACTTGTTCCTGGGTTTGTTAATACCCACTCCACCCCCCCTCCCCCGTCGGTCCTGTTGTTTTCTCCTCTGGATTGTTTATCCCATTATCTTATCTAGATAGACATGCAGAGATAATAATATAAGCAAAAACCAAGACAGAGCAAAACAAAAAATCAAACGACAAAAAAAAAAGAAAGAAAAGAAAAGCCAGTAAATAGTTCAAGGTCTGTTTGTTGACCTTTAGGGGTGTTTTCAGGTCAAGTCTGATAGGGTGCCACGCCCTAGCCCCACAGTCTATTTTTGGTATTCTGTGGGGACTCCGTTGCTCTATTCCCCTTGCTGTTCTATTGCACACCCTTAGTGTTTTGCCTCAGTGTGGTGGGGTCAGATCAGGCACAAATCCCGCACTGTGTCTCCAGTGTTGTCTACCGTAGTGCTATGAGTCAGTGAGGGAGGCCATGTCTCTTAGTGGGGCCGGCCCTATGGTCTTCTCTGCACTGGCTGCTCTGAGTGGGAATATCGTCCTCAGGACTTGGTGGGCCAGGATGTGCTCCACTCTCTTCCTCCCCGTTCATTTGCTCCTGTGTGCTAGATCAGACATGGCCCTCTCCCTGAGCTATAGCTTTGAAAGTCCCCAAGGTGGTTCAGTGAATCTGACGGGCCACGTAGCCTTCACTGTGGCCTCAAGGGATTAGAAAACTCTCACTTCTTGTTCTTCGCTGTAAAGTCGTACGTACTCTGTTGTCTTGTTTTCTACAGCTCTAAAATGGCAATGATGATTCTCAGCTACTTCACAAGATTACTTTGAGAATAATTATTATTTGGAGAAGCTTTGAGAGCCATGAATGAAAGGCAACCAGGCTTCTCCAAGCACTATTTTAGCAAGTTTGTTCCTCCTCCTGATTTCATCTGCGGTCAGGTCACATCACGCCAATTCGTTTCTGGGGAGAGGACGGGGATGTCCGGAGTGGAAATTCAAGGGTGACTTCAGCCAGGAGCTATGTAACAGAGGCTGATCGTTGCCTTGTGACTCATGACTTTTCATAAATGTCACTCCCAATGCCACCAGGACACACAAAGTGGTTTATGATTTATTTTAGAAGGCAGAGTGTTTCTTAAAAACACCCACTTTAAAGAATTTCCTTAAGTTTGCAAGGTTGGGGTTTTTTGTTGATGTTGTTTTTTGAAGTACATGCAAAGAGTCTGTGTCCCAATAAAACCCGTGTTTTGTGCATCTGGACAATGGGCTCCTGACAATCCAAGTGTGCTGCCTACAGGGTGAGTGGCCTTCTGCATTCTCCACAGCCTAGCTTCTCTCCATCACCTAATGGGCCAGTCACTGACAGTGTACACGGTCAAGGTCACCAACGATGCTCCCGCTCTCCCTGATGTCCAAGAGGCTCTGAGTTCCAACTGCTAAAACCCTTTTTGAGACAAAATGAAAAGAAATAATGGCTTAAACACCTCCTCCTTTTGTGTGGGGCCGGATCTTTTTTGAGTGGGCCATGTGGTTGCACTCCTGGGGAGATCTGAGCTGACATAGTGAAAGGCCAGTCGTCTTTGAGGCACTGGGTAAGATAAGATCCCAAACAGATATGATCATCACCAGGAAAGGAATGAAACACAGGCATAATTACCCCCCGCCCCCCTGAACATGATATTCCTCCAAGAGATCTGAGTCTAGCAATTTTAAAGATGCTGACAGCCTCTTTGCAGAAAATGGCTGGGAGGGCTTTGATCTGGATGTGCCCTACGATTAAAGATGATTATCTGTGGATGGAGAGCTGCATCCAATAAATGGGAAATACAGCTTTGCTTGCCCATCGGTTTCTTGTGCTCAGATAGAGAGGGCTCAGAGGTCACCAGCAGGTGTCTTGACAAGGTCCTTGCTATGTTGGAACACTTCACAACCCCGCACCCCCCGCCCCCCCCAAAAAAGCCAAAAAGTTTCTGATGAGGTTTACTCCTCACCCAACTCGCAGGGTGACAGGCTGAGAAGAGAATTTGATGTCATTTTAAATGTGGCCACTTTCTTTTTATGTGAGGCCTCGGTGACAGATTCTTGGCTCCCTTCCAGTGCGCCTGAAACACAGCCACCCGCCTGTCTGTCCCTGGAGGCTGGTGTATGGCTGTGACGCTGAAAAGGGTTCTGTGGAGCTTCCAGACTAGCGTGGGTTGCGGAGAGAAGCCAGCTGACCTGCTTCTGAAAACAAGTCAACAAAAACCCTTGTTCGATGCCAGCACTTCGGTTCTGCCTCATTGGGACCCTCTGTACAACAGCCTGAAACACCCCCCAGTCTTCACTGTCCTCCCAAGGGTGCCCCTGCCTGAGCCCCGCTTCCAGGAGCATTGTTGGTGGGTCCAAACGAGGCAAAATCCCTGACAGATTCAATCTTCTCCACTTGTCACGAGCTTCCCTATTGGCCCAGGTGTGAGGATTTTTGAAAGAAAAAAAACATTTTCTCTTTAATAACTGGACAGTAATTCACAATATGAAGATTCAAATGTATTCCCTTTAAAAGAGACGCTCCCACGATTCCCCTCTAAAACCATGATCGAAGGCAGAGTTTCAAAGAGCATATGTGGTAAACAGTGCTTCAAGGCGCACATACTGTGCAGCGGTGTGAGGATTTCTGTTTTCTTTCCATTGAGCTGTTATCCACACTGAAGACTGCAATCCTTGATCTTCATCAGCAAGGGCTTCTGGTCCTCCTCACTTTCAGCAAGTAAAGTTGTGTTATCTACATATTGCATGTTGTTAGTAAGCCTTCCTCCAATCCTGATACCTCATTCTTCTTTACATAATTCAGCTTCTTCTAGTATTTGCTCAACATACAGATTGAATAATTAAGGCAAGAGAATGCAACCTTTCATCATTTTAAACCATGCTGTAGTCCCTTGTTCTGTTTGCACAACCGCCCTTGATCCATGTAGTGTACAAAGTTTGAAGGTCTTTTAAATGACCTTATACTTTCTTCATATATGATGTTCTCGATGTCATCCCACAGCCATCAGGTCATCTGTCAATAGTGTTCAGTGTCTCAAATCTGGTCTTTAAACTGAAGTGGGATAGACTCAAGGTCATAGTTTGCCTCTCGTGGTCTTCTTTTCATTTTCTCCAGCTTCAGTGAATGAGAAATTGATGGTCTGTCCACAGTCAGCCCCGGACCTTGTTCTAGCTACTGATATTGAGCTTCTCCATGATCTCTTCCCACAGATACAAGCAATTTGATTTCTGTGTACTCCACCTGGAGAAAGCCGCGTGTGTAGTCCCCCTTTGTGTTGTTGAACATAAGTATTTTGTAACAAAGGTATCAAGGAGTCATGGGTCTTGCAAAAATCTATCATGCATCTCCAGCTTCATTTCTAGCACCAGGACCATATTTTCCAACTACTGTTCCTTCCTCTTTCTTTCAAACCTTTGCTTGCAGTGGTACTTACATATTCTGTTGTGGTGGTAGTTAGATAATCTGGTGTCAACTTGGGACTTAAGAGGATTAAGAGTGAATGGGGTGGAGTCTAGTCTGTCAATCAGGTCATAGCCAACAAGACCTCTGTGTGGGCATGGTCTTTTCTTGAGAACTCTGGGAACTCTGGTATTTCCTCCTTGGAGGCAGAAAACACTTCACTCTCTCTGCGCACTCTCTTGGAAACACCCTATTAACAAGACTCACTCCCTTGGAGCCGCTCTACTGACAAGACACATGACACTATGCTGATAGACCCCGTGCCCTGGGAACTGGAGAAGCCACGTAGAGACCCCTGCCAGCGCTGAGATGCTTACAACACCACTGGATCCAAAGATTTTCTACCCACTGGCCTGTAATTGTTCTGCATTTGGCATCATTGCATGTGTTTTGTGAGTCTGAAGAGGACTTTATATATTGGTATCAGGCATATGAGCTAATATTGGACTTATGGACTTGATCTGACTGGGCTGGGATGTTTCCTCAATATTCAAATGCTCTTGTATACAAACCTCTTTCTTATTCACATATGAGTCTCTATGAATTTGTTTCTCTAGTCTACCCAGACTAACACAGTTGTCAATTTGAGACTTAAGAGTGAAGGGGTGGAATTTAGCCTGTCAATCAGGTCACAGCGTAATGACCTCATTTGGAGACACTAAGGAGATAAATAGCTTGCTGGAGGCGGGACGCATGCTCACTCCCTGCGAGACATTACTGACGACCAGCCTGATGGAGCTACACTGATGCAGCCAGAGCCCTGGAGCTGAAGAAGCCATGTGGAAACCCATGCCAGTGCTAAGATGCTTCTACTGCCACTGAATCCACAAGACTTTCCACCCACTGGCCTGAGATCTTCCTGCATTTGGCGTCATTGCATGTGTTTTGTGAGTCTGAGGAGGAATTTATATATTGGTATTGGACATATGGGCTAATATCAGACTTATGGACTTGATCTGGACTGGGCTCGGATGTTTTCTCAATATTCAATTGCTCTTGTATATAAAGCTCTTTCTTATACATATGAGTGTCCATGAATTTGTTTCTCTAGTCTACATGAACTAACACACCTTCCAATTGCCAATACTTACTTACAAGGTGGACTTCTCCAGATCAAATTGATGAATCACCTCAAGTGCACGTAACAAGAACAACAGATATGGGATTACTGTGAATCAGAGTAACCTGGCCGAAGACAGCTAACAACAACCTCCTTTAATAAATGAAGCAACGGAGGCCTGGGGAATGTCTCACTGAATCACAGGCTCTTGAGCCTCCTGGGCTCCTAACTGCTCTCTAGTCTAGAAGTTCTGATTGTGACTCCAGCAAGGAATTCACAAGTCAAATTAGTCATATACGTTTTCTTTATTTCCTGCCTCATGCTCCCGGAGCCTATGTGAGGCCTCGGTGACATGATTCTTGCCTCTTGAATCTCGAATGTGGTCTCATTTTTGCATCCAGCGCCCTATATTTTCCCTGTTGGGAAACACGTCATACCCAGAAACTTCATCATCCCCTCTCCAGGCACACAATTAGAAATTACAACGGACTCACAGGAGTTTTAATCTGCCTTTTGCCTTGAGACCGACTTCAGATGTACCTAATCGGATGATTTTTTTTTTAATCTGAAAAATAATCACTGAAATTGTGTGACACTTTAGAAGATTCATCTAAGATCTGGTTCATTCCCTCTCGCAACTCTGCCACTATCTGTGCTGATTTATCTTTCCAGAAAGGATCTCACGGACCCCGAATTACCTGAGACTCTGAGTTCTCTCTCTGGGGGTTGGGCCCAGGCTGCGTGAAGAAAAGGAATTTCCTTGTGCATCATTTTCAAGATATACAAGGTTGTAAGCTCTGGCTTTGTTTCTGTGAAAAGCTACCTTTTCTGCAAGGCAATTGTATGAGATGGACCCCGTTAGGAGACTTTGAGGCTAAATGATTTCCCTGGCCCAGTGGTCGCCATGCAGAGAAAGGATCAACCATTACAAAACCAGAGAACTCGAGATCCTTTGGGCCAGTCCTCAAGCAGAGGCATGGCTTTGCTACTCTTCAAACAGATTCCCCAAAGGAAGACCTATGAAACCTCTCTCTAGAAGTGCCCCCTCCCCCCCACCTTTCATCCAATCCCAGTTAATCTAACTCCTTAATGAGGAAGTAAAAAATAGCCATTGTTGTCCTGAGCTGAAATGGATCAAGAAAAGTCTTCCAAAGGGTTTGCAACTTACTTTGATATGGGGGTGTTTCACACACGTCGTCCCCCACACCCGGGAGCAGCGTTCCTCTTTCCTGTGCTCGTAGAATTCGGGGTCTCGCAAGATGGCCACCTGCCGCCCGCCGTGCACCAGCACCAGCTTGCTGCTCCCCTCCAGGCGCTGCTTGTCCTCCGTGGTCACCGGCAGGACGATGGGGATGCTCAGGTTGATCACGCCATCTGTGGAAAGAGCCACGGGAGGCGTGAACGGAGGGCACGAAGCTCTGCCTCCAGGGTGGACAATGCCCTTTCCAAACACATCCTGCAAAAGGCGCATGGCCAAAATCGAGGATCGTTTGTGGGCTGTAACAGTTTGAGGGAAGAAGTCCTGCAGAGGCTTCTAAACATACAAGACGGGGACCAGGAGGGCATCTCTTCTGGGGTCCCTGTCTAACGCTTGATTCTGACCTCAATGAATTATGGAGCTCAACGTCTTAACGCCGTTTAAAAACCCAAGTCAAAGGATGCTTGCTAAATTAAAACCAAACCAAGCCTGGTCTTTCTTGAAAATGATCCTTCTAAAAATGTTGGGCAAGTCTCTTATTTTAACTCAACAACGTACCGAGTAGAAAAGAAAAGAAACAGAAATAAGAAAATTAACATACACCAATAGTACCCAAATCAAGCCACTGTCCTCATGCTGTTTGCTCCCTGGGTCCTTGGCAGTAATGTGAGAGTTAAACACGGGACTAGCAGTCTCACTGCTCTTAGAATCGTCGCCCGTCTTGCTATCTCAACTACAATGGAGAGCCACTAGTCAAAAAGCGGAAGGGTGAGGGAAGATGAAGTAACATAAAGTTCATTTAGTAAAGCACATGAGTTTTCTTGGACAGATACCTCTCACCTTTTTGTGGCGTCTCAGACTTTAAAAGAAACTTAAAACAAACAGGTTCTCTGGTTTCTCAGTACACAACACAACGAGTTAGAAGGATCGGAATGTTTTCAGAGAAGTTACATCTACAGCAGCAATAAATGTGAAATGACAGCTTGACTGCAGGGAAAAGGCGGGAAATCTATTAAAAAACAGACAGGCACACAGTCAGAGGCACTGGGAGGGGTCACTTAGAGTAAAGGATAACCATTCCACGGGCCTCCGAGGTCCAGGCGCACCACCAAGGGAAAGCCCAGCATCATAAGTGGTATTCCTAATGATGTTCAGTCACTTACAATACGTTGCCTTGTGCATATCTATATCTATATCCATATCTATATCTATCTATCTATCATCTCTAGTTAGAAGACATTTTTTAAAAAGGATTCAAGAAAAATAGACAAAATGTATGGCTCCTTTTTTAGTTGGGGGTTCCAGAGAATAAAATTTGATTCTCTGGAAATAATTTCGTAATGATTCTATGTAATGTGAAAGTTAGTAATTCCACAACTGTGTCCTCTTTCCCCCCACCCCTACTCCACCCCAATCATAATAGTGCCTTAACATTCTGACAAATGCATCAATCTATCAATCATGTGAGAGAAAAATGGGGGTCCTGAGATTAAGTGTTTAACACAAAAGAACATGAGAAACAATTTGGGGGGGCGGTGTGGGTGTGGGTGGAGCATTCCCATGTTTGAGACTTAGAAGGAATGCAAGGAAGGGCAGCAAAGAAAACATTGAAC
>NW_022103968.1:40741277-40743031 GCF_000313985.2 Echinops telfairi
CTACACTTTCAGGGATCATTTCTGTAGTTTGTAAAGAAAACATTGAACTCTAAGACTATACTTTCAAGGATCGTTTCTGTAGTTTGTAAAGAAAACGTTAAACTCCAAAGGAAATAAATATAGTCCTTTATGGATTGGAGGACATGTACCACATAATAATGACATCAATTCAATGCACCTTCCAAAAGCAAACATTTAGAACCCCCCTGGTAAAGTTCTGAATTCTGTTTCTCTGGGGGCATAAAACGACACCCTTAAGAATCTAGGAACCTCAAATTCTCCAGGCCTGTCACTTGGCACTTTTAAAACACTCTCCATTGCTACAGGAAGACAGGCTGAAAAGAATGCCACAGGATAGAGACAGGGGCTGCCGACAAGAAAGAAATCGCACCTATCATTAAAGCTTGCAGCTTGCTCTGGTTTACAAGCCCTAAGTAGGATATGGTGTACAGAAAGTCGGGCCTTAATGGGTCTTCCCATTCAATGAACTTGCTCATTTCAAAGTTTATGGACAATAAGGGCAATCCAGTTGTAAAACTCTTCTTGATACGATTGAACTATTGAATTGTATGATATGTGGATCAGGTGCCAATAAAACTGTTAAAAAAAAAAAGAAGAAGAAGAAGAACCCAAGCCCCGCGCATTACCACCTGTGCCGTTCTACTTCTCTAAGCTGATCCACTCCCCTGGGATGTGGAGTCCCTGAGAAGTGCAAATGGTTAACGGGCTTGGCTGCCAACAGAAGGGTTGGAGGTTCGAGTCCCAACAGAAGCACCTGGGAAGAAAGAACTAGTGATCGTACAAAAATTCATCCACTGAAACCCTGATGGAGCACAATTCCATCAGATGCACACGGAGTCACCATGAGTCAGAACCAATTGGCTGCAACAGGTTTCTCTGTGCTGCTTGGAGGAAGACACATCCACATTCGTGCAGGTGTGATTGTTGGAAGAAGTCCTGGCGGCACAATGCTGGCAAGTTTCAACCAAAAATATCAGCAGTCGGAATCCACCTGATGCTCCATGAGAGAGAATACCTGGCGATGTACTCCCATAAAGATCCCAGCCTTGGAAGCCCCAGGGGCAGCTGTGCTCTGTGGCGTAGGGATGCTGTGACTCAGAATCAACTCAAGGACAACCAACACCAATCATAATTCCTGTCGCCGTCGTCGATTCTGACTCACAGCACCCCCATGTGACCGAGAACTGCTCCATAGGCTTTTCTTGGCTGTAATCTGTACAGAATTCAAACCGTCAATGTTTCAATCAGCAGCCATGTGTGAACTGCTGCATCACCCACCCTCCTTAGTCTGTGATGAGATTAAGCCACTGTACTTTCTTGTTAAGGAAAAGGGAGAGAGGCTAACGAAGACAAGAACCTTCAGGGATGCAGATGTTCCCACTAGAACCCATGCTTTCTGTGGACTGCACCCTGACCACACGGCTGAACGAAAATACAGACCAGGTAAATACAGACCAGCTGTTGTGCCTTGGATCGCTGCTTGCAGACCTGTAAGACCTAAAGCACTATCCAATGAGGAGGGAGAACAGGAAGCACGGGACACATCATTAGGCCAACTAATTGGGAGGCCCCCTGAAAGCATGATCCCAATCCCGCGCACCAAGGAACCACACCCCATGAGGTGTTTGGGCATAAGCAGCCACACCTGCTACTCTTTTGTTGTTATTGTGTAAGGAAACGAGGATAAGCCAAGAAATATTGCTATAAAATCATCAAAACCTTTACTCAACAAA
>NW_022103968.1:40743487-40745670 GCF_000313985.2 Echinops telfairi
CCTGTGTCCTTCAAGAAAACCTATCATTATTACCCCGTGGGAACCCTAACATCACTCACCAGAACTCTCGAAGTGGACTTTTTGGCTTTGAATCAAATTGGAAACCACCACTTTGGTTTCCTTTTTTTTAATGGTACCCTCAGGAGATTGAAACAGGTGGCTATAGTACACAATGCTGCAATGAATACTGGTGTGCAGCTCTCTTTGAGTCGTTGCTTCTAAATCTTTATGACTTACACCTCAGCGTGGAAGTGCAGGTTCATATGAATCTAATTTTAGGTGTTCTGAGGTCCTAACTAGACTTTTAATGAAGGAAAGACAATAATGAGAACAATATGGAAGATCAGTGATATCTTCAGAATCTTTTCTTTCTGGCAAAATGCAGAATTTTATAGTTACAGCAAGTATATGTTTATTCCCAGTTCTACAACTATCGATTATTGTAACTTGAAATTAAATTCATGCATAATCACACATTGCAAACAAATGAAATACAATCATGCACAATCCAACCAGGTCAATCCACTTTAAATTGCACCTAAAACTGACTTTATGTAATCAATTATAAATGCTTTATAATCTTGATAGAAAGATTTCCAGATTTGTGAAAGGACAACTTAAAATGGAAAGGATCATAAAATCTTAAAAAATCTCATGCACAAAATGTGCAAAAATAATTTAGAAGAAAGTTTACTTTTTCAGCCAAATACAGCATTCTCAGCAACAGCTGCATCTGATCCAGATATTTTGTTATTTGGAATCCAATCAACAGAAAAATGTCGTTTCTAACTGGTTGGATCATGAACTGATATCCATTCCAACTGGTTAATGTAGATTGTTTTTAGTTGCATTCTTGACCATTTCTAATTAAGGTGACATCTAATTATAATAATATAACTACTTGGAAAGTTGTTAAAGTACATACCAGGAAGGACCATGCCTAGAGAAATACAAACACAATTAAGAAGCATGTTTTTTAGCTCTCTAACCAAATAATCTTAAAGCAACAATGTCAAAGTATAAATTCCTATTATGAAACCTCACATCTGCAACATAAAAACATTTTGAACTTTTTGCTGCAGCTAGATTGGAAAATAGAGGCTATATGACAGCAAAAAGCAGATGAGTTATCATTTTTAAACTGTTATTCAATATAGCCTCCAAACATTGTTCAGATGATTATTAGTTTTTAAATAATTATGCAAATAGCTCCTCCAACTTCAGCAAGAAGTTGTCCCTTGCAAACATGTGATATTACAACCAGGATTTGGGAAGAGGTATAGATACAAAATGCTCTGGAATATGTGTATATTACAGAATAGCTACATACATGGAATACATACGTACGTGCATGTGTGAGGAGCACATGAAAAATCCCTGAGACAATGCAGGGTAGATATGAGTTATGATGATTGATAAGTAAGCTCTGGTAAGCCAAGGGTCTTTCTGAAATGCTATTTAATCTGTGAGATGAAAATCTCAAGTTGTAAGGCATTGCCAACTATCATCATGAGCTATGGGAAGAGGTCCCATTTTTTCATCAGTCTTTGAGCTCTGATTCTGCCTTTATGCCCTATTTTCCAAGCAGAGGCACAAGGCCAGAACATAAACTTCTTTCCCAAGCAAGAACATCTGATTTTTTTTCCCTAAAAGACTGGCTCTCTGCTCAATATTACAAATTCAGTGTGACTCCACTGCCACTCCCATGCTTGCTTTATGCGACAGTCCCCACGTTCCTTTGGTAGCCTCAGGCAGTTCTAGGAGGGTCTGGAAGTTTTCTGAGTACAGCCTGCTTCCAACCTTGACCAGGTCAGTTTCTAAGCGTCACACAGCTTATGTCCAGAAAGCTCTTTTAATGTTCCACAGCTGGAATTCTGTGGATGCAGCCATGTTCCCGTATTTCAGGTATGGGCGTGAACATTGACATTTTAGCACCCACCAGTGAAGCAGTTGCTACAATAATAATCTCAGAGGAACCTGAAGGGTGGGAGGCACCGTGGGTGTGTTAAACTCATTAATCCTGGCTACCCCAGGATGGCCTCTGGTGGACAGCAAGAGTGCTTCTGGGTAATGTGTTATGAACATGGATGCCAGCAAAAGGCAGGTGGAGGTAAGCAGTCTGAAATGTCTCTTGGTTTTATGTGTAAGAAAAGAAACGTCCTTTTCAGTGGCTTAGGCTTTAC
>NW_022103968.1:40746622-40748742 GCF_000313985.2 Echinops telfairi
GTGCTCTGTGGCTCTTCCATACCTCACAGAGCATTCTCATATTGGAATTACTACCCAAAGCCACTGCCATCGAGTCGATGCTGACGCCTAACAGCCCCGAAGGACCTATTAGAACCGTTCCCTGGGGCATGAAAGACTGCAAACATTTATGGGAGCAGACAGATTCATCTTTCTCCCGGGGAGTAACTGGTGGGTTTGACCCACAGCCCTGGAATAACCTACAACGCCCCCAGGGCTGCTTGGAAAGATCACACGACACGGGGATTATAATTATGCATTTGCCCATCTGCTGGGGGCACTGGGGCAACCCGGATTTTATTTTACAAACTATGGGGTTCTGTGTTTAAGTAATCCATGACCTCGTAGAGTATGAGGTCCGTAAAAGCTTAAGGAGGTTCCCTATTTGCTTTGCCGCTTATGAAACTCTCTGAGGTCTTTTTAGATCGTGAGAAAGTACTGAGGAAGACCCGATCATCTTGTATGGGCCAGGACCCATTCAGGCATAAAGATCAGGACGAAAGTGCCCGGCGGCTGACCCTGCGTATTTCAGGTAGTCAGATCAATGCAACCACGGCTGCCTCTGCCCTCAGACTGGGCTCTCCTTGATGGAAGAAGAGAGGGTATTTGCAGAGTAGAAATAACAACAACAACACACGGTTTTCATATCATTTAGATCAAGGTTCCTTTCTGTTCCCCCCTGGTTTCAAATCTCTTCTTAATGGCCCAGAAGCACTTGAGTTCTGGACAAACTGTCTCCTCAGCTGCTGCCAACAAATAATTACTGCCTGCTACCTGCTTTGGAATAGCCAATGGTAGAGTGGCAGTTATGCAAAACTGTCCTGTGCAAACAAAGACATCTCGTCCCCAGTCTGCCTCCGTCCACGGCATAAGCCTTCCGACAACTCTTCATGGGAGATTTGAATGCGGAAGAGATTTTTTGTAAAGAAAGTCACATGGAGTGGTTTTACTTTTAAAACAGAACGCCATCGAGTTGATTCTGACTCACAGGTACCCTGTGTAGTAGCGTTTCTTACAGCGCAAATCTTTACAGGACCTGACCACCTCATCTTTCTTCCACGGAGATGGCGGCTTGGGGCGATCGGCTTTGCCTATTAGCAAACCTTCTTTATGAGTCAGGATCATTGTAAATGCACTGCATGAAGCAAACCGGCTGTGGGTACATGCACTCTGACTCACGGTGACCCTGTGTGCGGCAGAGAACCGTGCAGCGCACGGGGTCCAATGGTTGATCTTTCAAAAGTCAATCACCAGGGCCTTTCTTTTGTGGCTCCTCTGGGTGGACTCAAACTGCCAACCTTTTGGTTAACAGCCGAGTGCATCAACTGTCTGCACTACCCAGGGGCTTCTCAATGGATTGTAGAGATCAATATTTAGGTGAATTCTCCTTTCGCCAGCCTGCACCTCTTTTATCTTCCTAGCTACTGTCACTGAGGTGATTCTTATTCATAGCAATCCTGTAGAGGATTTCCAAGGCTGTCAACCTCGATGGGCATGGACAGCCTCAGCCGTCTCCTGAGAAGTGGCTGGTGCATTTGAACTGTTGACCTTATGGTTAGGAGTCCAGCGCTGACCCAACAGCGCCACGTGGGTTCTTCTTTACCTTAGTAATGGACAAGGAAGGGAGAGTCTTGGCCTCAGCTCGCACTTGGTCAAGTTTGTTTTCCGGTAGAAAGAGTTGAGGGTCTGGAAGTTTTCTGAGTACAGCCTGCTTCCAACCTTGACCAGGTCAGTTTCTAAGCGTCACACAGCTTATGTCCAGAAAGCTCTTTTAATGTTCCACAGCTGGAATTCTGTGGATGCAGCCATGTTCCCGTATTTCAGGTATGGGCGTGAACATTGACATTTTAGCACCCACCAGTGAAGCAGTTGCTACAATAATAATCTCAGAGGAACCTGAAGGGTGGGAGGCACCGTGGGTGTGTTAAACTCATTAATCCTGGCTACCCCAGGATGGCCTCTGGTGGACAGCAAGAGTGCTTCTGGGTAATGTGTTATGAACATGGATGCCAGCAAAAGGCAGGTGGAGGTAAGCAGTCTGAAATGTCTCTTGGTTTTATGTGTAAGAAAAGAAACGTCCTTTTCAGTGGCTTAGGCTTTAC
>NW_022103968.1:40748842-40758670 GCF_000313985.2 Echinops telfairi
GAGAAAATCATATCTGTGAGGCCAGGAAAGCACTTTTATTTTAGGGGGAACAAAAAGATGGAAAGTTTCCCATACAAAGAGTTTGCATGGTGTCTTTCACTGGGTAAGTGTCTTGGATAATCTGATGGGGGTGGACCTTCAGCCCAATCTGTCGTTGCTGAGTGGCTCTGAGTTGCTTCTGATCCTGTGTGCTGGACTCGAACTGCCTCCCAGGGTTCCCTTGGCTGTAATCTGTCTGGAAGAAGATCACCAGGATCTTTCTTCCACTGAGTGACTGGGTGGGTTTAAGCTGCTAATCTTTTGGTTAGCAGCCAAGCGCTTCACCGTGATGCCACCAAGCTCTTTTAGCGCAGCTTGCTGAAGCCTTCTCCTTTTGCAAGGTGCCCTGGTGGCGCTGTGGGTTAGCCATTGGGTTGCTAACCACAAGGTCAGAAGCTGAAACCCGATGAGTACTCGGTGGGGAAAAGATGGGGAGACCCTACACAGTGGGTCACGCTGAGCGGAAATCGACTGGCTAGCAGGGAGGCTGTTTTGTTGGTGGCATGTCTGGAGGCCATACTGCCAACTCCAAAGCCAAACTCCCTGCCATTGAGTCAGTGCGGACTCCTAGGGACCCTCTAGGACAGGGCAGAACTGGCCCTGTGAGTTTCTGAGACGGTCACTCTTTAGAGGAGCAGGAAGCCACGGGGCTTCCATGGAGCAGCTACTGGTTTCCAACTGCCGACCGTGCAGATCTCAGCCCAACTCAGAACCACCGTGCCACCAGGGCTCCTGCTTCCGGATCAGACCATGCCAACTTAAGCCCACTCAGCCAGGGCAGGCACCCTGGCCGAATGTACGTGGGTGGCTCCACTGGAGCTAGAGCTGCCCCAATTTGCTTTAAGGAGTGCATGAAGGCAGAGGGACAGGGCAGTCTTTTAGACCAACAAAGCACAACACATGTTGAAACCATCCAGTAAACTGAGAATTCTGTTGGTAACAGAGGAGGTCCAAGAGTTGCCCTTGACCTCTAGCCAAAGAAAAGTAAACAGCAGTATTTCCGACCCGGAAAGCCCCTACATTGTCAAGAATATTTGGCTCGTTACATGTAAGCCTTCTGTGGGTGATTAGACTAGGAGAGGACCAGAAGACGGAACCCCCATACACACCCTCTCCCACACACACCCATGTCCGTCCTCTCAACAATTACTGCTGAGAAGGGGCGCATTCTTTCAAGAAAACAAGGACTCGTGTTTTAATAAGCCCACGGACATACTGAATACATCATGATTTGATTTTTTAAAATGGTATACATGTTCTATGCAGTTTTGGAAGACAGCCTTTGAAACTATTTCACACTTTTGGATAACACCATTTGAAACTCCAAACAGATTTCTGGGGACAGAAGAAGGATGGCTCGGTAGCATTGAGCAGGCTGGAGAAGGAGCCCCAGCGGGTGCTCGTACCTTTAATCTCCCCAGCCCGGGCCCGTTTGTAAAGGCCTTTCACATCTCGACTTTCACAAACTTTGAGCGGCGCATCCACGAATATTTCAAAGAACGGCAGTCCCGCTGATTCATGGATTTTGCGGGCATTCTCACGGTCCTGGAAAAGACAGGTTCAGAATGGAAAAGACGTTTCACAGGAAATTCTTCCACACAAATGGCTGCATGCTCCGGTAGTCGGCTAGCCTTAAGATAACACTTGGGCCTTTAGCTCTGCGAGAGAGCCCGTGGGAGCCTCGTCCCTCTGGGAACGTTCAGGAGTGCGGCACTTGTAAACACAGCTCTCCTGGAGCCTGCTAGACGGGAAATGGGTTCAAAGCCTATAATCTGCAGTTCACAGCAACTTCCTGTTTTAAAACAAGAATGACACCCTGCTTCAGTGATTTCAACAGAACACACACACACACACACACACACACACACACACACACGTTCTTTTCTTCTGAAGCCCCAAACATTTCAATTCTACAGAGACCTGTACTGGCAATGCTATTGCTGCGTGGTTCTGTTTAACTCTTTGCTCCTTTCAGCTCGGGCCAAATACTCTATGTGATGTGAACGTGCAAACGTTTGTGCCCTGGCATCTGGAAATGAAGGAACTAGGGTCATATAGCCAATCTGAAATAGAGGAAATGAGGGAGCCAGTGAGAAAAGAAGAAGCAGCGTGGGGGTGGTGGGAATTGGAACTCACATTCCTCGGTGCATCTCCCCCGCCCCCTCCCGCCCCGCTTCCAGCCCCTGCCTTTTCTGGGCAGTGGGAGAGCCACGCCAAGTCATTTTACCTTCGTGAAAGGTGAAATGAAGCTGGTGATGCAGACCAGACCGGCATCTGCAAACAGCCTGGCCACCTCGGCAATCCGGCGGATGTTCTCTTCTCTGTCCCCAGGGGAGAAGCCCAGGTTTTTGTTCAGGCCATGGCGGACGTTGTCCCCATCCAGAGAGTAACAAGGGATGGCATGGGAGACTAGGTACTCTTCCAGAGCGAAGCTCACGGTTGTTTTCCCCGCACCGGAGAGACCTGTTCAGAACAGGCAAGACACACTGAGAGCGCCTCTTGACTGTTTCCAACCAGAAGCTGTGCCCTGATCCTGCCCTTGGGAGGGCAAATCCTCCTTGAAGGCTGTTTGTTTGCTGTCAGTTGGTTCTGACTCACAGGGAACGCATGTCTGCAGACCAGAACCGCTGCTTAAGAGTTTTCTAGGTTGGGCCCTTCCCCAAACCAATCACAGGGATGCTCTCCCAAGTACCGCTGGGTGAATTCCAACTCCCGATACTCAGGCTAGTAGTTGAACGTTGAGCATGGGTATCACTCAGGGACGCATGCAGCCATCCAGGCTGCCATGAGCTAGAATCAACCCGAGATCAGCTTGTAACACCAGTCCTTCAACCAAAACCACAGACATTCAAAACCACAGTATCATTCAATACTAACCCGTTTCTTGCATCTCTTTCAATTTGTGACATAATGCTTTGCCTCCTGTAGGATCACAGGAGGGGAGGTAAAGAGGAGGAGCTGGGGGTTTGCTATACTCTCCTCCTATGTGTTCTGTTTTGCTTGCTTTTAAAATAAAACCTTGCTTTCTGTGGAATATCTAAGTAACAAATGTTGGCCATGTCCACCTCCTTCAGTGTATAGTTCAGTGACACTCATCACCTCCATCAAGTGCTTCCACCATCACCACTCCCCATTGTCCATCAACCTCCAGAGAAGCTCCGTGTCCCCTAAGCAGGGAGTTCCTGCAGTGTCTTAAAACAAGAAAGGTGCGCATAAGAACGCATTCTCCACGTTCCTCCTGGAAAATCATAAGATCTGGAGACAATGGTTTCATATGCTCTCCTGGAAACAATTAGTAGAGTGGGGGGGGGGCAGGCAGCGAGGCCCTAGAGACCAGTAGGCCCACTTCCCTTGCGAACTCATTAAGCTATGATTTGACAGTAGAGTCTATATCCTGTCCTTTGGGCTTGAAGGTTCTTTCCAAAATGACTCTCAAAACATGAAGCCAGGGAGCCATGCTGAGCTCGGCTGCGGGTGCTGCAGAGCCGAGAGACACGCGTGGGCACCGAGAGCCTTTATATGAGAACAGAGCTGCCGCGTGCCTTCCTAGGCCTTCCACCCAGGTGTCAATGGGAAAGGACTGGGAGTGAATGCTGTTTTTTCTACACGGGGGGGGGGAGAACATACGCAACTGGGCAAAATGACTCCAGAGCTCAGATTCTAAATTACCCTGGAAAATGAACACTACAAATTCAGTGGTCCTAAAAGACTGAGCCGGAAGACCATCCCACCATGCAAAGCCACTGTCAAGGCAGCACCGGCATGAGAAAGGAGGTGGTGGGGAGAAAGAACAAACGGCCCAAACGCTAATACAGAGAAGACCACAGCGGAGAAAGAACAAGAGGGGAAAGCCAAAGAGAAAGGTAGGAATGGGGCACTGAGAGGAAAGGAGATGGGGGCAGGCAGAGCAGGGGGAAGGTGAAATACTCGAGGCAATCAAATCATTCCCATATTTTTCGTTATGCTTTACAGTCCTCCCTTGGCCTGGGCAAAGGCTCATTAGAGAAAAGGCTACAGGAAGTCTGTGTTCGTGTCAGTCCTGGCGAGGTCATCCTGGAAGGCATTGCTTATGATGTTCCCGTGCTGCCCAGTGTCATCAGAATAAAAATGTAGGTGATAAATGTCCCTACGAATTTACATTGAATTGTGGGAGAAAGCAGGATGTCTGAAGCTCTCTTATGCTCTGTGGCATCAGAACCAGAGAGAGATTAATTTTTGTTTCCATTATCTTTCAAATCCACTTTCCCATGAACTTTTTGAAACGCCCTCATACACGGAGGCAACACTAATTACACTTACTGAGAACTTTCCTCTGGGCCAGGCACGGTGCTCAATACATCTATGCTGTTTCATTCAGTCCTACTCACGTCAGTTAAAACCCCAAGCCACACTTTAAGAGGAAAGATGAAGCTGTCTGCTTCTGTAACGATTAAGAGCCCAAAGGAGCAGTTCTGCCCTGTCCGAGAGGGTTGCTATGATTTGGAACTGACTGGGTGGCAGTGGGTTTTATAATCCTATGAGGCAGGCACTATTTTCATTCCCCTTTTGCAAAGAAGGAAACTGAGGCTGACAGAGGTATATTGGCTTGTCCAAGGTCCCACAGTTAAGGTAGGTGGAATTGAGACTCCAATCTAAATCTCTAGATGGGAAGTATTCCATTTTCTTCACATCTGCCTACCTCTGTAACTGAAGAATTAAAAACACACAAGCAAACAAAAAACAACCAAGAAAAGATATTCCCTTCTGATTTTTTTTTCAGGATGAGGACCAAAAGAGAAAAATAGGCAATGATTTTCCCTTCTCCTGGCTTGTCTCTTCTTTTCAAGGGGAGTCCTAATTAGGGAAAATGGAGTCTGTGTGTACTCCCCAATACAAACATTGTTTTCACCACAAAGCATCTCATGGAGGCAAACACAGACCAAGAGGGAAGTTTCTAGAATACAGCTGTGTTTTGCCTACTGCTACTACAAATGATGTCTTTTAGAATGAGCTGGGGGTAAACATTCCAGAAACAGTGCCTGGGGAGCTCGGCCTCTTTGAATATCATGGGTGCCTTGACCCCTCCCTTGTTCTCTTTTCGGCTGATGAACGTTGTGATGCAGAGGCCCCGCGAGGAATGACACCAAACCCAGATGCTGAAAACTGCAGATACCAAGCCTAAAAGCTCACTGCCAGCCACTCAAAGCTGACTCATGGTGACCCTATAGGTCACCATGGATCCTGTCCCTATAGGGCAGGGCAGAGGGTACAGCTGTTCGGCTTGGTTTCTGAGAGTATAACTATTTACAGGAATAGAAAGCCCATCTTTTTTGCTGCCGAGCAGCTGGTGGTTTCGAACTGTTGACCATGCAGATCACAACCCAATGCAGAGCCACTGTGCCACAAGGGCTCCTAGACTAAGTCTAAAGAGGGTGTCATGTCTTGGATCCTGTCCCCATCCCTCTCCGCACCCCCAATATTTGCTAGAATCCTAACCTTTGTAAACCTTTGGATATAATCTTATTTGAAAGTGGGGATGCTTTGTAGTGGTAGCGGCCCCATCAGTGTAGGGTGTATCCTAAACCTAATCACTCCGGAGCTGTACAAAGATCAGAGTAGACACAGAGGCAGCCACAGACTGAAGAGGCAGATGCCAAGTGAAGAAACACGGACATCCAATAAGGAAGGAGTTGACATGAGGACCCTAATGTGGACTTGTAGCTTCCAGGCCTGTGAGACAAGAAATTTCTGTTCTTTCAAGCCACCCATTTGTGATAATGTATGTTGCAGCAGCACAGCAACGAAGACAGAGGTTCGCGGCTGATTGATGTTAGACAGGGAAAGACCCAGGATGGCAGGAAAAGATGCAGGGCAAGTCCCTGCCTGCCACATTCTTTGGAATTATCTTCAAGTTAGAAGGTATCTATCTTATCTTCACATCAGCATGTGTGAGCAGACAGTGACACATGGATTTATTGCCTCGCTGGATAAACCTTTATTTGCATCTGGGCTCATTTCCATTGGACATGTCACATCTCTGAAATGCGCTTGCTTTTCCTTTTGAGTCCGGGCTTTGTCAGACTCATACTCCCGAGGAACAACCTTGCTCCACCTTGTGCACAGAGGAGCCATCGTCTAGGCTCTAATTTCAGGTCTGTCACTGCAGTTTCCCTGTGGCCTGCTGTGGCTATCACAACACAACGAAATGGAGATTCGTTTGGTCACCTTAGTGGCAGCCACGAGAGCTCTTTCTATATCCTAAGGCAATCGTCAGCCCAATGAAGATCACTAGTGTTTCTTTTCATACAGATGCTTAGTTCCCAAGGAGATGAACATCAGAAAACAACAACAAAAATCTCCCTATGCATCCCAAACCTCAGTGACAGCCAAATGCTCGGTGTCAAATCAGGAATGCGCCACTCAACTGCCAATAGATGTGTTTAGGCAAGCACTTGGCGATGAAGGAATTCCTTAGAGCAAAAAGGAATGTCACAAACAAGTCATCCCATCCTCTCATGCTGGAGAGAGGGAGCTGTGGACCAGAGACATTATATTCTGCACCTTCAACAAAGTCTTATGTCCCCTCGGTAGCAAAGTTAAGCAGGCTTTCTGCTAAAGCCCTCGGCCTCTTTCGAGTAATAAAAATAAATTTACTTTCTGCAAATTGTACAACTCCATCGCACATTCACCTGTAGTGGCAATAAGAAAGGATACAGATGCCTATGCAAGCATGGCTTACCTGTAAGCCACACAGTACATCCTCGGAATCCACCCCTTGTTCCAACCACCTGTCCTCTCTTGTTCCTGCTCACGTGGTGGGCCTGGTAGACCACATTCGTAGATTTCTGCTGGGTCTCCTACAAAACAAGGCAAAGCACAGTGTGAGATCAATAAAGTGCTTATTCTTCCCTGGCGCAACGTGAAATCTATTTTACATACGAGTCTTTTAAGCTGCAAAGCCGAGACATGTCACCATTTACATGGAAGGCGTTTTGATGCCAGAGGACTCATCCTTACCCTGCCTGAGAAAATTTTTTGCCCCATTTCTGCAGACTATCTACATGTATACATTCTTAATTGTTGTGTGCCTACCTCCCAACTCATGCATTCTTCTTTCACTTAATGTTATTCACAAGAACTTTTGTTTTCATATGATTAATTTTAGATTACAGCGTATTATCATTGATTTCTCTAACGCAATTTACTGAAAAACAATACAATGATAATTCAATCACAAAATCCAGCAATAATCTTCCCCATATGAAATGCCTCTTCTATAATTGGCAGGCAGAGTACCATGTATTAGGCAGGACTTTAGAAGCAGACACTGTCCTTAGACTAGCAACTATGGAAAATCCTTGGAAAATATTGACGCCAATTAGAAGTCTTTTTGATAACTCTGTAATGGTTCTGGCTCCAGGACATTTAAAAAAAAGTTCTACCTTTGGTTTAACAATTTCTACATGGTGGTTGGCATATGTCTTTGCTTCTGGAAATGAACCTAAGGAAAGGTTTGACCTTATAAGTTTGAACTGAGGAAATACTTGGGGAAGTGGTCAAGCCCCCCCTCCACAGAGACTGGGAGAAGCCCAGACCACAGAGGGCTGCTGCAAGCACTAGCTTTTTCCTTCCCACCTGGACATCAGGAGGGAGGGGTTCTAGTTCCTGAGGGGAGGGACGGGCACAGCGGCACTTCTTCAAAATAAACAACGCTGCCCCCATTCTACCAAGAGTCAGAGGATGGCCCTTCAATCCTTAAAAAGCTCAGTGAAAATGAGTGTGTACTAGTTATTGGCTTGGAGACTCATTCAGACACTACGTATCTTTCTTCTGGCTGTGGTAAAATCAACCCACTGAGCTCACACAGATTCACCGATGTTCGCCCTAAACTCCTCCAATGTCTAAAGATGAGAAAGTAAATCGTGAGTATGGATTTGGTGACTGATAGGGACTAGAGATTTGTAAATGGGGACAAGTTAGGTCAGTCCCTCAGGTATTCTGGCAATGTTTTCCATGGGTGCACAAATCCCCTGAGCCAAGACGCATTCTTTGTACCAGATGTACTTCAGAGTTCAAAGATAATACTTGAAGTCCCGCCCCCGCCCCCACTTCTTCTGGAGCCAGGTGGCATAGTGGTCACCAGTTGGCCTGTGAGCCACAAGACATGCCGGTGGAAGCCACCAGCCTTTCCTCGGGACAAAAGCAGAGCTTTCTACTCCCACGGGCACGTACAGTCTTACAAACTCACAGGGGCAGTTCTACCCTGCCCTGTAAGGCTGCTATGCATTGGCAATGACTCGATGGCAGTGAGTCTGTTTTCTATTTTTTTCATAACTTATGTCATTTTGATGCAAGAATATAGTATCTGGTCCAAAAACCAATTCATCTGCTCATTCATTGATTATTTCACTAAATGCTTTTGGAACACCTACTACTTATCAGGAGCCATTCTGGAGTGTTGGGAATGCAGGGTTCAACAAAGCAGCACCCCTTTTCAAGTCTCCTTGTATGGAGAAGCAAAACTAAACCCCGAACTCATAACAACCCTATAGACCAGGGGAGAACCAACTGCGCTGGCAGGTTACTGAGACTGTAACTCTTTACAGAAGTAGAACGTCAAGTTTTTTTCCCGTGGAGCAGCTGGTGGATTGAACTGCTGACCTTGTGGTTACCAGCCCAACATGTAACCACAATGCCACCAGGGCTCCTTTATGGGGAAGAGCCAGACAAAAAGACTGAGTTTGGGGGGTTTCCACTCCCCCAGGGAAGGAAAGGTTCTCCTATAGAGATCTGACTAAGGACTAGTGCGTGTCTAGTATATGATGATAGATAAAGAATAACTACAACTCAATAATACCTAGACAAAGAACTTTGTTTTTGTCTTGTTTAAAATAACCAGTAACCACATGAAGACATGTTTGATGTCATTTAATCAGAGAAATGCACATTAAAACCACATGAGCTGCCCCTGCTAACACCTAAGGGCAACTAAGGCCCGCTCTAATCCATTGACGGTGGGGGTGTCAAGTAGTACATCCCGAAGGGGTGGGAAACCTGGCAATTTCCTATAAAACTAAGCCTATCCCTCTTCTCTGACCTTGCAATTCCAAGCATAGGCATTTACCTATGAGAAATGAAAGGGTGTACCCACAAAAAGTTTACAGGAGAAAGAATGTTGTTATCTTTATTGGGCCCCAAATTGGAAATAGTCAAGTGTTCATCAGTAGGAAAAATATTATAAAATAAACCAAAACCAAAAGTACCCCTGTAGAATATTCATATGAAATAACTCACTGCCATTGACTTGATTCTGACCCATCGTGACCCTTATAGGACAGGATAGAACTTCCCCATGGGTTTCAGGGAATATAAATCTTTGTGAGAGAAGGAAGCCTCATCGGTCCTCTACAGAGTGACTGGAGGCTTTGAACTGCTGACCTTGTGCTTAGCAGCCCAACACAAAACCCCTACACCACCAGTGCTCATATCTCGAATAGAGCTCAGCAATAAAAAGGGGATGACCCACAGAAACACGCACGCCACATGGATGCATCTGAAAACAGTATGCACAGTGAAAGAAGCCCTACACACATACAAAGTACACACTGTAGGATTCCATTTATACTACACCCCAGAATAGGCCACACCAATCTAGTAACCTAAGTCTGAACAGCAGATGCTCAGGGGTCGGGGCAGAGTGTGTGGGATGTCTTGTACAACGTTTGCATCTGTTGGAACCCCTTGAATGTATGATTAAGAGGAGCATTGCACTATATTTAAATTAGACCACATACCAAACAAAGTTAAAAA
>NW_022103968.1:40758929-40767183 GCF_000313985.2 Echinops telfairi
AGAGTCCCCAAATAAACTCCAGCCTCTGCTTATCTTTGGTGGGAATGCTGTGGACTACTCTTGTTAATTGGTTTTTCATTCTTGGTTTATGAAAACAGCTCAGAACCCGCCAGAAGGAACTACTCTGAGAGAACAATATTTAATCTCGGAACTTTGTGTCCTCAGGAGCCGTAACCTAATCAGTGGATTTTGTACTGCTTTTTTTTCTCCACAGCCAGGCTTTCAACAGCAAAGAAAACACTTTCAGACAGCATGGGACTGAGCTTTTTTGTGGGTGTGTGTGTGTGTGTGTGTGTGTGTGTGTGTGGGTGTTGTTCTTGGTTTTGCCCCTATCTGAAACCCCGCCCCTTTGATTTTCAGGGACCATGAACCAGTATGAGGCAAGCAGTTGTTTGGAAGGAAATGGGCACAACAGAGGGGCAAGGCCTCTGTCAGTCTGTCCTGCTGCAACCCTGAGCCTGTCAGAGCGAGCAAGTGCTACTGCAAGCTTTGGAAAGCAAGTGGGTGGCGAAAAGAGGATACTCTCTGTAGAAAACAAAAATTGTTTGGTGTTTGGTGTAACAATACACAAACAGCTTTTCTGCAATCCAGCCTCCCTGTGGAGATCAACAGTACCTATTCCTCTGCCCTCACCTCGTAGGAAATGACCCAGACACCAGAGTGCGCGGCATACTTTTATTCGGTGGCCCTGTGGAACATTTTACAAAACTCTCCCATCTTCCAGCTCATTGGCCCAGAAAAACGGTCTGCAGCACACACAGGAAGAGTGTGTGCACGGGCTTGGGAATCAAGCAAACCTGCGTTTGCAGTGGGCTTCACCGCCTGCTTGCCCCGCGATCTTGAGCAAGTGACTAGTTAGCCTCTCTCGCCTTCCACTAGTTCCTTGGCAAATAGGAGTAAGGTTTTGGAATGGCATAAATAAGATCACCTGTATAATGTATCACAGAGAATGTCAGACACACGGAAGGATATTGAATCGGATGAGACCCAGGCGGCGTTGAATCTGCAGAAATGATCCTAGTTTGAGGGCTAAGTTGCCCGCCCCAAGTAGAAGTGCTCTAGGGATCTGGGTCCGCTCTATGGCTGGCAGGAAGGTAGGGTTCATGATCAAAGCAGAGAGGCGGAGGGCAGCCTTTTATGTGGCGTGAAGAGTTCTCGGTACATTATTCTGCTTCCTATGGAGGCGATGCTGCAAAGTGAAATTCTTAAGTCTTAAAAATGATTGGTATAGTTGCAATTTGATGATTTTTGACCCAAAACCCAACCAGGAAAGATGCCATCCTGAAGTGTGCCAGTGATATGCCTCATTCTATTCTAAACCAATCACTGCTCTAATCCAAGCTGCCCCAAGTTCATGACCCTTCTGTCACCAGGACCTCAGCTAGCCTTTGCCCCAGGGCCAGGTCACCGGACTTGGACGTGTCACACAGCTCAAGGCTGCACTCTGTGTATCTGGTGTCTCTCCCAGGCCCACCCCTCACTCCCATTGGTGGCACGGAGAGAGAAGGCAGCTTCAGGAACTGGGGGTGGGGTCAGTCCTGGCAGAGAGTCTGAGCCTCCTCTATTGTGCATGACTAAGCCAGAAGAACCAAAGTGGAGAAAGGTCGGGAAGGGTATTCCTATGAGCCACGGTACAGTGGTCAAAGGTCTTTTGAGGAGTGCCTATTGGCTTCCCTAAAAAAAATTTGGGATTTCTCCCCCCCAAGCAATGAGTTAAAGATTAATTTAGCAGCTACTGCGTGCAAACTCGGTGAACATGGTTACTCGCAGGCTGCTGTTGAGTCAATCCTCACTCCCAGCAGCCTTATGGAGCTCAGTAGAACTGCTCACTATGTTTCTGAGTCTGTCCAGCAGAGGAATAGACAGCCTCGTCTTTCTCCCATGGTGCGGCTGGTGAGTTTTGAACCAGTGACCTGGCAGTCAGCAACAGAACCACCAGGCTCCTGGAAGCAGTGATGACAAGTGATATTGGCCAATTTGGTTTTGTAGTGATAATGAAAAGGTACTTCTCCCATGGTGCGGCTGGTGAGTTTTGAACCAGTGACCTGGCAGTCAGCAACAGAACCACCAGGCTCCTAGAAGCAGTGATAATAAGTGATATTGGCCAATTTGGTTTTGTAGTGATAATGAAAAGGTACTAACAGGCAAGGCGATGGACATATTTTTATTTAATGTTAATTAGCTTTAATATGGAGTGCCTGAGTGGCACGAACGACGAGGCACTTGGCGACAGAACCACCCAGGATTCCTCTGAAGACAGGCCCAGAGATGCAGTTCTGGAAGCTCACCACCTGGAAAACCTCACAGAGCAATTGCACTGTGAACACCTGGCATCGACTCAGTGTCAAAGAAAAGCAACAGCTCGCACCAGGCATTTTTCTAAGCATGAGATATTTACGAGGGACTTCCAAAACTTTGTGGAATTAAAGAGAATGGAAGCATCCCTCGTATCTATCCATGCCATCCAGCCCAGCAGGGTTGCTGTTGCTAGGGGCTATGGAGCCAATTTGGACACGTGACGTTCATCCTATGGGCCTTCTAGACTGCAATCTTTAAAATAGTTTTTCTTGTGTTTTAGGTGAATGTTCACATAGCTATTTAAACCAAAACCAAACTCACTGCCATCATGTTAACTCTGATCCAATTTTGATCTCTTGGCTGCTGCTTCCCTGGCGCACTGATTGTGGGTCCAAATCCTTGACAACTTCAACCTCTTCTCTGTTTATCATGATGTTACTCACTGGTCACATTGTGAAGATTTTTGTCTTCTTTGCATTGAGTTGTAATCCACACTGAAGGCTGTAATCTTTGTTCTTCATCAGTATATGCATTTCGCGGGTTGTTAATGAGCCTTCCTCCACTCCTGCTACCACGTTCTTCTTCACACAGGGCATCCTCGCTGGTGATTTGCTCAGCACACAGTCGCGTGCCTTTGCATCATCAGTGGGACACAAGCAAACATCTTTCCGGTATGCTCTGCTTTCAGCAAACTGGCCTAAGGACGAGTTTTGTGTTTTGTTTTCCTTTCAGACTTAGGTTTCCTCCATGCTCTTTAGATTGTTTTATTGGCCCAGCCAAACAGGCTAATTGTTGTATCTTAGATGGCCACGGGAAAGTTTAGTTTTTAAGAACCAAGACACTCCTTATCAAACTCGAATGAAGAATATTATCTTTATGAACCATAAAGACCAAGTTGTCCCATGAGACTATGGTCTCAAGTCTTCAAACTCAGATAACCAATCTTCCAAGGCATTTTGTATGTCTAGGTAGTATATGTAACTGTGCCTCCTGTGTGATTTATTATGTCATACATACACTCACATATATATATATGCAGTACATCAACCTCTATATCCATATGTATACAGAAACCTCTCTAATGCACACCCACATACTCACATGTGTCTTCCTACATATATATGCATATGTGTTTACCTCTGTAATGACACACATCTTTTTTGATGGCTATAACTATTGTTGCTAAATTACATGCTATAGATTCTCATGTATTTTGGACCTGTCAGCAAAGACCAGTTCCTGGAAAAAGACATGCTCGGTACAGTAGAAGACCAGTGAAAGAGGAGAAGGCCCTATATATGCTATATATGACATATACATACATATATGACATAGCGTGATACCATGCCTGCCACAATGGGCTCAATCATAGCAACAGTTGTGTAGATGATTCCGGAATAGACAGCTATTTGTTCTGTTGTACATAGTATCACTCTGAGTCAGCAATCCCAACTCGACCAAAAGCAACATCACAATTAATAAGAGACACAAAACACAGTGCTTGGGAAAGAGGAGTATAGAAGATCAAAGGCATAAATCTGACTTGAATGGTTAGAACTTTGTCAGTAGATTCCCCTCCGCCCCCCCTACCCCCGCCCCCGATGATGCAACCTGGACCTGATCTGGTTTCCAAAATTTTCTGTATTTTTGGTTTGTATTTTTTGTTTATTCGCATTAGAGTGTATCTCACAGGTGTTATGTCAATGGAGGTCACCCTCCTGAAGCTGTGTTGTATGCTTTTCTGTTATTTGGTGTATGAAACCCAGGATTGATGAACCTATAGGGACAGCAAGTAGAATAAGGGGTTGGGGAGGAAGCGGGTACAGTGGTGGGGGACGAAGTCAAGGAGTCCATGTAGAAAAAGAATGTTTGCAAACTGATCGTGGTAGCAGTTGTACAATTCTACTCGATGTGATTGAAATATGGAATGATATATGTATTAAATTCCAACCAATAATAAAACAATCCATACACAATTGAATAGATTTTGGGCTCCCACTTAAGCCCCACTACAAGAATCTTTAGTTCTCAGGACATGGCCCTACTTTACGTTCACTCTCATGGAGAGATCACGGAAGAGATGGGTGCTACAGTCATGTGTGGTCAAGAAAGCAGATGATTCCCAGTATCAAAAAGAATAGTATCTGGGATCTTAAGCAGCCATCTAAGTGAGAGGTCAACGAAATCCACATGGAAGAAGCACATGAGCCTATGTGATCCAAAGATGATAAATAATAAAATCCAAACCTGAAGGTGGGAAAGGTATCAAAGTTTAAATTGTGAACCCCAATTTGCAAAAGGCTATGAATGACAGTGGGAGGCCCAAAATCCATCGGCAAGGTCTCTACCTAGTTTAAGCCTCTGGTGGAGCCTCTCTGACCAGTCATGGGAAGTTAATAGTGTTGCTATCAGAGAGAGACTATTGTACACTTGATTTTGGCAGGTGGAATTATGTTGTAATGTGGTACCCATTCTGGATTCAAGTAGTTTTCAAGATTTCCTGATTTTTTCTCAGTGGTTTTTTTCTCTGGCTTATTTTAATATTGTCATTGATCTTTTTTGTTAATATATTTGCTGTTTTTGTTGGTCTGTTTGTTTTTGGTATATTTTCCAGTATATGAAGCACAAGATAGGCAGATGAATAGAGGCAATAATTAGTGTATATTATTGGTTGGGAAAGGTTGGGAGAGGTTGGGAAATTAGGAGCACATAATGAATACAGATGTGGGGAGTGTGGTAGTTACATGATCTGTGGTTAATTTGAGACTTGGGAGTGAAGGAATGAAGTTTAGTCTGGCAATCAGGTCGCACTTGCTCTCTGCTTTACCAAGCATGTTGTCCTTCTCCAGGGACTGGTCCCTCCTGATGAACAGATCCAAAGTCCAGGAGATGACGTCTCACCATCTTCTCGTCTAACTCGGGTTGGACTTCTTTCTTCCAAGACAGATTCATTCCTTCTTGTGAAAGTTCACGGTATATTCCATATTCATCGCCAATGGCCTAATTCAAAGCCGTTGATTCTTCCGTCTTCAGTATCCATCGTCTAGCTTTGGACCGTGTCTGAGGCAATTGCTAATATCACGGCTTGGGCCTTCCAGGTGACAGCCTTACATTTCATGGCTTTGAAGATGTCTTTCATAGCAGATTCACCCAATGCAGTAAACATGCCCCTTGGCTTCTTGACTGTTGCTTTCGTGGCCGAGCCAGGTAACACAAAGACGTCCATCTCTCCTCCATTAATCATGAGGTTGCTCATTGATCCAGTGGTGACGATTTTCTCTATATTGAGGTATAATACCTACTGAAGGTTGGGGTCTTCACTCTTCATCTCCAGTCCTCTTCACTTTCAGCATACAACGTTGTGTCAAAGGCACATTATACAGGTTGTTAAGGAGTCTTCCCCCAATCCTGATGGCACGTTCTTCTTAGCAAAATCTAGCTTCTTGGATTATTTGCTCAACATACAAACTGAGTAAGCATGCTGAAAGGACACCACCCTGACACACACCTTCCTGTTTTTTAAGCCATCCCCTTGTTTTGTTTTGAACAGCTGCTTCTTGGTCTATGTACCTGTTCTCTGTGAGCACAATGAAGTGTGTGGAATGCCCATTCTTCAAGGCCCAACACAGGGCAGTAAGCTTCCTGGCTCTGAGTAAGTAAGCTATGTGCCTTTGGGAAAGACATTTGCTGGCAGAGTGGATGCTCCTAGGAAATTCTGAGGGGGAACTAGGTTTGCTGACCTTTGGAGCTAGAACTGAGTGCCTACAGGCCGAGGCTTACTGGCACAGTGAAATGCCTCTGAGTATAATTGACAGAGCTAAAAGAAGTTCATGACACTAGCCTGAGCAGAGGCTAAGAGGTCACAGGTCCCATGTACATGTGGGTAGGGCTGAGAGGAGGCTGCCCTGATTGAGGAACAATATCCTGAGTTGTTCTTGAATCTGACTGTAATCTGTTCCTTCTGTACGGTCATTGCAACAAATTATTCAACCCAGCAGGGAAGGAGATCGTGGGAGGGACAGTTGGTGGCAGAGTTAGTATAAGGCATGTCTGACCTCCACCTCCTAGGAATCAGCCTTGCGTGGCTGAAGCCAATGATGTTGACTCTCTCTCTTCTCATTGAAGATCAGAAGCTGCCCTCATGCCATCTGTACAGCTTGTGACAGCATTTCAAGTGGAAGTGTTTCAAATGTCTCCAAACTATAGTTTACCTGTTGTGGGAGTCTATACCTTAAAGAAACCTAAGAGATTACCAAGGGGACTGGATTACATCTGGAACCCTGAGATAACCTGAGATCATTTTACAAAGTTAAACCGAAATTATTCTCTGAAGTCTTCTTAAAATCAAACAGTAGTTTAAATTAACGGGTAACAAAACAAAAGTCTGTCCTGTGCCTTATATTTTTTAAGAACTCTCTGTAGAAGATTGAAGTGGTAAGTACCAAGAAGCTTAGATAAAAATGTTATGGGCAATAACTTGATGTTAATGGAGGAGAACCACTCAGACAAGGAGGGTGAGAATAATCACACAATCAAAGAATGTCAGCAATGGCGTTAATTAACTTTGACCTGTGGACATGGTCGGATTGGTCTATGCTTTACTGTCCAAATTCTCAAGAACAAAATAAAATTTTAAGAAGAGAATATGGCTAAAACATCTTAGTACATCAGACTCAACAACAAGAACAACAACAAAAAACTGCCATTCAGTCTAATCTGCCTCCCACCCTCTAGGACAAAGGAGAACTGCTCCCTAGAGTTTTTGAGGCTGTACATCTTGATGGGAGGAGATCCCTGTGAGCTTTCACCCTCAGAGTGGCGGGTGAGTTCGAACTGCTGACTTTGTGGTTAGCAGCACAAATGGTAATCTGCTACCCTACTTGGGCTCCTATTGAGATTGAGAGAAAAGTTTAATTTCTGGGATTTAGAACGCTTGCTTTTTACACAAGCAAATATTTAGAACATATATCTTTCTGTACATGAAAATTAGAAAACATCTAGATAACCAGACAGGATCACACTATATAATTCAGATATGCTCTTTGGTGAATAGCTATTTTCAACTTTGCTCACACTTTTGACAGCATGAATGTGAGCTAAATTTGTGTTTCCTTCCATTGCATTTTTGACACAAATTTTCAGAACAGTGGTACCCATTTTCCCTAATTGTAACACCGCTCAATTTTCATATATGTTTTTTTAAAGTTAACAGTTCATAGGGGAAAATGTTTAAACTGTATTTTCTACTTCCTTCAATTTACCAGGGATAATATATATATTTTTAATCCTTACATTTACATGAAGCAGAATGAAAGCCACCTCACTGTTCTGCTGAGTAAATGCTGACTCATAGTGACCCTGTGTAGGGTTCCGGGGCTTCATCAGCTTTTCCTGGAGCAGACAGCCCCATCTTCAGAGTGGCCGGGGAGCAGGAAAGGCCACCCTTGCAATGAGCAGATCAGTGCTTAGCTGGCAGTGCCACCAGGGCTCCTAGAGCCATCGACAACTATAAAGACAAGATGATATTCGAAGTCTGTAACAGGTCAAGCACAAGAAAGCTCTGTTACTCTCTTGTGAGGCAGTTACCTTTGACTGGGTTGGGTTCTAGTCCCTGTTTAATGGTAGACTTGGAAATTTAGTTGAAGAGTTGTTATAAATTTAAAAGTTAATAATACATTTAGAAAAGTGCTTTACATATAGGGAACAACTATGGCTCCAGGCCTTTAAAAAAGCAAAGTTATTTTAATTTTTAAAAATTAATCATTTTATTGGGAGGCACTTATAAATCTTATGACAATCTGTCTTTCAATTGTATTAGAAACCCTTGTACATATGTTGCCATCAACATTTCCACAACAATTTCTTTCTACTTGAGTCCTTGGTATCGGTTCCTCTTTTTCCCCCCCTCCTCCTCTCTCCCACCCTCGTGAATCCTTGATCAATTATATATTATTAT
>NW_022103968.1:40767690-40770506 GCF_000313985.2 Echinops telfairi
GGATCTTTTGATACCTCATGATCACACAGGCTGGTGTGCTTCTTCCATGTGGGCCATTTTTTAATTAAACAAAGATAACAGATAATGTGAATTGAAAACTGAACATGCTTAATCAAATTCCATAAATACAGCGCAGGTAGGTGGCAACCTGAACCCCACTAGGGATCCAGAGAGCAACTAACCTCAGTCTTTCACATACCAAATGCTCATGGGACTTCCCACCAAGCACGAGAAGCACGTAAGCACAAAAGGCATGCTACCAAACATCTGGCCAGCACTCCTCGAGCAAATCCGAACACATCTGTCTAGGAAGATGTACAGCCAGAATGTCCCCTGGAAGTAAGGAGAGTGAGATTTGTCTCACTTACTTTGTTATCAAGACCAGTCCCTGGAGAAGGACATCATGCTCTGCACAGCAGAGGGGCAGCGAAGAGGAGGAAGCCCCTCGACAAGATGAACTGACGCAGTGGCTGCAACAATGGGCAAGTGTGAGGGGGGACAAGTGTGATGGGGCAGAGGACCGGGCAGTGTTTGCTTCGGTTGCACCGAAGGTCATTATGAGTAGGAAGTGACTCAGCCACATCTAGCAATGATGACAAGTACTCCAAACTGCCAAGATCTTCAGAAACAAAGGGACTTAGAAACTGCCACCGCCAAGTGGAATCGTGACTGCTCTGTGTACGCAGTGTGGTAGCTCGGCTGGGATTCTGGGATAGAAAGAGGACAAAGGTTAAAAAACGAATGAAATCTGGTACAAGCATGAACTTCCGTTAATGATGATGTCTCAGTGCTGCTGGTAAATAACATACTAATGCAAGATATTAGTAAGTCGGGGGAATGAAACTAGATGTGGGATATATGATCATTCCAAGTTATCATCTTAATTTTTCTGTAAAGCTAAAAGAGTTCAGAAAAATAAAATCTCATTGTACAACGTGCTTTTCACTACTATAGTCTCAAATCATGAGACCGAAACATTCCACGATCACGTCAGCCCTCTGCATTGATGAGTCTTTATTCTTAGCGAACTCCACTTTTTCCCTTCTAATTTAATGAGTCAAATTACTTGGCGTTTGAGAAGCCCTTGCACGAGCACAGCATGGGAGAGAGTGCATGAGACCTTAAACAAGTTGGCAAGACATTGCTAACAAGTATGTCAACAAACGTAGACACAGACACACTGGTTATGAACACTTTAAAATATCACAGGTAAGATTTCAGTTTGGGCTCAGCCTTGGAAGGAGGCAAAGGACGCTCATGAGACCCAGTAGAGCCCCAAGTGCCAAGTGGAGATGAGGTCAATTCTCTTTCAGGATTAGCTTTAAGTTTCTATAGGAGGTTCTGAGTAAATATAGAGACAAGAGACAAAAATGTGAAACACTTTTTTTTGGGGGGGCGGGCATCTCCAAAAGGCCATTTGTCCTGTTTTTGCTTCAGAAACAAGCAATTGGAAGCATAGCTATTACAGCGTGAACCCAAACATTTCTGCATCAAATAAGACGGAGATGGTTCCGGTGCTGCAGTGGATCTAGGATGAAGAACCCCGCGGCTGGAAGTTAGGGACACGTGGGGGCGCACTACAGCTCCATCTCAGCCCTTCACCTGGTGAAGGTCACATTCACACAGCTTTGCTTTCCTGGCAGTAGTAGCAGCAAAGAATAAAGGAAAGATCTGGATTTTGAGGTTGCTTAAATAAGTCCCAATTCCGGTTCGACTGGATCATAGGTTGCTAATTTTATTTGACCAACCGCCCCGTTTTCAGGAAAAAAAATTATCTGGTGCCCCACTTTTGTGCTATAGGGCATAAAAAATAATCCTTAATTAGGATCCTTAATCCTAAGGGAAAAAAGGGGGGGATGTGAGGCACCCCACCCTCATCATTTCAATGTACCTTACCCTCATTATTCCAATATCACCCACTGCAGTAGAACCTTGAGTAAATTAAGTCCAATCTAAATCTTGCAAAAATGGTAGGATTATAATTCTTCCTAATTCTGACAAGCATGGGAAAAGGGCTAGTCATATGCAATAACTGAATCTTATTAGGTATTGAGTAAATCTTTGCTGAATGAGTACTAGAAGTTGTATAGTTTGTTAGCTGATTGATGATTTCCTAAGTGAATGCTGCTCCTGATGAGAAAACACATGCTTTCGTATCAGTATTCAGTAACAGGACATGTGCCAAGTGAGACTGGGGGCTCCTTTCTCCCAGTCCTCACTAAAGAACACAAAACAGAAACAAAGAATAGATCTCCCCGACAAAGGTGCCTTTGCAAAATCATGATTTATGATTACATTTCTGGTAAGTTCCTCAGATTCTCTGAGAATCAGTTCAGCTGATGTGGCCCAATGCATTTCAGTTAGTCCTGATATAAGAACTACCACCTAATTCTAAGTAAAATAGTCAATGGGAGATATAGTTTAATAAAACTGTCTGACTAATGAAATGAGTCACACACATTCTCAGTGCAACTTCACGTGGGATAGTTTACTATTTTTTCCTCTCCACAAATATAGACAAAAAAAACAATCAAAAGATAGCCAACAAAAACATCTGGATGTTTTTATTGTAATATCCAAGAGTCCGTCAGCTTAAGATGCCCTAAACTCTCCATGCTGGGAGCTTTACATTTAAATAGTTACCACAGGTAAATGTTGCCGACTTTCTGCTCATGCACACCTGAAGTCCAACAACCACTAAAACGTCTCGTGAGGTATATTGTTAAGCATAAGGAAGGTCCCTAAGCCCATTCTGCTCTGGGGTAAACTGAAGAATGTAACTTTAGTTTGGCCGTTCTTGCCCAGCTCAAAGTCCT
>NW_022103968.1:40773118-40774890 GCF_000313985.2 Echinops telfairi
CGCGCGCACACACACACACCCTCTTCCTCCACCTTCCTTCTGCACACCCTCCTGCTCCGCCTACGTAGCCATCCCTCGGTGACTCTGGGCTTTCCTTGACACTCTGTTTACCGCCAATCTTTATCTTCAAATATCCACTTGCTTGGTTGTATGGTCGCCCCACAGCTACTCAAACCCAACACCGTCAAGCAAGGTGGGATTTGTCCTCCTGTCCTTTCTCGCTCCCTATATCCTGGAAGACTTGCAATGACTCACAAGTCGATTGATTGTCTAAGCCCCTTTTTCCTCACTAAAACTGTTAAAAAATCTACCAGTAAGCCCTGTCTGTTTAAGGCAGTGGCTCTCAACCCTCTGAATGCCATGACCCTTTCATACAGTTCCTCATGTTGGTGGTGACTGCCCAACCATAACATGATTTTCGCTGCTGCTTCATCAGTGTCATTTTGTTACTGTTATGAATCGGGCGGCCCCTGTGAAAGGGTTGTTCAACTCCTCAAAGGGGCCGCGACCCACAGGTTGAGAACCACGGGTTTAAGGAGTACTTTTACAGCCATCCCACTATACTTAGCTATTCCTGGGAACTTCCTTGATAGCCTTCAAACTGAGTTCCCTGTCTTTCCTCCGGAAAAGGCTCCTCTTTGCCACCAAACTAGCATTCTCCTACTTAAAATCCTGCAGTGGTCCCTGTGGCTTTTGGGGTGAAGCAGATTTCATGTGAGGGCCCAAATCCCAGCCCAAAGCCATTGCCATATAGTTGATTCTGACTCATGGTGACTGGGTGTGTTCGAGAATAGAATTGCTCCACAGTGTATTCTCGGATGCAATAGTTACAGAGTTGGTCGGCAGGCCTTTCTGGTGCAGTGTGTTAGGTAGTCCCGCACAACCTGCCTGCACCACCCGAGGACCGAACGCTGGAGCCCCCACCTCCTTTCCTCAGCTGCTGGGCAGTCAGCTCCACGGAGGATACAGTCATGATGCCCAAACCTGGAACAGCTCATGATTGCACAACTCATTGTAAAGGCAATTCAACCGTGGCGGGGAGGGATTGCTCTAAGATAGATGGGGTGGTGATTGCACAATTCCCCTCGATATGATTGAACGATGGAGCGATTCAATTATATGAGACATACAGGATGTGGCAATAAAACTGCTGGTGGGGAAAAACAAAACATTCTCTTTCCATGCTTCTAAGTCTTTCCCTGCATGCTCCTCACTGGAAATGTCTCTTCTCTCACGTTTCTGCTTACTCGCCCGTTAAGGTGCGGCTGAAACAGGGGAGAACTGCCCTACAGGGTTTCTAAGGCTGTACATGTTTACGGGACCGGGCTGCCAGATCTTTCTCTCAAGCTGTGACTGTTGGGATGGAAACACCAACTGTTCACAGTGCCTAACCACTGTGCAGCAAGGGCTCCTTGTGTACACACACGTGTGCTTGGCTCTGCAGAGATACAGAAGAAATAACCAGCCATGGCCCCGGAAGGGAGATCGGGGTAGAAGAAAGACTCACTTGTCATTGCAGGCTCATTTTCACTGATTGAATTTCTTCACGTGTAATTGTAGAATAATAACAACAACAATTATATGGAAATCCAATCAGCAGGCAATTAAAAGTACTGCATCTCATCTGGACCAAAGCAGAATGGTGAGTGATAAAATTCTTACTGCTCTTTGTGCTTTTTCTCTTTTCCTTTTTAGCAAGAGTTTCATAGCATTAAGTCAAAGGGTCACATTAGAATTGGAGTATTTCCCACATAGCGTGTAGTAAACTCTTC
>NW_022103968.1:40776067-40777056 GCF_000313985.2 Echinops telfairi
CTTAGCTGAGTTCCAGATTTGCAGTCACCATACTGGGTAAATACTATTAGAAAAATTCAACCATATTACTAGGAATCACCATGTAAAAAGACAAATACTGTTGCTCCAGCCCTGGCCTCCCCCAATTTGACATATGTTTGCTCTGTTCAGGAAGCAGAATGGGAGGAAAATTAAGAGTACAGGGACCAGAGTCAGAATGATTGGTTGGGTCTGCTGGTTCCAACAGCAGCCAGCCTTCAGAAAATAACTTAACCTCTCAGAACCCTCATTTGTTAAATGGTTTTAACAATAGGTCCTACATTACTGGACTGTTATGAAGACGAAGTGAAAAATGCACATATCACAGCACAGAGCCTTCCAACAGTGAAGCCCTTAAGAAACATCAGCTAGAATAAGAAAGAGTGTTATTCTTAATGATCATTAAGTTTGCTATTTATAATTGAGTGGTTATAAAACAATAATTAAGTTTATGATAATCCTTCAAATTATATCCATTCCTCACTTATCAAGATATGTATGCTCCAAAGACCAGGTCATCATGTGAAAATTAGTGTTGCGTGAAAATGGAGGACGCTCACATCAGATTACCAAATGGAAGATGACTGGATCACTATCTAACTACCAAATCACATCATCACATAATTGTCAAATTACATCATTACTGTGGTAGTTACATAATCGTCTGTCAATTTGAGAGGATTAAAAGTGAAGGGGTGGACTCTAGCCTATCAATCAGGTCATAGCCAATGAGGCCAATGTGTGGGCATGGTCTTCTCCTGAGGATTCTTGGAACTCCGGTATTCCTCCTTGGAGGCAGGAGACACTCTTTCTTTCTCTGCTCACCCCCTGGAGGACATTACAGTTGACAAGCCACATGGAGAGAGGCTGAAGGAGCCACTTGGAGACCCCAGCCAGTACTGAGATGCTTACATCATCACTGGATCCACAAGACTTTCCACCCACTGGCCTGTGATCTTCCTGCATTCAGC
>NW_022103968.1:40777718-40779533 GCF_000313985.2 Echinops telfairi
TGCTTACTTGAATGGTCAACCTTTTGCTTAGCAGCCTCGCCTATTCACCCAAACTCTCTCCTCCTCTGCAGCATAGAAACAGATTGCTTCCTTTGGCCACGAGTCTCTGTGACTCTTTGTGGTTCAGAACCACCGTCTCTCCTCACAGACTCCCACCAGGCTGAAGAGGGCTTCTGTCATCAGCCTGGCGCAAGCCAGTTCCCATGTCAGTTGCTTTAATAAATGCTGTAATTCTTAGACTTCAAGGCGAGCCCCTCCCTTCTCGGAAGTGTACCTTAGCTGCTGCCGTCTGGGCTCTGCCACCGTAGGGTCCTTCCACCAAACTCTGAGCTCCTTTTGTTCTACCTGCTCTCCCACTGACTTGGCCTTACATCACACATTTTGAAATCTGGGTTTCATTGAAAATGGATTTCGCAAATTTGTTTTTACATTTCCCTTGTTATTTTGTATATTTTCAGCAGGGAAAAAAACAAGGGGTTGGGGCTGTGGAGGGAGATGCAATCTCACAGAGCCGTGTTCCTCCCTCAACTGGGTTTCCCATTTGTCGGTACCTTCCCCTTGGAAACTTTCCTGACCTCTCGGGGTGCCTCAGTTGCACCTCTTAAGTGTTCTCAATGGAATTCTGTACATCTAACAAAAATAGAAACAGGAATTGTTAACTTACCTCTGTCTACCGCTGTACTGTGAGCTCTGGGGCACCATTTCATAGTAACCTGTTCTATCCTCAGTACAGTGAGCTCCGGGTCACAAGACCATTCTGTAGTAACCTGTCTTTCCTCAGTACACATTGCCTAACCATTGGCTATGCTTCTTACTGCCATTGAGTTGATGCCACCTCACAGTGGCCCTGTTAGACTGGTGCAACTGCCCCTCTGAGTTTCTGAGATGGCAACTGTTTATGTGAGAAGAAAGTCCCGTCTTTCCCCAGTGGAGTGGCTGGTAGCTTCGAACTGGTGACTTTTCATATTGCAGCCCTATTCGTAACCACTATACCACCAGGGTTCCTACTGGCCATGCTTAGCAAGTGTATTTTGAAGGCGTGTGGTTAGCCATGAACTATCTGCTTGACCTCATTACCTGAATGTTGAGCTTAATGTGGTTGGCTGTGTAATGTCTATTTAAGATGTTTACCAAGATGTGGCTTTGAGGGATAAGGTGTGTCTGACTCAAGTCATGGTATTTTCAATCTCTTCACATGCATGTGAAAGCTGGTCAGTGAATAAGGAAGATGGCACTTAACAGTTACAACCCTTGTATTTTAATGAGATTCTAAAATAAAGTGTTATCATGAGTTACATATTTCTTAGTATAGATTAAACCTACAAGAATCTTTATAGTGAGGCTCCAGGTTATATTCAACTTGGTTTCCTCTTGAACAAATTCAACCTTATCAGAAATAAAGGTATTAAAAATATATGACTTATCTGAATGGAACACTGGAATAGCAGTGTGTACAAAAGAAGGCAAGAGACATTAATCTCTGTAGGAGAGATTGAAATCAAATAACGAAAAAGGTTACCACAACCTCAGATAAGACTATTGGTTCAATTACCTGCTCACTCATCATTTGTTTTAGAAGTGGGAGTAACCTTTCATGTACTTTGAATCTGGACTAGCCTCATAAGTAAATTAACCAGGTCACGTAAAAAATATGACAGCGCTAATCACCATTCCTTAGTGACTGATCAATTCGTGATGCTTAATGATCAAGCAACATATAAATTATTCATGATTATTAATTAGGTAGTAATTACTTTTTAGGTAATTAACTATGTTTCCATGTAGGTTGTAAGAATCTTAATCATATTTGATACT
>NW_022103968.1:40784526-40820921 GCF_000313985.2 Echinops telfairi
CATCTTGATCGGCTCTTCTTTTCCTTGTGACCCTTCTGTGAGGGGATGTCCAATTGTATAGTGACTGTTCTTTTGAGGACCCCAGAGAGGCAACTGTGATAGATTTTCTCAAAGGGCTCAGGATGGCCACAGGACTTATAATGAAAATATTTTATGAAAATGGAAAAGTCCATTGATAAGAAAAATACCAGGAAAGTTGCACTGAGAAGTGTTGGGGTTTTTTCCCATCAGGAAAATGCACCTGCTTATTCTTCAAGACTAGTAAGGTCTGTCCCATTTTGTTGGGAAATCTCACCCCATCTACCCTACAGCTTTGATCTTGAACCTTTAGACTTTAGATCCAAACTCAAAGACCAGTTCAAAGGACCATGGTTTGAGTCCCTCGAGGATTTTTAACATGGTATAAATCGAAGAGCTCACATAATTCGCTGGGGAAAGGCTCCAACCATGGCCATTGAGTTGATTCCAACTCAGAGTGACCTTACAGGACAGTGTAGAATTGCACTTTAGTATTTGTGAGACTGTAAGCCTTGGCAGTCAGTATGTATGCAGTCACTATGAGCAGACAGCCTCATCTTTCTCCTAAGTAGAGGCTGGTGGGTTTAAACCACCCACCTTGAGGTTACCAGCTCAAAACTTAACCTATTCCGCCATGAAAACATCACCTTCAGAAGTGTATAGAACGAATTGGAGGCTATGTTGAGAATCAATGGTTTTGTATTTTGATAAGTTGTTGAATAAAAGTCTCTGACTTTGTGTGGAATATCATTGCTGAGGTCAGATGGATCGTGGCTGCAAGTAGAGAATACCAGAAAGATGTTTACTTGTGTTTTATTGATGATGCAAAGGCATTCAACTGGGTGGGCCCTAACAAACTGCGGGTAACCTTGAGAAGATGGGGAATCCCAGAACACTTCATTGTCTTCATGCAAAACCTGTAAATGGATCAAGAGGCAGTTGTGCATACAGAAAAAGGGAATACTGCATGCTTTAAAATCAAGAAAGGTGTGCATCAGGGTTGCATCCTCTGACCATACTTAGTCAACTTGTATGCTGCATGCTGAGCAATTGTCAGAGAAGCTGGGCTATATGAAGAAGAATGTGGCATTGGGATTGGAGGAAGGCTTATTCATAGCCTGTGATATGCAGGGGACACAGTCTTGCTGAACGTGAGGGGGACTTGAAGCACTTGCTTATGAAGATCAAGGATCGTAACCTTCAGTACGGATTACAACTCAATATAGAGAAGACCAAAATTGTCACAACTGGACCAATAGGTAACATCGTGAAAAATGGAGAAAAAGTTTAAGTAATCAAGGGTTCTGTCTGCTCAGATCCACACTCGATGCTCCTAGAAGCAGAGTCATGAGATCAAAGGATGCGCTGTATCGGGCAAATGTGCTGCTCAAGACTTGGTCAACGTGCAGAAAAGCGAAGATGTCACCTTGTGGACTCGACCACGTCACGGTATTTTCAGTGGGCTTCAGTGCGTGTGGAAGGTGGACCCTGAACAAGGAAGACTGATGCATGTGCATGATGGTGCTGGTGAAGAATGTGAAAAGTCTGCCCAAACAAGCAGACCTGTCTCGGACGAAGTGCGGCCAGAATGCTCCCTAGAAGCAGGGACAGTGAGACTCTGTCTTAGATTTGACAAGGTATTAGGAAAGACCCACCCCTGGGAAAATAGAGGAAAAGGAACAAGAGAAAGGCCCTCAAGAAGATGGATGGACACAGTGACTCGACAATGGGCTCAGAGGGCCGTGTGTCTCGCTGCCATACTGATGAGACTACACCCAACAACAGCGTGCAGACTATTGAAATGTATTGTCACGTACATGTGTAAGTACACGCACGTTTTAAAAGTATACAAACACAAAACCCTGTCATTCAAAAGAAAAACATCTTCCATTTAGAATGACTTCTTCTTTCCCTAAGTAGAACCAAGATCCAAGATTGGCTTGGCTGGGCTAGGGAGAATCTGGTCTCCCAGTCAAGAAAGCACAAGCTTCCTCAATCCACTCTCCCTGGCTGTTCCAGCTAAGGAGCCTGGCGCTCCTGTGGGCTCGCTTTTGGGCTGCTAATTGCAAGGTCAGTTCAAACCGATCACCCTTGCTGATGAAGCTATCTGTTCTCATAAAGACTGACAGTCTCAGAAACTCGAGACAGGGTCCTGACGTGTCAGAATCAACCCGATGGCAGTGGGTTTTTTGTTACACCTAAGACCAATCCATTGCCTAGAATAGAATTTAGAAGCGAGTAACCTTATGGGTGGCACACTGGTTAAGCGCCTGCTGCAACGGGAAAGGTAGATGGTTCAAGCTCACTCACTCACTCTGCAGAAAGACCTGATGATCCGCTTCCAGTAGAGGTTCCAGAGGGCCATTCTACAGCACCACACGGGGTGGGGGGGTGGGGGTGGGCAGATGGTCAGCGGGTGGTGGTTTGCTAGGAGTCAGAATCGACTCTACCACACCTAACAACACAACAAAATCTTTTTATGCCCCTCCATTTCCAAAGACACAGGAAGACGGAGGGACAGATGCATTTGAATTATGGTGTTGGCTGCTGGTATTTACAGTAAAGTGCATTGCCAGAAGACCAGACAAAGCTGTCTTGGAAGAAGTACAGCCAGAATGCTCCGTAGACAGGAGGGGAGTGAGACTTCGTCGCACATACTTTAGGCATGTTAGCAGGCGGGGTGGTCCCGGGAAAAGGGCGTCATGCTCAGTAGAGTGGAGGGTCCGGGAAGAAGGGGACGGGAAGAAGGGGACGACCTCCGCAAGATGAACTGGCACAGCGCCCGCAGCACGTGCAGGAGCAGCTGGAGTGTCATCCTGCTGTAGACAGGCTCGCCATGCTCAGAACCTCCTTGACCGCCCCTGACCTTTCCTCCCAGGGAAAGGTCAGCGTTCTCTGAGATGGGTGGCTAAGAACTAGTTTGCCACAACTGGATATTTTTCCCCTGACACCAAACACAAACTCACTGCCATTGAGTGGATTCAGATTCATGGTGACCGTATAGGACAGAGCCGAACTGCCCCCCTGGGCTTCCGAGGCTGTAACTCTTTAAGGGAGTAGGGGAACCCCATCTTTCTCCCTGGAGGAGCTGATGGTTTCCGAGGGCTGACCTTGCAGTTAGCAGCCCACCATGTCACCTCACTCCACTGGGGGGCAGCGGGGGCCAGGGAAGAGATCCTGACACAAGCTGACAATTTTTTTTTTAATGTAAATCTCTAGTTCTTACCGCTCAAATGCCTCTCAGGATGCAAGAGGAAGAAAAAGACAGGTGTGGCAGTTTTATATAAAGACCTCAAGTCGTAAGTGGCTTTTCTCTTCCTACCAACAACCAAAGAAGGCTGGTCAATAGAAACACAAACACAGCAAGCCTAGTTCTCATGTTTCCTGAGGATAAAGGTGGAGCATGCAAGGATTCAGTCCAAGATAAGCTTACCCAAGGCATGCTACACTTCCCTAAGAGTGAATTCAGCTTGTGAGTCTACATTTAAATGAGGGCCTAGGAGGAACCCACAGAATTCCCTGGGTTCTGCTGTGGCAGGTGAAGAAAGGGGACTACTTGGGGGGCGTTTATCCTCAGCATCCAACGCTTGACCTAGGGACACACTTTTAGTTACAGAGTGGGAGGGGTGAGTTCGAGCCCCAGGCCCAGGATTTGTCCCCTGGTCCAGCTCCCACTCATTGGAGGGGAACAAAGACAGACAGCCTCGGATCACAGAACAGCCTTGCTAAAGCGCTAAGTGACCCAGCAAGGGTGGAGAAAATACTCTGTCTAGTCAGTGTGGGCTCACGGGCTGCCTCACCAAGGCTACCGGTGTCACACGAGGTAAATGACTTCTAACACCTCGCAGAACCCAGGATTTACATCTGAAAAAGGACGCCATCACAGCACCACCTCCTCAGGTCTGTTAGAAACACAGAAAGACGCCCACATGTCCATGTAAATGAGGGAAATGTGTTGTAGTGTGTTTATACAGCAGAATGCCTGCGACACATCACTGAAAACAACACCTCATCCTCTTGAAAGGACTTAGACCGTCAAGACGACATACTGTGTAATTCCGTTTCCCTAAAAGTCAAAAGAAAGCAAAGCATATCATTTTCACGTTTCAAGACAAATCAGACACTCTGAGATTGTGACTGGGCATTGGACCACGCACATCGCAGACCAACCCTGTGAGGAGCACATCGAGTCACTTGCTATTTATCCACCAAGCACCAGCAGCCTGGGACAGGAACCGGAGAACTACGGCCTCCTTTGCAACTCCAAGTGCAGTGAGAACCTGTTTTATATTTAATCACTTGTCCCGAGGCGACTTCCACACAAGTAACTGTGGAAGGGACTCCTTCACCCAGTGCCTCAAAACTCAACTTCCTACTGACAAGGGCTCTACTTTCTTTTTTTTTTTTTAAGATTAACTTAAAATTTACTAACTTCCTTGTTTATTGTTCCTACTTTAAAACCCAGTGCAACTTTTTTTTTTATCATTTTATCGGGGGCTCGTACAATTCTTACCATAATCCATACATACACCCATTTTGTCAAGCACATATGTACATTTGTTGCCATCATCATTCTCAAAACATTTGCCTTCTACTTGAGCCCTTAATATCGGCTGCTCATTTTCCCTCTCCCTCCCCCCTCCCCACTCCCTCATGAACCCTTTTACTGCATTTTACATATACTGAGACCAAGTAGCCAAATAAATTCAATAAGGCAATGTAGAATAAATCCGTTTTCTACTCTTTTGGTCTCCCTTGTCTTTAGCATAGCCAAGTATGTTTTAGTATCTTTCATCTGAATAAGGAAGATGCTTAAAATAGCTTTGAGGGAGCCTGATTCTCTGGCCACATGTTTAAAATTGCATGGATCTACACAGAAGACAAATTATTTCCAACCACAGTCATGCAGGATCATCACGCAGCAATCTTGCACACTCGTGCAAATTTCCACCATAGGACTCTATTGGATCTTAACAGATGCTGGAAACAGGATGAGTTTAAGGCACATTCCCTCCGTCACACACAAGGCCCACATTGTTGAACCATTCCTTGAGGATTACTTGTGGATTCACATGATTCTGGGCCTGGCTAGTGCCCGAAGCTACACAATTTAGAATACTCAGCACTACTTTCAGCACCCCAAATTGCACTTCAGACTTTACAACCCACTGTGCCCTCCATCCTCATTCTTTGGGGTTTTGGAGAAGAGACACTTAGCTGCATTGGACACTTCTCCTTTATCAGGGAAGTTTTGTCTCCAAATCTATTTTCCTTTATGCTCGCTCCTCTTCCTTCTAACGCCACTAATCCCCACCAATTATCTGTGTGTGTGTGTGTGTGTGTGTGTGTGTGAGCAATGCCGCGCCCCTCACTTCATGTGCTCTGCATATCTTCTAAGATCAATAGTATCAGCAATTCCTTCATTTGATGCGATGTGATTTAACCAGCTGCTCTTTGATTACATTATACTAGGTGATTCTGAAAAGGAGCCCTTGTGGTATAATGAGTTATGAGTTGGGCTATTAACCACACGGTCAGCAGTTCAAACTCACCGGCCCCTCCAAGGCAGGAAGATGAAGCTCTGTGGTCCCACAAATACATCCAGCCTTGGAAACCCACCACGGCAGTTCTAAACTCAGTCCACAGGGCCTCCACGGGCCAGAACTGACCCAATGGCAGCGAAGGTTGAGATAAATTCTGACTCACGGCAACCCCATGGGTTACAATGGAACTACGCTTCATAGAGTGTCCAAGGCTGTGTTTTTCCAAATGCAAATCACCAAGCCACCCCTCTGAGGAGCTTCTGGAAGGAGTCAAGACAACCAATCTTCCGGTTATTAGTAAAGCACTTAACCCTTTGCACCACATCAGGACTCTATAATGTAATGACCTCACATGTCATGTGACTCAATGGAATGGAATAAAATCACTTTCTTTAGTGCAATCTAATGTCAACTGACCACTCCACCCATTGAGGTCATACTAGTGCAAGGTGGATGCTAAACCTAATGAGTAGCAAAAAGGCCAAACTACACACAAAACAATGTTGTAAAAAGGCCAAACTAGACTCAAAAACAATGTTCCAAGAGTGCTGGAAGATGAGCCCTCTCAAACTGGAAGCCACACAAGCTATGATTAATTAACCATACAATCAAGCTACATTGATAATTACTGGTGACTGAAATGCAAACTCCCTGCCATCAGGTCAATTTTGACTCATAGAAACTCCATAGGATAGAGGAGAACTGTCCCTGTGGGTTTGTAACTCTTCAGTGGTGGCATAGTGGTCATGAGATGGGCTGCTAACTCCAAGGTCAGCAGTTCAAAACCACCAGCTGCTCCTTCTGAGAAAGACTGGGATTTCTACTCCTGTAAAGAGTAGAGGTACAATCTCAAACTCACAGAGTTAGTTCTACCCTACCTTATAGGGTCGCTATGAGTTGACATTGACTCACTGACCATTGGGGTGTTTTATTTGTTTGTTTGTTTTTTCCGGAATGCAAAAGATGGAATAAAAATCATCAGATAGAAAATATAGCCTAAATTGCAGAAACAATGCCCAAAAGTTAATGATACAATTTTGCAAGACCTAGGACTTTTTTCTTGCAACTACCCCTCCAATATCAACAGTAACTATACATGTGGACCTGGCCTGATGGAATACCCAGGAATCAAGTCAACTAGATCTGTGGAAAGAAACCGGGAGGAGGACAATATCAACAGTCAGAAAAGGACCGGAGGCCAACTATGGAACACACCATCAACAGCTCAGGTTCAAGTTGCAGCTGCAGGAAATCCCCAAAGCCAAAGCACAGCCGTGAGTCTATCCCCTCTGAATTTAGAGAGCATCTCAAGCACAGATTTGACACATGGAACGCTCGTACTTAACGGAGCTGTGGGATAACATCAAGGACATCAGACAGGAAGAAACCAGAAGGTCATTCAAAAGAGCTAAAGAAAGACATGCTCCCATTTCTCAGACTTAAAAGACAGATGCAACACTCGAAGTCTCGGGTTTCCATATTAAAGGGTTCTATGGATAACTATTGAAGAATGCAGGACACCTCAAAAGAAGATGAGAGGGAGACACGGAGCTACTGCACCAAAAAGAATTGGTTGACTTTCAGCCATTTCGAGAGGTAACGTATGATCAAGAATTTATGATACTTTATGGCATTCATGTTTTCTTAGCTTTTTAAGACGTGTGTTAATTCTGCAGCTGTAGTTCTGCCGCAGTGAATGCGTGCTATTGAACTCAGCGCTCTGGGTTTAACCCTCATTTGTTTCTTATGCAGGATTCAGTGATTTAAGTTCTTAAAATATATATGTGAACATCCCATGTATTTTAATCTAAAAAAGCTTTCCCACATATAAATATTCCTTATCTCAATAGTATTTTAATTTCTTTTTTTAAAACTTTATTTCCCCAAACTGTTTTATTGGGACATAATCCACATATCATCCAAGTCAAAAATCCAATCATATCAAGAAGAGTTATACAATATTACCCATTCAATTTTAGAACATATTCTTTCTTGTATTCCTTGTTGTTAGTTCCTCATTGCCCCCAACCACCCCCCTACCCCACCATCATACCCCCAAGAAAACATTAATCCAGTTCCTGTCTCTACAGATTGATCCATCCTGGATTTTATATACCGGAAAACATACACAAGTAAAAAACAAAGCATCAAAAAAACCTTACAAAAATAGCAAAATAAAGCAGAGAAGAAAGCAGAAAATATAAAAAATTAGAACTTTAAAATGGGTCAAAAGTGAGATCAAGTGAGAAGGTGTTAAATGTTAACCTAACTACATCTGCCATAATCCACTGTACAATGCACTGTGAATGCCAGCCCTTTATTTTCTTGTCTGCTGCTTCCCTGAACAGTGGGTGTGGGTCCAAGTAAAATTAAATCCTTGATAATGTTTTGATAATCCTTGATAATCCTAAAATGTTCTCTCCATTTATATTGATGTTATAAGGATTTGTGTTTTCTTTTTTAAACAGGTTTTTTGGCACTTCATCCACAAATCATACAATTCAATAGCTCAATCATATCAAGAAGAGTTGTGCTATCCTTACCACAATGAATTAGAGAACATTTTTCTCTTCCCTGTACTCATTGTTATTTTTTGTGGCAAAAATACACACAACAAAACATTCTCCAACTCAACAACTTCTACATGAATAATTCAGTGCCACTGATTATATTCTTCATGCTGTACAACCATTACTGATTTCCTTTTCCTAATTATTCCACCACCATCAACATAAACTCAATGCCCCCCCAAGCAAAACTCTTTCTCCTTCACCCATGGTAATCATTGGTCAACTTTGGTTTTTTCTTTTTTTTTAAAGTAGTCTTCTTGACATAAAATTCATATATCATATACTTCCATAATTAAGTTGCTTTTAAAAGAGCTGTCTATACATCATCACAATCCATTCTGGTGCTGCCTTCCACCCTCCTGAAGGCATTGTTGCTCTCTAATTCCCCTCACCCCACCCCCACCTCTACCCCCATCCCAGATAAATCAGTGCATCAATTACTGTCTCTACACATCCACTCCTGTGCTTCATAAACTGGGAAACCTAAAAAACAAAACAAACACAGAAAGAAGAAAACTACCACTAATATTATAAAGATAAAAATAAAGAGTAAGAAATAAAAGTCCATCAGCAATATTAAAAAAAATCCAGAGAAGAAATTTCTGTGGTGGAACAAACGAGAAATATTTAACCCTAGAACAATTCAGGTTGGGTCAAGAGGGAGGCCAACTGACCAATGATCATATTTAACCATGGTTCAATCCACCATAATCAAGTTTACAATAATCTCTGTCTGACAGAAAAGCTGTTTGACTCCTTCGCCTGTGGGATCTTCCAGAGACTTAATCTGACTAGATATTCTGCAGTTGGGGATTGGGCTCCCACTGTCCTCCATAGCCTTCTACAAATTAGGTGCTCACAATGTAAACTGTGGTACTTTTCCCTCCATCATGTTTGGATAAACACTGGCCAGTTCTTGAAGATCTGAACAAATGCTTTGAAGAGTTCTTGGATGTTGTCTGTATAAACAAGAGGAACATCTAAATAATCATACTTATTTTCAAAGAAGGACTGTGCAGAGACAGGAGATATGTGCCAAGGGGAAGAACATTTTTTGCCTTTAGAAATCCCGGTAGTAAACTGTCTACGAGTTGACCGAGCTGTCTAATCTTCTATTCAGATAGTACAAGATCCCTTCGCTGCTGGGAGCCTCATGTTCAGAAACTACATCTCGATGTTGGTTTTAAGGAACTGATGCACAGACACAAGTATATTTTTGGTGAATGGAAGGTGTTGATGAGGTAACTTAGAGGAACTGTAGCCAGGGGCCACACCGTGCTCGACAGGGAAACCATCTCCTCTGGACAGTCCCTCAGCAACCTTTCCAGCCTGTTGACAAGACCCCTTTGCCTATGGCCTGGCAGGGAAGAGATTGAGCCCTTCCCCCCACTTTTTTCACTCCTTATCCCAAACCCTCACTCTTCCCAGAACCCCGTCCCCACCCCCACCCTACATACACACACATCAGTATTTTAAATTCTATGCCAGTGGTTATAAGATACTCTGACTATGGACCAGGGTTGTGAACAGCCTGGCTAACATGCAGAATGCATCGGAAAGTGGATTGTGGCAGGTACAGTCAGGGTAAAATTTAGCACCCTCTCATTTGATTTCCCTTATGATCCATGCAAATTTATTATAGTGCTTGAGGTTTTTATCTGCTTTACTTCATTATTCTTGTTAGTTTTGTTTGTTGTTTGTTTCTTAATGTTTTTCTGTATACAAAATCGAGAATAGATAAATCTATAGTGACAGTAACTGGATTAATGATTCTTTAGGGGTGTGATGGGGAGGTTGGGATGGGAATGGGGGGCTAATAATGAGTACAAGAAAGGAGAAAATGTTCTAAAACTGATTGTGATGATAATTGTACAACTCTTTTTGATGTGATGGAACTATTGAATTGTATGACATGTGAATTTCCCAATAAAACTGTTGGGAAAAAAGTAAATGAGAAAAATACTATTCTTAGAATTACCAAAAGCCTTATAGAGGCCACTTATATTTTCTCTCAAAGAGCTGATAATGTTACTATTAAACTGGAAAAGGAATATATACAAACCTTAGATATATGAGTGAATTTTGAGTTCAAATTGAACCATAAGCCCTAACCTAAGAACAATTCATTCTGATGATGCTACCCTGCTCCATATTTACCCTCCTGAAGTGACCACGGAAGATAGGGGTGCTGTAGCAAAATTAGGTGAAAAAATAAGATTGTGCCCCCAAATCAGAAAAAATAGCATCTCGTTCTCAAAAGCTTGTCTTAAAACTGGCAGCCATCTAAGTGAGGTGTTAGGTAAGCACACACAGAAGAAGCACACCAGCCTGTCTTGTGTGACCCTAGGTGTGTTAGGCCGGGTTGACTAGAGAAACAAATCCAGTGACACTCATATATGTGTAAGAAAGAGTTTTATATCAAGAAGTAATTACAGATTGCAAGAAGTAATTACAGATTGAGAAAACATCCCAGCCCAGTTCAACTCAAGTCCTTAAGTCCGATAGTCGTTCTTACGTCCCTCTTTAGACCCACACAATCACCCTCAATGATGCAGAATGCAGGAACATCACAGGAATATGGTGGGTGCAGAGCCCTATGGATCCAATAGCAGTAGTAACATCGCCAGGCCTCTGGTGGGTCTCAGAGTACCTTGCCAGCAGAAAGGTGAAGGGAGAGAGAGGGGGAAGGTTCCCCGGGCCCTCCTTATAAGAAGGCCACACCCACAAGGGGCACACGGAGTCATCAGGCTGTGACCTGATTGACAAGTTGAATACCAACCCTTTACTTTTATAAATTTTCAAGTTGGCATGAAATTATGTAACTACCATACTAAGATTATAAATAATAAAATCCAGGAGCAGAGGAGGGAATTGTATTAGAGCTTAAATTCTGAGCATCCTAGTTTGCAGAAGGCTTTGGATGGCAGTGAAAACCCAAATTACCATTTACAGAGTCCTCACAGGGATTAAGCCTCCATTGAATTTTCTCAAACCATTGACTAGGATATAGCCTTGCCCTCAGAGAGAGAGCATGAGAAAGTAAATTAATGCAGATATAATTTAGGTTAAAATTTAATCCCATCTGTTGTTTTTGTATGATTTTCTTCATATGAAATCCAGAATTGGTAAATCTATAAAGACAGTAACTAGATTAATGTTTCCTCAGGGTTATGGCAGGGAAGGTTGGGGGAAATGGGAGCTAATAACAATGAGACAAACATTTCAAAATGTTCTAAAATTGATGGTGGTGGTAATTGCACAATTGTTTTGTAACATGTTTAAACCATTAAATTATATAGTACATGAATCATATGTTGGCATAACTGGAAGGAAAAATAGAAGAAGAAAATCCACGATATTGAAGGAAGAACTCCACCAGGCACTGAAGGCACTGGTGAGACACAAGACTCCAGGAATTGACAGAACACTAATTGAAATGTTTCAACAACTGGATGTAATGTTGGAAGCACTCACCTGTCTGTGCCAATAAATTAGAAAGACAGCTCCCGGCCAACTCAGGAACAGATCTGCATTTGTGCCCATCCTAAAAAGAGGTGACCTGAACTATTGAATTGCATGATATGTGAATTACATGTCATTAAAACTGTTGGGGAAAAGGGAAGATCCAAGAGAATGCAGAAATGATCAAACAAAGCCATTATATTATATCCAACAAAAGCATGATAAGATAATGCAAAATAATTGCAGCAGTACATCAACAGAAAGCTGCCAGAAATTCAAGCCAGGCTTAGAAGAGAATGTGAATAAGAGATACCATTGCTGATAGCAGAAGGATTTCGGCTGAGAGCACTTAATGCCTAAAGGATGTTTACCTGTGCTTTAGTGACTATGTAAAGTCATTCAACTGTGTAGATCAACTACTCTTTACATTGCAATGAATAGGAATTCTAGGATGTTTAACTGTGCTCATCTGAAATGTGTACACAGATTAAAAGCAGTCATCTTAACAGAACAAGAAGATACCCTGCATGGTTTAAAATCAGGAAAGGTGTGTGTCAGGTTATATCCTTTCAATGTATTCAATCTGCATGCTGGCAAATAATCCAAGAAGTTGGGCTATAGGAAGAATGCAGCATCATGACTAGAGGAAGACTCACTATCAACCTGCAACATGCAGATGACACAGCGTGCTTATTGAACACAAACAGGACTAGAAGATCACAAATTGTAGAGGAGTTCAATATGGTTTACACTTTAATATACAAAAAAGAAAAACCCTCACCACTAGACCAATAACAGACTTCATGATAAATGGAGAAAAAATTGAAGTTGTCAAGGATTTTATTTTACTTGCAGGCACAATCAATGCCCGTTGACACAAGAGTCAGGAAATCCAATGGCATATCGCACTGGGTAACTCTGCTGTAGGAGAGCTCTCTAAAGTGTCAAAAAGGTGAGGACTAGGGTCCTGCTTGACTCAAGCCAGGGGATGTTCGATCACCTCACATGCATGTGAAAGCTGGCCAATGACGAAGGAAGACACAGTGATGTCTTCGATTGATGGTGTTGGGGAAGAAAATGGTATGCCATGATCGACCAGAAGAATGGATAAATCTGTTTTGGAAGAATTACCACTAGTATAGTCCTTAGTTTTGAGGATGGCAAAACTTCATCTCATGTCCTTTAGATGTGTTATTGGGAGGGACTAGTCCAAGGATAAAAATACTGTGCTTGGGAAAGTAGAGGATCAGACAACAATCCCTAATTCATTCTACACAGCAACCTTTGCCATGATCCTCAAATCATATAAAAACATTACAAAAAGAAAAACCGCAAGCAGACATGTCTTATGAATATAGAGCTAACAAAATATTAGCAGACAGAATCCAACAAGCTATTGAAACCATCGTAATTAAGTGGGATTTATTCTAAGGATTCAAGGATGGTTCAATACTGGAAAGTCAATCAATGTAATACAGCACACCAATAAAACAATGGAAAAGAAACACATGATCATCTTAATGGATGCAGGAAAAGTATTTGGTTGAATCCAACACCCTTTCTTGATAAAGCCTAAAGAAGATCAGAAAAGAAGGGAAAATCTTTACTGTGATTCCGAGCATATGTGAAAAGCCAACAGTCAACATTATACTCAGTGGAAGGAAGACTGAGAGCTTTCCCCTTGAGATCAGGAACAGCATAAAGTTGCCCAGTCTCACCACTTGTAGTCAGTATTGTATTAGAAATCTTATCCAGAGAAAAGAGGCCATAAAAATAATTCAAAGTTACTCACATTAAAAAAGAAGGAAAATGATTACTATTTTTAGATGATATGATACTATAAATGTAAAAATCCCTAAGAAACTTACAGTGCTAATAGAAGAATTTGGCAGTTTCGAAGTATAAGTTTAACAAAATTGCCGTATTCCTACATACCATCAATAAAATAAAAATTGCTGTATCCCTACACATCATCAATGTGAAATCTGCAAGAGAAACCAAGGAAACAATTATATTCACAATTGCATCCAAGAAAATACAATACCCAAGAATAAATCTAAACAGCAACACGAAGGACTTCACATGGAAACTAAAGCATTGCAGGAAAAGATGATAAAGAAGATTTAAATAAAGGGAAAGATGCTTCGTGTTCACGGATTGGATGACTTAATATTGTTAAAGTGTCTGTATTGCCCAAAGTGATTTACAGATTAAAAGCAAGCCCCATAAAAATTCCAACAACATTCTTTACAGATAGAAAAAGCAACCCTCAATTTTATATAGAATGGCAAGAGGCCCCGCATCTAACCACGCACTATAGTAAACTGCTGTAAGACAAGGGTGCTGAGCCCAATTGATAGGGAAGGAATCGTCTCTTCAATAAATAGTTCTGGAAATTTGTGCAGAAAAATAAAATATTATCTATTCCTCACACCATACACAAAGTGAATTCAAAATGAACTGAGGAATTAAATGGAAAAACTAAACCATCAAAGTTTTAGAACAAGCAGGAGCAATGCTGCCAAGTCATTGTCAGCCATGGATTACCTACTACAGGGGACCTCCAAAAGGTCACTTAAAATTTCTATTATCTTTTAATTCCCTTTTTCATGAATGTTTTTGAAGCTGTTTCTTATGATGACATAAACAAAAACAGCAAAACACAAAATAAATAAATGGGACCTCCATAAAAATGAAAACGTTTGTTCATCCAAAGGCATTGTCAAAAGAGTGGTGAAGAAAATAGGAGGCACGTAAAAAGAACTAGTCCAATGGAGTCATCTACTACATGAACATCAGTCTGTGTGACCTGAGCCCCCCAAACTAGAAAGTTTCTAGCTACCGTTACCAACGTCTCTGAAAGGGATCACGAGAATATTCTGAATAAAGTGGGAGAAATACAGGACAAAGCTCAAAACCATAAAAAAGATTAGACTTACGGGTCTGACAGAGACTGGTACAACCTCTAAGACTATGGCTCTATTTACCCTTCTGATCTGGAAATGAACTCATCCCCATGGCTCAGGTTTGAGCCACACAATAAGCAGGTCGACCACAGGAACAATAATACCAGGGAGATACACACACCTCAGAGTAATCAACTATTTGAGACCAAAGTGGCAGCATTTACCTAAGGACAAAGTTTAGAAGGGTTAGGAAAGAAAGAGAAATACAATACCAACAACCACATATAAGTAATATGTATATATAACTTCACAACAAGAAAACAAATAATTCAATCATAAATTGGGAAAATAACTTGACTAGGCATTTTAGAAAAACAGTTGTTGGAATGGTCACCATATGCATAAAGAACTGTTGAACATTATTAGCCATTCGAGGGATGCAAATAAAGCCATAGTAAGAAACCATTTCATTCCCATGAGGCTTTGATTTAAAAAAAAGTCAGAAAATAACAAATGTCCGTGAGGCTGTGGGAAAACTGAGACTCTTGCTAGTGGTAGAGAATGAAAAGTAGTACAGCTGTTGGGAGGAACAGCGTGGGGGTTCTTAAAAACCTTAAAAATAGAACTACTATAAGATCCAGTAACTCCACTCCTAAGTTTAGACCCCACAGACTTGCGAGCAGCTCCTCAAAAAGACACTTGTGCACTGTGTTCACTTCAGCAGCAGCTGAAAGGTAGCAGATGAGGGGATGGATGGAATACGGTGCAGACTACAATGGGATATTCCCCAGCCAGCAGGAGAAAGGAAGTCTTCTGCTGATCGAAACAAGTCAATCAGAAAGGACAAATCCTGCATGATCTCACTCACATGAAAAGACAAGAAAATGCGAGTGTATAGAAACCAGAGTTTATTAGCAGTTACGAAGGGGAGGGAACAGGTAAAAAGGGTAACAGAGACATCACATTGATTAAGGTAAGGTTGCACAGTCAATTACTTAATTACTGTCAATTAGTTATAGACATGTAAAAAGATGTATGTTTTAGTTGTATTTACAACAATGACCATCAAAAAACAAAAACAACTCGCTGCTAAGCCTACTTAGGGGATTTGGTTCATTGGTTTGAAATGTATAGGGTCATGGTTTCATGGGACATCCCAATTAATTGGCCTAACAATGTGTTTAGTACTTATGTTTTCCCTTTTAGTTCAACCAAACACCTCATGGGATTTAGCTCCTTGATTTAGATGTTTAGGGTCATGGTTTCATGGAACATCCCAGTTAATTAGCCTAACAATTTGTTTCATGAGTATGTTCTATTTCCCATTTTGTTATGTGGCCTGGAGTTTCAAAAGCTTGCAATCTGTCATTTAAGGCCCAATAATTCACTTAAACTAGAGCAATAGAGGAAGAAGGCTACACCAGAATCATCCATTTTGGCTGTAATTCTAAAGGTCAAAATGGTACTCTATTTTGAGGAGATTGTAATAAGCCTGGTTTCAAGAATTTTACAGCCTGGGCTAAGCTGTGTTAATAACCAAGAGTGTTCATGTTGAGGCTCGAGGAGGTATGTGGGTAAAGAAATTGTGGCATGTTCACTTGATGGAATACCGTACAACAGGGTTCCTTAACTTGACACGGTTGACAATTTGACTCTGAAAACTCTTTGTTATGAGGGGCTGCCCCATGCAGTGAAGGACGGTTGGCGGCACAATCCTCTAGTTATAAGAACAGCAACCACAACAACGTCCTCCGACATTGCCCAAAGTTCCTTGTGTAAGGGGGGGCAATTTACTCTGCCCTTGCCACCCACACACAACATATTGAGAATCACTGCTGGGAAGCAAATAGAAGGCACATATTCCAACTACATGCAAACAATACGACTCTCAGAAACCATACATAAAAGAGTCTATAATGTAGGGTTCCATTTATATAAAGCAAAAGCAGGCAACACTGGTTTATGTTATGAGCAATCAGATAGTTAACTTAGGAGACAAAGGTAACAATGAGAAGGGGCTTCTACACACTAGCCTGCGTGGTCACCAGGTGCTGAAGGGATCAGTTATCAGGCATCAAAGAACAAAAAAATCATATCATTATGTGCTCACCTCCCTGATACGATTGCTGAAGACAAAGCGGGTGAATAAGCAAATGTGGTGAAGAAAGCTGATGGTGCCTGGCTGTCAAAAGATATAGCATCTGGGGTCTTAAAGGCTTGAAGGTAAACAAGCAGCCATCTAGCTCAGAAGCAAAAAGCCCACATGGAAGAAGCACACCAGCCTGTGTGTTTACGAGGTGCTGAAGGGATCGGGTATCAGGCATCATCAGAACAAGAAATCATATCACTGTGAATGAGGGGGAGAGTACAGAGTGGAGACCCAAAGCCCATTTGGGCCACTGGACATCTCTTTACAGAAGGGTCTTGGGGAGGAGACGAGCCAGTCAGGGCGCAATGTAGCAATGATGAAACATACAACTTTCCTCTAGTTCCTCAATGCTTCCTAGCCCTCCCAAACCCCAACTATCACGATCCCAATTCTACCTTACAAACCTGGCTAGACCAGAAGATGTACACTGGTACAGATAGGAACTGGAAACACTGGGAATTCAGGGCAGATGATCCCTTCAGGGCCAGTGGTGCGAGTGGCGATACTGGGAGGGTGGAGGAAGGGTGGGTTGGTAAGGGGGAACCAATTACAAGGATCTACATATAACCTCCCTGGGGGACAGACAACCGAAAAGTGGGTGAAGGGAGATGTCAGACAGTGCAAGATACTAAAAAATAATAATTTATAAATTATCAAGGGTTCATTAAGAAGGGGGTGTGGGGAGGGAGGGGAAAAAATGAGGAGCAGATGCCGGGGGCTTAAGTGGAGAGCAAATGCTTTGAGAATGATGAGGGCAACGGATGCATAAATGTGCTTTATACAATTGATGTAAGTGTGGATTGTGATAAGAGTTGTATGAGCCCCTAATAAAATGATTTTAAAAAAGAAAAGAAAAGAGCTTACAACACAGGGAATCCAGGACTGATAAACCCCGAAGGATCAATAATCAGAGTGGTGAAATCAAGAGAGTAGGGGGAAGGTGGAGGGAGAAAAGGGAGACTGAGCACAATGGTCAAACAACATATAACACCACCGGTCCCATGTGGGTGTGGGTGTGGGTGTAAACAACAGAAAAGTGGGTGAAGGGAGACAGCGGTTGGTGTAAGACATGAAAAATCATAATAATTTATAAATTATCAAGGGTTCATGAGGGCGGGAGGGTGGGGAAGGGGAAAAATGAGAAACTGATAGCAAGGGCTCAAAGAGAAAGAAAATGTTTCAAAAACGATGATGGCAACATATGTACAAGTGTGCTTGATACAATGGATGGATGGATGGATGGTATAAGAGCTGTAAGAATCCCCAATGAAACATTTTTTAAAAATTAAAATAAAGAAGGGCTTCCAGGGCTCAGGCAGTTTTCCATTGCTCAATCTGAGTGCCGGTTACACAATGCGATAGCTAAGGTTGTGTGTCAACCAGGCTGAGCAATGTTTCTAGTGGTTTAGCAGTTATATACTGATGTAATTATCCTCCATGAGGTGATCAGCTAATCACTTGTCAAGGCTTCCTCAAGGATGTGGCACACATCTAATACATAATCATCTTACTTTCTGATCTTGAGACTCATCGATCTCTTCAAGCTCTGCAAGAGCCAGAAGCCTTCCCATTTCACCTGTCTTTTCTTTGCAGTTGTCAGCCTCTGTGGATTTGGAAATTTCCAATCTCTCCATCCACATAAGCCATATATAGACACTGTACAAGCCCCTTGAACAATATAAGGGTGCTGTGAAAAGAGGCATGAATGTGGCCATTTCTGACCTCCTTTGGCTTCTCTACTGCCTCTACCTTCCATATTTCTTGACCTAGTCTGACATCAGCTGTTCCTCCCACGGCACTCTACATCAAATGTTAGGTTCGATAATTAATTGCAATGACCATACAGAACTCACAGACAACACTCAAAATTCTGGGGGTTTGTTAGGAAAGTTCATAGGTAAGTCAGGATCAGTCAACAGTAAGGATATGGCCATTGATCTGCCACATCACCTCCCCTCCGTCAGCAACCAAGTTTCTCTCTGGTCCTCAGCCTCTGTTCTGAGCCACGTGGTCCCTTGGCTTCTGTCTCCTTGGGTTATGAAGCCCACCTGTCGCTCTGCCTCACAGTTCCATGGTCTCAACTCTGCTCATCTGTTCTGTCTCATGGTTCCCTAGCCTCGGCCTCTCCTCCTACCCTGGCTCGTTGCTCTCTCCCACAGCCTCTGGGCCACAGCCTCTGGTGCTTCTAGTCTTGGCTTCAGTGAGAGATCTTGAACGTGCTTTTCTTCTGACAGTCCTGGGATTTCACTCTTTGTCCCAAATGGCTCTTAGGTCCAGAAGAATGGCTTTGATGGAGGCGTAGTGGGTCTTTAACCTAACCATACCCCAAGGAAACACAGGGTGTGACTTGGCCCGCATCCTCTACTAAGGTCAGGACTAAATCCTGTCCATTTGCTCATAATACATCATCTAAGGAGTTATTGCTGAAGGGCTATATTAACTGACTACAACCCCTGGCTCTGGTGAAAATCCATTCACAACTCTTGGCTTCCCCAAACTTACATACGAATAGCCTGCTGTTGATTGGCAGCCTTACCTATAATATAGACAGCTGATTTACACATACTTTGTATGGTATGCATATTATAGACTGCCTTTTTCAGTGCAAGATAAAAGGTGTTTGTTTCTAAAGAAGTGCTAGAATTTCATGCCTTCACATAATGTCCTAGTTTTTCTGTTTGCTACACTTCCTGTAAGTCCCCTGGAATTGTTCCAGGTTCACAGCGCTAAACTAAATAGCCTGAAAACCACATGAGGACTGTGGGAGATCACTTTTTCTTATGTGCTAGACAATTTACTGGAGGGACAAATTGTTCATGCGGAGAGGATTAACGTCACGGGGCATTTAAAAAAAGAAGACACTGGCATACACCCGGGCCCATGCAGGTTACACCAGTGTTGTTTCGGGGTTAATTGTACATCTATAGATGGTTCTCTATATTTGCTTCTTCAGAGAACCCGGTCTAAGACACATGAGTGCATTTATTTATGTAAGGTCACTGGGCAATATACTGAGGATTTATATATTTTTCCACACGTAAAACAGTTTTAAAATACGGGTCATTGCTGCGGCAAAGACAGGGCATTCAAGGTGAAGTGACTCAGGAGGGACGCAGCACCTTTTGAACAGGATGCTAATTCATTCTTTCACAGACCCACACGGCCCCTTCTGGCCCACCCTGAAATATAAGACAGAAATCCAGTGTGTGTGGCTGATGAATGAAAGCTTGTTCCTAGACTACTCTCTTGCCCAGGTGCAAAGCCACAAAACCACCTCCTCCTCCCACCATTTTCAATTCATACGTGCTGAGCATAGATCCAAAATTGATTTCAACCTGAAACCAGCCTAGAAGGGAGCAAATAATGAGAGGTTCCCTCTGGTGCTAAAGAAAATGGGTCTTGTCCCCGGTTCTGAGAGTAACACAAGAGCTCTTTTAGGATTCCAAGGTGACTCTGGTGGCCACTTGACTTGACACCGTCCTTGGAAATGACTCCCTTACACTGGTGCACTTGTACTCTCACTCATGGTTGGGACCCTTCCTGACCAAGAACTTTCTGAGTTTGCACCTCTTGACAGGAGTAGAAAGCCTCATCTTTCTCCCTCGGCATGGCTGGTGGTTTCAAACTGCTGACCTTATAGTTAGCAGCCCAAATCATAACCCAGTACACCCCACGGGTCCTTGCTATAATATAAAAACAACAACAAAAACTAACATCACTGCCATCGAGTCCACTCTGACTCATGGTAAGCCTCCTCGGCAGGTCAGAACTGCCCCTGTGGGTTTCAGAGGCTGGAACTCTGTATACAGGCAGAAAATCTCAGAGGCTGGAACTCTGTATACAGGCACAAAATCTCAGAGGCTGCAACTCTGTATACAGGCACAAAATCTCAGAGGCTGCAACTCTGTATACAGGCAGAAAATCTCAGAGGCTGCAACTCTGTATACAGGCAGAAAATCTCAGAGGCTGGAATTCTGTATACAGGCACAAAATCTCAGAGGCTGGAACTCTGTATACAGGCACAAAATCTCAGAGGCTGCAACTCTGTATACAGGCACAAAATCTCAGAGGCTGGAACTCTGTATACCAGCAGAACATCTCATCTTTCTCCCTCAGAGCGGCTGGGGTCGTCAGACTGCTGACCTGGCAGTTATAGGGAGGCAGCAATTACCCTATGGAAACATGACACACGTCCAATCAATTCTGAAAAGTGTAACTGTATTATTATCCAGAAGATGCTCAAAACTGCTCCATAATAGTTTTCAACACAGGTCTTAGACTCCTTCAGGCCTCCATCCTAGCTCTATTACAGGCTGTAATTCATTACCCCTGTGTATTTTCTAGAAATTCTTTCGCAATCGGTTCTGGTCATGAGGCTGTGCATCTGATACAAGCACCTTGCTTGAATCACAAAAGAGGAAATTTCATGCAAGATGAAAGCTGAACATTGCGTGGGGATGCCTAGGAACCCTCCAGAACATCCAGAGAACAGGCCAGCAGCCTGTGGGGCTGTGGGGGGGGGGCGGCTTATGAATGCTCCACTCACATAATGAACAAGGCAAGGTCTAGAGCTACATGCCAGTCACTGTCATTCTTCCTAAGGACACTTATTCCTGAGTGTATGCATCCCCCCCCCCAAGACCACGGCAGCTTTGTATCCGGAAGGTGAAGTGTTGGGTCGGATTCTAAGGCGAGGTACTGTTGCTAAAACTGGCTTCAGAACCTCATCAACACAAACATGTATTTCCTTGTAACAGCCTTGGCTAAAACCCACACTCTCGAAGGAATATGCCACCCTCCAAAAGGACCATCAGGAAGATTACTTCCAACGCAACCTCCCTTCGTTCCTTCCATGAATGAAGCGGTAGCCACGAAAATCCAACCAAACTGTGAGTTTCAATAAACAGAATGTTTTTCACTCTCGGCATCTTCACGTGTTTCCCATCCATGACCCTAACTGAAGGGGAAAGAAGAGACGCGCGACTGAAAACAGGGCATGTAGAGGGAGGAAGCGGCCAATCTCAGTTCTGCTACTTGGAATTGTGTTGTTGCCCATGGTAAGTGACAGAAGCCCATTAAGCTTCAGCAGCGCTTTCAATCATAAAATAGGGATCATCAAACTCCTACTTCATAGATTATTGTGCGGATGGAAAGTCCCTGGCACAGATCCGAACTCTAGCAGGTGCCTTCCTGAACCCCAAAGGAACAAGGCAACAGGAATGATGACCATAGTGTGGTGTTTAAAAAGCTTTTTAAACCACATCCTCAACACTGCAGGAGAATGAAAGAAATCATTGTAAATGATCATTAATGATCATGCAGATTGTCCTATGGACACCTTGTGGCCGTGTAAACAAAACCCAGCCTTTTGGTTGTACCCAAGGCATCTCATTCTGTTAAGACATGAAAACGATGTGATTCAATTTCCCTGCAGTTCCAATGACTCTCCTCATTTAAATAATGCAGCTTTTCTCTAAAAAGGCTTCCATGTCAACACTGGCAATTCCACCCAACCAGTGTCGCGGTCTTCAGTATGAGCACAGGATCTGTCCTCTTACACCAGGGCTGGGGAACGTCAGCCCCTGGGCCTCATAAGACCTCAAACTCATCACTATCAGCTAACATCGCACGCCTCACCGAAGGGAAGCCGTTCCAGCCATCACACTAGGGGTGAGTAAACTTAATGCTTCACCAAATCTAGCAGGCTTTTTTTTATTGAGCCTTATTTCACATATCATTCAATTCAATAGTTCAGTCATATCAAGAAGGGTTGTGTAATCATTGTCACTATCAATTTTGGAACCTCTTAATTTCGTATGACCTGCAAATGATGTCATAAATATCCAAATGGCCCTTGGCAGAGAAAAGGCTCCCACCTCTGTCTTACACAATGGTGTTAGAATTCAGGGCTTCAAGGAGCCTATCAAGGTGCCCTGGTCATATAGTGGGTTATAAGTTAGGTTGCTCACCACAAAGTCAGAAGTTCAAAACCACCAGCCACTCCTCTGGGGAAAGAAGAGGCTGTTTACTCCTGTAAAGAGTTACAGTCTCAAAACCCCCTCACCCCTGGGGCAGCTGTACTCTGCCCTATGGGGTCACTAGGAGTTGAAATCGACTGAATGGCAGGGAGATTTATTTGTTTGTTTTTTAAAAGCACCCTACCACGGAGACTCTGGATCAGGTGCAATGAACATTTGTGCTCCCTTGTGCATCAGAAACTTCCCAACATTTTTCTCCACACATCATGGAGGGTGCCTTCTTTTAAAAATCCCAATGTCTAGGTCCTCCTCAACGGTTCCAACGAAACAGAAGCATTCCCTAACATCCCTACACGTTTTGAGCTCCAGTTGGATGGAATTTTTATTGCGAGGAAACTGCATCAATGACCTAGATTTCTTTTCCACAAAACAAAACACACTGTCACTGAGTTGAGTCCAAATGCTAGGATCCTCCATGGGGCTCCAAAGCTGTAATGGGAACAGATTGCCTCATCTTCCTTCCAAGGTGTGACTGGTGAGTTTGAACCGCCTACCTTGTAGTTAGTAGTTACGCTTACCCTACACCACCACCATGCTCCTTAGATTCCTTTTAACATCCACATATCATGATTACAACTTAGTTGACATACTGTCAGGTTTGGTGGAAATCAATCATAAGCTTATGTTCGTATATTACCCATGAAAATGAATATGAGAACAAAGAACAGACATTTCCCCCCCATTTTTACCTTATAAAGGAAAAAAAATGTGTGGTCGTGGGGGTAACATGAATTTTCTACTATATGCATTTACTCTCTTTCCTGGTGAATTTCTCTAAATAGAATTCATTACTATTATCTTGAGATATTAGCAGCAGGTAGCTGCCAAACTGTTTTACAAATGAAGCAGTAATACATTACAATCCACCTATTCCAGCTGTGTGTGCTACTTGGCTGTTGTCACATACCTTTTATGAAATAAACAACTTACTCACCACAGGGAGTTAATAAGTGTCTAGGTCGTCCTTTGGGGACCTCTCCATGGACTTCTTTCTGCCAAATGAGTTCCCTTCTGATTATTTGCTCACCAACTTTCTTAGTGAGATGATGAGGCTTCAATGAGCGAAGTCAACAGAAACACCTGAACCAGGTGTAATCCTAAGGCACTGTAATAGCCCACAGTCACTGGGCCAATGCTGAACCTTATAGGGGGTTCCAAAGGTGGAAAACAACAAGGGAAAAAAACGAAGAACCTGGGAAAATTGGAAGAAAATAAAACGAAGGAAAGTGGGCAAACAACGAAAGCCAAAAAATGCCCGAAAACCCCTGTTATACAAGAGGAAATTAAGCTACAGGATTTCATACCAAAAGAAACAGACTGGTGGTTCCCGGGGTGCAGGGGAAGGGAGCGAAGGGAAAGCAGTAGAAGAGGACATGGTGAAATTGCTTAAGTTGTTGGATACCAAATTGACGATCTGAAATGTAAACCCCCACCTAACTCACAATAAACAGTCAAAGAAAAAAACCTTAATTGGAACAGATAGCCTCATCTTTCTCCCAAGAGATGGTTGGTGGGTGTGAACCCCAACCTTGTGGTTAGCAGTCTTAACGCTTACCCCGTGGTGGCACCAGGACTCTTTAGGCATTGTAATAAAAACTCACTGCCATCAAGCCGATACTGATTCATAGTGACCCTATATGACAGGTAGGAAAGCTTTTTGAGGGTTTTCCAATACTGCAAGTCTTTAAGGGAGCAAAAAGCCTTATCTTTTGCCTGAGGAGTGGCTGGTGGTTTTGAACTGATGACCTTGTGGCTCACAGTCCAATGTGTAACCACCATACCACCAGGGCTCACTAAGCATTATAACACTGAAAAAACCTCCCAACTCACTGCCATTGAGTTGATGCCAACTCATTGCAACTCTATAGGACAGAGTAGAACTGGCCTGTGAGTTTCTGACACTGTAACTGTTTATGGAGTTGAAAGCTCCGCCGTTCTCCTGCGGAGTAGCTGGTGATCTCGAACTGCTGACCTTTGGGATCACAGCCCAACTTGTACCCACTGGGCCATCAGGGATCCTCAGCATTATACTACGCGCTCAGTAAATGCTGCTGATAAATAGACCACAGCAGAATCAGAATTTCCTAACAAACAAAGAAGTGAAACTCCTGAAGAAGGTGCAAATTCCACAGTAAGAATTTTCATCCGTGGGCTTTATTTGGCGCCTGCGTACTCTCAGGGCTAATGTAAGCATGCTGTCGTTGCCACTTGGGGAGTGTCATTGCCACAGGGTGAATTTCAACTCATATCAACTCCATGAGATGTCACAGAACTGCCTACTACGGTTTCTTGGCTGTAATCTTCGCCCTAACGTCTTTCTCTCCTGGAACCATTGACCAGGTGGGAACCACCAACATCGACGTAAGCAGCACTTAACTATTTGCACCACTAGCATTCCTTTGATCCACAATTGATAAATTAAAATTTGTTTTCCTTTTTTAAATTACTAAACATATTGTCATACTAGTGACCTACTGGCCCAAGGGCTGCAATTAGCTATATAATTTAGAAAAAGCTTGTTTCCTGGGATTGGGCAGGGTCTCACACACAATCACAGTAATTGCTTTATCTCTCAGTCCTTCACAAGAGCCAGGGAGACGACGGAAGGGAATGGATTTAGAGAGAGACCGGGGGATCTGAGACCTACAATTGAGGCATTCGTGTGCCTCTGAACTTGGCCCAACTTTGGCCTAAGACAGTTTTATCCCTATGCAATGGCTTAACAGTTCCGTGTTGGGGTGCTAACCACAAGGACAGCAGTTCAATACCACCACCCCCTCCTCAGGAGAAAGACCAGGCTTTCTACTGCAGTAGAGTTGCAGTCTCAGAAACACAGTCATAGGGCCATTGTACCCTGTCCTGTAAGGATCTGTGAGTCAGACTCCATTTGAAGGCAGTGATTTGGTTTTGTTTGATTAGCACACTGTGTTATCACCAGTAGCTCTTTTGATAAAACGATTTAACCATTTTAGAAGGGTGAGGGAAGTGGTGGTGGTGGAGTAGAATTAGTTGAATTTTCTACTGAGAAACAGGCTGTCCAATGAAAAATATGTCCAAAAATATCTTTCAAATCCATCCCTTGGATCTGTGTTTTCCATCTCCAGAACGTCGAAGTACTAAAAGCTAAGCTAAAGTGACTCACTGATATCAAACCGGGAGGGAATGTTTGTTTCCATAATGGAAAATATTCCTTGATAAATAAAAGAAACAGAGCTGGAGCGAGTGGGTAGGGCCACTCCAAAGGGCGTGTGATAAAGAGAAAAATGCTAGGTGTGCAGGTGGGGCTCAGAGTTCCACTCAGTGATGGGTGTCCCCAACCAGCAAGGATGCCGGTCTGGGCCCGAGTGTGGCTCTTAAACGTTGAGCATTCCCCGTCACAGGAAGGGCGTGATGAAGAGACGCTCTCAATATTCCTTCCAGAAGTAAAATGCTAAGTTTGTCTGTTTGTTCGTTTTTAAAGAGGGAGAAGAATTAAATAACAAAACTAAATTGACACACTGGCTGATTCTGGGATCTGGATTCTGACAGACTCTATGAGGATGCTCCTTGGGCCGTCTTTCTCCTCAGGAGCTCGAATCTCACTCACCCTCAAACCATGAAACGTTTGGCCTCAAAACAAACTAGGCAATGACTCAAAATGACTAGAAAACAGCTCTGTTGAGTTTAACATCCTCCAGGACCTTGATAATTTTTGCCAACTTAATGGCTTGGCCACAGAAGACGGACGATGCCTAAGGTCAATGGCTCCAATGGACATCCCCCACCATGAGCCCAGAGTAACGATCCTCGTCTTGGGAATGCATGCATGCCTTCACCAATCAAACCTACACGGAGCTGTATGGAGCTGGTTCTAGCAACCCCTACAGCACTCACCTGATGCTGCCGCGACAGAACAGCTACACCACCTCTGTCCAGCAGGAAGCAGTTACAGAGGATGAGACCTTCGGACCAATTCCCCATTAGCAAAAGGCAGGAATAATAGGTCCGGCTGAATGTAAGCTTCCAGCTTCCCTCTCAACCTCTCCACCCCCACACCTTCCCAAAGCCACATCACCTGCCTCATCCAAACTTGCCAATCAGGAAGCTCCGCAGTGCTCCCCCACCCCTAGCCACCAGGCTCCACCCTCGAGAGTCTATCTGTCCATGCCTTCTGTATGTTGGTGCTACTCACTATTTTGGAATAGCCCGGCAGACTTCACTTCCCAATGAAGCCGGTTACTTGAAAAACATAAAATAAAATAAATCCGTCAAAAACTTAACTTAGCAAGAAAAAAAAAGATTTAAAACTAAGCAAAGTCCGCTGGGCATGTTCTTGATTTGGGTTTCAGGCCACTGTACAACTCACTGCGCAAAAGACTGATGGAATATGAAAGTTGTAGAGGGGCTTTCAATTAGGAATAAAAAATCAACGTTGTATTTGGATTAGACCTCAAGACTGAATAGGTTTCAGTAACTATGGTGAATTAGGATGAAGGCAGTTCACTAAATACTTGCTGAGTGAATGCAATGAAGAAATACTTAAGTGAGGATTTTGGCAGGCTCTGAAAAGGGGAAAGACTTTAGAGACATGAAGGACAACACTATACAATGGGATTACCAGATTAAAAAAAAAGAAAAACCCACATGCTGCCATGGAGTTGCTATCGACTCAAAAGGACAGGGTAGAATCGCCCTGGGGAATTTCTGAGACTGCAACTCTTTACAGGAGCAGAAAGTCTTCTCATTCTCCCCCAGAGCAGCTGGTGGCCTTGAACTGGTGACCTTGTGGTTAGCAACCCATTCGCAACCCACAATGCCACCAAGGCTCCTCCAGGGAAGAACGAAAAAGTAAGAGCTTGCAATTCTTGAAAAAGCATGAAAATTAAAATAATCACTAATGTCTTGTGCTGCCAATTTTGCTGAGAAGTGGGAAGGCAGGAGTTATTTATCAAGACTGATTGGGGAAGGGATGAAGCACTTGTGGGTAAAGTGCTGGATTTCATAGAAGGTGATTTGAGTCAAACAGCCTGATCATTATTTTAAAAGCACACTGCCATATAGAGTGGATTCCCACTCGTTGCCACCCTATCTGGCGTTTCCCAGGCGTTTCCCAGGCGTTTCCCATCTTCCTGGGCCTTTCTTTCTCCCCCAGCTGACTGGACGGTTTGACTCGTCCTTGCAGTTAGCAGCCCACTTTCTAACTCACAGCGTCACCAAAGACCCTTCTAAAAGCACATCCTTTCCAAAGATCAGGCATTAGGGTAAAGAAAAATAAATTACAAAGTTATTAGAATGGATGTTGACAAATGCTATATACAAACGAATATTTTTTCATCATAAGATATATAAAGCAGGTTTTAACTAGAAATTCAAAGCTGAGAACTCGGCATAGAAGCAATTTCCCTAATGATGTCACATATGATTTAACACCTTGATGTAACTCTCTTAGAAAAGCTTTATTAACAGGTCCCTTCGTTGCTACTAAAAGGTAAGAGCTGATGCTAGAGAGATGGAGTTTGTCATGGCTATATTGTAATCATGCCTCCAAATGCTGGCAGAAGTTCCACAGGCTTCAGAACAAATGTGAAATGCGAAGGTGGCGTTGATCAGATATTGAGGGAAGCCACACCAGCGAGCAGATGGGAAGTCATTTTACACCACGTGTGTCATCAGAGGCAAGCTCTGGCTCATTTTTTAATACAGCAAATCCTTCACAGAGAGAGAGAGAGAGAAAATTATCTGTGGCATCAATTTATCTTAAATGGAAAAAAAATGAAAAAGGAAACAGATGGGAATCAAACTGGCAAGAAAGGGGAAGAAGAAGTCCACATTTGAACAAGTTCAACGCTTATGGCCAACTCACTAACGCCCCCCTAAAAAAGGGTGACTTAATCAGCAAAGGGTGAACATGCTGGCTGGTCACTGACAGGCTGGAAGTTCACACACATCCAGAGGAAGCTTGGAAGAAAAGGGGGGCCATTTACTCTGAAAAACCAGACAACGAAAACCCAGCGGAGGATAACAGTTTTACTCTGACGCACTGGGAGTGAGTCGGAATCCACGTGCTGGCAACTGTGACATGGTAAGTCCTTTCAGCGGAGGAAGGAAGGGAGCTTAGATGTCAGTGTGCGTCTGAGACAACATGTCCTGCTTCTGTGTGCGCTGACTTGACCCAGAGAGGGTGGACAAGTAGCTTTAGGGCATCTGAGAGCCCAGAACAGTTGGGTGTGCTTCTGATCCCAGGGAGATTGGATGGACTTCAGCAGTCTCCCAAGGAAAACAAACAAGCCACTTCCTGCCATCGAGTTGATTCCAACGCATAAGGACCCTATGTGACAAGAGACCTGCTCTATCAGGTTTCCAAGGGTGTCAGTCTTCACTGAAGAGAGACTACCTCGCCTTTCCCTTTGTGGTTAGCAAGTCCTTCACCCGCTGGTCCTCCTTTCAGCAGTCCCCAAACCTCCTCAGAGGCCCCACATGGTCACGCCAGGGCAAGAGCCTGCATCCCACACTCCTGGAAGTAGCAGGAAGGGTTAGAGCCACAACCGGTCCCAAGTTTCCGACAGCCCCAGAGGTGCACGGGAACGGTTCAATGGTCTCAGGGTGGGATGACGTTAGGAAAGTTGCTGAGAATGGAGGGTCCATGTAACACACTCGAACAGGACCCACAGGGAGAAGCAGACAGGACAGGGGCTCCCGGTGCTGGCTGACACAGGCAGGGCCCACCAAGCCTAGGGAGCAGCCCGGACCCAGGCTCCCTAGCACGTTTATTCTGGAGTGAAGAAGGATGCAACAAATGAAATATTTCTGTCCAGTGATCTCACTTGCAGCTTGTCCTGTGTCAGGGTGATTCCAGGGAGGTGACACAGGCCCGAGATGCAATGTTAACGGTGCACCAGGATCAAGAAGACACCGAGATTTGTGTTTCCAGCAGGGATGGTTATTCGGGTTGACCTTTCCAAGGAAAATAACTTCACCCCTCAAAAAGCACATTGTCATCACGTGGCTCTGACCCAGAGCAACCCTAGATAGGCTTCCCAAGGCTGTCCATCTTCACGGGCCTAGACAACCTCATCTTTCTTCCTTGGAGTGGCTGGCGGACTTGAACTGCAGCCCTCCAAGTTAGCAGTCCAGTGCTTATTGGCACCAGCACCCTCTGCGCTCCTAAGTGAAAACACTGGTTATAAAGTAAACAACAAATAACAGATAAGTGAAAACGCTGGTTTATAAAGTAAACAACAAATAACAGATAAGACAGGAAGAAACTGCCAGGCCAAAGTCTAGGGGCACACAGGGATTCAGAGCGGTCGCGAGACAGGGAGCTACCTCTGTCCTGACAGGGACAAAGAAGAGACCTTGGTAACCTCCCTGGCGGAGGCAGGGCAGAAACCAACCCAAAAAGGGAGAATTCAAAGGCCTTCCTCACATAACACAGGGCTTCCAAAGTCCACACCCTAAAAATCAGGGTGAACCCGAATAAACCCACCTCTGCTCTGAAAGACTGCAAAGTACCCACTTGAGTGGGTGGGGCTCCCTGTAAAGTACTGACAGGCTGGCCCTTGTGTGCCAAAATAGCAGCCCGACTCACATTCCCTGGGTGGTCTGAGAAACCCTTTAGTTGGGAATTTAGGCTCAAGCAGTCCAGACTGGTGGTGCCTGGAGGCACCCGATGGAAACAAAAGCAAATCCTCTTTGCAAAAAAGCTATTTGACATAGGTCCCTACAAGAAATTGTCCGGCAAATCCAATATTCAGTCAAACGACAAATATCCCATCAAAGATGACCAAACGCACAAGCACTGAAAGATAAAGGGGAGAAAATGCATAGGCGCTATGAAAACAAAAGTCCCTAAGAGCACATTCATCTGTGGAAGCATTTTGTAGCCATCCACCCACGTGTTTGCTTGACAAGCATGGATGGAATACCTTCTCCAGGTGCTGGACTTCACGCACCATTTCAGCAGGCGTCATAGGAACGAACGGATCAGCTGTTCCAAATGAGTCAGCCAGAGGTCGGAGGGTCTTCTGAGCTACCACTCTGGGGGTGCTCAGTTACCTCGCATTTCTTAGCTCTTCTTAGACTTCCAAACAATGACTAATGGGTAGCTCTGACTATTTCGTGATGGATTTTGAAATAAACAGTGATCTCCTAGGACTGAGGCTGACATCACTGCTTCCTTTCACAGACTCTCATTCCCTAAAGGTTCCATGTTCGAACGAAGCCTAATTATCCCTAAGCAAACCACAGAGCCAACATGCACTAACAGAAAAGTGATGAAAGGCAGAGATGGCTTTGCAAAGCCCTGAATTAGCGACATTTATCTTTAACCGTAAGCAAGTCCAAGCTGACGACCTGCTAAGGGATGACCTTGGGACAGCAGAGAGCAAGAACCAGAAGACATTTGTTTAACGGTAGATTTGAAAACAGATAAAAGCACAGAGCAGCTAGCAGTGAGGGCAATGCAATATTACTTGCTCATCAAAATAGTCGGCAAAATCCTCGTGGCTGATTCTGGCACATTTATACCAATCGCCCACCTTTGTCTTACGTCCTGTTTTTTTGTTTTTGTTTTTGTTTTTTTTTAACATTTTATTAGGGGCTCATACAACTGTTATCCCAATCCATACACACATCAATTGTGTAAAGCGCATTTGTACATTGTTTCTCAAAACATTTTCTCTCCATTGAAACCCCCGACATTAGGTCCTCATTTTTCCCCTCCCTCCCCGCTCCCCCCTCCCGCATGAGCCCTTGATAGTTTATAAATGGGTATTTTGTCATATCTTGCCCTGTCCGACGTGTCCCTTCATCCACTTTTCGGTTGTCTGTCCCCCAGGGAGGAGGTCACACACAGTTCCATGTAATCGGTTCCCTCTTTCCTACCCATTCTCCCTTTACCCTCCCTGTTTTGCCACTCACACCACTGGTCCTATAGGGCTCCTAAATGTTTCCTCCCCGCTCCCACTACCATGACTCGAATTCTATCTTGCAAGACTGGCTAGACCAGAGGAGGTACACTGGTACAGATAGGAACTGAAAATACGTCCTGTTTTTTACAATAAGCATCCAGATGGTCACCTCTTTGCTCCTGCGTTCATTTGCCCTTAAGAAACATTCTAGTGGTTGTCACTTGCTCAGCCTTCGGAACTGTCTGACCTGTTCTTTCTTTCCCGATTTGCCAAACCACAGCACTATGCTTTAAGAGTAAGAATAACTTTGGTTTTACTGGGAAACAGAAAGAGGTGGCATTGCCATTGTCAGCTACCTACCTTTGAGTTAGTTCTGACTCACAGTGATCCCATGCAGCCTTAGAGTGCTGTGATCCAAAGGGTTTTCTTTGGTGGATTTTTGAAAGTCCATTGCCAGGCCTTTCTTCCTAGTTCCTTAGCTCTGAAGCTCTACTGAAAGCATTCAGCCTCATAGCAACATACAAGAAGCTTTTACTGACAGACAGGTCGTGACTGCACATGAGGGGTACTGACCAGGGAGCCCACCTGGGCCTCCTCATGGAAGGCGAGACTTCAGCCACTGAACCTCCATTGACCTGGGCTTGGCACTTCTCAGAAGTTATTTTATTTCATCCTCACAAGTAGAAAAAGGTCACTATGATATTCATTTTACAGAGAAGGAAAGAAACTAGGGGCTAAGGAAGTTATATCCTGAATCAGAAGTGCGGAGGAAGTAAAAAGTATGTGTTTGGGTGTTGGACAGGCATGAATTCAAATCCAGTCCTACCCCAGGTAGTTCTCCCTCCCTCGAGTTGTGGCCTGAGTTAGTCATTAGGCTGATAAATGCTAGGTTGCCAGTTAAAACTCACGGAGAAAGAGGAGGCTATCAGCTCCTGTAAAGATTTGCAGTCTCGGAAACCTTACACGAAGTGGCTATGAGTCAGAAATAGACACCGTGGTGGTGTTGTGGGCTATGGCATTGGGTTACTAACCCAGGGCCAGCAGTTCGAAGCCACTGGCCAACCTAAGGGAGAATGATGAGGCTTTCTACTTACTCCCAAAGAGATTTATAATCTCAGAGACCCTCAGGAGCAATTCTACTCTGTCCAACAGGGTCATGATGAGTTGGCCTAGGTGGCTCACTTTGCTGGGATGAGGGCTGTTCCGTGTGAACTGAAGCTGAGCATGACCAAGTCCTGGTATCTGGAGGAACTGCCCACCACTGCTACTCGCCGGACATTCACGTCTTATCTTAGATATTTATTATCTTCACATGATCATCTTCAAATGTACTTTCAGGAAAAGAAAGCTGTACAGACTGTTCATGATGACAAAACGTTTGGTAACACCTTATACTTTCAGGGAAATTCACAATTGTCAATCTTCCTTCATTCCTTCACAACCATGGACTTATTTAGATCCTCTAAACCAGGGGTTCTCAACCTTCCTACGCTGCGACCCTTTAATACATTCCTCATGGTATGGTGAGCCCCCAACCATAAAATTATCTTTGTTGCTTCTTCATCACTGTACTTTTGCTGCTGTTATGAATCGGGCCACCCCTGTGAAAGAGTCGTTCGACCCCCAAAGGGGTCGCAAACCGCAGGTTGAGAACTGGTGCTCTAAAAAAGTAATGTAATAGCTCCAGACCATGATGCTGCTGTTTTGGGGCTTTGAGGAGTATAATAAAAAAATTGTTTAATGATGTCAGAAGAAAGAACCCAAGCCTTTACCTTTCCCTTCTTCCCCCAATTGGGGACAATGTGCTTCTTTTCTTTTCCTAGCTGTCTGAGTGGGGCTGTTGGGGGCGAGGGGAGCTGGAGGACTCGGAAGGACAGGCCAGAGTTGAGGCTGTGTCAACAGGGGGAGAAGGGCATCAGGCAAGGAGCAATGCCTTTGGTTTCCATAGGAAGGACACTGTCTTAGTTCTCTACCACTCCTTTAACAGAACGATCACTCGTGGGGGGCTGTGACAAACAGAAATCTATTTTCTCACAGTTTAGAAGGCCAGACATCTCACTTCAGGGCACCGGATCCAGTGGAAGGCTTTCTCTCTCCTTCAGCTCTAGGGAAGGTCCTTGTCTCTCTCAGCTTTTGCTCTTGAGCATGATCCTGTGGCCGGCATGTGCTTCCATCATCTCTCCTCTACTTGCTCATTGAATTTAGTTATGTCTTAAAAAGGAGGCTGACTCAAGAACCCCCCTCCCCCCGAAACTCTGTCTCATGGGCATAACAACATCAACCCAGTCCCCAAAGGGATTATAACAGAAGACGAAGAGGTCAGGAAACAATTCTGCCCTGGCACAGGGGGGCGCTACAAGCCTTTATGAACAGAAAGGTTTGTTTGTTTCCCTCAAGCGTTTGAGAAAATCATCCTACACTGAGAGGAACTGTCTCCTCTTTTGAGGGAGATCTGAAGAACATGGCAAGAGGCATCCAGATGTACCGCTCGCAGTGTACCACCGAGGGGAGTACTCTGTCGGTGTCCAATCCGGTCTACCACCTAGCACAGAGGGATTTGGCAAGCGTGTGAAATCACGGCAGCAGCTCCGGGGGGCTGACCCTGCAGCAAGAAACAAAGTGCTTCCTGACAACCCCGAGTACGTTCAGGTCAGCTGACTCCTAGGTTAGTTCTCGAGGTCAGCCAGAGTCACTTCTCAAATCATTGATTCGCTCAGAGGTCACACGTGTGGTTCATTCTGACATGGCAGGTTTCAGGAACATTTGGAACCAACCTTTAAAACTCGAGAGCAGCGTTTCAACTTGGTTCAATCATGGCCAAACACGGTGTAATCGCAACAGATCCCAACTGGTAAAATGTGGATGTGCCAGGATGATAAGTCGAAAGGGAAAAATGACAGGGGGAGCCCTGGACAGGGAGACTGGAAAGAGATCTAGTGAGCCAGTTCAGGAGTCTGATGAGGGAGAGTACATTATTGCCTGGACTGTTGACAGCAACAAACACACACTCAAAGCAGTGTGGTCAGCAGTGGTGGATTATCCAATCAGCAAGATAAGCACAGGCTTATTTTGCTTATTGACTAATCTGTAGGGCTTATTGAGACGAGCCCTGGGGATACAGTTGGGCTGCGAAACGCAAGGTAAGCAGCTGGGAACCAGCAGCCACTCTGCAGGAGAAAGAGGAGGCTTCCTAGGCCTGCGGAGTTAGTCTCAGAAATCCACAAGGGCAGTTCTACTCAGTCCCATACGGTCGCCAGGAGTCAGATCATCTGGATGGCAGCGAGCTTGCTTTGGTTGTGCTTGTTGGGTACTCCATCCCTACCACGGGTGATAAAGTGGAAAAGAGGTTTTGATACTACGGGAGGTGCTGCCATCTTTGAGCCTGGCACCTCTGTCTCTGATTCTGTGGGTCAAGAAATGTGGTTGCCAGGCATATGCACGTGACCCATGTTTTCTAAGATGGGCATTAAGCGTCTAGCAGACCACCTATCTAGAGTTTTCCCAGCCCTCATGATCGTTCCACTATATCCACATTTCTACACATTTGAGGGTATCCCAGTTTGGCTTTGTTGGCCATGGCTGCACTGGGAAGAACTGTTTCCACGCCCTGTTTGGGGTTCATATCCCTTTACAGCTAGTTTGCTTTGCTCAGTCCTACCTGCCTGGCCCTTCTGAGAACTTCTGTTGGCACTGGATTGTCTAAATAAATTAATTAATTTTAAAAATCAGGTCTCCTATTAGCTATTGCAAATGTTAATTTCATCATATACAGAACCCTTCATGATACAGCTTGGGCCTGAGAATCTGCTTCACACACGTACACCAAAGGGGGGTTAAAATGTTTCAAAATGTGTATGTACAAATACCAAACCTATGGCCTTCCCATATCTTCCTATCACTTGATGAGCAGAGTTCTCACCATTAGCGTGTAAAGCACCTGTTGGCACACCCTCCATTGGCCAGTCATTGGCTGATCAGAGGCATGAGGGGGAAAGAGCACCTCTCCCCTTTTTGCTAATGCTTGACCAAACTCCCACCAGAACTGGGACAGAACTCTTGATCTAGGCAGAGGTAAGAATTTAAAAAGCAATTGCCACCGTAACTTGTGTTTTAGTAAGAGACCATTTGAGAGTTTATCGAAATTAATCACATGAATTAGGAATAAAGCATAAGTGATTTTTCCCTTAACAATAAAATATGTTTTAAAAAACAGACTACGATACCCAAAGTCCCCTATTTTTAAATCGCTCCTATTAAAGGCTGCCAGGCCTGACCCTCCTCTCTGTTTAAATGGATGCTGCCTTCCTCTTGGACCTTCTGCCTGGTCCAGGGCGGTTCCCTGAAGCCCAAGAAACCCCTCTCCACTTGCTGCACAAGCAGACGCTTCCAAACCTCACAGGGCCCCTCCACTCTCTTAACTCGTGTGTGTGTGTGTGTGTGTGTGCGCGCGCGCGCGCGCACTTAACCCCATGTAGTGGGTTACACGTTAGGTCGCTAACCACAAGCTCAGCAGTTCGAAACGAGGAGCCGCTCGGTGAGACTAAGATGAAGCTTTCTGCGCCCACAAAGAGTTGGTCTCAGAAACCCACAGGAGCAGTTTCCTGTCCTATAGGGTCGCGATGAGTCAGAATCGACTCAACGCAAGGAGTTCGGTTTTGGTTTGCCCCAACCCACCACTAACAGATGTCGCAAAAACATTTCGGTGATTACCATTACATAAATATTGTAAGTTATTCTTTATTGTGATAGCAATAGGCATGTATCAAGCACCTACTACGTGCCAAGTATGATTCAAACGATTGGAAGGAGTTCGCGCCACTC
>NW_022103968.1:40822263-40840825 GCF_000313985.2 Echinops telfairi
TGAAGGGCAAGGAAGCTTGTTGGCATGCTCCTCAGAGGGTGCCCCACGCCCCTGCGGGTCCGACTTTACAAGGCAGGCAATTGACGGCCTGAGGCTATCAGATGTCCCCAAAGTTATATCCCCCAACTCAAACTCACTGTCATCGAATCGATTCTGACTTGTAGGGAGGCTATAGGACAACCCTGTCGGTTTATGGAATTTAGCCGCCTCCTTTCACGGAGCGGGTGTCGGTTTCGAACTACTGACCTTGAGGTTAACAGTCCAACGGGAAACCCACTGTGCCATCCAGGCAGCCTGCACAGTCCAAGCTTGCTGCACCAGCGTTATCACATAGCATGATAATAGAATCACTGGCTTGTGTCCCATGAGCCATCCATCCAGCTCAGGGTTTTGATGCTGGAAATATTATATCCAATTGTTAAGAAGAATCGGCTGAGGCACTACAAGGTCAAGTAATAAGACTAGTTCAAGGAAAAGGCCAATGGTGGCTCAGAGACAAGGCTTGCTGAGTCATCAAAAAAAAAACCTCACTGCCTCTGAGTCAACTCTGACTCCTAACAACCCTCTACGGCGGAGCAGAACTGCCCCATGGTTCAGCGCCTGGAGGGGCCTTGCTGAGCAGGGAGTGGGGAGAAGGAAGAGACACAGACTGAAAGACTTAAAACCCTAGGTGTCCAAGGTGTAGCCTAGGACAGAGGGAGACAGCTGTCTTGAACTCAAATGAAAGGGACAGCAGAGGGTAACGGAGACAAGGAGAGAAGTCATGCTTGTGGCAAAATACCCAGAAAAGCAATGACAGGGGCTCACACTCCTTTAGGCTTTTACTCCTTCCACAATGCCATGAACTGATCAATAGGGCAGGGCCATGCTTCTCCCACAAAACCTGGCAGCTCGTCTCTGACAGGGCTGGTTATTCTAAGGAAGTCCACTTACTGCTATCAAGTTGATTCGGACTCCTAGCAGGCCTAGAGTAGCACTGGCCCTGTGCATTACCAAGATTATAAAGCCTTATAGTCGAAGGCCTCATCTTTCTTCCTTGGCTAAGGAAGTTCCAAAACAAGCAAACTCCTGCACCTGAGGTGATTTTGACTCACAGCAACCCTCTAGTACAGAGTAGAGCTGCCCCTGTGGGTTTCCAAAGCACTTAACTCTCCACAGAGCAGCTGGAGGTTTTGAACTGCTGACCTCACAGTTAGCAGCCCACTGCCACTGGAGCACCTCATAAGGAAGTTCCGAAGGGGCATTTTTCCCAGACCTAATTGCACTTCTGGAAGGAAGGTGACTATCTTCCCTCCCAACTTGTATTTGTGGAAGACAGATCTGTAGACAGAGACCTGAAGGTCTGACTATTCCTTGACTGCCCTTTTCCACGGGAAGGTCAGAAAGAAAACGAAATCAAAAGCCAGAAGCTTGCACGTTTGTACAGTCTGGGTAGATCTGGCTATTGACTTCCGTAACTAATATTGAATATATGAGCTGCCATCCCTCCCTTCATATGCGAGCTGCTAGAGGGCAAATTCTGTTGTTTGAGCTTCGGTTCTTCAAATACAACAGAACATTGTGAATTCATATGGAGTTTAAACAGCAACTCGTTCTGATCCTTAGTGGCCCAGTGATTTCCACACTGGGCCAGTAAACAAGGACAACACTGGGAAACCACCATCGCTCCAAGTGAGAGAGATGTGGCAACCTGATTCCGTAATGATTTATTTAGAGCCTTGGGGACCCTGTGGGGCAGTTCTGCTCTGGCCAACACACTTGATGTGTGTGGGATCCAGTTCACTGCAATGGTTCATTTCCAAAATCAGAATCAAACTCACTGCTACCAAGTTGATTCCAACTCATGGCGACCTCATTGGACAAGGTGGAACTGCCTTTGTGGGTTTCCGAGGCTCATTACAGGAGTAGAGAGCCTCATCTTCCCCCCCTAGAGGGGCTGGTGGCTTGGAACTACTGACTACTGACTTTGCAGCCCTCAGCCCAACACAGAACACACAGAGCCATCAAGTTTCCTTGGCTTTAGCTTGGTTGTAGAAAAAATGGAAGGAAAAATAAAAAATAAAAATGGAAGGAACCACTGTTTGATGGTCATTCCTAAGGGAATGCTGCTGCATTGCCCCCTAGTGGCCAAGAAGCCTTAATATTTAACGAGACTTGATCGTTGAACCCTCACAAAACTAATTTGGGTCAAGAAGCACTTAGGGAAGGTCCTCTTATGATCTAAATGTTTTCCCCAGGCACAGATACTACCAAGACAAGCAGCCTCCGATACCTGCCTTCAAGACATTCAGTCAAGACTGTCCATCCCTCACCACCCCCTGGAAACATTTTAATAGAATACACGATTGGAACAACTATAAATGATAGACACACATCTTAAACAGTTTTCTTAGACTTAAATTACGCCCCCAATTTACAAATATTTTATTTAGAGTCAAGGGCTTCTCTTTTGGTATGGGTCAGCTGGTGGGAGTCCCCAAAACCAATCTCCTAATAGACCTTCAGTTGTTTCCAGTTTGGGGTTCTGCTGAGTGGAGTTAGAGATTAAGGGAGCTTGAGAAAACATTTGAATAGAGATTCCACCAAGATTTTTACATTCCCCATCTTCCTCTGTTGTCCTGCCTACATGTAATAATACAGCTGTATAATTTTTAGTAACATCTTTCACAAGTGTCATGCCTTCATAGAAGACACATCTCTTTTTTCTTCAACACAGTTGTTATTCTTAAATCACATCTAATTAAATCACTTAATTGCACTAACAGATACAACTGGAATAAATAAATGTTTAACACACACAGTGGATCTCAGTAAGCATACAGTTTAGGGGCAGAGGAGGGAAAGTTTTAAGGCATTCCACAGCTGCTTCTGTCTATAAGCATTCAGCGTGAAGGGAAATCCACCACTATCTTTTCCAGAAGAAATATAACTGTGAAGCTGTTTAAAGTTTGACTTGTACAAAGAATTTAACTGCAAGCAATTTCAAATAAATGGAGGCTTCAGAATCACCCTGATGCAGTTGATCTCAGAGAGGCCTGATTTCAATCAACTGCGTTGAGACTAGCCAAAAGTTATTTTTTAACAGTTTCCTCTTCTCTTTAAAGCCCCTTTGTAAGTACCCTGCATCGAGCCCTTTGTTTTTAGAAGCAAAATGGTCTTCCTGTATGTGCAGAACAACTGCTAGAAGAGGCCCTAAAGCCTCCCACTGATTGTATTTTCATATTTTTAAATACTAAATGCTATCCAAAAAAGCAATAGTTCTACACATGAATATATTAGTTTTTCAACCATATATAAGCACTGGGTACAAGAAGAACAAAACCACTCTCCTTTAAAATGTTACCAAATTCATGTATTGATACTCATAACAGCAACAACAAAAACAGGAACTGCTAACCCACCGCCCTCAAGGCAATTCCTGTTCATAGTGACCCTCTGCAGGGGTCCTCAAACTACGACCCGCAGGCCACATGCGGCCCACCGAGGACATTTATGCGGCCCACCGGGTGTTTTTGCCCCATATGGTTTTTTAATTAAAAATAAGATAAGTGTAGTGTGCATAGGAATTTGTTCATAGTTTTTTTTTAAACTATAGTCCGGCCCTCCATCGGGTCTGAGGGACAGTGAACTGGCCCGTTTTAAAAGTTTGAGGACCCCTGCATAGGCTTTCCAAGCTGCAAATCTTGATGGGAGCAGACAGCCTCATCTGTCTCTCGAATGGATCCTCATATTTTCAATCACCAAACACTAGCAATACAACTTCAATCATCGGGATGTTCTTAGCCTCCAGGAGGTTGACAACAAGTGCCTTCTTGCACTTTGTTCCTGCTCCCACTGTTGTTGTTTTGTGTGTTTATTTTGTTTGACTTTTATTTCATATACTGTAAAAAGCCCCTTGGGCTCTATTGGGCTTCCTGTGGTCATGGTCCCTTCCCCCATACTCCCCTCTTCCCCCATAAAATCTAGTTCCAGAGAACAACGTGTTGGTTTGGTTTGGTTTTTAAGGAACATCTTACAACAATGGTCAGCTTGCGCTGCAGCATCCGAAGCAGTTCACATCTCTCACATGTAGATGGACAGCTTCCTTTATCAGATGTCTGGCTCCAGCTTCACCTAGGCACATGTGAACAAAGTGTTTTTCTCCAGAACTGAATTTGAACCTCTCCTTTTAACCCCCTCTAATTTCTCCTTCTGATACCTGCCCCACACCAGCCACAGGATTAAGAAAGAATGTTTGTCTTACTTATAAGGCGTAATTCATATTCCTCAAAGCCCCATCCCAACCCACCCCTAGGATTTCACTGAGATTTCTTCCAACAGCTAGTTAGGGGGTGAGGGTAGAGGGGAAAGGTGAAACAGAGTAGTTGCAAGTCATGGTGCTCAACCCAAGGCGCTCCATGCACGGAGACACTTGGGCACCGATGGGCAGAGGCTTCTACCTCTTTCTGACCCGTGGCTGCAAAAGCAAGGAGGGGCAGGAAGCAACGCAGGACTGTTACAGCATGGGGGCCACCTCTCTCCTTCTTTGACCACAAAAGGGAGAAAGGCCGAGAACCCAGCTCCTCGCCAGGGGAGTCCTGCTGTCATGAGGAAGATGGCAGACACCTTTGTTGTGTAGCCAATAAGACACAACTGAGCATCGTTCTGGTATTCTCAGCTTTCAGCCAAGTGTCATCTGACATCAGTAATGATACCCCTTGTTCCAAGTCCTCTCCTGAGCCTCGGGCTGCTCCCTGTCAACGTAATACTGCAACTGTTGTTGGATGATCTTCTGAAAAATGCTACTTGCGTGTGATATCAATGGTATTGTTCTATAATTTGAGCACTCTGTTGGGTCACCTTTCTTTGGACAAACATGAATCTTTTCACTTGGCCATCTAGCCATCTTCCAAATTTCCTGGCTTAGATGAGTGGCTGGCTCATGAGCTTGTTGAACATTTCAGTTGGTAGCCCATCAATTCGTGGGGCCTTGTTTCGGGTTAAGGCTTTCAGTGCAGCTTGAAGTTCTTCCTTCGGTCACATTGGTTCTTGATCACACGTTACTCCTAAAATGGATGAATGTCGACCAGTTGGTTTTTTTTAAATACAGTGACTCTGTTTATTCTTTCCATTTTCTTTTGATGCTTTCTGCATCATTCAATATTTTGCCTGTAGAATCTTTCAGTATTGCAATTTGAGACTTGAAATTTTTCTATTTTTCCTTTCAGTTTAAGATATGCTAAGCATGCAAACATGCTCAAACATCTCAAGAACAGATTTGATGCATTGAACATCAATGAGAGAAGACTTGATGAGATATGGGATGACATCAAGAACATCATACATGAAGAAAGCAAAAGGTGATTAAAAAGACAGGAAAGAAAGAAAAGATGAAAGTGGATGTCAAAAAAGACTCTCTAGCTTGATTTTAATCATAAAGTAGCTAAAGCAAATGGAATAAATGATGACAGAAAAGAGCTGACTGGAAAATTTCAGAAGGCAGTTTAAGAACACAAAGTCAAATAGTATAATGAAATGTGCAAAGACCTGGCATTAGAAAACCAAAAAAAAAAAAGGAAGAACATGCCCAACATATTTTAAACTGAAAGAACCGGTTTGACCGTTCATTGCAATGGCTTTATAGAACTCATAGACAACCCTCACAATTGTTTGGCTCTATCAGGGACGTGATCAGGTTACCCCAACTCAGGATCGGTAAACAGTAAGGCCACATCACAAAAGGGATTATGGCTAGAAGGCCCATGTTAATGGACGACATCACAAGGACCCAGCTTGTCATTGCTCCATAATATTGCCTCTCCTCAGTCAGCTGCCAAGCCTCTCTCCTGGTCCTTAGCCTCTAAGCCAGCTGGTCTGGGGGCTTCTGCTGCTGGGGACCATGAAGCCTGCCTGCTGGTCTGCCTCAGAGACTCAGTCTCAGAGCTACTCGTGCTTTGTCCATGGTCTCCGGACCTTGACTTCAGGTCTCACTGTGGTGTGCCCTTATGGCCACTTCAGCAAGGAAGGATCTTGAACATACTCCACTAGTGACTCTTCTACCTCAATGGTCCTGGGAATCTCTCCATGTCTGCTTCTGAGATAGCTCTCTTCTATAAAGGTGTGGTTTTGTCTTTCAGCAGACCAGACCCCCAGAGAAACAAACACACTTGTTTCACGCCGTCCTGTAAAGTGGATACTCAGAGGACATCCCATCTTCATCCTGGCCATTAGCATAAGAGAGAGCTCCCTTCAAAATGGGATTGTACCCATTGCAAGCATAGAGGCTAGGCTCAGCAATACATCACAACAGGGATTATGACCAAAAGGGTCATATTAATCGACTACATCGCAAAGACTCAGCTAGACAGTTCTCCAGATCTGGCTTGAGCCCCTGGCAGAAAGTTAGCACCAAGTTCAAGTTACCATTCAAGTTATCACCGTGTCTACCCGCTCACACCTCCCCCCACTCCACCCCCGTTTCTCCTCTCACATGCCCCAAGCTTGCTGGTGATGAGTGAGGACTTTGTCTTAAGGAAGTGGTCAGCAGTCAGCAAGTTCTTGTTTGACCCTGCACTGGGCAGCTACTTCCTTTTGACGTTAGCCATGCTGTGGTCTCCTACGTCAAAGTACTCGGGCCCTTTGTGAAGTCTCTTGGGGGGAAGTGGAAGGCTCCAGGCTTCTGTCTGAGGCTTGGCTATTTACCTGCCCTCTTTCAGGAGGAACACCTTCCTTCTCCTGAGTGTCCCGCTTGCTTCTCTGTCAGTCTCCTCCGAAGGGTCTCCTGTTCCAGTTTCTCTGATGCCATGGGACCAGGACTGTGGAGTGTAGGAGGTCAGGGAAGTTCAGCGAAGACGAGAAGGGGCAAGAGCTATGGGAAGACTCTGAATTTCTGCTTCGGCTCTGGTCACTCCAGAACTATTACCTTTAATAAAACACACACACACACACACACACACACACACACAATCCCATTTTTTTTCTTTAAGAAAAGTTATACATTTGTATTTCCCCCCTCACTTTTAGTCTAGAAAAACAATTCTTCTTTGAATAGAAGGAAGTTCTTTTATGAAACCCCAGAAAATTTCCAACATCATAATCGCTTTGAAAGTCCATCAGTCCATAAGGAACCGCTGGAGTGTCCTGAATTTTGCTCACCTCTATAGATTTTAACTTGTACTAATTAATGAACTTTTCTGTTTTTTCTTTAGAAGTTAAAAATGAATGCAATGATTATTAAGATGATTAAGGACAAAGGAGTTAACTAAATTTACAATAAAATATGTCAGGAATGTATTTAGAACGTATTAAAAGATTATGCTTTGTTTTTAAGGATTTGTTTACCTCACAAAGCATTAGGAATTAAGGTAAACAAATAGCTTATAGCTACCATATCTACTCAAGTATAAGCCTACCCAAACATCAGCCAAGGCACCTAAAGAATAGTTGTGAGGATGACAGGCAGTGCCTCGCTCTGTTGTACATAAGGGCGATGTGCATCAGAAAGGACCCAATGGCACTGAACAACAACAACTGGACTAAAGTTTAGGGTTTTGAGTCCTAGGAAAGGAAAAGATAAGAGATTCCATTGTGTCGTCACTGTCTGCAGTGCAGCAAAGGCCAGTCATCAGTCAGGAGGGAAGAGGATTTGATGACGGTTGGGCGGTGCCATGTGTTGGAGCTACAAGGTTGTTAGCGTTCTTTCCCAAAGGCTATCTGCCTTTAAAAAAAATGTTTAACCCCTACACCACCCCGTTTTTGTTTGCTTTGTTTGGAGAGGTGGTTAGAAAAGCTAAAGCTTGCAACACAGGGAATCCAGTCCAGATAAACCCCCTCAGGACCAATCATGAGAGTAGCAATACCAGGAGGGGAAGGGAGAGGTAGGGGGAGAAAAGAGGAACTGATCACAATGATCGTCATATTATCTGCCCCTGCCCAGGGGGGTGGATAACAGAAAAGTGAGGGAAGTGTCACTCACCGTGATGCTTACAGGGGTCGGTGCAAGACATGAAAAAAAATGTAAATTATCAAGGGATCATGAGGGAGGGAAAGGGGGAAGGGGAGGAAATGAGCTGATATCAAGGGCTCAAGGAGAAAGAAAATGTTTCAAAAATGATGACAACATATGTACAAATGTGTTTGACACAATGGATGGATGTATGAATTGTGATGAGAGCTGTTAGAGCCCCCCAAAAAACAATTTTTTAAAAAAAGCTAAAAAAAAAAGCTAAAGCTTGTCTCCTGTGCTTTCTTGATGAAGCAGATCCAACTGTCTTTCTCCTTTCCAAAATTTGTCTCGGAATACATATATACATACATACACACACTAATATATAAGTTAGTTTCACTTCCAAAGCATGCAGAACCCTGCTGTGGCAGTAACATTCTGGGCACCACACCTAATCCAATGAAAATCTCTAGAGATGGGCCCCAGGAATCAGTAGTATTTTAAGTTTCTTTAGTGATTACAATGAGCAGTCAAGTTTGAAAATGCTTTACACCATTGGTTTCAAACCTCAGAGTGTATCAGAATCATACAATAACTTATTAAAATACAGACCACTGCCCCCCACCCCCACCTCTGGGTCTCTGATTCAAGGGAAGGGCAGGATGCCTGCTGGCACAGTGGTTCAGCACTTGGCCAATTAGAAGGCTGGTGGTTGAAACCCAAACTCACCCATGGCTCCGAGGGAGACAAATGTGGAAGTCTGCTTCCCGAAGCATTTAGGGTCATGATGCGTTAGAATCACCTCAAGGGCAATGGTGAAGGCCAAGGTGGAACTCAGACAAGTCCCAGGGTGATGATGAGACTGCTGGGGAAGGGGCCATATTTTGCCAACCACTGCCCTAGAGCAGGAGTTCTCAACCTTCCTCATGTCACAACCCTTTCATACAGTTCCTCCTGGTGTAGTGACCACCCCAGCCATAAAATTATTTCCGTTGCTACTTCATAACTGTCATTTTGCTACTGTTATGAATCAGGCGACCCCTGTGAAAGGGTCATTTGACCCCCAAAGGGATGACCCACAAGTTGAGAACAGCTACACTTGACAGAGACGGTGCTCGGTGGCATCTGGCCACTGGCGGCAGGAGAGAGCCTGCCTGGTCCTGTAAGGCATCACACTGCAGAAACCGGAGGGCGCTGTGAGTCTGTCTGGTAGGAGTGGGGTTGGGTTTTGGCTTGTCCTAGAAACGAGGCGCCTCAGGCATAGTCTCGCTTCAGAAGAACGACGTGACAGTTGGCTCTCATAAAGGTGAAGGTCTTGGACACCCTGTGGGGCGGCTGGGAGTCAGAATCACCTGGTTTGCTTGGTTTATGTGTTCCGTTTTTTCCCATGAACTTTTTGAAGCCTCTTTGTATATGCCTAGCTAATTCACCCACACATTTTGTTTAAACTTTTTATAGGACATTTAGAAAGAGAAAAAATAGGGGTGGCAAGGAGCCAATCTTGGATAAAATGTTTGAAAGCATCCCACAATAGTGAAAGGGTGATTGAGAAAGGAAATTAACTAGGGCTTTCCAATTCTGCCTAATCCTTCCTATCCTCTGAGACATTTTCTTCTTATTTTTTTCCCTAAGTTCAAAATAAATTTCTTGGCTGAGCTCCCTTCCCCCACACCAGTGTGGTGAGCTCCGTGGAGGAGCCTGTAGCAGAAGGTGTTAAAGACTGGCGGTTCCAGTGTGCCGCCAACAACTTCAGTGTGCACCAAAAACTCCCCACAGTTGGTAAAAATGCTCCTGCCTGAATCCTACCCTCTCTAGGCATTGCGGAGTAACGAGTCTGCAGCTACAATCCGCCACGGAGCTCATGGAAGAAGCAACCCAATTAGAAATTCATTTAAAACATTTTTACTAGTTCGGACTTCATACATATGTCATATCAGTCCATATTTCAATTGTGTCAAGTAGAGTTGTATGGTTGTTACCACAATCAGTTTCTAACCATTCTTTTTCTACATGGACTCCTTGACATCAGCTCCCTTTTACCACCCCACCACCACTTGACGCCCCCTCCCCCCAAACACCTGAGTCTACTGGCTGTCTCTGTAGGTTCATCAGTTGTGAGTTTCGTCTACCGAAAGACAGAAAAAGCATATAACAGGTACCTCCATTGACACACCTCTGAGAGAAACTCTACTACGAGCGAACAAAAGGCAAGCAGGACCATACAAACCACAAACTCTTTTTGCTCATTTGCCCTTCCAGACTGTGAGATTATTTTATTAAGCATCCTAAACATCATCTTAGGCTTCTGATTGGAACGGTTAGCTTAACCAAATTCTACAGTAATTGGGGCAAATTACTGTAAAAGTCATTTCCTCTCTGGCATATGCTGTCTATTAAATTTTTTTTTCATTTTTCTTGGATCTCATCCATTTCTTGTTAAAGTAATGCCTATGCAATTATAAATGGGACTTCCCTCTCCACTCCTCCTTTCTCATTCCTGATTTGGAAGAAAGTCATGGATTTAGGCATATTTGTGTTATATACAGTTACTCTGTTGGCATGTATGAATGATTTATTTAAAATAGTTAAACTGCACTCCTTTACTCCCACACCAGTAACTGAGGTCACCCTTTGAGAACCAAAGTGACCTGGAGAATGGAGTCAGAGTCAGGTTGAAGGGTCCTTCTGGGTGAGGGTGTGTGTGAGCACACTACTTGCAGTCGTGGTCTGTGTGAACACCACTCTTACCTGCCCCTGGTCTTTCACCAGCTCCTGGAGGCATGACCCAAGAGTGGGCCAGTTCTGTTGTAGAACTGAACGGGACATATCGAGAGAACTTTAGGCTAGAAGTCATCAGACCTAGAGTTACACCTTTTTGTTTGTCTCACGGGACGACATTGAAGAGAGTGGACGGGACTGTGTTAGGCTGGGTTATCCAGAGAAACAAAACCAGTGACACGCATCTACGTACAAGAATGCATTTTGCCTCAAGAAACCAGCCCAGCCTGGTCCACGGGTCCAGTGCTAGCGGGAACCCTCTTCAGATTCACATAGTTGCAGGCCAATGATGCAAACAGGGAGATCACAAGCAGTGGGTGTAGTCATGTGGACCCAAAGTCGGGGAAGCAGGGCAGGGTGCCAATGGCTCACAGGGTCAGTGGCCCACATGAGGCCACCCTTGGAGGCAGACACCAAATCCAAGCAAGAAGGAAGGTGAAGGGAGAGGGAGAGTCTCCCAGGGCCTCTCATAAAAGCCACAACCCCCAAAGAGGCATCATTGGGCTGTGATCTGACTGAGAGATTAGTTTCCACCCCCACACTTTCATCCAGGCAGAAGTTGACATAAAATCTAAGCATCATAGGGATCTAGGCTGAGCACACTAGTGTGTCTCTAGGGATGAGTACATGGCCCACACAGAAACAATTCAAGTCTTTTTCCAAAATGTTTCTGTTGGAGTTGTTTGGAAAGCATCCCTTTCTCAGTTAGGAAGAATCAATATTATATACATAAGCCCCACCTTGTTAACGGCCTTGTCTCCTGCCATGTAGGCACATTAGAGAATGAAAAGGAATGGATGGTGATGTCAATGTCTTAGTTTTCCTCTCACTCTTCCCAGAACTTTCCAGGTTCCTAAGACTTACATTATACTGTAAATTATCCCAACAGTCTTCCAATCACTCGCTCTCCAGGCCTGTTGATTTTGACTAAGATAATTATAGTGGGCTCAATTTATAAAAGAACGGCCTGTAGGACCACTGTGAAAACAGAGCAAAGGGATGCGTGTGGAATGCAATCTGGTCCTGGGCATGTGCTTGATAATCTACTGCCGGGGAGCGGATTTAAGCACCATCATCTAGAAGAAAAGGGTTGACATCTGTTACAACTCATGTGTTCAAGGTTGTTGGAAAACTAAAATAGCCTGCAGCGTTCTTTCATGTTTTCTAAAAGCATCAAATAGAAATGATGTGAATCTGGGGGAAAAAACACGGAAAAGGTTCTAAAACATGAAAAATTTGTATTTCCAGGCTATACTGTGCGTAGCTTTCAACTAGCTTCAGAGCTGCCCATTAAGGCAGCCTACATGATCTATTCTCTCAACTCAACTCACCCATCGGGTGGATTCTGACTCACAGTGACCCTGTAGGACAAAATGGAGCTGCCCCTGTGGGTTGCTGAGAATGTACCTCTTTACAGGCCGGGTTTTTCTCCAGGTGAGCATCTGGTGAAGTCTCACTGTCGACTTGGCAGTTAGTGTGTAGCACACAGCACCACCGGCGCTCCTTAGATTCAAAGCATCCTTCTTCCTCTTTCCCTCAGGGACCAGTTGTTGTCGCGTTCTATATTCTCCCTGAGCTCCTTGAAGGTCTCTGTGTACGGTCCTTCAAAGGAGCTTTCGAGGGGCAGTGGCCCTCAGGCTGGGCTGCTCCCTGCACAGGGACACAGTCCTGAAGCCCACAGGGGCAACCTATCCAGATTTACAGGGTCACTATGATAAAAATGGATTTGAGGGCAGTGAGTATGATCTATCAAACAATATTTTTACAGTAGAATATGTGATGAAATCACTGCTTGCTTAGAGGTATGGCTTTAATGATATGCTGTGTGCAAATGTGTCTACTTCGTTTAACTTTCCTTCAATTTTACTTCAAGTGTCTGGCAATGACTACAGGTGGCACCGCCTTCTCATCCTGCTTCACTGGACATCACGTAGAAGACCTGGTAGGGAGCTCTCTGACCTCCTCGAATGAACATCACCGGGGTGGGGGAGGGGGGGGATCATTATCAGCATCAACAACCCAAGACTGTTTCCCATGAGGCCTCCTCTCGCCAAAATTTTAAAATTATGTTTTACCAAGTTCACACCATCTGTCCTTCCCATAGTGCCCGCTGCATTTCTGCTGGGTTTGACAGTTCTTGCAATGACAGAGCTCACAGATCACACAATGAGGGGGTTTGCTAGGGATGGAACAGGTTACAGTTTAGAATCAGAAACAATTCAGGACAGTCTCTTCTCAGTTGTGCTTGCAGGCAGGCTTCTGTCTGGGCTCAGCCCGGCCTCTGCCCTGCTGAGTGAGTGTTAAGAAAGAAAATCTTTAGCTTCACCAATAAATGCCAGCAGGCATCCCAATCTCCTGGCACGTCTCCTGCCCTCAAAGCACTCAAGCTTTCTCACTCCACGGGCCAGGAAGCCCTGTGCACAATCTCATGCTGGTCTCCTGGTACTGCTGCCTCTGCTGCTGCCAGGTTTCTGCCATTGCTTCCGACCCTCTCTCACTATCGCCATTGTTACAGACCTCTGTCTCCTGAGTCTAGGTAATTCTCAATTGAGGAACCTGGGTCCAAAAGTTATGCTCTGCTTTTGTGCAGATAGTCAGGGTTCCCCTGTGTTTTTGGATTGGTGCTTTTTAAAACTTAGTGGGATCATAAACATGACCAATCCTTTTTGTAGAAGGCTGTATACCTTATTTGCATGGTACCATCCTCCCAAGTGTGCCAGGCGCAATGTTTACTTTATTAGCAAGCAATTCCCTTGGTGGGCCACAAACACCTCATTTACATAGTCCCACCACACAGTCATTTGGTGGCAATTATAAAAACTAGCTAGAAGGGCCATATTAAGAAATTCAACGTACTGCACATTATAATAATTTACATCCAATTATTTAATTAGCTGTCAACTGTCTCTTTTTAATTTTTGTGTCATCTAGTCTCCATAACCAGAAAAAAAAATCTGGCAAATGGTCATATTCATTTCGTAGGTAGCCAGGCTGTCTAAAGTTAATGGGAGACTGATCTTCGAAGAACTTATTCTAGAAATGTATGTTCAATGTCCCTTTCTGCTTCCAGCTCCAACTCTTTGGTGTGGAAAGCCAAGGGCTGGAGTGTCCGTCTTGTCACCAGAATCAGAGCAACAGAGAAATCTGGGGGGTCAAAGCATGACTTTGATTATGAATTTCTGGGTTTTCATAACCAAAAGCATAGTGTCTCCTTAGGCACTTTTAGGAATAACCCTCATATATATATATACATATATATTATAAAACAGGTTTTGCACTTCATCCATATGTCATGCAATTCAACCAAGAATAATTGAGTATGTTTTTCACCCTTAGAATAGCTTTTAAAAATTTCCAATTTACTAGTGCATTCTATACCACGTTTTACTGATGGCTCGACTGTTAGACCTTTGAATGGTTTCGCATAGACAACAGTAACGGCTTTGGGACACAATGGTGTGGCGAGTCCCAGGACACAGCTCTCCCAACACTGCTCCTCAAGAGGAAAACAAACCTTTTAAATCAAGAAAAGACTGGCAATTTGGTACTTATGCAATTTTAAAAGAGAAAACATTTTTATTCAAGGGCCAAGAATGCTTGGGTTTGAGGAAAAGAGGGTTTTTAATGAGAGAAGTAACAAGCAGGTGGTGAGCTGCAACAAATCAGAAGGATTTCAGGCATTTTGAAGGATTTTCCAACCTGGTAGATTTTTTTTTCTTCCTAATTCTGTCTACCCTTTAAGAAAAGGAAAAGTATATGACTTTGTACCTAATAGAATGGCTATGACCAGAAAGACAAACTAGTACAAGAATTGCAGTGACATGGAACAAGTAGAGCTTTGTCCTTCGCTGGAGAGATAATACAATGATGCAACGACTTTGGGAAAGAGCTGGTCTTTACTCAAAAATTAAAGTTATCTTATGACCCAGCGATTCTACTCCTAGATATGTACCCTAAAGAACTGAAATTTATGTTGACATATATTGTGAATTGAATTTACGTCTGCATAAAACCATGACCATACGTGCTCATGGCAGCATTATTCATAATAGCTGAAAAGGGGAACAACCCTAATGTCAAACAACTGATGAATATGCAAATAGAACCTGGTACAGCCATGGACTGGACAATTACTAGAATGGAAACAGTGACCTGGGCTGCACCATGGGTGAATTTTGAAAGGATGATGCTAAGTGGGCCAAAATCCAGACAGTGAAGGTCACGTGTTGTTTGCTCTCATTTATGTTAAATGTCTACAACAGAAAGTTGATTAGAGGCTGCAGGGGCTGGGGAAGGGAAGGGGAAGATGGGGAGGAGGTGACTGCTAATGGGTAGGTTACCAAATTCAGGGGTGGTGCTGGCTGTACAACTCGGTGAATATACTAACGACATCAAATTGAGCATGTTATGGAATGTAAGCCACATCTCCACAGAGCCACTCTTAACACACATGGCATCACACCTGCCTGATAACAGCGAGATCCCCTTCCCAGCCCCGAGCGCAGTCATGCACAAACTGCTGGGTGAATGTTTATAACAGCTCTCTTTATGATCTCTCAAAACTGGAAATAATCCAGATGTCATTCGTTTGATGAAGGGGATCATGGAGAACAATTCTATTCAATGAAATACTCTTGCTGTTAGCCCCACCCCCAAACTCATAAAGAATCAGCAAACAAGGGAGCAAAAGGCTGCCCAGGCCTGGCCGTCCTCCCAAAGGCTGCTTCGCTGGCGCCCATTGTTACAGCCACTGCATCCATCCCTCTGGTGAGGTTCTTTCTCATGTTTTCCCATTTTCTCCTTTACAAGCACAGCGTTCTTCTCCAGGATTGATCCCTTCTGTGCGCAGGCCCAAAGGACGTGAGATGCAGTCTCACCATCATCCATCTTCTAGGGTGGCTTTGTTTGTTCTTCGGGCTCTTCCTGGCCCAGTCACGGTTCTTCAACCCAGAATTTAAACGCACTCACTCTTTGGAGCAATGAAAAGGAGCAAACTTCTGAGTCCCTCAATCACATGGAAAAGCCTTAGAAACATTTGTCTAAGTAAAAGAAAAACTAAACACAAACCCACGAGAGCACATATTGCACAATTCCATTATATGACTTTTGGGGGCAGAAAGGAAACTAGTGGTTGCCAGCGGTTGGGAACGGAGGGAGGGTTTCGTTTCAAAAGCCGTCCTGAGGGAATGTGAGGGCAAAGGAAGTGTGACTCTTCTGGATCATGTCTGTGGAGGTGGATCCCTGACTGCATTTCTCAAGCTTGTGCAACTGTACAGTTCAGGACAGCATCACGATGGGAACAAATCGCCAGGTCTTTTCTCTAGCAGTGCCTCTGGTGGCTTTGAACCACTGACCTTCTGGTTAGCAGTCAAGAGCTTAAGCATTGTGCTACCAGGACTTCTTGTGTGTGTATTAGATTTGACCAAGTGAAAGATTTAACAAATAAGGATGAGGAAAGATAGAATCAACTAATGGAGATGGGTTGGAATTCAGTATGAATCCAGGTTTTTAAAGTATCCCTGCCTGCAGATAGATATAGAAGCTATGTTGTTGTGTTGTTAGTTGCCATTAGAGTCGGTTCCTGTGCACAACCTTGTCTGGCCCTGGGCTCTCCTCACAATTGTCCCTGTGCTTGAACCCTTTGCAGCAGCCATTGTGTCGTTCCATCTCCCTGAGGGCCTCCTTTTTCCTGCTGCCCAGCTATTTTACCAAGCATGCTGTCCTTCCTCTTCCAGGGACTGGTCATGACTGACATGTCCAAAGTATGTAAGACGATGGGAAGTCTCCCCATCCTTACCTCTCAGGAGCTCTCTGTACATAGAGATGCATATGTCTGACAGCCGCCCTGTCTGCTGAGAGAGTCTCAAAGCACTAACGTTCCAGGAGCCATGGCCACCCCTCGTTTCCAGAGCTTGGTTTCTAAACAGCATTCTCAAGCAAAAGGAAGCAGAGCGATTCAGAGATCTGATTGGTTCCAGGGTAGAGCAAGACAAATACAAGATGAGGCTATCATACCTTATTGCGGCAGAATGTCAGGAATTGCATAAGATAAAATTCAAAAAATTTTAGATGAGGGCATATCAAAAGGCTCAGCCTGCAAGAATCTCAATGTTTTCAAATAAGCGACAAAATCAGAAAATAACACAAACAATAATTATGTACTGAATTTCATGATGATGCATGGGGGGGTGACTTATCTATGAGTTCATACTGAAAGAAGACTATTGAATTAAAAATTGGGGACAAATTTTTCTTTTGGAGGAATTTCAACGAATGAATAATATATTAGGAATGAGGACAATAGGAAAGCCCCATTGTTGTTGTCGATCGGTGTCGTTGAGTGGGTTCTGATCCACAGCGATGTGTGCCCCGTGCAACAGAATGAAACAGTGCTGAGTGAGACGGAGAGGTGCGTGGCTGCTGCAAAGCGCTCAAACGCAATTGGTGCTAAACTTAGAGCTCGTTGTTGCAGCTGCTATGCCGTTCATCTCTCTGAGCATCTTCCTCTTGGTTGCTGACCCTTGCTTTACCAAGCATAATGTCTTTCTCACGGGACCGGCCCCTCCTGATAACCCCACCGAAGCAGCTAAGACAGAATCTCACCATCACCAATTCTGAGGAGCATTCCAGCCAAACTTCTTCCCAAACCAACTTGCTCTTTCAGTCCATGGTAGGTTCAATATCATTCACTAAAACCATAGTCCAGCTTTCCAACATATGAGGGGCTTGAACAATCCTATCGGAACACCACAATAATAATGTTTGTAGACCACAACAAGGAGGAGGTGCTAAAATTAGTAGAAGAAACAGGCTATTTGGAGAATTTCACTATCTCTCCCAAGATGTTTATTAATTTAAAAGGGAGGGGGGGGCAAGGTAACTTTAAAAATATAGAAATCTCCCAGACACAACCTTACACATGTGATCCAGGTTAACATAACAATTATTAAAACTTAAACTTCACAGACCTCCTGATATGATACCCTGATAGGAAAACATAACGCTGCGCTATTGTTGTTAACAAATGCACAACTTCAACCCAATCATGAGAAAACAGCAGACAAGAGAATTCTACAAAATAGCTGACCACTGTTCTTCAAAGGGGTCAGAGTCATGAAATTCAAGGACAAATTGAGGGGCTCTCAAAGATGGAAGGAGACTAAAGATTTGCTTGCTAATCCTTGGGCAAGTATGATTGCTGCCAGGCGCTATGGAATCCTGCATCGGACTGTACCCGCCTTCCTGGAATCGATGAGACCAGGACCAGTTGCCCTCAAGCCAGTGCTGACTCGTGCCTACACCACACGTGTCACAGTAGACTTGGGCTTGGCAATGGCGGATTTTCATTAGTGGCTGGGCAAGGCGGTCTTCTGAGGTGCTTCTTGGTGGACTTGAACCTCTCTGGCCTTTCTTTGAACAACTTTGGGCAGGGACTCTGGGATTGGTGATGTTGTTGTTGTTGTTAGGTACCATCCAGTGGGTTCCGACCCGATGTTCAACAGGAAAAAGCACTGCCTACTCCTGTGCCAGCCTCACAATCGTTCCTATGTTCACGCCATCCATCCGCTTTTCATCGCCCCTTTATTTTACCAGGCCCCATGCTCTTTTCCAGGGACTGGGCCCACTCGGGAACATAGCTGAGGTATGCGAGGCATAGCCTCGCCTCAAAGGAGCAGTCTGGCTGTATTTCTTCCAAAACAGACTTGTTTGTTCTTGCGGCAATGCATGGTACTTTCAATATACCGCACCAGCACCCTAATTTCAATGTATCCATTCTTCTTCGGTCTTCCTTATTCAGTGTCTAACTTCCACATGGTGGTAGGAGACAGCAAACACACACCCTTTAGATACTCATTTGAC
>NW_022103968.1:40842413-40849385 GCF_000313985.2 Echinops telfairi
GCATGGTTAGCCATTCGAAAACACCAGCCACTCTACAGGAGAAAGATGAGGTTTCTCACAGTCTCAGACACCTACAGGGACATTTCATACCGTGTGGCTGGGAGCCCAACTGACCGAATGACAATGAAGTAAGTCCGGTGTCCAAACTCACTGTCCACTTTGCTGCGTCAGCCCAGCTGGGGTTTAAAAATAATAATCTTTTTAGCAGAACTGAAAAGAAAATGTTAATGTGTTGAACATGTAGGTACTTGCATCACATACACAGAAAAAAGGCACTTATGTCTCATAGGAATTGTGAGATTATTACATCTAAACCTGAAGAAACTATTCTGCGAGGGAGCAATGATCTTAACTCTTTTGTCATATTGATGCTGACTTAAGTAGTAGATTCACACAAGATAAAAAAATTCTCCCCCAAAGGATGGAGAGATGAGGGTCTCTTAAAGGGATAGACAGCACATTTTTCAAATATGCTTGGGAAAACTCACCTGTGGAATTCTGTAAACTTTGTCCTGCTTAAAAAACACATGTTCTCAAATTCAGTCTTAAATGTCCATTCCATTTCTTAACCTGCTTGGCCAAACATTATCCAGCCATGGTCTAAGGCTTGGGTTCTTTTACAGAAGCCAAGTCCCAAGGTGGTGCCATCAAGGGAAAGTGAGTTGTTAACATGAATTTGTTGGGTTAGGCCCGATGCGTCATGGCAATGAAGCTAACGCACACAGCATTGAACTCAGTTCTCAGTGCTTCCCACTGACCTCATTGAACCTTCACAACAACTTAGGAAGTTGATGGAATTGCTTATGCTCAGTTTATAAAAGAGAAAATGACTCCACGGCAGAACTTAGATTCAAACCCAGACTTCCTGCTTGCATCCACCATGCGTGCTATCCTGCGTGTGTATGCCTGAGGATGCAATTAAAAGGAGAAAAAAGAAACCAACACACACACGCACACATATACACACCAGACGTATTAAAGAGAATTATGAAATACTTATTACTTTGAATTTAGTGGTACAAAATTCGTTCTGCATATTTGGAAATAGGAGTATAAGTGATTTCAGAGAATATGCCATTTAAAAAAATATATTGATGCTTTCACAGAAATTGCTTTCGGACAGTAGGAATGACCCTCGGCTTGGGAGCCGAGTATTCAGGTGGAGCGTGCGAGGAAAGGGCCTTTTACACTTATTAGCTTCAGTCACGGGTTCCTGGGAGGAACTTCAAAACTGACTTGATTTTGTGAGGAGGTTTAATGAGTGCGTGAACATGCTCATAATGTAAATTTGCTTCGCTGACTTTTTATTGGACCAGTGCCTTCGGTACTATCTGAGCCCTGCCCAGGCTGGATAATCAGAAATTTTATACCAGATGAGTCCAAAGGTAGGGGCTTGGCTTCCATCAAAAAAACAGGCCCTAGAGCGTTTTCCTGACCAGACTTTTTACCTTGCTGACTGTGGAGGGATTGGGAATTGACAAAGCATTCGTTAATAATCATGAAAATGCTCTCTGATCGGCCAGGATAAAACATGAATTCTTTACCCAGATTTAAAAAAAATAGTTAATGTACTGTGCTTTGGGTGTAAATAGATCCTTTCAGATTCCACAAAAGCTCTGGAAAATCATGAAAGCTCAGGAGACCATGATTCTGCCTTGCCTTTGCCTGGTGGTGGGAGGCTGGGGGCCCCTGTCACTTGACTTTTCTTCATCCTGAAAGGGATTTAACAGCTTTGCCATTTCCCAAGTGCCCTGGAGGGAGCGAGTTACAATGTGGGAACTTACTGAACTCAAGTTGTATGTAGCCTCCTTGAACCAAGAGGTTTGCGATGTAGTCTGGGCTCTGCCTTGAGACAGGGGCAAGACTTCAGAGCGTTCTTTTATTTCTTTTCTCTCTTCTTCGTTTTAAACCAGTCTTAGTAAGATATAATTCACACGCCATAACATTCATCGGAAGTGTATAATTCAATGGCTTTGTAATCACAGACCTGCACATCCATCATCGCAATTAATTTCACAATGCTTTCCTTCTCAGTTTAGTTTATTGTGGTTTGGATGAACCGCTAGACTGCTTTCCAGAGTGGCGGCTTTGTTGAACTATTCCCACCGGTAATGCCCCGGGTTCCAGCTTCTCCTCGTTCTCACCATTGTTATGCTGCCCTCAATTGTTTACCAACAATAACCCTCCAAGCCATGGAAGGTGGTCTGTCATTGTGGTTTTGATTTCATTTACTTCCTTGGTGGCTTATGCTGCTGAGCATCTGTTCTTGGGCTTGTGGGCACTGAAATGTCTTCTGTGGAGAACTCCCTACTGGGCACGCTTTGTTAGGGAGCCCATAGGGGATTGGTCCTCTCCTTGCCTAGGGCCCCTTTACAGGAAGTTGGAAGCCAGTAAGGGCGAGAGGGCATAAACAAATTCAGGGCTTTGAGACATGAAGCCGATACACCTGGAAGGGCCCCAATCTAGGCCAGGTGGGCTTAATTCAGCCAATGGAGTCAACCAGTACCGTAAACCACGCCTCCCAGCGGAGGCCCTGAAAAGCCAGAATCAGGAACCCACCCCCTCTCCTTTCCAGCTGCTCCTGGGTGGGCCGTAGTTTCTCAGGCCTCAGGCGGTCACGTGTGGGTGTGAAATGCCCCAAGGGTGGCTTTGTAAAGCCTGAAACTTCTATCCTTTATAAAAACTCACTTGGATTGCAAACCAGGCTTTGGCATGAATCCTAGGCATTTGTCAGGAGAAAGGTACTGCTGCGACTTGGCCATGGGCTTTGTTCACCTTGTTACAAGACAGAACTGCCAGCAACAACATGAAACCGATCTATAAAACTCATGAATCAGAGAGTGATTATAAGCATTATCAAAATATTGATTTTTCTAGTCCCTGCAAGAGAGTTCCAACTCCACTCCAAATAGATGTCATCGGGCTAATGATTCACCTCCTCAAGAGGGTCCTGGGAGCCCTCAAGTCAAAGAGCCTGATTGATGCAATGGTTAAGTGTGTAGCTGCTACTTGAAAGGTCGGAGGTTCGAATCCACCCAGTTACTCTGTTGAAGGCAGACTTGACAATCCATTTCTATTAAGATGACAGTCGATGGTGGCGGTGGCTGGGGGAGGCGGCGGGCTGGCTTGGCACCATGTCCCTAGATCCACTGCCATCCAACCAATTCTGACTCAGGGGACTCTACAAGACAGGGTGAGGCTGCTCTCTACAAGTTCAAAGACTGTACATGTTTATGGGAACAGACTGCCACATTTTCCTTCCATGGAACGGTTGGTGGGTTTAAACTGCCAACTTTTAGGTCTGTAGTCTAATGCTGAACCACTGCACAACCACGGCTTCTTACATAATATGCAAAAGCTCATGTTTGTACTGCGTCTCTCTGGAAAGATGAAAAATAAACTATCCGTGGCACCCTCTGAAGTAAGATCAGGGATAGAAGAAGGCCTTTCCGTTGCTTACGCTGTTGTGTGGTTTTCACTTTTTTCACCTGTAATTGTATGATTACATTAAAAAAATGCAAATCCAATCAGTAGGCAACTAAAACTGCTGTGTCTGACCTGCACCAGAACAGAGCAGAGGGGCAGTAGCATTCTTACTGATCTTCGTTGTTCTATTCTCCCCGCCCCCCCCCTTTTTTTGGCAATTGTTAAGCAAAGGAGCTCATACTGGAGTTGGTATGTTTGCCATATTGTATTAGGAAACTCAAGCAGCAGTCAAGAGAGCAAACTGTGGATTGCTTTGGCAAGTCTGCTGCACCGAGCCAACCCAAACTCAGCCCTCACGTGGACACTGACTCACGGCCCCTGTACAGGATGGAGTAGAACCAACTCTGTGAATTTCTAAGACAAACTTTTTACAGGAGTTGAAAACCCCAGCTTCCTCCGCAGAGCAGCTGGTGGTTTCGAACTGCTGACTTTGCGGTTAGCAGCTCAACGCGTATGTGTTGAAAAGCAAGGATGTTATTACTTTGAGGACTATGGTGCTCCTGAGCCAAACAAACAAACACCCCAAAACAAACTGTCATCGAGGCGATACTAACTCATTGTGACCCTATAAGACAGGGTAGAACTGCCCTTGTGAATTTCGGAGACTGTAACTGTTTACAGAAGAAAAGCCCCGCTTTTCACCCTCAGAGTGCCTGGTGGTGTGGAAGGGCAGACCTGTGAGATCTCTCTTGTGGAGAGATATACCTCGGTCCTTGGCTTCACACGAGAAAGAAGTCACGCCGAAGCCTGGTTTGTGATCCAAGTGAGTTTTATGAACATTAGAAGCAGCTTCAGGTTTGACAGTAAATGGAACACAAGCCTGAGTCCACGGCATTGGTTGTGGGACCACAGCTCCAGGATCGCAGCCCAGATTGGGTAGCAGCCGCTGGGAGTGAGCCAGAGAGAAAGAACTACTGGCTTTTCCGGCCTTCCTGTTGGGAGGCGTGGTTGACGATACTGGTCGACCCCATTGGCTGAATCAAATTCACCTGGCGTAGATGGGCCAATCCAGGTGTCCCACCCCTTCCTGGCCAGGAGCTTCAACCTAACAGGTCTTGTGGATCTCAACCCCACTCAGCCCCACGAAGAGTCACTCGGGCTCCGGGAGAGACTACTCCATTGAAAAGCACATCATGCTTGGGAAAATAGAGGGCCAGGGGAAAAGGGAAAGGAGGTCAATTGACCAGTGGCTTCAACAACGGGTAAACATAAGAACAATTCTGAGAGCGGCATGGACCGGGCAGTGTTCCGTTCTCTTGTACAGTAGCGTGGCCATGCATGCTAATAGGAAGAACCTAACAGAACAACATTAGGAGACAGTGCCAACAGCTTTTCAGGGATAACACATGCATCAGTTATTACACCTGTTTCTCACATGTTGATGGTCTCATTATTTGACACTTCACTTTTATGACAACAGTAAAAAAAATCCAATTATTTTGTGCATTGACAATGCACGTTTGGCAGTAATGAACTCTAAAGTGTGAGGCAAGATTGATGAGGGATATCCTTGAACTGTGATGGCTAAGTTTGTGTGTCAACTTGGCTAGTTTGTTAGTTATGCAGTCGTGCAATTTGACAGTTACATAATGATGTGTGGAGGCTTTAAAGTTTGTGGAAAAATTCCATTACTTTTTAATACTATTTTTCCCACAAACTTTATGAGAGTCCCTTTAGTTAATCACCCTCCATTTTTAAATTTAATATGGTCATCCTTTATTTAAATATAAAGGCCTGGTCTTTGGAACCTAGCCATATGGATAACTAAGGATTGGGTGTAATAGCCTCTGGATTGGAATTTAGGCTCATTTTGTAGAAATTCAATAGAAATTCTCATTTGCATATAAGAAAGTGATTGGGTAATAAATGTTGAAGAGGTAAAATTGTTTTAAATAGTAACTGAGATTAAGCCAATTCTTTGAAAAACCATGGGGGCCAGAGCTTATATTCACAGAAAACAGGAGTCAGGTGTGCACCTGGTCAGGCAACCAGAATTGAATACCTATGTTTCTCTGCGAGAAAAACAAGTGTGCTTTGGCTCTCTCTTCCTTCTACAAGCCTTATTACGTAAGTCCCTCCCCAAATGCCTCTCAACACCGTGCCCAGAATTCTTTCCCCCTTTTCCTAGTGACAGTACTTTGGTTTTCCTTTAGGAAACCAGCAGGTTCATGGGATTTCTTCAGGAGATGCTAGCCTTGTATCCTATTTCTCCCATGACCATCACCAACCACAGATCCCAAGGGGTATCTGGTGTGCTCTAAGTCCATGGCTATCGTACTGTGCTTAGCACTAAAAAAAGGCAATGCTGCTACTTCTGTTTAACTATTAGGAAGATGAATTTCTCCACCCAATGAAGGCCAACGCTGTGAGAATGAGAGTCTGATGAAGGAGCCACCAGAGACAAAACTCTAGTTGCATCTGAAGTAGATCCACCCTTGGGCTTTTGAGTTTCAGGAACTATTATGAAGGGGTTTCAAAATATTTGTGGGCAAATCCCATTCTGTTTTCATTCCATCTTTTTAAAAAAAATGTTAATTCCATTTTTCCACAAATGTGTTAAAGCTCTCTTGGACGTTTATTTCTTATACCAGTTTCACGTCATTTGGAACCAGAAGGCTCCTGGCAAAGAGAGGAGGTACTGGAACCTTCCTACCCTTCAAAGCGCTCTCGTCCATTGGAAAGAGGTGTTTGCCTTGTGAGTGATTTTGGAGTTTATTGTTTAGTTAAGGAGCTCTGGTGATCCTGTGGATTTGGGATTGGGCTGCTGTCAGGTCGGTGGTTCAATCCCACCAGCCACGGCAAGGGAGGAAGATGAGTTTGTCCTTCCCCGTGAAGATGTACAGTCTTAGACAGCAGTGTAGGGTTGCTTGGAGACAGAATGGACTCGTGGCAGTGTTTTGTTTTGTTTTTCAGGGAGAGGTGGGGGGTGGTTGGTTAAGGCTTATTTGAAGTCCCTGTGTGCTACATACAGTTAAGCAGCTGACTACTCACTGAAAAGTTAGTGGTTCAAATTTGCTCAGAGGCACCCCGGAAGAAAAGACGATAGACTTACTGAAAGTCATCACTGCAGAAAACCCTGCCCATGGAGTGCGATGCTGCTGAGCACGCACAGGTTTGCCAGGAGTCCAAATCAACTCCAAATAAAAAATATAACTTATTCACTCAATCCCCTCTGATTGCACATTCAGGACCAAAGAGTTCAAACATTTCCCAACAAAAGCTCACATTTCAGTCTCAGGGCAAATAGATAAATAGTTTGAAGCACACACTTCTACTAAACCCAAACCACTGCTAGCCACCCTACAAGACAGAGTAGAACTGCTCCTGAGGAGTTCTGAGGCTATAAATATTTTTTTTCTTTAATAGAATGACTTTTTTTTTTAATACTTGGTGACTGTTTATAAATTAGGGTCTCCTCTGACAATTTCTATTCAAATTGATCAATGACATTAGTTACATCTTTCATGTTGGTGCATATAGGCTTTT
>NW_022103968.1:40850732-40852587 GCF_000313985.2 Echinops telfairi
AGATTATAAATAGTTCAGGTCTGTCTGCTGACCCTTATGTATGTTTTCCGATCAAGTCTGAAGTCTATTTTCGGGATTCCTTGGGGCCTTTGTTGCTTTGCTCCCCTTGCTGCTCTGTGTCTCTCCATTCGTGTTTCACTCTGGTGGGGGGGCGGTGTCAGAGGGGGCACAATTCCCACACTGTGTCTCCAGTGCTGTGCCCTGCCGTGCTGTGTGGTCAGTGAGGGCACATCGTGAGACTGTACATCTTTATGAAGCTGGCAGCCTCGTCTTACTTCACCTTTTCCTACCTAATGGCTGGTGAGTTTGAACCACCCCACAGCGCCACTCCCACTCCTTTAGTCTCTGCTAGCAGAGACAGAAAGTCAAGTTTGTTACGTACAACACGTTACAGGTTTTATAATTATAGGTGTTATCTTACTAACTCAGCCAAGAAGCCTGTCTTCTGAGAGAGGAAGAAGGGTGCAGTACCCACCGAGTGCATGCTGACGTAGGAGCCCTAGTGGCGTAAGCAGTAACCAAGCCTGACTGCTGAAGGTATGCTCTTTGAGCCACCCTGCAGTTCCACCTACACAGCCTACAAAACCGGGGCGGGGGGAGGGGGGGCGTCTATTCTTGTCTCCACAGGACAACAGCCTGTCAGTCTGGAATATGTCTTAAGGGTTAAGCAGTAAGATATCAAGAAGACAAGATATAGCATGAAAGACTTCTCTGCCACCAATCTCTCCTTCAAATCTCTCTCCCGTGCTGTTCCCTGGGCCCAAGCCCAAGTCAGACAACTTCACAATCTTATCCAAACCTGTCCATGGCTTCATCCTGCCTCCTGCCAAAAGATTCTTTACCGGGGCATTTGGGCTTCTTAGGATCTGATGGCACACCACATTGTGAGCCTTGTTTTCTCCCCAAGCCCTATTCCTACACATCGAATGAAGGAGACAAGGACAATGGCCACTGTGGGGAACCCACAGGGAACTGCTTCTGTACCGTGACTCACATGGCTCCCGTTTTCTGGAATGGCATTGCCCCTCATCTCTCCCTGTTGAGACCCTACCATTTCTCAAGGCTCAAATCTCCCATGAGTGTCCAGCCAATCTTTCCTTCTCCTGGTTTATGTTGTATTTGACCGGGGAGTCCTGATGGCCCCAGGCCTGGCGAGCTCCTTCACGGCGGGACCATAGAGCTGCTTGAGCTTCCTCTCCCCATCAACCACTCTGTGCCTCGTACATGCATGCCATCAAGAAGTGTTTGTGAGGTAGTGCTTTTCAGGTCTTAAAGTAAAACAAAACAGGGACCCTTGAGAATTGACTCTGACACACGTTGGGGCAGGGCTGGACTCCGTCTGGCTTTCTGGGGCTGATATTTCAGAAGTGGGTCACTTGGCCTTTCTTCTGAGGCACCTCTGGGTGGGCTTGAACCACCAGCCTTTAGGGAGCGAGTGTGTTAAACATGTGCATATCCCAGAGACAAAGGGCAGTGAGTTCACCAGGCGTTGTATCAGCCAGTCTGTTCTTCAGTCTTCCTAAGCAGTCAGAAAGGGGCTGGTTCTTGGTGGGCAGGGCGTTATTTGCACTGAAACCCACTTTGCAGTGCAGCCTTTCAGCATTCACTGGCATGGTGGAGCTCTGCGTTGGACTTAGATGTTGGAAACCGATGTGCAATTAGGCATTAGAAATGTGAATAAGAGGTATGCTAAAAATAGTGGACTGAATGCGTTTCTGTTTTCCCCTGACCTGCTTCAGGGTGCACACCAATCTGTGTGTCCTGGGCCACCCTCCCCTTAACAAGATTCCACAAAATGAATCTCTTGTGTACAGCCGACGAAACCACTTTGAAAGGGGCTTTAGAGCAGCTTGGC
>NW_022103968.1:40853974-40854912 GCF_000313985.2 Echinops telfairi
CTCAAGGAGATGGACCGACACTGTGGCTGCAACAATGGGGTCAAGCAGAGGAGCAAGGATGAGGATGGTGCAGGACGGGACAGGGTTTTGTTCTGTTGTGCAGAGGGTTGCTGTGGGTCAGAACCGACCCAGTGGCACCTAACAGCAAGAGTGGATAATCTTTGAAAAGAATGTGTGCCCGGTAAGACACAGATCCTACCAGGACTAGACAATAAGCTGTAGGAGGTCTTGGATCATCTTTTTTTTTTTTTTTCCAGTGACCTTTGTACCAATTACATAGTGGATTTTCAATAAATATTAACTGAATGAAGAAATTGAATGTATAGTTCCTGCTCAGGAAAACAAACACAAAAGCTCTTAGAGAAGGTCAATAAAACAAACAAAAAACGTACACAGAAAAAGCCTGTAAATCCTAGAAGCCCCAAAAGAGAATAATGGGCTCCACAGGAATGAGAAGTTTTAACAACTACTACATCTGAAGGTAAGTGGGGGAAAAAAATCATAGAAAGTTTTAGCAGATGAAAATATCACAATGTGAATACTGTTTCTCAATATATCCTCTATCTAGGTCTACACCGTTCTCAAGGCAACGTCTCCGTCTCTCTAACCTTTCCCCAAAGAATTCTACCCTCTGTGACCTGTGCCACATCCACATGGCAATTTTGACATCCTCAACGAATTCAGATAGCTTTCCTTTTCAAAACTCTTTGAGTTTGGGGAGCAAAAAGAAGACTGAAAGGGCACGATCAAGTGGCCGGGTGGCAGGGGTGAAGTTTCCCCAGTTCAGTGATGTTCTCATAGAACAACCCGCCCGCCCCTCAGAGAATGAGCATGAGCATTGTACTGATGGAAACAAATTCCTTAGCACAACTTCCCTGGGGTTTTTCTCACCAGCATAGTTTTCAATTCTCTTAAAACTTCTTCCCTGTGATTATCCT
>NW_022103968.1:40855185-40875502 GCF_000313985.2 Echinops telfairi
ATATACTGGAAGTCCTTCAACTCACGAGGGCTGCTGGGTCCAAGGTCAAGGAAGCAAGAAGCTGAGTCATCCATAGAGCAATGCAGGCAGTCCACATGCTGGTCTGATCACCAGAGAGCAAGAGGGGAACAGGCAGGGCTTTCTGAGCCATTTATCTCTTTGTCCTCCAATCAAACTTTGACCTTATTAACCCCACATGTTCCTGTTGGCACAGTAAACATACCTATCACAATCCACCCCTTGCCAACTTGGCAGCTGTACACAATTCTTTAGCCATATATAATTTCCAGACATTAATGAAATCACACACCTAACATCAAACATCTATCATACATACAAATGAAAACACACTAAATCTAATTGTATCTGTTACATCATACATGAACAAAGGAAAGATATTCAATAAGCACATATAAAAAAGATACTCTGGCACTCACAACCCCGCCTTTGCAATTGATCACGTGGTCTTAACTAAGTAGAACTACCTTCTCCTACTACCCATTCTGTATTACCTTTACCCTCTGCCAGCACCTCAGCTGGCCATGGTTCTTAGCCTGGTGGGGTAACCCAGACCTTCATTCCTGAGGAGTCTGGGTCATTAGCCGTCCTGGCAGGATGGGGTTGCTGTAGTTTACCATTTACTTTAATCACAGGGCACGGTAGCACTAAGGGTTGGCCTATGGGATCTCCTGGACTCCAGACATATTCTTCTTTACCTCCATTATGTAGCACCAGTCCAATTTCTCCTTGGTAATCAGGATCAACCATACCACTTAGTACAGTGACACCCCTCCTGACCTATTGATCCAAAGGCATGAGAAGCCCAAAGTGGTCAGGGGGCATTCTCTGCTGCCAGTTCAGTGGAATCTGTGCTGTTTCCATGTGGGAGAGTTCCTTCCTTCAGGACCAGGACCTCCAGGCCTGAAGTCTGGAGGCATAGGGTTTCTGGGACAAGAAGCAAAAATGCTGCAAGTGGATCACTAGGAGTAATAGTGAGTGGTGCCACTGCAGCTTCCACCCCTTAGCTCTTGAACCCATGAATCCTGTAGGGGAGACACAGCACCATATATTGTCTGCTAGTTTAGAGCATATACAGCCTCCTGGAGAACATTGCCCCAGCCCTGCAAGTTGTTGCCACCTAGTTGTTGCCATAATTGTGTCTGTAGGAGGCCATTCCATCGTTCTATCAAGACAGCTGCTTCAGGATGATGAGGAACATGATGCGACCAGTGGATTCCTTGGGCATGGGCCCATTGTCACACTGCATTTGCTGTGAAGTGAGTTCCTTGATCTGAAGCAATGCTATGTGGGATGCCATGCCAGTGGATGAGGCATTCTGTAAGGCTGCAAATGGAAGTTTTGGCAGAAGCATTGCCTGCAGGGAAGGCAATTCCATATCCAGAGTAGGTGTCTATTCCAGTAAGAACAAAGCGCTGTCCCCTCCATGATGGAAGTGGTCCTAAGTCATCAACCTGCCACCAGGTTGCCAGTTGATCTCCCTGAGGAATGGTCCCATATCTTGGACTCAATGTTGGTTTCTGCTGCTGGCAGATGGGGGCACTCAGCAGTGGCAGTGGCCAAGTCAGCCTTAGTGAGTGAAAGTCCATGTTGCTGTGCCCATGCATAACCAATATCCCTACCACCATGTCCACTTTGTCCATGTGCCCATTGGGTGATGACAGGAGTGGTGGGAGAAAAAGGAGGACTAGTCTCCACAGTGTGTGTCATCTTATCCACTTGATTGTTAAAATTCTCCTCTTCAGAGGTGACCCTTCGGTGAACGTTCCCAGGAGACACTTTATTTTCTTGGCCCATTCAGAGAGGTCTAGCCATATACCTCTTTTCCACACCTCCTTGTCACCAATTTTCCAATCATGTTCCTTCCAATTCCCTGAGCATCCAGCCAAGCCATTAGCCACAGCCCATGGAACAGTATACAGTCTCATATTTGGCCATTTCTCCTTCCAGGAAATCTGAATGGCCAGGTGCACCGCTCAAAGTTCTACCCATTGGGAGGATTTCCCTTCACCACTGTCCTTCAGGGAGATGCCAGAAAGAGGCTGTAGTGCTGCTGCTGTCCACTTACGAGTGGCACCTGCATGTCTTGCAGAGCCGTCAGAAACCCAAGCACGAATTTCCTGTCCTTCAGTCAAGTTCTCATAAGGAACTCCACAGGAGGCCATAGGTGCAGACTGCGAGAAGGAAGGTAATGTGACAGGAGTGGAGACTGTGGGCATTTGGTCCACTTCTTCATGCAGCGTACTGGTACCTTCAGATCCCATGTTAGCCCAATTTCATTTATACCACTTCCATTTAATGATGGAGTGTTGCTGTGCACATCCAACTTTATGAATCTGTGGGTCAGACAATACCCAGTTCATGATGGGCTTCTCAGGCCTCATGGTGACTTGGTGGCCCATGGTGAGGTGTTCAGTCTCCACCGAGGCACAGTAACAGGCCAACAGCTGTTTTTCAAAGGGGAGTAGTTGCCTGCAGAGGATGGCAGGACTTTACTACCAAATCCCAATGGTCTACGCTGTGATTCACCAATAGGGGTCTGCCAAAGACTCCACACTGCATCCTTATCTACAACGGACACTTCTAGCACCATCAGGTCAGCTGGATCATATGGTCCCAGTGGCAAAGCAGCTTCCACAGCAGCCTGAACCTGTTGCAGAGCCTTTTCTTGTTCTGGGTCCCACTCAAAATTGGAGGCTTTACGTGTCACTTGATAAATAGGTCAAAGTAGAACACCCAAATGAGGTATATGTTGCCTCCCAAATCCGAAGAGGCCCACTAAGCATTGTGCCTCCTGTTTAGTTGTGGGTGGGTGTGCTGGAGGTGGGGCAGGCAGATGCAATAGCTTATTCTTCACTTTAGTAGGAGTATCTTGACATGCCCCATATCCCTGGACCCCTAGAAATTTTACTGAGCCGGAGGGTGCCTGAATCTTTGTTGGGTTGATTTCTCACTCTCTTGCAAGCAGATGTTGTACCAATGAATCTAGAGTCTTTGATACATCCTCCTTAATGGGTCCAGTCAGCATAATGTCACCCATATAATGGACCAGTGTGACATTTTCCAGAAGAGACAGGCGATCAAGTTCCTTCAGAATACATTATGGCACAGGGCAGAATAGTTTATGTACCCCTGGGGGAGAATTGTGAAAATGTATTGTTGCCCCTGCCAGCTGAAGGCAAACTGCTTCTGGTGGTCCTTTGAGACTGGTATTGAGAAGAAGGCATTGCCCAGATCAATAGCTGCATACCACGTACCAGGAGAAGTATAACTTTGCTCAAGCAATGAAATCACATCTGGAATGGCAGCTGCAATTGGAGTCACCACCTGGTTAAGTTTACGATAATCCACTGACGGACCTTGTCTGTAGCTATCCAGTGATCGCAGAGACACGTTTATACACGTATGGTTTGACGTACACCCATGCATGTATAAACGGGAACCCTTGCAGAGTGGTTTTTGGCTCATCCCCATGTGTAGCTTTTGGAGAAGGAACCATTTGAACAGTGCGTGCACAACGAACATCTGAAAGCACCAAGAAGTGTCATCTAACAAGGGCCACGCCCAGCGAGTTGCACGCCCTTGAGAGAAATGTATCGGAGACTAAAACCCAGATTGAATGGACATTTCAAAGGTGACACAAAGATCATGTCAGATCAGTGTTGGACAAGAGAGAACAAGGAAGGGCTAAAGGGGATGACAAACTCATTCGCGTCCTATTTATCAGGATCGTTTCCAGCAGGACTCTTCCAAAAGAAGTTTGGCAAGAGCACTTATTAGAGAGGGAGTGAGGGATCTAAGGTTTGCTGTAACCATCAGACAACTAATGGACCAAAGGCTGAAAGAAATGGCAGAAGTGACTTCAAGATGAATGGTTATTTCTTTCAAATACTGCCCGTCTGCCTGGAACAGCACTTGCAATAATAATAGTCGCAGTCACAATCATTATAGTTGTTACACTAACAGCTACTTGTGGGCGAATATTTTTCTCAGTGCTGGACATCCATTAGCTCATTTAATTGTGACAGCCCGTTGGTGAGGTATGAATGTTCACCATTCCCACTTGCTAGACAAAGGAATTGAGATACGTACATGGAGTTGAAATAATTTACCCAAGTTCAAATTCGGATAGCTTTGATAAATGACAAAGGAAGGATCGCCCTTCCCAAATTGTTGAAATGGCTTGGATAGAGCTCCTCAAACTATAGTGCTTCTTAAAACGCTGGTTCTGATCCAATAGCTCTAAAGGTGGGCAAGCGACCCCATCTTTCTAACCAGGTCTCAGGCCCTGGTGATACTAGTCTCCAAGCCACATCTGGTTATTGAGAGGTTGGGTCCAAAGTATTAACCATATCTGAACCATTTGGGGTGATTTTTAAAAACAGCCGATTCTCAGGACCCTCTTAACACCTGTTAACCAGACTCTCGGGTATGAGACTTGGAATCGGTAAGGAACCCATTCTGAGGAATATCCACATTTGCAAACAAGTGGTCTGGATAAACGAGATGTGGATTTCCATTGGCCTATTATAACATCTTGAAAAGTTCATTGAAAAACAAGCACTAATAATTAGGACAATAAAAACTGGTTGGATAACTATACCCGCAAATATGCCAAGCCAGAGGCTCTGACCATGCCCCTAAGCAAGAATTGCCAGTGCCGTAGATGAGCTCAGAGAGTGTGCACCTGTCTGTGGCTGATGACAGGCCGGGTAGAAAACTAACATGATTGCTGAAAGCAAATCAAGGTTTCTCGTGTGCTCAGCAGCCTGAGAGACGAGCAAAAAGCAGGAGATAACAAATGTACAAAAGTACTTGACACAATGGATGCATGTGTGGATTGTGATAAGTTGTACAAGCCCCCAATAAAATGATTTAATTGTTTTTTTTAAAAGTAGACCAAATAATGTAAACGGTTGCAGCCATATTCATAAATTGCTGACATAAGTGAGAGAAACAGAGCTCAGTAGGTATGAAGAGGACCTGGTGGTGACCAATTCAAGAGAGACAAACAGGATAATGCAAGGACCAAGCACACCTGAAGCAATGCTGATCTGCATGAGTAGAAAAGGGCACTGGGAACAAAACAGCTGACCATTTGGGGCGCCTTACCTGCTTAGAGCCCTGGAGTTGCATGTTGGCCTGCCAGCTGCAATGGCTGTTTAAAACCACCTGGGGAGGGGCGGGCGGGGGCGGGGGCATGAGGATGTCTGCTCCTGTTAAGATTTCCCTTCACAGAAACCCACAAGGGGCAGTTCTCCTCTGTCCTGTAGGGTCGCTAGGAGTTGAAATTGATTCGATGCCAGTGAGTCTAGTTTGGGTTTGACCTGGTTTGCGGAGCTGGTATGCCATGCTTGTGTTGGGGGTGCCAGGTTTTAAGAGAACGAGAATGATGTAAAGGGTTCTTAAAATCACAGCCCATACAGCACAGATTTTTTTAAAAAGATACTATCTTGGGAGAGAGAAGACAAGAGAATACTTAGCTCCATCTAGAAATACTTGGAGGCTTGTCTGAGAACAGATGCCTTTTTCCCAAGTAGCTTCAAAGGGGCAGAGACGGTGTCCAGGGATGGAAGCTGCAGGAGACAACGTCTCCCCAGTCCAAGCAGAAGAATGTTCTAAGGACTGCCCTGATGGATGGGGGAGTGGAAAGCAGGACGAAAGATCCAACTCCCTGTTCCTGAAAATGTTCAAGGAGTTTCATGGTAGAAGAGATTCTTTTCACCGGCTGGAGGCTCTGCTAGCTAACCTCTCACACACTTGCAGCCGAAGCGCTGTGATTCTGATAAGACACACATGTAGAAAAAGAGACATTCATATATTATCAAGGGTTTGTTTCATCTCCCACTGGGTTTTTCTTTTCCTCTTTTTCAAAGATAGAACTACGTCTGTCCAGGTTTTAAATCCTCCTTTTAAGGGGGCTTGATGGTTTTGGACTAAAGTGTTAGGAGAAATAAAGAGTATTCATTGCTCAATTCCATCATATTGATTGATCACCTAATATTGATAGTAACTAAAAAGGATAACTCCTAGCACCTAGACTGCTAGGTATCAGCCTATTTCCCTCACTCATAACCATTAGCCAGGATTCAAACCTAGGGGTGTTCGTAAACGCAACATCAAATTGTTTCTTTTCTGCTGTATAAGACAGAGTCTCAGAGCCCTCTAGCTAATTGTCACAATAATTTGAGGGGTCTAGGAAAAGTGTTTTCATTTTTCAAAAATCAGTGAAAAAAGGAGCTTTAGATCAAAGAAAAAATTGTTTCCTCCCACGGGGTTCAGGGGCCAGGGGAATGAAGGTTTTACAGCCTAAGAACATCTATTAGAAGAGTGGTTATGCATTGCATTGCTAATTGCAAGGTCAGCAGTTCAAAACCACCAGCTGCTCTGCGGGAGAGAGATGAGGCTTCCTATCCCATAAAGAGTTAGAGTCTTGGTAACCCACAAGGGGTTCTATAGGGTCACTCTGAGTCGGAATTGACTCTATGGCGGTGACTTTGGTCTGTTTTTATATAAAAACATCTATTTTGATGGGAGGGGTCCAGGAAGAGAAAGGACTCAGGTTCTAAGAAAATCAATCTGCAGCCTTGAGGGTTCTACTTGCAGGGAAAATGCAAACAACTTTTCGTGGGAAAGTGGTACTTTAACTCCGCTTTGGAGGAGGTAGTGCTCCTTCATCCCCCAAGTCACATGAGGAGAAGGATGAGGTGAGAGGGATCTTCCAGGTCCAGGAAAGAACTTGATCAAAGGCCCCCAGCAGTGAATCAGGGGAGTATTAATCCAGTGTGGGTGGGGAGAGATTGGTGTGGCAGGTCAGAAACGGTTTCCTCGGCCTCCTTTCTGGGAGAATTGGGGCCCTAGAAATTAGTGAGGCAGACTGTTGAGTTAGAGCAAATGAGGGAAAACTCCGTTTTGAATGGAGAAGACAACCTTGTCCGGAAGGGGAGCAGATTTCCACAGAGACAGGTGCGCACAGCCTTGGGAGTGGGAAGCCATCCAAACTGCTTGCCAGGAAAACAAGGTTCACACTCCGCTGGCAAGGGAGTCGATGGGCCACCACACTTTTGTGAGGCAGATGCAAACCACTTCCCCCAAATAAAAATAATGCAGGCAATGAAGGACATCTTCTAAAGAAATTTGATGTGTTGGAGGGTAAAAGAAGCCAGGAAGCGGATTTGCAGGGGTTAAAGGCCCTGAGAGCATGCGGCTGAAAGTTTGAAACTGTGTAGAGCTTAACTACTCTAAAGATCAGAAAAGATGAGGATTTGACAGCTCAGAATTGAAAACCTCTTTCTGTTTCTGTTGTGCAGTCATGCCCCAGTTAACACCCACAATCTGTTTTGTAAGCTAGGATGCTGTGTGATATGGACATTGTGTGAACATGTCTACATGGCTAGCACTGGCATTCACTGATTGTACCCCTACAGGTTGTTGAATGACCTTCGTTTCACCTCTAAATGGAAACTTCTCCCTTGTCTCTTGCTGCTGCTGTCACTAGCCCTGGTTTGGCTGTGTTTGGGAGTCACACATTACATGATAATATTTTCGAGAGAAAATGAAACCGATAATGCTACAACACTCAAGAGACGTACAGGAGATGGGCTGCTGCTGCCTGTGCTGTTGTGCCGCGTTCTTGTTAGCTGTAAGTAGGAAAAGGGCACGTTCCAATACTGATGGAAGGGACAGAACAGCTGTTGATCAGCGATGATGGTGAGACTTTGTGCCACATACTCTAATCACATTCTTAGGAAGCACTAACGGCTGGCGAAGGACATCATGCTGGGTAAAATAGAGAGCCAGCGATGAAGAGAAGCCCCTCTATGAGATGGGGGTGCGGAGGGAGCAAAACTGGGCTGCAGTTCCTTCGGTTGTACATAGGGTTACTCTGAGCTGGAACCAGCTCAATGGCACCTCACAGCCACAACCACAACAAGGTATATATGAAAGGTTATACACAGGTTGTAGCATTGCAACTCCCATGTGGCAGTGGAACTGCAAAACGTGAGCTGTGTGGTTTGCATTAGGTGCTGTTTTCTCAGTGGGATTTCTGAACTCTAATATAACCTCAAGGAGTCCTCATAGCACCATAGGTTAGGTGTTGAGGCTGCTAACTCCAAGGTTGGTGGTTCAAACTCACTAGATGTTCCATTGGAGAAAGATGAAGCTGTCTACTCCTGTAAAGACTTACAGTCTTGAAAAACTGATAGAAAGTTGCTATCTGTCGATTGAATGGCAGTGAGTTCGGATTGGTATTATAACCTTATGTGACCATGGACATATATGTAATCTGACAGAACTGGTACCACTGAGTTCATGACTGTACAGTATTCCAATTTGATAAGCACGTATTCACAGAAAGCAACTCTGGTTGCTAACTGAAAATGCAATTGCTTGGACTCACAGCAGGGAGGGTAAGATGTGGCAATCTGTTCCTGTAAAAATGTGTAACCTTGAAAAAACCTGTGGGACAGTGTCACTCTGTCCTGTATCACAGACTATGAATCAGATTCTTCTTCACAGCAAGCACTGTTCACAGAAATGCAAAAGGAAAAATAACATTATCAAAGCTCAGCTCATGCTACAAAATGGAGGTAAAGAAGAATATGTCTGGAATCCAAGATATCCTGTCAGCTGTCTCTTAGTGCTATCATGCCCTGTGATTAAAGTAAAGGGTAAACTACAGCAACCCAATCTTACCAGGACATCTAACGACCCAGACCCTTCAGGAATGAAGGTCTGGGTCACCTCATCAGGCAAAGAACCATGGCCAGCTGTGGTGCTAGCTATGGACAAAGGTAATACAGAATGGGTAATAGAAGAATCAGTTCTACCTATCAGTTATGACCACATGATCAATTGCAAAGCGAAGTTTGTGATTGTCAGTTTTTCTTCTTTATATGTGCTTATTAAATGTCTTTCCTTTGTTCTTGAATGATGTACCAGATACAATTGATTCAGTGTGTTTTCATTTATATGTATGATATATGTATGATGTTAGGTGCAAGTGTGAGTTCATTAGTGTTTGGAAATTATATATGGCTAAAGAATTGTGTACAGGGGCCAAGTTGGCAAGGGGTGGACTGTGATAGTTAAGTTTATTGTGCCAACTAGGCCTCCATAGAAACATGTAGACAAAGTTTTATAGGTCACAGCTTGATTGGAGGGCAACCAAGATAAATGGCTTTTCAAGACCCTCCCCCTTCTCTCTTTCTCCCTGGTGATGGGCCAGCACTATGCTGTCTGAGGTAGTCATTTGTCTCAACCGTGTGCTGTGCTACTGTGGGCTAAGCCAACCCATGGACCATGTAGCCTTGCTGAGGGACCATCAAGACCTGCTTCACCATGTTTCTGATGCACACATACATCGCTTGAGCTTGAGGCTGGTGAATTGTGCATGGTGATGCATACATCTGAAGAACCCATCAGGCCTGCTTCACTAAGCTCCTGAGCTACTGATTGTTGCTGACCCACCCTGCTGTCTGCTGCCCTGGCGTGACTTTGCTTGTCTTGCCTGAGGGCGGACTCTACTATCAGCTTCCTTGACCTTTGACCAGCAACGCTCATGAGGTGAAGGACCTTCAGTATATAACTATTCCACAAAGGTGAGTTGAACTGTGTGGACTAATTAGCTGTTATATTCCTTCTCACTGTATAAACCTATCATTTTATGTATATAATCATAAATATCCTGGTTTTGTTTCTCTAGAAAATCCTGTCTAACACAATTAGACCCAGTGTTAGACTGGGTTGACTAGGGAAACATCAAGGACACTCATATATGTATTGTAAGAGGGAACTTAATATCAAAGAGCAATTGTGTATTGAGAAAACATTCTAGCCCAGCTCAGATCAAGTCCATAAATTCAATATTGGCCCATATGTCCTATACTAGTTCATAAATTCCTCTTCAGACTCATGCAGCACATGTAATGATGCCCAATACAGGAAGATCACAGACCAGTAGATGAAAGTCTTGTGGATCCTATGCTGGAGGAAGCATCTCTAGGGCTCTGGCTGCCATCAGTGTGGCTCCATGTGGCTTGTCAACAGGAAGGAGAAACAGAGAGAGAGAGAGAGAGAGAGAGAGAGGCTATTTCCAGGGGAAAAGAAAGGAATTTCCCAGAATCCTCATGATTAGGCCATGCCCACAAGGAGGCATCATCAGACTGATTGACACAATCAGATCGACAGGCTAAACTCCACCCCTTCACTCTTTATAGCCTCAAGTTGACACGGTAACTGCCACAGGTACCTTAAAGTAATAATAGTAATAATAATAACAACAACGTATTGCTTTATTGAGACATAGTTCACAAACCTTACAACCACACCCCCATACAAAGTACATATCAAACTGCTTATATAAAAAATATTTACCCTGTCCCTGCTTATTCCAGAAGCAGCTTTGTTTATCGATCAGGAATATGACAAGACATGTGCAAATAGAGGTAAAATGGATCCACAATTGAAGGTGAAGTCAATAGGCCTTTGACAGAGCATGAAGGAATTTGCATGTCTATAGGCAGGCATTATGTTGAATTGCCGTAATCCTCAAATTACAGAGTTATTAAAATTCCTCCCAAAGATTCAGAATTATCACGGCAAGAGATAGCTTTCTCCTGATGCTCACAGTTCTACCTTTGAGTCAGATTGTCTGCCCCTGGCCTCACGGGCGCTGTGTGTCAGCCTTGGCTTCCTCTTCCTATGTATCTAGTGCAGAATGTCCGGGAGTGTGCTTCTCCTAGGCCTAGCCAGCCCCTCTCCAAACCAGCCCTTCTCGGAATTTCATTATCTAGGCTCAAATTCAAATACAAATACTTCTTATTTACTACCTTTGTCTCATCTCTCTGCAGTTACCAAGCAAGCACCTGAAGGGACAGGAGACAGACAAGTGGCTGTAACTGTGTTTATCCTCCATAAGAGGTTTCAGGGTCAATCCACTCTCCAAACTATTGTCTTGAGCAATACAATACTGTCCTTCCGGAAGGAATGGTTACCAAAGTACAAAACGCAGGTATATGATTCCACATGCTGTGAGACAATATGGGTAGAGCTTAGGAGCTAAGCCTTAGAATCCTCTCAATTCTGAAAAGCCTGGTTTAGCTGATTGAATCTAGCCCAAGTTTTTCTGGCCGGGGTCCCATTCTCCCCAGTGGATGCAAAGTCTTTTGAATGCTTAACTACCTCTCAGGTCATGAGTAGAACTCTCTTTTGTAGGCCTGATCAGTAAGGAGCCTGGATTTGTGTCAGGAGAGCCAGTCCCTGACAAATTCTACTTAGTTTTAAAGTTGAGCTAAAACGATCCTTTCTCCTGGGACTCTTCCCATGCCCCTCAGCAGGAATGACTCTCTCCTCCCTCCGTGCATCATAAAACGCTGTTGCTGGGTAAGAGCACTTGTCGGAGTCCACTTTCCTACACTAGCTCTGAGCGCCTGCTTGCCGCATCTTTGTCCCCCATACAAACTCACCCAATGACAGAGCTACTGGATTTAATCAACTAGAGCTTTGAAACTGACAGAAGACTGCTAGGAATAAGAACATTTACTGGAGCAAATTTCCTTTAAGCCAACCACTGGAGTTTCTAGACGTATTATGGATTCTATGGCAACAAAGGGAAATGATCTTTAGATGTTTGACACCTGTGCTAGTTAATGTTTATTGTGCCAACCTGGCCGATAAACACATGTGGGATTAATTGAAGAGCTGAGAGATAATTGGCTCACTGAGCCTCACCTTTCTTGTTCTCTAGTCTCTTGCTCTCTGATGGTCGAACCATTTGTGGCTGCCTTAGCTAGTTCTCTGCCTCAGCTGGCAAGGTTCACGTCCTGTGAGACATCCCTGGGGGGAAACCACATGGACCTACCCTGATGCAGCTCTGGGTGCTGGAGAAGCTGAGTGGAGACCCCTGCCAGCACTGAGATGCTTACATGCTCACTGATTCGGCTTTCCTCTTGCATTTGGCATCATTGCGTGTGTATTGTGAGTTTGAGGAGGACTTTGTAGATCGACACCAGACATATGGGCTAATGTTGGACTGATGGGCTTGAACTAGACTGGTTGGGATGCTTAATGTACAATTATCCTTTATATAAAACTCTCTTTTATAAAATATGAGTGTTTATGAATTTTGTTTCTCTAGTCTACCTAGATGAACACAACACCTTTTAATGAGAAGATTTGGAAGAAGCAGTAGACAGAGGCCCAATTTGGGGGTTCTGATTCATGGTTTCTGCAAGGCATGTCTTCTTAAAAAATAATTTTACAGCTAGAAAAAATATAGAATCATTAAAAAGGGATCTCACTCTACAAAAGTGGGAAATATCCACTATTTATATTTGTTAAAATATAATTTCCTTGTAATACAATCCCTTAAATATTTGGGGTAATTTTTTAATAGCCTTTGCCCCTAGGAATCTAGTAGATAGTGATTAAAGAGTCAATGCCCATCTCTACATGCTCAGTTCACGCATGTCTTCATTATTTACAAATTCTATTCTTAAATCTGCGCAAAGTCATGGCGTACGATTTCACTCTTGTCTCATCCTCTCCAAAGGAGGTAGATGCACATGCCAGAGGGTGAAGGGAAAACCAGCAGGCAGCACCTTATTTGAACTAAAGTAATTGGGAGTGGCCCCCCCAGGGCTGCTAGTACATTCTCAGGTGAGTTTCCAGCCAATGCACCTACCTCAAGGGCACCCATCCCTCCTCTGCCAGTGGAGGCTTGTATGTTGCTGTGATGCTGAACAGATCGCATCTACCTGCCAGACTAAGAAAGACAAGGAAGAAAGACCGGGTGATAGTTTGAAAACCCTATGAATTACAATAGTCCAATAGCATTGTGCACAGAGTAACCATGAGTCAGGTTGGCGAGACAGCAACTACCAGGAACAGCTCTCTAATCATGGTTGTTGTTGCTGTGTGCCACTGAGCGGATGCCTACTCGTTTGGGCCCCTTCTTGGGCCCCTTCGGACAGAGCACTACTACGCTATCCTGTCTCTAGTCTGTGATCCTTCGGGAGCAGAGCAGATATTCACTATCAAGAAACCAGCATTGAAGATGATACTAAGAATGAAAACACACGTGAGCAGCACTAAACTTAAAGAGCAGATATTTTTCACATTTTATCGTCCAAGCTTCTCCAGAAGTAATTAAGTCCTCTCTAACCAAGAAACAAACCTGGGCTACGGAAAGAATATTTTGCAAATGAACTCTTGGAAATGTTATCATGACTCAGCAGTTTTTGCTGCCAAACTGGCACCTCTTAAAAGTTACACTTTTCAAAATGTGAAACAACTTGCTAACTTATTAAAAAAAACTTTTTTCCAAATGAAGTGTTTCAGTGAGTTTTGCATCTCTGTGTTGGGAAAAACCAATGACCCTTCCTACTGGTTTGTAAGAATAGCTCAGGGGCATCAGAAAAGGTGGAGCCCACAAACCAGATGGTCAGCCAAAGTATTTGCATAGTTGGCGTGATCAAAGTGATTAGGAAAGGTGGTCAATGACTGCTTTCCCTCCTTGGATCTATGCATCTTTGTGAATGATCTTTCTCACAGTGCTATTCATTGACAACCAAGGGTAGATCAATGTGATGGAATTGAGAGTCTACAAATAAATCCACACATGCACTTTTTGACAAGGACAGTATGATAAGTTCATGGGGAAAGAACAGTCTTTTCAAATACTGTTCTGGGAAAGCTGGTTACTCATGAAGTTGAATCCCAAGCATATGCCACATGTAAACATTCATTCAAAATGGAGCCAAGACTTAAATGTAAGAGCTGATACAATAAAATTCTTAGAAGAAAACAAAGGAATGCCTCTCTAACACCTTGAATAAGGCCATGTTTTTTAAAAGATATAATACCAAAACAACAAGTAACAAAAGAGGGGGAAAGATTTTAAATAGACAACTTTAAAAAATAATTTTGTATTAAAAGATCAATTTATTAGCGGCTCCTACAGCTCTCCCCCACCCCATCTCTTTCCTGTTCTCCCTCCTACAGCTCTTATAGCAATCCATACATCAATTGTATCAAGCATGTTTATACATATGTTGCCATCAGCATTTTCTAAATATTTACTTTCTATTGAGCCATTGATATCAGCTCCTCTTTTTTTCCTTTCTGCCCCTTCCACCCTCATGATCCCTTGATAAATTTAAAATTATTATTATTTTCATATCTTACACTGATCACTGTCACCCTTCCCCCATGATTTCTGTTGTTTGTCCCCCTGGGTGGTGGTGGTGGTAGTTATGTGTCTATAATTGCGATAGATTCTTCCTTCCTCCTCTCCTCTCCCACCTTCCCCCTAATCTCCTGGTATTGCTACTCCCATTCCTGTTCCTGAATTCCCTGTGTTGTGAGCTCTTATCTCTTATCTGTACCTGTGCATATGCTCCAGTCTAGCCCGCTGTGAAAGACAGGACAGGGGTCGTTATAGTGGGGGCTGAGGAAGTCTCAAGGAACCAGAGGAATATTGTGTGTTTCATCGGTACTATACTGTGCCCTGGTTGACTCATCCTTTCCTTGTGACCTTTCTGTGAGGGGATTCCCCATTGTCTACAGATGGGTTTTGGGTCTCGGCTATGATCCCTCTCATTCTCAAAACATAGTTTGTTGCTGTTGTTTATTTGTTTGGAGTCTTTTGATACCTGTTACCCGATCCCGTTGACACCTCATGATCACATAGGTTGGTGTGCTTCTTCCATATAGGCTTGTTGCTTCTCTGCTACATGGCTACTGTTTAACTTCAAGTATTTAAGACCCCAGATGCTATATTTTCTGATAGCTGGGCACCATCCGCTTTCTTTGCCACATTTTCTTATGCACCCATTTTGCCTTCAGTGATGGTGCCAGGAGGACGAGCGTCACAGAATGCAAGGTTGTTAGAACAAAGTGTTCTTGCATTGAGGGAAGGCATGAGCAGAGGCCTTAAGTCTGTCCACTACATCAGTGTATTGCCATATAAATATATGGACATAGGCCAATGCCTCTATTTTTATAAATTAATGTGGTTACATATGTACACACCTAGGCTTATACCTCTTTGCTTCCGAGATCTTTCCTCTATGCCCTTTTACGCTCCTCCTGCCCCACCATCATGCTTGCCCTTTTTCCACCTAAAGATGCAACTTTTAAAAATGATATAATACCAAAATCACAAGAAACAAAAGCGAGAAAAAGATTAATTGCACTTCATCTAAATGAAAAACTTCTGTGCTTCAAAGGACATTATCAAGAAAATGAAATGACTACCCATAGACTGGGAGAAAACATTCACAAATTGTAAATCTAAGGTCTAGCATTCAGAATTTATAAACGACTTCTACTACTCAACCAAAAAACAACAACCCACGATTGATGGATCCATAGGGACAGCTGTAGAATAAGGGGGTGGGGGAGGGGTGTGTAAAAGGGAGGAAATGTCAAGGAGTCCATGGGAGAAAAAGATTGTATGGAAACTGTGGTGACAATTGTACAATTCCACTGGACATGATGTAAATATGGAATGATATGATATATGTTACATTATATCATATCCTAACTATAAAAAGAAAGAAAACGTTCTCAAATTGATTGTGGTAATGATTGTACAATTCTTGATATGATTGAACTATTGAATTGTATGATGTGTTGGTCTGGGTTGACTAGAGAAACAAATCCAGGGACACTCATATGTGTGTAAGACAGCACTTTATATCAAAGAGCAATTATATATTAAGAAATATCCCTAGTGCCTCTTTTTGTCACTGTGTTTGAGTAATTGATCTCAGACAGTAATAAAAGACATAATAAAGGATGAGTTCCTCACTCTCATAAATAAAAAAAAATAAAAAATAAAAAATCCCAGCCCAGTCCAGATCAAGTCCATAAGTCTGATATTAGCCTATAAGCCCAATACTAGTCCATAAATTCCTCTTCAGACTCATGCAACACATACAATGATGCCAAATTCAGGAAGATCACAGGCCAGTGGGTGGAAAGTCTTGTGGATCCAGTGGTGATGGAAGCATCTCAGCACTGGTGTGGATCTCCATATGGTTCCTCTAGCTCCAGGTCTCTGGCTCCATCACTGTATCTCCATGTGGCTTGTCAACAGGAATGTGAAGCAGAGAGTGTGTCTCCCACCTCCAGGGAGGAAGACAGGAGTTCCCAGAATCCTCAGGAGAAGGCCATGGCCACACAGAGGCCTCATTGGCTGTGACTTGATTGACAGGCTAAACTCCCCCTCTACACTCAACTTGACAGAATATTATGCAACTGCCACATATGATATGTGGATTATGTTCCAAAAGAACTGCAAAAGTAAAAACAATAAAAATACAAATTACTCACTTAAAAATGGGCAAACTCTTTTAGTAAAAAAGAGTTTCATCCAAAGAAGATATATATGACCTATAAGCACATTAAAAGATGTGTAGCATCATTAATCATTTGACAAATTCAAATCAAATTCATAGTTAGATGCTATGTCACAGCCATTAAGATGTCCATAACAGAAGAGGACAATAATTAATAAATATTGGCCAACATGTGGAGAAATTAGAACACTTGTACTTTGCTACTCATGAGTATAAAATGGTACAGCCACAGTGGAAGTTTGTCAGTTCCTCAAAAGATGAAACATTGAGTTACCATATTGAAACAAACAAACAAACAAACAAACAAACAAAACCTCAATGCCATGGAGTCAATTTCAACTGCGAGCAACTCTAGACGGGGTTTGGGAGGCTGTAAATCTTTACAGGAGCAGACAGCCTCATCTTCTCCCCACAGAAAGGCTGGCAGGTTTGAACTGCCTAACTTTTGGTTAATATTCAATGCTTGCCATATAGCCCAGAAATTACCTTCCTGGGTATACACATATGAAATGTATGTGCTGATTCTGAAAACATTAGCTCACAAAGCAAAGTGGTATATTAATGTTCATAGCAATGTTAGTCACAATAGGTAAATGGTAGAAGCGGTCTGAAAAGCATATGGACTGAGGAATAGATAAACGCGTGGGATCTATCCATACAATGAGATATTATTCAGCCATAAGAAGAGAAAAAATCCTGATATTATTTCAGCAGCATGGATGAGCATTGAAAACATGATACTAAGTGAAAAAAAGCCGCACACAACACATCACATGTTGCATGATTTATATAAAATTTATATAAATAAATGTATATAAAACAGCCAGAGTAGACTGATATGCAGAGAGAAAACAGACAGCCCTGGAAGCCCCGTGTCTTATAGGGTCACAATGAATCTGAACCAACAGAGCAGCAATGGGGCAGGGAGATGATCTCTAAATGAGTAACACATTGGCCATTCGTGCACGGAGATTTTTATTGACAGAGATACAATTAACAAAAGGTGAAAACTACTGCTTTGACGACTGGCTAGACAGGGAAAAAATAATTCAAGAAAAGTAGCAACAACAACAAAAAGACCTTGGATATGATGATGTTGAGCTGAGCACCATGTAGTGCTGTTTTCAGAACAATTGTATTAGTGAACAATCGCTTTTATCTTGCTTCCCAAAATAAACGTGGACTCTGTCTGTTCTGTTACTGCAATGATGAAAGAAAAATATTCATAACAAATCCTCTGACTCCTCCCCCCGCAAAAAAAGAAGAAAATTAGCAAGAGACGCTAACACTAACTGCTCCTATAAAGTTGAGTTCTATGAAGACTATTGAGGTAATGTTTGTACATGATTAAAATAAACACAAAAATGAGCATTCCCTACTGGAAAATTCTCCAAAATGATACACAACTAAAGAGTTTTGACCCACTTCCACTCCTGATCATGTAGTGGCAAGTTGGTAGTAAGCAAATTTCCATTCTGTGTGGTCCCCCTGAGGAGGTCCCCTCTTCTATACTATGTCCCATATGGTGTATTATGCATGAGCCTATGGACTATAAACAGGTTACTTTCAGTACGAAGGGCACCTGATCCAAGTCATGGTATTTTCAACCACCTCATGGGCAAGTTGGACATTGACAAGTTGGAAGACCGAATAAGGAATCTACACATTTGGATTATGTTGCTGGCGAAGAACATTGAAGTACCAGGGATGGCCTCAGAACGAACAAGTCTGTCTTGAAAGAAGTACAGCCATGATGCTCCGTAGAGGCGAGGATGGTGAGACTTTATAATTCGGACATGCAATCAGGAGAGAGCGGTCCTTGGAGAAGGACTGCATGCTTGGGAAAGTAGCAGGGCAGCAAAAAAGAGGAAAAGCATCCAGAAGATGGATTGACACAGTGCTTGCATTGATGGGCTCAATCATTACAACAGTTCTGAGGTCGGCACAGGACCGGGCCTGTTCTGTTCTATTATACATTGGGTCGCTATGCATCAGAACCAACTGGACAGCGCCTATCAATAACAACTTGTGCTATTTGAGTGACAATCCAATATATACAGGAAGAGACATATATTCTTCTGTGAAACAACACAGGATGGAAATTTGCTTAGTCCCAAGTTGCTCCCCCGTGATCCAAAGCAGACAAACCCTCGTGAGGAGTAGGGCTGGAACAGGAACATGATCACGTCTGTGGAGGAGGAAAAACCAGGATCAGAGACGTTGGCCTCTTCCCCAAGGGCAGTAATCTTCCACAAGCTCATGCTACCCAAAGGAAGGACGGTAGCTTTTCAGTTCAGCTCGCTTGGGCTGCAAGGTGGCAGTTGCAACCTGGCTTTCAGCTTGGTGGCTGCTCATTACATCCGAAGCACCAGCTGGGAAAGAGCTAGTGGGGCAGGTCGGCCAGCAAAGGGGCAGCCATTCCTCTCTGCTATAGATTCTTGCAGAAAAGTGTTCACAGCAGGGTTTTGGAAGCCGAGGCCATTTGCCAGCATATTGCTCATGCATTTTCTTTGGGAGTACCCTTGGAAAACACTGACTAATACAACCAGGCAACTATATTTGCCAGGGCTAGCTAAACAGATCATTCTATTTTGCTTTGTCACTTTCAAGGGTGTATCCAGGCCCGTCACAGACCCAGCGCTGTGTGGCAGACTTCATGTACAGAGAGCTCTGGAGAATGAGGTCAGTCATACATTTGAAGAGACAACTCACAGACTACAGGGATACTGTTCTCTTTTCCCAAGGCAGACGGGGAAAATAAATTAGATGTTGGTCCAGACGACGTCTGTGGTTCCAGCTGAATTAGTCAGTCATGCCAATACCTGGCTAGCCATCAGGGACATGGCTGCAGAAAGAATTGCAATGTTCTTCTTCTCAGAGGACATGTTTACGTTGTTGCTAGATGCCATGCCATCGAGTTAGCTCCAGCTCCCGGGGACCCTGGTAGAGGCTGTGAACAAGTTAGCCTGTTGTTAATTCAGCACTGGAAATGTAACATCGCGTGGGATTTTGTCTGTAGTTATTCAGGGATGCTCTAATTCAAAAAAGGGGAAGCGGCAGCTTTGGATAAGTAAAGGAGCCTGAAGGCTTAGGGGTACCGGTCTGAAGAAGGTGTAGGGGGTACGAGCCTGACAGTTAATGGAGTACAGAAGGAATGGAATGAACATTTGATAATCCCTTGGGCAAAGGTAAACTGTGTCCTACGAACCTTGCTCCCTTTTGTCCCATTGTTTGAAAGTCTTCTGATCATTGTGTGGTTTTAGGAGTCATCGAGTCCTTTCAACCCACAGTGACCCTATGTGCAACAGAACGTAACAGTACCTAGGCCTAAGCCACACTCACAATTGTTCCTCTGCTTGAGCCCATCATTGCCACCACTGCGTCAGTCCATCTCATCAAGGGCCTGCCTCCCGCTTTACCAAGCATGATGTCCTTCTTCAAGGCCTGGTCTCTCCTGAAAACAGGTCCAAAGTACTGAAGATGAAGTCTCGCCATCCTTGCCTCTAAGGAACATTCTGTCTGTACTTCTCCCAAGACATATTTGTTTGTTCTTTTGGCAGTCTATTGTACTTATAATAAAGCCTCTAAGGCAAGTGGCAGACTCTTCACAATAATAAATTGTATGGCTGATACTCACTGAGTTTTGGGGTCTGTTGTTATACAGCTATAGCTAACTGATACAGTCTAAAGTATAAGGCATTGGACCAGACCTTCAACCAATTATGAGGTGCTTCTTCTATTACTAGGAGCCCTGGTGGTTATGCATTGGGCTGCTGTGGTAGTTACATAATCTGGTGTCAATTTGGGACTTGAGAAGATTAAGAATGAAGGGGTGAAGGCTAGTCTGTCAATTGGGTTATAACCAATGAGGTCTCTGTGTGGGCATGGCTCTGATAATTCTGGGAACTCCTGTATTTTCTCCCTTGCAGGCGGGA
>NW_022103968.1:40875906-40878083 GCF_000313985.2 Echinops telfairi
ATGAGTGTATATTAATTTGTTTCTCTTGCCTACCCAGACTAACACAGCTGCTATCTGCATGGTTGGAAGTTCAAAACCACCAGCAGCCCAGGGAGAAAGAATGGGCTTTCTATTTCCATGAACAGTTACAGTCCCAGAAATCTACAGGGGTCACCATGAGTCAGTATTAACTCAATGGTAGTGAATTTGTTTGTTTGTTTTTTCTCTTATATTCTAGTACCATGTTCACCTATAATCATTCGTGGTAGTCTCATAAAGTTGTTTTGGGTATGTGGGTTTTTTCTTCCTAATTTTAAGGGAATGTGGCTCTTCTCTAACTGAATAATTTAGAAACCAAGCTAGTTGCTGTGAAATCTGTTTTGATTCCTGGAAACCCCATGTGTGTCAGAGTAGAACAGGGCCCATTATGTTTTCAACAGCTGACTTTTAGGACGTAGACTGCCAGGTCTTTATTCTTAGGTTCCTTTTGGTAAAGTCACACTTTCAACCTTTGGGTTTGTAACTGAGTGGGTTAACCATTTGTCCCACTCTACTCCCTCAAGAATAACTGGGAAGTTCATTAATCACCCTTCAGGTATGGAAATGAACTCACACCCATGGTAGAAAAGAGAACCCATTTAAGATCTAAAGGGCAGCATTTACCCAAAACCAGAGAGTTAGGAAAAAGGAGGACTGGAAACAGGAAACTGGGAGGAAGCGAGCTAAGTGATGGCACATGGAGGGGATTTCAATGGATACGTGGAAACAGCATGTATATGGACTGTTGGGTGTAAAACTGATGACCTGTAAGCCTGCACCTAAACCGCGATCAGAAGGTTTGTTCTGTCAAAGAATAACTGGGGAGTGTGCTAACCCGAGAATACGTGTTCTACACCCAGCATATTGCCGGAGCCAGAAGGACATTTACCAGGAGGTGTGGTGAGAATTTACTGTGGACTTTGGGCGGGCTCTGCTTCTATTATCTCTACCCCCCCTTCCAGCAGCACAGGGCCTGGCATGCGTGAGCCACTGGATTTTATATTGAAATCTGCTAGCGGCAAACGGAATGACTCTCTTCACGGCTGTCGTAACCTCAGGTTTGTGAACCAAACCACAAAACATCCCCAGTCCAAAGTACCCAGAAACCTTGAGTCTGTTCTACAGTCACTGTTGGAAACCCAAACTCCCAAACCGCCCAACTCTCAAGTAAAAGAAGAGAATCGGTGAGAAATAGTGCCTTTTAAAATTTAACAATTTCCTTGTCATATAATTCACAAATCATACACTTCAATAGCTCAATCATTTTAAGAAGAATTGTAAACTCAGCACCACAAGCAATTTTAGAACATTTTCTACCGTCTTGTACTCACTGTTATTAGCTCTCGGTCTCCCCCTACCCTCCTCCCCCTACCCGCAAGCAGCCATTCATCGCTAGTGTTGCCATAGATACACTCGTCCTGGATTTCAGACACAGAGAAACATTTAAAAAACACACATCAAAATAAATCAAAAACCCAAACCCACCTAACAACAATAACAAAGTAAAACAGAGGAAAAGCCCCATCTAAAAGAAAACAGAAAACATTAAAAACTAGAACAAATTTAAAATGGGTCAAAGGGAGATCAAATGAAAAATACCGAATTTTAACCTTACTGTGTCTGCATTGAAGAGAAATAAGTAGGTTCAATGAACTAATTCTCCTTCACAGATGGGAAGAAGAAAGCTGGGTAATATGTGTGTTGTATTCCCCCCAGTCTTTAAAATAAACATTTTAAGCGCTAGCTTTTAAACTGGCACCTAAAGCCAGTGATTTTTTTTTAATTTTAATTTTGATAAATCATTTTATTGGGGGCTTTGTTAGACAGGGTTCTCTAGAGAGATAAAACCAGATTGCTAATAATTATATACATAGATAGATAGATAGATAACACAAGAAATAAACAGTTAAATTATAAAGCAGTTATACAGATAGATATATAACACACGAAACAAACAGTTAAATTATAAAGCAGTACAAAGTGTTAGACAGTTGTGAGGCACTGGCAGTCCTTCAAGACTTGAGGGCCACCAGGTCGTCCTCTGTAGAGAGACTCAGGCTATCCCGGCACAGGCAGCAACCAGCAAGGCAGGTCACCAACAGTCAGTCCCCAGCTCAAGAGATGTAAATTCCAATGGTGCGGCGAAGCAGGTCTTGAAG
>NW_022103968.1:40879134-40880650 GCF_000313985.2 Echinops telfairi
CACATTTGCTTATGCACCCATTTTGTCTTCAGCGATCATGTCAGGAAGGTGAGCATCACAGAATGCCAGGTTATTAGAACAAAGTGTTCTTGTGTTGAGGGAGGACTCGAGAGGCCCAATGTCTGTCTGCTACCTTACTATTTAACTTATAAATATATGTACATAGATCTATGTTCCTATTGTTCTATATAAATATATTCACCTTTGTCTATGCCTGTATTTATACCTGTATTTATAAATGTCTTTTGCCTTCTAGTTTTTCCTCGATTTCCTTTTACTTTCCTCCTGCCCCACTATCATGTTTGAACTTCATTTGGATCTCATTAATTCTACTCAGCTACATTGCACTTGATCAAACCCCACCAGGCATTCTATGCCTTCTTTGCCATCGATTGCAGATCACTTTTTGTTCCCGGGTCCCAGGATTTGTTAGTTCCCCTCTTCCTTTCTCCCACCTCCCTTCTCCCACGCCCCCCTGGGACTGTCAGTCCCACTGTTTTCTCCTCGGAATTGTTTATCCTGCCTATCTTATATAGATAAACATGGGGGGGAGGAAAGTCTATACATAATTCCAGGTGTCTGTTGTCCTTTATGACTGTTTTGTGATCAAGTCTGATGAGGTGCCAAGCCCTGCCCCCAAAGTCTATTTTGGGGAGTCCTCGGAGAATCCATCGCTTTGCTCCCCTTGCTGCTCGGCTGCATTCCCTTCATGGTTCACCCTGGTGTGTATGTGGGGGGCGGGGATGGGGTGTCAGACCAGGCACAATTCCTGCACTGTGTCTCCAGTGTTGTCCCCCATAGCGCTATGGGTCCATGAGGGGACACCATGTCTCATGGGGGGGGGGCGGCCTGGGGAGGGGAGTCCATGTAGCTGGGATTGGGGCCAGCCCCACGGATCTCTCTGTTAGTTTGCTGCTTCAAACCAGTATGTTGCCCTCAAGTCTTGATGCACCAGGTTGAGTTCCTCTCTCCATTTCCTGTGGAGCCATAAACAATCCCTTCTCCATGGTGGGTCAGTGCCCTGTTCCCCTCCTACTCACATCTTCATTTGTTTTTCCCTTCTTTATAGTTGGTCGCCATATGTATCCTTGGGTTGGGTCTGACCCCTGCCACAGTACCTGGACCTCGCCCTGGGAATTTATGCATTTAGTAGCTTTTCCCCTATGTCCCTTGTGCTTTTAAAACTTACCTCAGTGGACTCATGTTGTACTTGTCCTTTTGTGCTTGGCTTACTTTGCTTAGCATAATTTCCTCTAACTCTTCCCATGTGCTGATGTGCTTCATGCATTCATCACGGTTTTATAGGGATGTGTAGTACTCCATTGCATGTATGTACCAGAGGTGCCCCCCACCACCCCGAGTTTTTAATCCACTTGTTGGATGATGGAAATTTAGGTTGTTTCCAACTCTGTGATTGTGAACTGTGCCTCGATGAGCATTGGAGCGCAGATGTCTGGCCGTGGTTTGTTTCTTGCCTCTTCTGGGTATAAACCCAGTAGGGGGATTGCTGGGTCAT
>NW_022103968.1:40882298-40898350 GCF_000313985.2 Echinops telfairi
GTCCACATGCAGTTCTCACCCGTTTTTGCATCACTGTTTAAACTTCAAATGATAAGCCTCTGGATGCTAAGAGTCATGGCTATAGGGAATTTCTATGCTTTAAAAAAAAATCGGTTTCATCTCCAATCTTTGAACACAACACACAGTTCTTGGTCTATCTTTTCAATAAGATTTGAAGGCTAGAGAGAGCAAACTAGCTCTCCAGTTCTGAAGGAATATTACCCAGGTCAGCGCTCAGAACATTAGCTTCCCACAGAGTTTCCTCTGGGCCCTATGGCTTCAGAAGCTCTGAAGTCCATGAACATTTGACATTCTCTCTGCATTTTCTCCTTTTTGATCAAGATTCTTCTTCTTGATCAAAATTGAGCGTATACTTTAGAGAGCATGCACTACCATCCCTTTCTACTAATAAAATACCAGGGTCTGTGTTTCTGTGATTTTTTGAGTTTGAGATGAATAGGACTTTGGCCAGTAGGTGTTGTTTCATATCTTTCAAGGTAAAATAAGAAGATGACGTAATAAGTCATTTGAAAGGGTTGATTGTTCCTTTTCCTGCATTCATGTCCTCTTCTTGTTGAGTGTTCATTATGCACCAGACACTATCATTGCAGGTATGCCCACAGGTGTGATGGTTACAGTTGTATGTCAACCTGGCTCAGCTATGATTCGGGAGGTGCTATGTAATCATCCTCCATTTTGTGGCCTGATGGGAGCAGCCAAAAAGTTGTAAAAGGAATTCCCTGGGGGTGTGGTCTGCATACAATACATGGGATATTCTGGCAACCTTCTTTCTCTCTTGTTAAAACATCAAAATCATCATTCTCTGACCTCCAGTTCTTGGGATGTGAGACAGCAGTCTGCCATCTGATCTGCTGATTTGAGGTTCATCATCCCATGCAACCATGTACATCAGAAAACTTCTCCAGCCTAAAGTTTGACCCACTCGTGATAGTCCGGGTAGACTAGAGAAACAAATTCATGGACACTCATATGTGTGTAAGAGAGAACTGTATATCAATTGTACATTAAGAAAACATCCCACCCCAGTCCAGGTCAAATCCATTAGTCTGATATTACCCCATATGTCGCTACTACTCCATAAATTCCTCTTTAGACTCACGCAGCAATGCAATGATGCTGAATGCAGGAAGATCACAGGCCAGTGGGTGGAAAGTCTTGTGGATCCAGTGGTGGTGAGAGCATCTCAGCATTGGCGTGGGTCTCCACATGGTTCCTCCAGCTCCAGGGCTCTAGTGTATCTCCATCTGCCTTGTCAGCAGGAATGTCTTACAGGGAGTGTCTGTGGGTCCCGCCTCCAGCAAGCTATTTATCTTCTTAGAGCCTCCAAATGAGGTCATCAAGCTGCAACCTGATTGACAGACTGAACTCCACCCCTTCACTCTTAAGTCTCAAGTTGACAACAGATTATGTAACTACCACACCATGGATTTGGGATTTACCAGCTTCCACAATTGGGTGAGCCATTTTCTTTGAATCAATCTCTACATAGATATTGAAACGTATGCACTTCAGTGGGTTTTCTCCTCTAGATCACCCACGCTAACACAGGGCGGTTCAGAAGAACTTAGGTTTAATGGAAAAACACTATGTGCCAGAAACCACTCTAGACACATTACATATTTAGTTGATCTACTTGCACATGTAGTCCCCAAGGACCTCTAGTGATTATATATTACTGTGTCCATCTGAAGTCCTGTCCCAGGTCCTCTGAGCCAATTCCTTGATAATTAAGAGAAAAGATGTTATTTGAAAATATAAATATTTTCACACAAATATTTATATCTGCTTTTCAAATTTTTACTTGTTTTTTGGGTTTTGTTTGTTTCTTTTGCTAGAAGGTGGGTTTTGCTTATTTGTTTTAGTTTTAAAATATCAGCTCCCCTTTATCCCCCCTCCCCCACCTTAACCCCCAGGAACATTTATTTATTTATTTATTTATTTATTTTCTCTCTTACCCCATCCAATATATCCATTCACATACAATTCTGTTGTTCACTCCCTTCCAGTGGGGTTATACAGTCATCAATACTATCAGCTCTCCTTTACCCTTTTTCCCATCCCCCCCCTTTCCCAAACCTTAGGGCTATATTTGTGATGTTTGGGGTTGGAAAGAGATGCGAGGGGGGGCAGTTTGACCACCTTGCTGCCACCAGCTGAGGCTGTCCTTGGAAGCCGACTTGGCTCCATATCCACAGCCAAGAGAAGACAAGTGCTCTGCTCCACATCTCCGGCCTGCTCATGGGTCTCCAGGCTGCTCCGGCTCTCCAGCGAGCAGCCACATTCTCTTGCTTTTCTTGGAAGGTGGGTTCTTTTAGCGACAACAATACAGATTAATAAGATAATTCTACATATCAAACCAAAGAATAACAGCTTCCTGTGTTCAGAAAGTCAGTCTGAATTCTCCTATTTGTCGGTTTCTTTTCAGTATAAACACAACTGGAATCCACTCGTGGAGGGGAACTGTAATACGCCGAGGTTGAGCATCCAACTGAAGTGATGCCGAGACACTTCACAAACAGCCTGGGCTGTTCGAGAAAGCTTTCTGGAAAGCTTTCTATAGACACCATTTACCCATTGGGTTTTAACATGGGCCCATATACAGTTACCTTAAAAGGACATGCTTTCCAAGATGCTCAGTCTTGGTCATGCAACAAATTCACATAGTTTTTTTTTCTAATGCTTGGGCACACCATTGGACATTTGGATATGAGAACCTGGAATGAAGCCTAAAAAAACCGCAAAACTAACTACCATCAAGTTGACACTGACTCACCGGGCCCCTACAGGACAGGATGGAAGCTACGGCTCCCGAGACCATAGCTCTTTACTGGAGTAGAAAGCCCCATCTTTCTTCCTTAGAGCAGCTGGTGGTTTCAAACTGCTGACCTTGTGGATCACAGGCCAAAGTGTAACCACTACACCACCAGGGATGAGGCCTAGACAGATATTTGGTCATGTCTTATTTGAAGTTCAAAGGATGATTTTGTGCAGACATGGATGAAAACGAAATGTATTTATTCAGGATGTGTTTATTGGGTGACTAGGAGCCCTGGTGGTGTAGTGGTTTACAAATTGGGATGCTCACTGCAAGGTCAGAAGTTCAAAACCACCATCCACTCTGCAGAGAAAGATGAGGCTTTTTATCTCCATATAAAATTACAGTTTGGGAAACCCACAGGGGTGGTTCCACACTGGCCTCTAGGGCTGCTATCAGCCAGAATCAACTTACTGGCAGTGAGTTTGAGTTATTAGTAAAAATAGCCTATGTCTTAAAAAAAAAAGAGTCCAGCAACTATATGATTGCAGTCTGCTACACATTTCTAAGTTTCAAAATGCCAAACTCAGATCCTATCGGCATGGTCTTTAAACAAACTGTTATTACAGAGTTGATTCTGTTGTTGTTGCTGCTGCTCTTGTTAGCTGATGAGTTAGTTAATTGTGCCAACTTGGCCGATAAACACATGTGGGGCTAATTGAAAGGCACAGGGATAAATGGGTGGTGAGCCTCGCCTTTCTAGTTCTCTGGTCTCTTGCTTTGTGATGGTCGCACCAGGGTGCAGCTGCCTTAGCGGTTCCCTGCTTCAGCTTGCAAGATTGACTTCCTACAAGACATCCCCAAGGAGAAGCCACATGGACCTATCCCGACGCAGCCCTGGGTGCTGGAGCAGCCGTGTGGAGATCCCTGCTAGTGCTGAGATGCTTTTTCGTTCACTGACTCAGCTTTCCTCCTGCAGTTGGCATCATTGCCTTTGTTTTGTGAGGTGGAGGACTTTGTGGACTGGTGGTGGGTTAATGGGTTAATGTTGGCCTTGTGGGCAGCATTGGGTTGGGATGTTTTCGTGATGCACACTTTCTTTACATAAAACTCTTATACATGAGTTGCTGTGGATTTGTTTCTGTAAAGTACCTAGACTAATACAGCTGACTTGAAGAAAATTCTTTTTGAAAGAATATGTCATTACTCCTGGGAAAGCTTCTGGATTCCTAACGCTCATTCCCAGCCTTCACCTTTCTCCCCATTTCCTCTCCATGTATATGCAGCTCACAGCCACATGCATATAGAGCCTGCTCTTTTGTTCAAAGCTCCTGTTTTCTCCAAGTAGATGCGTTCCCAGCATACCAATACCTAGTTGAGCTGCTGTTCACTCTGTATTAGGATTGCCAGGGAGAGTAATGTAGGGCACCTAGTTAACTTCACATTTCATATTAAAAAAAAAAAAACCCAAAATAATTATTTAGTGAAAATAGGTTCTATGTAAACAATAAGTCCTAATACAAAGGGCCTGTTCTTTTCCATTTATTAAGAGAATCAATAATCACTACAGTTGTTCATGTTCATGGTGAGAATTGTGAGATTTTCTACACACCACTCTTTTCACTCTGCTGATGCTCGACTCCACGTGCCTGCTTTCACCCTCTGGCTTGCCTCAGGAGTCCCCTCATGGAGGAGGCTTCCACTTCCCGCTCCAGACCGGGCGGACCATCTATTCAACCAGGACACTTGCCCAGTGGATTGCAATGACCTTCTGAGTGGCGGTCTACCCCAGGAAAGCATGAGTTTCCCGAGACGGGGACCATGTCTTGTGTTTGCAAGGCCGAGTACAGAAGCAACGCCATGGTCCAAACCCACTGCCATTGAGTCGATTCTGAATCATAACAGTAAATGTTTATGCGAGGACATTGCCTCACCTTTCTGCCTCATAGCAGCAGGTGGGTTTGAAATGCTAACCATGAGGTTTGCAGCCCAACGCCTAACCCAAAGTGCCACCAGGTCTCCTCGTATCCACAGTAAGTCCCTAATAAAGACCAGAAAGATGAAGCCCAATTTCTTGTTACAGGTTTAGATGAACTCCAGGAAACTACGTGTTGGTTTTCTGGAAACAGTGCATCTTTTGGCTTCCTTTGGCAAATGTCATCAGAGAATGAATGGTAGAAATGAACCTTTACCCCTGAGATGGATGTGATCGCTCACTTTTGACCTTGAGAACAATCCCACGGTCACATTTTTTGTGATCTTATTTTGCTGTAACCTTTAACACATTAGTCCTTGTGTTATTATTCAATTAGTCTGGGAACTAACCAACGTTAGTTAAAATTTGTAAATATCTAGAGAGGGAGGAAGGAGGACTGAAGAAAGTGTGAATCTTCCCTTTTTAGCTCAGTAAAGTTCAAACCAGTAAACCAATTTTGTTTGAAAAATGAAGTAATTTTAAATGCCTGGAAAATACATGAAAAAAAACACAAACCATACACAAGGATGCATGTGCTTGGCATAGGAGGGTGTTATTTCTTAAAGTGTGTCCTTGAATACATTCCAAAAACAATTTTTCCCAGGTACCTATTCCCCATTTTATTTTACAATTCACATTACTTATTTTGTCTATGACATGAACTCAGATTTTCACTCGTTTAATTGGTACAACAGAGCAATCAATTTATATGCATTTTTGTGAAAATCAGATTAGTCTTGATATCAATATATATATCTACTGGGCTTTCCCAGCCTGTGTACTCATTATTCCCCACAGGGTACCCTTTGCAGCCATACAGTGAGGTAGATATTTCGCTCAACTCTTGATGCCTCACAGGTTGTCCTACAGGCACTGTGGAACATACACTAAAATGTAATTGCATGCTGGAGGCACAGCCACATTCACTGTCTTCACACAAAAATAGTTTTAAAAATCATCTGAAAGTTCATTCTAATTCTGCGTCTCTCCTCCTTCTGGGTCGACAGCAGAGACTTCTAAGGGCACCCAACCCGTTTACTGAAAAGAAATGCAGCACTCTTGTCCCTTGGCTGACCTATTAGTCAATCTGGACTGAAAATCATTTTTAGTGCCAGCAAAGTCTTGTTTGACTGAGACCAGAAATACACCCAATCCCTGCGGGGTCAAGTCCATCTTACCCCATGCAGTTCTTTAAATGTTTGAAATGTTCCAGATAAAAAGAACAAAGGGTCAACGGCCTTTCCAATGATACATTAATACAGCAGAAGAAAGGGACTTGTGCTCGGCAATCCATAGTCTCAGTTTATGGAAGGTTAACAGTGCAACTCAGATTTTGAGAATTTATCTCAAGACAAATAACGATGAGACCCAACTGGCAATCATCCTTAATAGGAAGCACAAACATATGGACCTTTTGCTCGAAAACAGCTACATTATTTGTCCACGCTTAAGAGGTGACTGATGCAGTTTGGTGCGTTGCTGATCTCTCTGGTATTGGATAAAGCAAGGAGTCCTAAGGATGGACACCCAGACGTCAAGGCCACAGTGTGGCCGTGGTTTCAGCGGCAGAGAAACCTTCCTTCCATCCTCCGAGACAAGTTCGTTTGTAGGCCAGACAGGCTGCCACCGTAAGCACACTGGGGGCTCTCAGAACGTGTGTGCTGATCCAACAAGTGGGAGTCAGATCGCTGGGAGTTGCCTTTCAGACCAACCAGCTCCAGACCTTGGACAAGGTACTTCTTTCAGAATCGAATTGCCCTCGTCTGTAAAATGGTGGGGTGGGGGTGAGTTGTTGTGAAGGGACTGTAGGTAAGTGACTTCACCCAGGACACTCAAAACCAAAAAACCAAACTTACTACCATGGCGTCCATTCCAACTCCCAGTGCCCCTATAGAACCGGGCAGAACTGCCCCTGTGGGCTTCTGAGACCGTGACTCTCTATAGGAGTAGAAAGCCTCCTCTTTCTTCCGTGGAGTGGCTGGTGGTTTTGAACTGCTGATTTTGAGGTTAGCTGCCCAACGTGACCACTTTGCCACCAGGGTTCCAGCACTGCACAAACTTGCAATCCATTAGCCCCTTTTACTACTCTTTCTTCCCTGTGTGACCATGAACATGACCGAAATGAATGAAGGGGGCGAGCTGATGGACAATGTTTTAACTTCCGATCAGCCTTCTTCCTGAGAGATTCCAGTCCTATGAAAAAGGAGCAAAGAGGTACAGAGAAGGGGAAGGATGACAAGGAGTGAGGATTCCAAACGCCTCTCCTCCACTCTGCCTGCCACCTCACCATGGCTTCTGCATGGAGCAGAACACAAAAGCAGGCAAGACAAGACTAGGTAAAGGCATGCTACAGAGCTTTGACCTGAACCCTGTGCAGGCAGGGATGAGCTGGACTCGCCCACGTGAGAGATTGCAGTCCAGTGGCTAGAGGCAGGCGTGGGACCCCAAAGCAAAGCCGGGCCCCGGCTCTTTCCTCTCAAAGCCCCTATTCCGTTTCCTCTGAGTATGACTGCTGGAACAGAATGCAGAGGGTGGCCCCGGCAGAACTAGAAAGTACGTCAGCAGAGAAGCAGCCAGTCTTTCCCCTTCCCTTCCAAGCTCTCCTAGAGCTCAGCTGGCCCACGTTTGCTCAGGAAGTGAGTGCAGGCCCTGAGATTCCTGGCCCACCAAAGCCAATCAGAAAGAGAGGAAAAGTCAGAAGACAGAGCCAAGAGACATCAGCCACAGAACTTAAAAGTCATTCCATTTGTTCAACAAAGATTGCATTGTTTGTGTGTGCGCTAGGCGATTGTTCTAGGTGCCGAAACCACAGCCCACTCTAGGTTAAATGCCCATTGATTACAACCCTGCAGAGCGCTCAAACCTGCCCTTTACAGCCTCAGAATCTCTCCCTCTTTCCTTCACGATAACAGCTTTGCTCTTTACCCTGACCCATCCCGAGGGCAAGGGGCAAAAGTGGGCAGGTGTGGGAGCAGCAGGGAGGTTTAGAGGCCAGAGCCAATAAATAACAGAGGTCACGCAAGGAGGCTTCTCTTACTTTTGCTTTCATCATAGCTGCCACAGAAAGGGATGGTAGTGCTGATCCAAATAGAGACCCACTCTCACAGGGCCCTGTAGGTCTGTCCATTGTGGTTAGTTGCCATCGAGCCTCCCCAACTTGTGGTAACCCTTTGTACAACAGAGCAAAACGGTGCCTGAACCAACACCACCTTCATGATTGTTGGGATGCTTGGGTTCAGCCACTCTGTCGTGTCCAATATAAAGCAGTTGATAGTTAAGGTTTATTGTGCCAACCTGGCCCATAAACACGAGGGGTTAATTTAAAGGAGGAAAGGATAAATGGCTTGGTGAGCCTTCCCTTTGTAGTTCTTGGGTCTCTTGCTTTCTGATGGTCGGAGCAGGGTGCAGCTGCCTTAGCCAGTTCCCTGCTTCAGCTGGCAAGGCTCACTTCCTGCAAGACATCCCTGAAGAGAAGCCACATGGACCTACCCCGATGCAGCCCTGGGTGCTGAAGCAGCCGTGTGGAGGCCCCTGCCAGCACTTGAGATGCTTATGTTCACTGATTCAGCTTTTCTCCTGCAGTCAGCATCATTGCGTGTGTTTTGTGAGATGGAGGAGGACTTTGTAGATTGGTGTCTGACATACAGGCTAAAGTTGGGCTTGTGGGCTTGGGCAGCACTGGGTTGGGATGTTTTCTTGATGTGCACTTAACCTTTATATAAAACTCTCTCTTATACATGAGTTTCTATGGCCTTGTTTCTCTAAAGTACCCAGACTAACACAGCGGTCATCTTCCAGCAGACAAAAGTCTGTTGTGATTCAGTTTTCCTTGACTAATTTTCAGAAGTAGAACCCCACATCTTCCTTTCTAGGCTGTCTCAGTCCAGTAGCTCCGTAGAAGTCTGTCCACCCTGGGTGAGCCTGCTGGTATTTGAAGTATTGGTGGCACTGCTTTTAGCATTGTAACAACACGGAAGTCACCACAGTATGACAGACTGATGGATGGTTTGTGCGTCGATTTTGACTACAAGCCTCAGAAGCCTCAGCTACCCTCCCTCTGTCTGAGTCATTATAAATCCCATGCTTCTGTCACTGGGCCCATAGAATCGATGGCTGTGAGTTTTAACATCTTTATGTTGGGCTTTGCAATTTAATTAAGCCAGTTAGGCCCTCTATGTATGAACACAAAGGATGGAATTCAAAGAGACAAAAACAAAAGCATCCAGAACTGCTGGTAGATGTTCTGTTTCTTTTTCTATTACGAACATACCCACACTGGAACTCTCTGCTGGGAATAAAAAGACAAAATGCAAAGTTAAGTAACCCTGCCCGTCATGCGGCTAGCTGTTAGTGGCAAACGTCACGCTAGACTCCAGGCCTAGATTTTCGGTCCAGTTCTTTCATTTTACTTTCATCTTCCTATTGCCCATGTTCTCGTGTTATAAGCAACTATATTAAATAGCTGCTAGCATGTCAGAAATGAGTGCACAGATTTCTTTAATGGGCTAAAAAGAATTGTAATCAGTTTCCTGAAAGCTTCCAGGTTTTATGATAGTAAAATTCATCTCTTTAGTGGGTTTAAGAGCCTATAGAACAGGGTAGAAATTTCCCTGTGGGTTTCTGAGACTGTAACTTAAAAAAAATCATTTTATTGGGGGCTCGTACAACTCTTATCACAATCCATCCATCCATCCATTGTGTCAAGTACCTTTGTACATTTGTTGCCATCATCAGTCTCAAAACATTTGCTTTCTACTTGAGCCCTTGGTATCAGCTCCTCATTTCTCCTCCCTCCGAGCTCCCTTGGATACTGTAACTCTTTATGGGCACAGAAAACCTGATCTTTCTCTTTTGGGGCAGCTGATGGATTCAAACAGCTGACCAGTTAGCAACCCAACACCAACACTATCAGGACTTACTAGTTGATTCACTAGCAAGTCAAAAGCCACAGACATGTTTTAGCAAGGCTCTATTTCAGGAAAGATGTGCATCAGGGTTGTATCCTCTCACCATATTTATTCAATCTGTATGCTGAGCAAATCATCAGAGGTGCTGGATTATGTGAAAAAAGAATGCAGCATCAGGATTGGAGGAAGGCTACTTAGCAACCTGCTAAATACACACTGCCTTGCTAGCTGAATGTGAGGAGAACTAGAAGCACCACTTGTTGATAAAGACCAGGGATTTCAGCCTTCAGTATGGATTACAACTCGTTGTAAATACATTTTAAAAAATCTTCACACCTCGACCATAGGGACCATCATGATACATTGAGAAAAGGATTTCATCTTGCTTGAAGCTGCAATCACTGTTCAAGGAAGCAACAATCATGAGGTCAAAGGACACATTTCATTAGGTAAATCTATCACACAGACCACATTAACGTGTTATAAAGCAAGGATATTACTTTGAGGACTAAGGTGCACTTCACTCAATCCATGGTATTTTCAGTTAATCACAGCCATGTGAAAGTTGGACATTGAATAATGTGCTAGACAGGGTTCTCTAGAGAAACATCCAGGACCCTTATGATTTTATATATATATATATATGAGGATAGATATATACAACACGAAGGAATATAACAGCTAATTAGTCCACACAGCAGTCCAGAGGACTCAGTTCAACTCACTTCAGTGGAACAGTTAATATACTGGAAGTCCTTCAACTTACGAGGACCACTGGGTCCAACGTCAAGGAAGCAGACAGCTGAGTGTTCCATAGGGCAATGCAGGCAGTCTGGCCACAGGCAGCAAAGAGCAGGTCAGGTCACCAACAGTCGCAAGATGACAAGGTCTGACAGTCCCAAGCTCAAGCAATGTATACACCAGCACCATGGCAAAGCAAGTCTCAAAGGAACCTCAAGCTCTAGTGACATGAACCACAGGTTGGCAGTCCCACAGGTAGTGTAGTTCAGGAGCTGAGGCAGAAAGAACTAGCAGCCGCATGCTGGTCCAATGACCAGAGAGCAAGAGAGAGAGGTGGAGTTTGCCGAGCCATTTATCTCTTTGCCCTCCAATCAAACTGTGACCTTATTAATCCCACATGTTCTTATTGGCCAGGTTGGCATGATAAACCTACCTATCACAAATAAGGAAGACAAAAAAAAAAAAAGGATGTGTTTAAACAAATGGTACTGGCAAAGAATATTGTAAGTACCATGGATTGCCAAAAGAACAAACAAATATGTCTGGGAGGAAGTAGCCAGAGCGCTCCTTAGAGGCAAGGATGGCAAGACTTCACACATATTATCAGAAGAAACTAGTCCCTGGAGAAGGAATAGTACTTAGAAAGTCAAGGGGCAGTGACAAAGAGGAAGACCCTTGACCAGATGAATTGATGCAATAGCTGCAACAATAGGCTCAAACATCAGAACAACTGTGGGCAGGACACAGGACTGGGTGGTACTTCCTTCTGGTGTACGGAAGGTCCCTATGTGTTGGAACCAACAGCACCCAACAACTTCCTTAAAAAAAATCACTGCCGTGGGGGTCAATTCCAACTCCTAGTGATCCTGTCTAGGACTTCTGATGCCGTAACTCTTTACGGGAACAGATAGCGTCATGTTTCTCTAGGGAACAACTGATGGGCTCTCAGTTAACTATCTACTTGCCTGACAGAGCCAGCAAAGCAGTCCTGGTGGCATAATGGGTTGAAAGTTGGACTGTTAACTGCAAGGACAGCAGTTCAAATCCACTGGTAACTCTGGGAAGAAAAGATGAAGCTTTTGGCTCCTATAAAGATTTACAGCCTCTGAAACACACAGGAGAAGTTCTACTCTATCCTATAGAGTTGCTATGAGTTGGGATCAACTCTATCACAATGAACTTTGAGTTTTAGACCTTAATGCAGCAATCATAAATGCGTTTGACTTAAGAATCATTAGTGGTAGTTCTCCTCAATGGCATCTCTTCCAGTTCTGCTCAAACATGTTTATTTGATGATTGCTCTAAGTTTTGTTTTGTTTTTGAGATCACCATAACCATGTCAAATAGCTTCTTTCTCAATTTCTGTCTTTTGTTCCTTGTGAAAGAATTTTTTTTTTTTGAAAGCTGATCCAACATTTTGCTGGCAATTATAGTAAGTGGTAAAAGAGCCAGTTTTTCTATGGAAGAAAGATTGGACAAATGCTTACCTTTCTTGTTAGAGGACTGGAACAGATAAATGTGGCATGTCATGACTGGAGTTTTAAATAAATGGCCCTGTATACAGGAGCCCTACTGCTGCGCTGAGTAAAGCACTTGGCTATGAACTGAAAGGTTTACCAGTTTAAACCCCTCGGCCACTCTACTGAAGAAAGATGTGACAGCCTGCCTCTAAAACAGTTACAACTTTGGGGAAATTCTACCCTGTCCTTTAGGGTTGCTATGAGTTATAACTACATTTGAGGGTATTCCAGGCCCAATTTTTTAATGGGAACATTGTAAGTTACATAACCTTTCCTTCAGAAGGCAAGAAGCATGAATTCCAAGAACTTCACACTGCAAAATAACAGAGTGGACGTGAACACAGTGATAAGTTGAAGGTGACAAAACAACAGAATTTAGACATTCAATGGGTTTTAAAGCCATAGTTTTGAATAATTGAGTCTCAGAGAAATTTAGCAACTTTTTTCAAATTTAGAAGTAACTACTAAAATTACAAATGCATAGTAGAATTTCTGGTCAAGATGTCTCAGGAAGTACACACGCTGAAAAACTCCCTTTGCTCAAATGCTAATGAATGAAATACAAAAATTAAATGAAAACAAAGATATACAAGGCCTCAGAAACAAACTACACATTCCGTAAAGCCGAAAAAGAAGAGTAACATGGTCAATGAGAGAGCTGATGCTCATGGCCAGGAAGCAGGCAGTAGGGCTAGGGCTATGACTTCTGAAATTTAATGGGGACTAAGAAGGTTCCAAATGAAATGGGAAATTTACCGGCTTACTGCTTGAAACCAGGACCCAAGATTTCAAACGATGAAGAAAACAACAACAAAAACCCCTCTGCTCAGACAGTCCCTAGAGCCACAGCTCAATGAGAAACAGTGGGCCAAGAAGGGCTTGGGAAGCAAGAGTCCCCATACTATCATTCTAAGACAGTTTTCAAACGAGCATCTAGGTTCAGCCATTGGGAAACCACTAGACAGCCAAAAGTGATCACATACATTGTGATTATATACAGATAAGCACATAAAGTGATTATATACAGATTTAAGAGAAGGAAGAGGAAAAGGAGAAAAAGAAGACAGAAATAAACACAACTACTATGCTAACCAAGTGCTTCCAAACCATTCTAAACCAAAAAAGAAAATCTAGTATTAAGGAGAAAAAAAGAACATGAATTTATTCTAAATAAAGGTCACTTTCTGGAACACATTAACAAAGACCTGTGTATAGAATGCTCAAGGAGATGAAGCATAGATTTAACTTCTTTTTTAAAAGAATAAGAAACTAGTAAACAAAAATAGGCAGAAATATAACAGGTGGATTTGAAAATGAACCAATTAAATATATTAGAAATTATTTTTAAGTCAAAACTCAAATCACTGCTATTGAGTCCGTTCTGATGGAACAGCCCTTGCGAGTCCTGTGATGATCACAGATAGTAAAAAGCCCTATCTTTCTCCCACGCAGCAACTAGTGGTTTTGAACTGCTGACTTTTTGGTTAACAGCCCAATGTGTAACCAAAAACGGAAAACAAACAAAAATTCTGAACAGATCAAATAAACTCTAGACTAGACAATTATAGTAGGAAAATTTCTCAAAATAGAAGAAAGAAAAGACTTCTAACAAGATGGCAAATAGGCAGCTGGGCTACCTAGGTTTTCTCTATAACAAAAGCACAAGAGAGCAAATGAAATCGATACAGGCAATAAAACTGAAACCCTGAGCTGCAGAGGAAAGCATGGAGAATGGGATCACATATCTGCTAGGAGAATAAGCTGAATGGGGCTGGGGGGGAGGAGGCAGAGTGGGTGAGTGGTCAGCTGGTCTAGCACAAAGCAACCATTTTGAACATTTACAAGAAGCATTGACTCAAGGCATTGATTTGATAATCAACTCTGTTTGTCCAGGATTGCACAAGCACCCAAATTGGAAGTTGGCAACTAGAAAGATGCAATCTTTCCCTTGCTCTCTACACCCGCCAAGTAACCAGAAGTATGGCCAGCCCCCACTCTCAATTACCCAGCAGCCAGTGACACACTGCACAGCTCTTGTTTCAGCAGAGATTGAAGGTGTGCCCTCTTGGGTTGGGGGCTGGGTGTATCCCGCCCCAGGTTTAGAGGTGTAAACTCCTTGTCTCTGTGGACCAGCTGCATGTGCAGTACTGGATGGACCATTGCCCCCCATCCACCCTTGGGTGGGCAGGAACTCCTTCCAGGACCAAGTACCCTAAACTGGAAGAAACACATACTGGGACCAGGTATCCTGACCCCAGACATCTTCTAGGACAACAGGAACATCACCTAGAACCAGCATCCTGCCACGCCCCACTACCCATGACCTGATTGGCTGGTAGAGGGCACTGATACTTAATAAAAAACAACAAAAACAAAATAGGACCCATCAATATGATGTGTACAAGTGACACACTTTAGACACAAATACAAATATACACTATAAACAAAGGATGAAACACACACACACACACACACACACACATATATATATATATATATACAAGCAAATGGCAATCAAAACAGAGCAAGATGGGCCTTATTAAACTAATAAGGTAGATTTTAAAGCAAAAGGCAGCATCAGTGATAAGGAAGGACATTATACAATGATTAAATTGTCAATTGAATAAGAGGGCAGCGTCATAATAAATATCTATGTATGTAATGTACAAAACAAAAAATACATCCAAACCCACTGACATTGAGTCAATTCCAACTTATAATGGTCCTATACAGGGTTTCTGAGGCTGTAGATCTTTTTTTAATATATAAATCATTTTATTGGGGGCTCATACAACTCATCACAATCCATACATCTACCCATTGTGTCAAGCACATTTGTACATTTGTTGCCATCATCATTTTCAAAAGAGGCTGTAAATCTTTATGAGAATAGAGCAACTCATCTTTCTTCCATGAATTAACCGGTGGCTTTGAACTGATGACCTCGTTGTGAGGTGTCCAATGCTTACCTGACAGTGCCACCAGGGCTTCTTATGCACGCAGTGAAAAAGCTTCAAAATGCATACAGCAAAATCTTACAGTATTGAAGAGATCTATAAGCAACTCTATCATAAGTCTTTTTAAAAAAAATCCCTTCAAACTCATTGTCATTGAATCAATTCTGACTCAGCCCTCTTGTGAAACAAATTATAGCTGCCACATTGCAGCTTTCAGAGAGTGTAAACCGTTAGTTGAGCAGAATGGTTCATCTTTCTCCCACGGAGCTGCTGATGGTTTTGAACTGCTAACTTTGCAGTTAACAGCTGATTGTGTAACCAAACCCACCATGCCATCAGGGCTCCTCACTATAATGGTAGGAAATTTTAATACACTAATTTCTATGACAGGCAGAATAACTTGAAAGAAACGCAGCACAGACACAGGATAAACAATACAGTTCATCTCTTGACCTCATAGACATATACTCATCCGGTACACACTACTCAACAGCTACACAATACACATTCTTTCCCATTGGACATAGAACAGTCTCCAGAATAGGTGACATACTAGACCACAAAGCAAGCCTGAATGAACGTAACAACATGGTTATATCACAAAACACCTGTGCAGATCATAATATTAACAAAAGTAGAGAGACCAGCAAAAGATAAAGGGGGAAAGAAGTTAAATATATGGAAACTGAATAACAGCCACTTGAAAACTACTGGGCAACAGAATACGTTTTAAAATGAAGGAATAAATAAATAAATAAACCCCTTAAATCAAATGAGAATGAAAACACTGCACACCCAAACTGTTGAGACCCAGCAAGACAGTGCTCAGAAGACAATGTATAGCAATACAACACACACATCAAAAACCAAAAGACTATGAAAATGGGGGGGAGGAAGCATTCAAGAACTAGAGGAAAGTCATGTTTCATCATTGCTACACTGCACCCTGACTGGCTCATCTCCTCCCTGCTGCCCTTTTGCAAGGAGATGTTCAATTTCCCCCAGATGGGCCCTGGGTCCCCATGTTGCACTCCCCCTCATTCACAATGCTATGATCTTTTTTGAGGGGGGTCTTTGATGCCTGAGACCTGATTCCTTCAACTCCTTGTGATCACACAGGCTGGTGTGCTTCTTCCATGTGGGCTTTGTTGTTTCTCAGTTAGATGGCCACTTGTT
>NW_022103968.1:40899076-40900733 GCF_000313985.2 Echinops telfairi
GAGGAAAACAAATAATGAAGATTAGAGAAGAGAAAACAAAAATAATAGAATCAACAAGACTAGAAGTTAGACCTTTGAAAAGATCAATAAAACTGACAAGTGCTGGCAAATCTAATGAAGGAAAAGGAGATTCAACAAACCATGATCAAGAAATGAAAATAGGCAACCTCACAAGAGAACCAGGTAAACAGAAAGGACAACTGAATAGTATCAAGAATTGCACTCCAACAGATTTTTAAAACATGAAGAAACGAACAAATGTCTGGAAAAACAGTAAAACCAAACTAGCAGACTGAGTTAGAAAATTTGAACAGTCATGAAAAAAGAAATTGAGCCAGTTATGGAAAAATCCCTCCTCTCACTTCAGGTTCCTAAAATAGGATCATCTGCCTCTTCCGATGCACCCAGAAATGTGACCCATAATTCCCCTCGTTCTGGTTATTGTTAAGCTTCACACAGCATTTCAAAACTTGGTTCTACTTCATTTGGCTTTGTTAGCATGACTGAATGGATTCAAACTAGTTTGAAGGCTTTCTCAAAACTCATCATCTGAAGTTCTCTTCTAGGACACAGCCCTACTTTGAGGAGAAATTCCTGGGAATAAAAATCCATATTAAACAGGCCTTGAACAATAAAAGAAAGACTCCAGGTGAACATGGAATCAGGAATTGGATCAGAGGAGCTTAGAAAAAAACTCACTGCCATTGAGTCACTGCTGACTCACAGTGACCCCTGTGGGTTTCTGTTTGTAACTGTTCTATGGGAGCAGAGAAACCAGTGTCTCTCCCCAGGAGCTGCCGGTTCCCAATGCCCACCATGCGATCACAGCCGAATGCCGAACCACTGCACCAGCAGGGCTCTGGGTCTTAGAAAACACAAGGAATAGCCCTCTTCAGAGCTAACTCACACCACCACCCTAACGAAAGTTCATGGCAATGAATGAGCAGCAGTTATGTGGGATGCGTCCACAGAGGAACACAAAAACCCAGCTTGTGTTAATGCTGCTGCGCTGTCGGTCATTTCAAGTGGCAAAGTCATTGCTGGGAAATCATCTTAGTTCCATGTACACTCTGAATATTGAAGGGCATACATCAGTTTTGCAGTCCACGAGAAGAACTCAAAGAATACCATGAAAGCTGACTATACCAAGAATAAGTGAAGCACAGCTTGAAGCACAGCCCCCTTCAGTGCTAAAATTAAAATCAAGATATTCTACAAAGCAGTGTGCAGTGAGTAAGTCCATGTGAGAGAGCAGCAACTACATAATGACATCATGACCATCAACAGTACGTGCTGTTGCACTGCACGCAGTGTTATATTAGACAGGAAAATGGCAAGTATCCATGACATTTATTATTTGACCAAATAATAATGATTCAATTTTGGCTTAAATGTGTAATCTGGTCACCTATTATAAATAAACTCATCAGCCAGACATAATTTTTTGTGCTCAAATTTTTGTATATACTATTCAAGATATTTGATTTTCCTCATAAAAATCTTCAGTTTCTAGCATCTCCTAAAAGAGAATGAAGGCATCAGGTCATTAGCACAGCTACACCATTACACTCTCACACCTTCGTACCACTAGCCAACACAGACCACATCCTCCATCTTCACACATCCTCCATACCAATGACTATCGAGACGGCTATCC
>NW_022103968.1:40901111-40903096 GCF_000313985.2 Echinops telfairi
TCATTCAGGAATGATATGCCTCATTTAAACCCATTTATTGAAAACACATAATACAGTAGAAAATCTGCAAAAGCTGTACTGTATGTAAGGGCAGGATCTTGTCAGAAATGGAAAAAGCAATTATTTTCCACTACTAAGAGACTGGGAAAATGGTACCATGCTAAAAGTAGAAAACTTGCAAGACCCAGCAAAGCAAAGCAATCCCATCCAGTTCCTGCTCTCAGAGGGTTCCCTGAAAACGGAATTTTATGTTGGCGGCTCTACTTCTGAACTCTGGGTGAGGGCAATAGGACCAGGGAGGTACACAAAAGTCCTCTGTTATCTGGATTGAAAACAATGTGACCATGTTCATTTAGATAAAGCAGGATGCGAGACATGGGACTTGTTATATCATTCTCTTCATATTTGCAAAATTTAACAAGGCAAAGAAATGGTACATCATTTTTGAGAGAATCAGAATGTTGCAGGAGCAGACAGCTACAAATGGATGATTCATCAGCATTTTCCAAGTTTTTATTTTATGTAGGTCATTCCTTTGAATATGAAAGATAACCCCAAATTTACCAAGGTCATTTAATCACAGGATGGTTTTTGTGTAACATCCATATCTTCTTTCTAGAATTTGTGTTCTGAAAACAGTTCATCAACATCATGCACATGTCTGATTTCAGGAACTGAACATTCCGGAACTAAATTACTTCTGAAGATCCCATGCTGGAAGAATCCATCTTTTCATAGCCCCCAAATGTTGGCTCACCTTTTAATCATTCATGCTATTTTAATTATTTTTTATTATAAAAAAACCAATCAGCAGTAAGTAACATGACATAATTTGAAAGCTGTCCACTGGTGAAATTTCTTAATATGGCTCTTCTATCCATGTCTCTGTACCTCCCACCAAATGACTGGATGGGGCCATGCAAACACGGTGTATGAAGCACCAATAGAGGGGATTGGTCAGTTTGGCTGCCATCACCCTGGCTATAAGACAGTTATCTCAGAAATAGGACAGAGAGCATTCCCAAGTTCATCACGGAAGAAGAGTGACAGGTGGTGCACATTTGAAATCCCGCTCTGCCTCCAGCTGTGGAGGCTGAGCCCAGAGGCACCGGAGGCTGTGGTCTGGAACCATGGAATTGCAACAAGGAACGGAGCAAGGCCAGAGGCCAAGGCAAACAGGAAGGTGGAGCAGCTGGTGGGCTTTCTGATCTATGTAAGCAGAGGCCAAGGGACCACATGACAGAGAACCAGAGAGAATTGGCTGGTGGCTGATGAGAGGCGTTGCTATGGACCAATGACTACATCCTTAGCGTTTCTGATCCTCTGGATGTTTTCTGGTCCTGGCTTGTGGTAATCATGAGGATTGTTTGTGAGTTCCGTGTGGCCACTGTAGTGAATGATCAAACCTGGCCGAGAGCAGAGTCATCATGGGAGGTACAGTTGGAGTCAGAATAGGGTAAAAGGATGGAGGGCGGAGGCATGTCTGACCTCTGCCTCAGGGCACAGGCCTTGAGTTGGTGAGGAGCTGGATTTTCCCTCTTCCTTGTGTAGCCAGAAGAGGTCAGCTGTGGCCTCCAAGCTGATGACTCATGCCCCAAGTCACATTTTACGAAAGTAGAAGCAACAAGGTTTTCTTACTGATAGAAAAGGCATTTTTGAAACTGTTTAATGGATACCCTCCTTAGTGGATTCTTTAAGCACTAACAGAAAACATTTTGCTTTCACTATTGATGCTGAAAAGACGCGTTGTTTTTTAGCAAACCAGGAATAGAGTTTTGTTTTACTATCTTTAAAAATGAAGAGTGGGCTACAAGTGTCATAAACAACTACATTCAACACCTCGTGGTCGCACAGACTGGTGTGCTTCTTCCATGTGGGCTTTGTTGCTTCTCAGCTAAATGGTTGCTTGTTTACCTTCAAGCCTTTAAGACCCCAGATGCTTTATCTTTTGATAGCCGGGCACCATCAGCTTTCTTCACCACTTT
>NW_022103968.1:40904187-40906089 GCF_000313985.2 Echinops telfairi
AACAACAACTACATTCAAATCATAAGCAATTCTTAACTTGTGCTTGCTTTCCTATGGTCTGTGCCCTCAAAAACAAACTACTGAAAAACCAATGCTGTAGGTTCCAGTTGTTAGTATTATTTTATTGTATATAGTTCTATAAAACGACACATTTTTCACCAAAACATTCTAAAGCTTCCTCTGTGGCACAGTGAGTTACTTGGTGTGGTTCTTCTCTTCATAGCCCTTGTAACTGCCACCAAATGACGAGGGAGGATCAGGTAAACAGGGTATACAGGACTCTAAAGTGGGGAGAAGGCAGTGGGAATTCTGAGATAGTTCTCAGAAGCAAGAAGAATGGAATTTCACAACCGTGCAGGAAAAGCCAAGTGGCCTTCCTGGAGAGGTGGCTGTGTGGGGAAAAGATGGCAGAGAGGGGCAGTATTGAGAGCATAAAACAGAGGGGTGGGCTTCTTGGCCCAGGGAAGCAGTAAAGCGGAGTGCCTTCTGGCAGAAGGATGACTTGCAGAATGGGACGCCATCAGGCATCTGTCAGCGTTCATGGAGTTTTGTTAACACTTGCCCATGCAGGGCAGAGGTCAAGGAGCTAGGAGGCCAAACTGAGAGAGGTGTGCCTGCTGGCATGGCTGAGAAGAGGCACTGCAGACAAAAGAACCATATGCGGAACATTTCTGATCCTAACTTGTAATCTGTCAATCTCCCTTGTAAATCTCTATAATCCTGAGGATTGCCCATGAATTCTGGCTAGACCTAGCTGCAATGGATGGATCAAGTCCAGCAGAGAAGGGAGGGAGAGTTGGTGGCAGAATAGGGAAGGAGCTTGGAGGGTGGTAGCATATCTAAGCACTGCCTCGGGGAATCATCTTGGGCAGGTGTGGTGTTGATTATAGTTCCCTTTAGTGAAGCAAAAGCGTATCAGACATGGCTTGCATAGCAATTCCTCACCCTTTGACATAGTCCATCATTAAAGTAAACACTAATTAAACTACATGAACAAAACCTCATATATTTAAGGAAATTTATATTAGAAGAAAATGACCTTACATTGCCTGATTGATTCAAGCTCCATTAAATGTCAAATTTTTACAATTAATTATGCTTGTATATCAACATGGAGACCACGAGAGATTTGGTATTAAAATTACAAAAATTTTATTTATTATCATAGTGAATATAGTAAATACTTCCATGACATTTTACATTACTCAGCACTAATTTTTGAAACAGGTTCAAACCTGGGAAGCTTAGTCACCAAGTCGAAGTCTTTATTTTAAAAAAGAAGAGAAAGAAGTCCAACAACCAATATACATTCTACACAACAGCAAAATACAAAAATAGAAGCCATGTGACAGAACTAGAGAGAGCTAAGTAATGGATGTCAGAAGTTTTTTATTCTACCCCCTCCTTAACTTGTTTGTGAATTGGCCTCTTTGTCCTTCCATTGTTACTTATGCAAAATAAGGAGGAATAATTTAACAGTAGTGCTGCAAGACTTAAAGCTACCCAAACCAAACCCACCGCCACCCAATCAATTTGGACTCACAATGATAAAGATGGTACATCTTGTGGGAGCAGACAGCCTCATCTTTTCCCCAAGAAGCAGCCAGTGGGTTTGAACAGCTGACCTGCAGTTAGCACCCCAAGACCTAAGTCACAGTGCCACCAGGGCTTCTTTCACAAGACTTTAATAGGAATTGTTTAAAGTGTACAAATACTGATATAAATAACGTTTATCTTGCTTTGGTGAAGGTGTCCATTTAAATATGATTGGGGTTATTTCTTAATATTGTTTCAAACTCTGAACGATAATTCCAGCTTATCAAAATATTCAGGGTTAAAAAGACAATTAACTGTCCTACCTGAAGAAGAGAGACCTGCAGTACAATTGGTGAAGTCCCTAGA
>NW_022103968.1:40906646-40907541 GCF_000313985.2 Echinops telfairi
GCACGGCAACCTGTGAGGATGTCCTCGTAATGGTTCTTCAGATCCTCATAGCACGAGACATTCTTTTGCGAGTGAGCAAAAGGCAACACCTTTTCATTCAGTAACATCTGCACTTGGAATTCTTCTTTGGGAGTCTTAGCCTTCTCACAATGGTAAAGCAGAAATACCAAGTTTGAGGCATAGGGGACAATATGACCACTTCGGAACTTGCGATGCATTTGCTCCTTGTAATTAAAAGCTGTTAAAGGCTCCCTGTCTTTGAAGTAACCCATGAGAGAAAGCAGCGGGAGAAGGGTCTCTGCATGCCCGAACTGCAGGATGACTGGAGAAGAAACTGGCTGAGACCTGGAAAAGGAAATTGAGGGAGAATATTAGGTGTATATATTCACGCCATAAAAAAAATCACTACACTTAAAGCTTAAACAGCAAAAGGGGCATAGGGGAAAAGCTACTATATGCATACATTCCTGGGGTGAGGTCCAGGTACTATGGCATGGGCCAGACCCTATCCAGGGATACAATGGCAGACAACTAAAAAGGAGGGGAAAAGAAAGAAAATAAAAAGACATGCGTAGCGGGGGAACGGGGCACAACCCACCCAGGGGACGGTACTGTTTATATCTCCACAGGAGAGGGATAGAGGGACCAGACTTCACACTGGTGCATCAAGATGTGAATGCAACACACCAGCATGAAGCAGCGAACCAATAGAGAAGTTTGCAGGACCAGCCTCAATCCCAGCTAAGTGGACCCCTTCCCCCCTTCCCCCCACCCCCACACACGAAGAATGCACTACAGAGGACAGGACTGAAGCTACAGCTCAGGGAGAGGGTTGCATCTGTTCAGAGCACACAGGAGCAAACAAAGTGGGAAGGAGAGAAAGTGGAACACATCC
>NW_022103968.1:40910184-40941413 GCF_000313985.2 Echinops telfairi
AAGATATGACAGAATAATAATTTATAAATTATCAAGGGTTCAGAAGAGAGGGGGGAACATGAGGAGCTGATGCCAAGGGCTTAAGTGGAGAGCAAATGTTTTGAGAATGATGAGGGCAACGAATGTACAAATGTGCTTGACACAATTGATGTAGGTATGGACTGTGATGAGTTGTGTGAGCCTCCAATAAAATGATTTTTAAAAATTATGAAAAGAAAATGGACAATTAAGCCCTGAGTAAATATTGATCACTCCATGGGGCTCTTCTGAGAAAACGGAAAGAGTATTATCATATCTCTGTCTAGGGAATATGGACATGCAGTATTGTATCAGTTGCTCGGTAAAAACCAAGACTAAACAACGAGTACCAAGTCACCTAACATTCATATTCATAGGTTTACACCACTTGAGTAGGGCACCAAATTCGGAACAGAGACAACCTATCATGACGGATGCAACGAAGTCTGAGAAGGAGCTCTAGGGGTGCAATGGTTATGAGCCGGACTTGTGGTTTGAATCCACAGGGAAAAAATATGGCAGTACACTTCTCCAATGATGTGCAGCCTTGGTAACACCACAGCACAGTTGTGCTCTGTCCTTAGAAATCAGAATTGACTTCCTGAGACAGGTTAATGGACCTGCTATGAGGAGTAGGAGTCTAAGCACTGAGAGAAGCATAATTTTAATAGTAGGAATTCAAGTCATTTTCTTCCTAACAAAAGGTGGTGTCGGTGCCTTAATGAAAGGCAGAGTTTTGTAGGTGATCCTCCTTCTGGCAGCCAACCACCACATCTCTTCCCCTCTGGAGATAGTGGTTTGAACAATCGTTTTGCTTCCTCTCCTTATAGGAACACTCGTCTCCATAGTAACCACTTTCTCCAGCTGTACTTCTTCTCCAAATATAACTAAAATCACTCTTCATTTCTATGACACCCGATTAAAAGTACAGCAGAATATGTCTTATATTAGTATCATGAGAGTACACAAAAGATAGTACACATTCTTTTTCTTTTTACCATTTTTATTTCCTTTCTTAAACCCCTTTCTGATGGTCATATTACTACTGATTATGCATATTATAAAGAACAGACACATAAAACGTATAATCACTTAAAGTGCTACTTTAGAGACTTTTTTAGTACTTTATAATCTTTCCAAAATATGAGGTTCACAGCTTTCATTTTTAAGCACAGACTAGGAAAACAATTGATGAGTGTCATTTGTGTCTTAAAAAAAAAAATCAAGGTAACAGAATCTGGCTTACAGGAATCCCATCTCAGCCTACAAACTAGAGAAAAATACCGATGACATTTTATAAAGTACGGTGTCAATATGAACACAAAACTGAAAACTAGGAGGGAACGAAAATTATTTTTCAGCATGTACATGCCTTTTACAATTTCAAAAAATCTAACTTATTCTTGAAAATTTTCTATTAAAAAAAGAGCACACTAAATGTCCAGGCTGAGTTTCAAAAGAAAGAAGCAGAATCTAGCTTACTCTAAAATAAAAGTACAGTAGGAAAAAAAAATTAAGTATTCTGTGTTTTAACTCACAAGCGTTTTCATTTAATAACAGCTCGCCGCCAGAGAGTAGATTCCGACTCCTAGCCACCCTCCAGGGCGGGGAATAGAGCCCAGTCCAGTGGGCTTCTGAGACTGGAACCCTCCACTGGGAGATGGTTAGCAGCCAGGCTCACAACTCACTGGGCCAGTGAAATCACATACCATATACACTCGAGTATAAGCCACCCGAATATCTGCCAAGGCACCTAATTTCACCACAAAACTGCATTAAAAATATGCTGAAAAACTAAGCTTATACTTGAGTATATACGGTAAATGCTTTTCTTTACTTTTTTTCCTATCCTGAATTCAACAGAACATTCTTAATGGCTCAAATGTTAAAACTAGAATACAGACAAGGCACTCTTTCTTATCATGGTTCCCTGGAAAAGTACAAAAAATCTAACTCGCAATTATAACTATGAAATTCAAGAGAATGTAGCCAATTTTTTTTTTTGTTATTTTAAATTAAACAGAGGGGAGGGGGCGTCAAAAAGTTGTGGAACAATGAAAAGATGAAATTTTTCTATAAACTTTTTGAAGTTGCATCATATCCTTCAACTAAGGGGCCCATTTGTAGCTATGAGTATCATAATGCTTTGCTTATAAACAAAAATAAGCCAGGTAAAAGCAGATTTTTATTTCACAGAAACTCCACTGCCAAAATATCAAATTGTGGCATATTTAAAAAAAAATCAACTGTTGTCATGGAATTTGTATATAAACAACAATAACGAAGTACTGCTGTTGAGATGCTTCCTATCCGAGTATAGTGAACTGTTGAAGAGTCTGCTGTGGCTTCCTCTAGGGCAGCGGTTCTCCACCTTCCTCAGGCCGCAACCCTTTAGTACTGCTCCTCATGTGCTGGTGACCCCCAACCATAACATTCTTTTCGTTGCTACTTCATAACTGTTGTAAACTGGCGATCCCTGTGACAAGGTCATTCGACCTCCAAAGGGGTCATGACCCACAGGTTGAGGACCACTGCTCCAGGGGCACAGAGCTGAACTACCGTGCCCCACCAGGGCTCCAGAGGGTTAATATAATCCCTCTGAAACAGCTGTTCATGCTTATACTTGTTTGTCCTGTTATAAGACTCGCTCACATTTCTGTTTTCTTTGACAAAGTTGTTAAGTAGCATAGGTGTCAAACGGAAAAACATATCATGTTTCTATTCCAAGTTAGACCTGAGCACCACATAAAGGGGAGCTTTGTATGCCTCTATCGATGGAATTGAACAGAGAAAGATCAAATCAAACCCAGTGCCACTGAGTCAGTTCCGACTCATAGCACAGCTATAGATCTTTATGGGAGCAGCTGGTGGGTTAGAACTGTAGACCTTTTGGGTAGCAGTTGAACACTTCCCCACTGTGCTGTGACCAAGGCTTCCTGGGTTCGGACTAACTTGATAGCATTAGGACTTCAATCAGCAGAGACTAAAAAGTTGTAAGGCTTTTGTGGATGCAGACACAGAGGAGGGTCTATGGTTTCTGGACTTGCACACACCTCAGAGAAAATATTCAAGAGCATGTGTGGTCCGAGAAGTCTTAAAAGGTATATACTATGTTTCTATTAAAAAAAAATCTGCATTTCTCGCCATCACCACCTCGTATGAGTTTAGTAGACATAGTTAGGTTGTGTGTGTGTGTGTCCCTCTGACCACAGAACAGGGATGGGAGTAGTTTCACTCTTGTGCAGACAGAGCGCGTTGTAAGGGTGTGTGTGTGCGTGTGCGTGTGGTGTGTGTGTGTGTGTGTGTCCCTCTGACCACAGAGCATGGATGGGAGTAGTTTCACTCTTGTGCAGAGCGCATTGTAAAGATTAGAGCACTTGTGCTCAGGTTAAACTTTAACACCTTATCAGCTGATCTCCCTTTGGGCCCATTTTAAAGTTGCCCTGGTTTTTAATATTCTCTGTTTTCTTTTCGATTGAGGTTTTCCTCTATTTTATTTTGTTATTGTTAGCTTTTTTGTTTATGTTTTCAGTATATGAAATCCTATAGAGTTCACCTACAGGTGACCCTATAAAGCAGTAACTGGATTAATGCTTTCTTCAGGGTATGGCAGGGGAAACTGCGGAAATGTGAGCTAGTAACAAGGTGCATAAGAAAGAAGAAAACACTCTAAAGTTGATTGTGGTAATGACTGTACAACTCTTCTCAATAAGACTGAACTATTGAATTAATGATATGTGGATTAGGTGCCAATAAAACTGTATAAAAGAATTTGCAATGCTAATGGAGACCCATTGGCTTTTGTTATTTTGGATAATAAAGAGGGAAAATGTGCATTTTAGTTTTAAAAAATCCAACAATTGGAAAATGCTAATTTCCAAGACAAATATAAGAAAGCAAATAAAAATCTACATAAATACATGTAGATAACAAAATTAAAATGCTTAAAGCTGAGATCTGGTCAAGTCCTTTTATTTTTAGAAATAAGAAAAAAAGTCTGAAGTGGTCAAGTGAGTTACTTACTGTTATCCAGCAAGATGTCAATGTAGTTCTTCAAATTAGTGAGCTTTCTTTTATAGAAGTTGGTAAAGAAACTATTAAATTTTCAATCAAAAATGAAATTTAATATGAAGCCCCAAATTGCTAATAAATACAAGTAGCTGCCCCTGTGTGTGTGTGTGTGTGTGTGTGTTCAGAGTAAGTTCAAAGTAAAACACGCAGAGCAAGTACTTACGCACATTCCAAAGGCTCAACCAGAAAAACAACTAAGAACTATGTGTATTTTCCCCCAAATGCACTCAGCTAGATTTTTCCAAGCTCTCAATTCACGTTTCACACTCAGTGTTACGCAAAGTGTTTTTTGAAATATGAGTCAGAAGTACCAAACAGCTTTAGATAATTCCTATAATTCTCACAGTTATATAAGTGTACAAATACACAACAGAACTACCAGATATAGGAGATACTTTAGGAAGATAAATAACGTTAAAAAAACCAAACCTTTAACAAACGTAAGACTAGTCATCTGCTTCACTGAGGTGGTTGGAAAAGCACCCCATCAACTTAACCCAAAACCAAGAAGTGAAACCAACTGATGCATAAAGTTTTTCTTTCCTTAAGCAAAAACAGCAAAACAATGTCTGCTTCCACTCAAGGAGGAGTAACAGGACTGAATTTGCCGTCCTATCCTGAATACCTGAAAGGCAAAGTCTCTTTAGCAGCAACTTTCAGTCACTCAAACCTGGTGGAGTAAGAGGCTGAGAAAGCCCAGGGGCGAGCTTTCAACTGCCCTGACTGACTGCCTACAGAATCCACGCTGCAGCAGAGGGAGAGGGGCCCGACAGTGAATGGAAACCTCCGTGGTGGGTGGAGATTTTGAGAGGCCACACTGGCTGACGTTTACAGGACTAAGTACAGAGAGAAAAGTGCTCTGGTATTGATCAGCGCATGTACGTAAGAAAACTACTCACATCCGCGGAAAGAGTCATTGGAAAGGAATAGGTAAAACAATTTCCTGAATTCCAGTGCCAGGAGTAGCTTGTGTCTCCACAAGGCAGGCTGGAAAAATTTCATAATGCGCAGTGTTATCAGGGAACTGCCAAGGTAGTGGGGCAAAATCTGCCCTTCAGATCCACTGTTATAAAACAAGGCAAGGCACTGAGTAGGAGAATATATTAATAAATATAAATCCAACAAAGGGATTGTATCTAGAATATAGCTCTTACAATTTAATTTGGAAGACTAACAATCCAGTAGGAAAAAATGGGCAAAAGATTTGGACAGGTATGTCCCCAAAGCAGGTATGCAGAAAGCAAATAAGTACATGAAAATAGGTTCTATATCATGTTATTAGATAAAAGCAAACTAAAGCTCACAACGAGACAGGCTACTTGAGAGACCGGAACAAAACAAGGCAGCCCTATCGTTCCAGCTCTCCCAGGTTTCACTGGTCTGACAGCTGGTATGCTGCGGTTAGTGAAAAAAGTGTTTTTGGTAGCAGAGCTCAAATACTCCTTTCTCCCATAAAGCCTTTACCAAACTTCATAGCTCAAATTAGTCCTCCCTCATCACTATCATTTGAGCCCTGTTTTCAGGGCCATTATGCAACTATGTCCTAAGCTAGGTCAAGAGTTCCTTGAGACTACAGTTGAAGTGTATTCATCTTTGTATGTTCTCTATCACCTAAACATAACAGATACTGAAAAATAACATGGGAGATGCTATATATTTATTTCAATCTGTCCAAATAGTTTTAAAAAGTATAAACATAGCTTTACTTGCCAAGGTTTTAATTAAGGAGAGAGGTATCTAAATGTTCATCTCAGAATACAAGATAGTTATTATAAGATCAATATAAATCATAACAGCACAAATAAAAAAATTTAAATTTTATCTGGAAGACCAAACCAAAAAACCCCAAACTCACTGCCATCAAGCCAATGCTGACTCATAGTGACCCTATAGGACATGGAAGAACTTCCCTGTAAGCTTCCAAGAATGTAACTCGATGGGAGTAGAAAGTCTTATTTTTCTCCCTCAGTAGCTGGTGGTTTTGAACTGCTGACCTTTCAGTTAGCAGCCAAATGCATAATAACCACTATGACACCAAAGCTCCCCAAACCCCAAACGACTACCATAGATTTGATTCTGACTCACAGTGACCCTATATAGGGTTTCCAAGACGTAAGTCTCTACAGGAGCAGGCAGCCTCAGCTCTCTGCCCCATGGTGTGGCTGGTGGTTTGAGCCACTGACCTGCAGTTAGCAGCCCAACGCCTAACCCACAGCAGCACCAAGTACACTGGTTTTCTTTGGCATAAGTAACACCGTACCGAACAAGGCTTATTTCCCCATGTTTACTTCACACGAGGTTAATTTCCTGAGCTATTGACCACTGCTTAATTTTCATTTTCACTTGGGCCTCTGATCAAGACACTTCTTCCTTAGAATGTCCTCATCAGTCCTCACTAAGCAAAACTGTTGGAGAAAACTATCATGATGATGTAGACAAGTAATCTTTTTTTTTTTTTTAATGACTAGTTATTAAGCATTTAAGTGAAAGACCCAGTGGTTGCTTTGGATAAATGGTGCACATACACACGGACACACAGTTGCATGCAACCTTCTCAACACCATGAGTATTTTTTATGGTTTTAAAGGGTTGAACAAGTTGAACATGGATTTGAATCTGGATACGATTCTAAATGTAAATTCCATCACACTATGCTCATGATCAAAACCGCTAACTCAAATCTTGCATTCACAGAAAACCTGCCCAAAGAAAGACATTTTCTTTTTTTTTTTTGGACATTTTCTTTAAAATGGGCTACAAGTTACGAAGTTAGAAATCTGGAACATTAAAACAAAAGAGGAAAAGAAATCACTGTCACCAACAGCACCTTCAAGAAAGAAAGCAGCAGGGTCTCATGAAGCCTTGAGGTGTGGTCTTGGAAGTCACCAAATGATTTGATGCAAGAGCTGGATATGATGAGACGTGAATTTTAGCAAGTAGTCTGCAGTCGTGGAGCAGGAATTACACTGCAATCAGGTGCTCATAGGAGGTGACTGCTAAAATCCTGGAGGGAGGAGCTATTAGCTTACCCTGAGGTGGTAACAGTGGGGTGGGGCAGAGAAAAGTCAAAGGAACTGACATGAACTAAAAATAAACACCCCCCCTCACCCCCATGAAATATGTTGGTGATGTAGAAGGTTGGGGAGAGGGTGCCAAGAAAACGGCCTAGGTTTGCGGCTTGGGTAGTTGGGACAACAGAGAAAAAAGGATTGAGAATATTATTGCGCATCAATTGTATCCGAGCATTGTTCTAGGAAGTGGGGCAAGAGCAGTGAATGATATAGACCCAGAGACCTAGACCCAAAAAAACCAGTCAATAACTGGCCATCCAGAAAGGAACTGGGCAGGAGATTATGAGCATACCCAGGCCATTTACATACATTTTATCCTTTATTTACTACCTTTCAACAACTATCATTGAAAGATAATCTTAGTAAACCTAGTTAAACTCCATGGAACGCAGATTTCAAATAGCAAAAAAAGACTAGCAAGAACAGGTTCTGAGAGTCAAGGAATCTACTAACTTAAGAGAACTTTAAAAGACAAAGCTCCCACTTTACAATGGGCTAAGTAAAAGCTTTTTAAGGTCACTGCGTGCCACTGAATATTTGTTTCAACGCTGCCATCTTCTGTTACAATAAGGAACTACACAACCTCCAAAAGTTACACCTTTTCGATTAGGAAACCTGAAAATAGACTGGAGAGCCAATGAAAGGCTCACTTCAAGAGATGGCTTATTTAATAATAAGAAGAAATATATTATTAGAGTTAATTTTGATGTCTGAAAGTATCTCTGAATAAATGAACAGTTTCATGAGGCAAGTAATTCCAGTCCACAATATAAACCTATTTTGAAAAAGTAGGAAAAGACTTGTTGATTCGCCCAATAGAAAATAGATCAACATGTATTAACAGAGATAGGATGAGAAAAGAGAGATGAGGAAGGGATAATAAAAAACACCCAGAGAGGTCTTATTAGTAAATTCAATCTACTTTCCTAATCACAGCATTCCAATAGTAATTAATACCTGCTTGAAATGTCCTTATATCCAAAAGGAGTAATTAGTGAACTTATTGCCTTTAACTTTACCATCAATACTTCAGTGAACGTTTATGAAATGAAACAAAATTTTCCTAAAAAAAGATGATGGCCTTAAATTTGGAAGTCAATGTTCTTTAACAATGTTTTTAACTAAAATATTGATGCTGGACTTGTGCAATGGGGTGCCTCTGGGCACTTCATTGGGGAAGCTGGCTTTACTAACCCTGGAGGTGGAGTTGAGCACCTTCGGGCTGAGGTTTATGTGGAGTGGTATATCCTTTGGGTAGTTTTGGCAGCCCCCCCCACCCCTAGAACTTTATAACATTGCCTGAGCGGGGTAGAGGCCAGGCCAAGAGGCTGAGGGTCAGAGAGAAAGGCTTACCTGTGGGCAGACAGAGAAGAAACTGTCCTGACTGAGTACCTGTACCTTGGGCATTTGTAACCCATCAACTTCCTAGTATACCCCATAATCATTAGTATGGTCTATGAGTTCTGAGTGGACATTGCAATGAACTATTGAACTGTGAGAGGGACAGCTGGTGTCAGAAATGGTAGGACGGGGCATGTCTGACCTCAGTTCCTGCAAATCTACTTTGGACAATACTGATGTGGAATTTGATTTTCCCCCCACCCCTACCCCTTTTCAGAGCTAGAGGAGGTCAGACACCACCCCCATGTCACATTCTTTTTTTACACATGGTTATGAGACAATAGGAGCCCTAATGGTGTAGTGGGTTATGTGTGGGGCTGCTAACCACAAAGTCAGCAGTTCAAAATCACTTGCCACTCCACAGGAGAAAGATAAGACTTTCTACTCCCTTGAAGAGTTACAGTCTCAGAAACCCACAGAAGCAGTTCTACCCTGACCTATAGGGTCACCAGGACTTAGAATCGACTCGATGGCAGTGAGTTTTGTCTTAATGAGGCAAGAGTGGTTCAGCGGTAGAAGCCTTGCGTTCCATAAAAAAATAAAATAAAATATTGATGCTTGCCTATTAGCATTATGCGTGATCTTCAATTTTTGCTTCAAAATCATGCTATAAAATTATGCTTAAAAATATTCAGTGACATTGAATAGTGTCTAATTTAATGCTAAGATAAAAGAATAACCTATAGAGGCAGTACCAACCCAATATATAATGAAGTGGAGAAAACCACACTCAGCCCAGGAACCCTAGAATTAGCTGAGAGATCCCCTCAGACAAGTCAAACTGCTGCTGGGAACCAAGAAGCGGGGAGGCCTGTCACAATTTTAGCCAACGACCGAGAGACCTGATTAATCCAAGAAACTCTAAGCTTAGTTCTGCTTTGGGTGTTGTGTTTCTAGTATTTTGATTAACAACGAGCTCATTTAGCCCCTCTATCAACATCAATGACAGAAGAGCACAGATCTGCAGATATAACTTTAAATCATAAGATTCCAATGTAAAAAAATGATTTTAAAAGTCATATAAAAAAGGTAACTATTTTTATAAAACAAATCAGAAGAGCCAAACATAAATAATCTATGTAAAATATTATTCTCTCCCAGCTGAGAATGTGTCAGTTTTCTTCAGAAGTACTCTTAATTTGGCACTGACGATGTTGTGACATTGGACAGTGTCAATCTACTTACATTTGAGTGAGCAATCTCATAGATAGCTCTAGGTATACTTTTCCCCCATTTACCTACATAAGATTTCAGCAGTCCTTTATTACAGAGATCTGATGTGCCCTTGAAAACCAACTGCCGGGCTACTCACAATCACTGCCAACTTTCTCCTCCTCCAGCTAGGAAAGAGGGCAGCAGTCAGACCCATTTCCTGTTCTACAGGGTCAAACTCCTTCGTTCAGCACTTTTTACTATATCACAATCTTACATAGCACTTATAAAAACAGTTCTATGTTCTTTAGATCGGAAGAGACACAGTGCAATGACCTTGTCTTACTGACTCTACCCAGGTCCTACCACTCGCCCTGACACGCAGTGGAATAGATGCTTTAAATATTTGATGAATGGTTTTTTTCTTTTAATTCACAAATAAATAAGTTATTATCCAAAAGAAGTAAAGACTGTCTCCATCTTGCTGAAATAAGGGGACTAGTATGTTAATAAATGAGTTCATGGCCAGGAGCATTTTAAGAGTGTAAGTGCTAGAAAGTCTTTATGTTTATCATTTGGACAACTACAGGGGAAGACGGGTTAATGTCTGAGAAAGAAATTAAGGACATATTTTAACCACAGAAATCTCACACACAGTAATAATACCTTTCATCTGTATCACATTGTACTAAGTGCTTTCACAGACGTAATCTCAGTTCATGTTCTCAACCCCTTGGTGGAAGTAAAGAATCTGTAGTATCATAAAGCAGAAGAAGGTCTCATCTGCCTATGACATCACACTGCTTCTCTATTACTGCACCTGACCCCACAAGCTCTGCGTAAGAGTTAGCCTCATGAGCTGGTAAGTATTTAAAAACTACTAGCTAGCATAAAGCCACACTCAATTGCATTTCCCCCTCTATATTACACTTTTCTGAGAAGCAAGTTTCAAGAAAGCATGTTAAAAACTAGAATTTCATTAAAATTAAAAGAAAACCTCCCATGAGTTGATCTGGACAACTACAGGCAGGCCACGTTCAGACCATGTCTTGGAACCACTGCAGGTCAGTGAAACACACCCACCGTTCTAAGGCTCCTTAATAATCACGGGCTTCCTCTGACCTGGCTTGCTGACTCTGCAGCACCCAACAGTGTGGACCATAAAAATCCTGGATAACTGTGGAAACTGACACTGAGGGAAATATGACCAGGACTATATTCCCTAACTTGTAACTTATAACAGAGGGAATCTGGAAAGCCACAGTAGGAAAACCACCACATTGCTAAGTTAGAGATAAAGTCCAAGTATATTATCCTGTTTTAAATATCATTCCCACAGATTCTCCCCTACAGCTATGCTGCCTTGAAGTGAGCACATGTTGATTCTGTCTCCCTATAGAAGCAGACACTTGTTATCGCCTCATGCCTGTCCCCGATGCAGATAATAGGCTTCCTCACCCGTGAGCGCAGGGACTTTACTGTGGTTACCACCCACCTTGTGACATACATAACTACTGACAATGCATGTCTTATGACTACCTACAAATATCCCAAGACAGGAAAGACTCCCTCTCTGCACGGACGTGGCTGCTGAGATCATAGCTGTCCCAGAGGTGAGCATGCTACCATGAAATGTGTCTGACTCCTTTATTTTATTTCACTCTCCTATAGCTCCTATTTTCTATGACTTTACTACAGTCTTTATGTATTATATCCACACAGTTGCACCTACAAACCCTGCGGTTGTTAGAGGCTGGTTTACTCTAACAGACAACATGGTGAAAAGGGGGCTTTCAAACCACTTCCTTGTCCTTCTCTTACCAAGGGGCAGTTGTTTACACAGACCAAGGAACGGTGCATGGTTTGAAACCAGGAAAGATATGTCAGGGCTGTATCCTTCCACTATATTTATTCCATCTGCATGCTGGGAAGACAATCCCAGGAGCTGGACCATAAGGAGGAGAACACGGCATCGGAACTGGAGGAAAACTCACGAACAACTTGTGATGAGTGCTTGCTAAAACTGAAAAGGGCTTGAAACACTGTGGACAAACACCAACGACTACGGCCTCCAGTGTGGATTCCATGTCAACATCAAGGAAGCAAAATTCTTCAGCAACTGAACCAGTAAGTAACATCGGGATGAATGAATAAAAGGCTGAACTTGTCAAAGATTTCACTTTACTGGATCTACAATGTCCATAAAAGCAGTATTCAAGGGGGAAAATATTAAGTATTGCATTGGGGCCAATCTGCTGCCAAAAAACCTCACCTAAAGTGCTAAGAAGCAAAAGACGTCACTTGGAGGACTACCATCAGGATATTTTCAATCACCTCAAATACATGTGAAGGCCGGAAAATGAATAAAAAAGACCACAGCAGGACCGATGCCTTTGAATTACGGAGTTGGTGCATAGTATTGAATATACCAGACAGTCAGAAGATCCGTCTTAGAAGATGTAAAGGTACAATGCTCCTTATAAGAGAGGATGGTGAGATTTGGGCATACTTTGGACACGTGACGAGAGATCTGAAGAAAGACATTAAGCTTGTGAGAGGGTCGGTGAAAAAGAAGACTCTCAATAAGCCAGAGTGACACAACGGATGCAAGACAACTGCAACAACAGGTTCCAACACAGCAACAATCACGAGGCTGGCCCAGGACTGGGCAGTGTTCCGCTCTGTTGCACGTAAGGTTAACTATGCATTGAAACCAGCTACACGACACTGATGGCCAAAAGTAACAACCCCATTCCCACCCTACCCTGATACTCCCTTCCTAGGCATATGCTTAACCAAAATTAAAATACATGTTTACACAAAGATTTGTATGTGAATGTTTACAAAAGCACTACTCACAATAGCCAAATAGTAGAAACAACCCAAATAATCATCAACTGATGACACAATAAACAAATGCAGCACCCAAAAGAAAATGACGTTTAAAAACACTAGGCTCTGTCAAGGAAACGTCAAAACAAAACCAAAGCAAAACCCCATGTATATTTGATCCCATTTATACAAAATAGCCAGAATAAGCAAAGTCAAAGAAAGACAAAGATGAATGGTTTCCTACAGCAAAGGATCCCTGGTACATAGTTGCTACACGCCGGGCCGCTAAGCACCAGGTCAGCAGTTAGAAACCACCTGCCTCTCCATGGGAGCAAGACGGGCTCTCTGGAAACTCCCATCAAATGACAGTCCCCAAAACCCACCAGGGCAGCCCCACCCTGTCCTACAGGGCTGCTATGAGGAGGCACTGACTGGATGGCAGGGAGCGAGTGAATGACTGCCAGATCCCGTGAGTGCACTAAAAGCTTGTGATCTTCACACTTTAAATTGGCAAACTGTATGAAATATGAACCATTTCTCAATCAAGTGGCTTTACAAAGTGGTCATATGATGCTACAAGGTCTTCATTTTTTGAAAATTCACTTACGTTACTATACAAAGAGGCTTCAAAAAGTTTGTGGGAAAAATAGAATCATCTTTGAACTTTTTGAAACTCCCTATTCTACTAAGGATGTGAACTAATAATTTTTAAACATTTTCAAAACTTAAATGTTATATTCATTTCGAGGTCATCTTCCAAAATCTCTTAAGGAAAGATTTTATTTTGAATTCACAGATTCTGTATAAAACTTTTCCCTCTTTTACAAAAAATTTTTCATTTTTCCCCTTTTAGAAAAGAATGTTTTAAAACTATTATTCACCTCATGTAAAACCCACCTAGCTACGTGTAGAGTTTGATAAGTCTGGGTAAGTATATAAAGCTGTGTACAGTGTCATCAGTCTAGTTTTGGAACACTTCCATCACCCTCAACAGTGCCCGTCCAGCTGTTTGCAGCCAATCACTGCCCTCACATCTGGGCCCATCCAAGCACTGTTCTGTTGCCTCTGTAGCTTTGCCTGGAGGAAACTTCAAATAAACAAAATCATAGAAGATATATTCATATATGTTTGGCTTATTTCAATTAGCATAATGGTTCTGGAGTCCAGTAGTTCAAGAAGCCCTGGGGACACAGTGGTTATGCCCTTGGTTGGTGGTCACATTGGGAATTGATCCTAGTACTGGCAGGCAGCGGAGAAAGAATAGTTATTTTGAACTGGGCACGCATAGTTTTGTAAAACACCCGCCTAATCTGCAGCTTCTTTATGGTTTTCAGAATTGACACATCTGAATTATGATGGTGGTAAAGAATACAGAATATACCAGAGACTGCCAAGAAGAACAAACAACTCTGTCTTAGAAGAAGAAAAGCCAGACTGCTCTTTAGAAACAAGGACGGTGAGACTTCATCTCGTGTACTATGGACAAGTTATCAGGAAGGGCATCATGCTTAGTAAAGGAAAGGGTCAAAAAGACACAGACCCTCCTTGATACAATGTAGAGCCCCTGTAAAGCCATTGAGCAATGACAAAGTTCTGTACATCCGGTGGGTTCTTTCAAGTCCTTAATCACATAGGTTTTGTCTTTTTTATTTTATTAATAATAGTATCCTCTGAAGCTTAAGTGTTTAATTGTGATGATTTCTACTACGTTCATTTTTTCAAACGGACTGCTTTTGTGTCCTCATAAATGTTTGCCTAATTCAAGGTTGTAATAATTTAACCTTGTTTTCAAATGGTTTTATAGTTTAGCTCTGATATTTAGTCATTCATTCTATATTCTAGAAATTTTATGTTTAAGTATGTGACCCATTTTTAGATACAATATGAGGAAAAGGTGTAGGAGTCTTCTCTCCTCCCCCCACATGGACAAACAATTGATCTCACCCCTTATGTGCCGCAAAGTCTATTCCTTTCCCAGTGAGTTACCATGGCATCTTCCTCAAGTAGCAATTGGCTTTAAGCATGTGCGTTCATTTCTGAACTCACTACATGTTTGTCTATTGCTATCACTTTATGGTGAGTTTTGAAGTCAGACAGTACTTTTTCATTCTTCTAATTTTAGCGATTCTAGGTCCTATACATGTCCATACATTTTAGAATTAGCTTGTCAATTTCTACAAAGAAATCTAGAATTGTGATAGGGTTAAATCTATAGATCAATTTTGGTCTTCCAATTTATAAAGTGGTATATCTCTCCATTTACCATGGGTCACCATGAATTTCTCTTTGCAACGTTTTGTCATTTTCAGTGTATAGAATGCTCACTTATTTTTAATACATCAGTGATAAACCCCTTAAGCTTTTCATGTAGGATCATATTATAATAGCAAACCCTGCAAATGTTATTTAGGAATTTTCTGATACAATTTTATGTTTACTATGCCTCCTATCCAGCAGTAAGATTAACAATGAACTAATAGCAATGATGTGTTACTTGATAGAGTCGAATGGCTGTAAACCACTTCTAAAACTAAGCAGGAAAAAAGTTAACCCCTGCCTCCATGAAGACACTTGACTTGTATGAAAACCACACAAACTTTTTAGTAACATATTAAAAATGCTCAGTTTGGTTTCTCTGCCCTAACTTCTATCAAACCAACACAATTTCATAAACTTAAGTCATATCCATAAATCAAGTATTTTCTCTATATATAACTCAGCACTAGAAACACAGTATAATGCATTAACTCTAACCTTTCTGCCCAAATCTTTATAGCATGGTTTGTTTCCAAGTATACATATATAATGTCGCATGCTAAGCATATTTGTCAAATTAAAAATGGGGACTGTGGTTCTTGCAAAGGTTTAAGCTATGAAAAGTTTAAAAGCAGCGAGGTTGAGAAGTAACAACAGATTTTTATGGGAAATATTCCTTTAAAATTTTTAAAATTTACACATTCCTACCAAAAACTATGTATAAAGAAGTTCATAATTATACTATTTATAATAGCAAAAAACAGAAGGTATCCAAATGTCCACTGACAAGAATTAAAAAACAATGCACACACACACATACCAGCTCCCATGTTATGAATTCCAACTCATGATTATTCCATCTGGGCCAAGGCGGAACTGTGCTCCATAGAGGTGTCAGTGGCTAATCTTTTGAAAGATCACCAGGCCTTTCTTCCACAGCACCTCAGGGGATCTCCAACTTACAGTTAGCGTGTTTACAATACCCAGGAACTCCATTGACAGAAATCAAATCAAACCCCAAATTGCGGCCATATAGTCAATTCCTACTCACAGCAATCCTAGGGAAGGTTTCCTCGGCTTCATAAGGTTTTACAGGAGCAGACAGCCTCATCTTTCTCTGGCAGCATGGCTGGTAGGTTTGAACTGCTCACTAAATGTTAGAAGTCCAACACTTACCCAACAGTGCCACCAAGAGCTACTATTAGAAGTAACTCACTCACTGCCATTGAGCGGATGCTGAACTCATAGTGACCCTATAGGATTGGGTAGAATTGCCCGTTTCCGAGTTACAGTTTCCGAGACTGTAACTCTTTACGGGAGTAGAAAGTCCCATTTTTCTCCCACGGAGCAATTGGTGGTTTTGAACTTCTGATCTTGTGGATTGCAGCCCAACCTATAACTAACTAAGCCACCAGGGCTCCTATCAGCAGGAGATGATATAAACTGGAGTATATTCACATTACTCAATATTGTAGTAAAAATAAATGGACAAAAACTGTAATAATAAATATTATAAGCATGATATTGAGGGTAAAAAACAAGTTTTAAAAGGCAGCAAGCAAATGATTCTAAATACAAACTGTTTTATCTAGGTCCATGTACCTTCATGATAAAAACTATTTTTAAAGAGCCAATGTATGATCAACCCCAAATTTCAAACAGTAATTACTCGAGATAGGCAGTATGGAGCGGGCAGGAGAGGGAGGTAAATGGAGCAGATGAAGAACAATGCAGTGATGATGATTACTTTTCTATGGCCTCTGAAGCCGTGATCTTGTACCCCTCATCAAATGCTAAGGAGGGCGGGGCTATGCAAATATTGGAAAGTTGCTGACAAATTAAATTGACACCATTGTGGGGGTGGGGCCAGGCAAAAAGGTACACAGAGCCCTAATGAGGAGATTGGTCAGTTTTGCCATCCCACTTAAAAAGAGCCATCCCAAAGGCAGGAAGGGGGACCTGACTACTACCGAGAAGAAGATATGGGAGTGAAGTGCACCCTTTGGACCCAGGGTCCCTACTCTGAGAACGTCCTAGACCCAGGAGCTGGAGAGCTATAACATCAGACACAGCAATCGACGGTGAGAAGCAGCATCAAAGAAATAGCAGGAGAACCAGGAAACTGGCAGGAGACAGTGTAATGGGCTTCCTGGCCCAGAGAGCAAGTGACCGGAGTTTCTTCAGGCAGCAGGTTTGCTGTTGAACAGAGTGCGTCCTGGGACTTGGCAGAGCCAGGCTCACTGGCCCAGACCCATGGAGTGAGAAAGATGAGTACCTTGCACTGAGGCTTTCTGACAGAGTAGGGTGCCAACAGACACTTATTAGAGCTTTATAACCCTTGCACTTGCTTGAGCAGATAGAGGTCAGGCTGGCTTAAAAGGCATGAGGGGTAGAGGGCTCAAGGGAATGAGAGCCAGAGAGAGGCCTGCCTATAGGCCAGAATGAAAAGAGGCTGCTCCAATTAAAGAACTGTATCTTGAGTTGTTTCTGATCTTGAATTGCAACCTAGTTTTAACTGTTGCTTCCCCAGTACATCCCCTACTTGTGAGGATGGTCTGTGAGTTGGGTGTGGCCCTGGCAACACACGATGGAGCCCAGCAGAGGAGAGTGCCATCAGAGAAACGGCTGGTGTCAGAATTCATGAAAAGTCTGAAGAGACAGGCTGTGCCCGACCTCCACCTCACAGCAGGAAGCCTTAGGCCAAGACTGACAGTGATTCTCTCCCCCTGGGAAGTGAGAGCAGCTCCTAGGCCGCTAGCCTCCATTTGTCACAAACACATGACTAGATAACTGTACACAAGTTCTTAGTAATGCTCTCCTTCTTACCTGAGTGGACAGTGTGTATATGTGTTATCATTTACATACATGTTATATATTTTCTTGGTGTCAAATATTATATAAAAGAAACACAATCAAACACTATTAAAAAAGCTCTGGCCATTACACTTTTTAAAAAGTTTAGACAGTCAATATATACTGCAACCTTTTTCTAAATGTTTACCTTTGTTTCTGTTGAATTGCTTTATCCAAATGCTGAAAGATATACTCAAACAGGATGCAGCTGGATCGACTATTAATAGCATAACCATATCCTCTTTTCCAGTATTGTTTCAGATCATTTAAATACTCTAATACCTGAAAATGAGAATTTAGAAAATCATTGTAATACATTTTGATTAATGTCACAGATTCCCTGATTTGAAAATTCTCCAGGAAAGTGTTGTGACTATTTAATTATCACTCTGCCAAAGTAGTCTCATCTCAGCCTTCACAGATAGTATACATTTGCCATTTCAAGCTCTTAAAGAGTTAATACTACATCCCTGACATGTTAAGGATTTATGTTGAGCCACAAATCTGAATCATGGGATGTAGAAGCTGATGTGCAAATACTTAGCCGGTAATCCAGCATCCCTGGCAGTTCAGATCGGGTATTAAGGATTTATAATCACCCCTTACCTTGCTCCTAAAATTCTGTTAAGATGTCAGCAATTCCTGATCCACCCCAGGATCAGGAATTTTTAAGAATTTTAGGTAGAAACTAAATAGAAAATAAGTTACTTTGACATCAGTTTGACAAAAATAAATTACACTAAGACTATGGGAAATTATATACTACTGGAAGGAATGTTATCTCGGTGTGGGCATTGTAGAGCGAAACTTGGGAAAATTCATGGAAATAAATAGGTGGGTATACTCTATGGCCCATTAAGGTCCTTATCACATAAAGGAAGAATGCCCAAGAACGCCTTGCACTAGCACGCTCAATCCATTGCTTTTAGGCTAAGCCCCACCAATAGGGCCTCTGCAGGCCAGAGAACTGGCTCACAGGGTTTCCAAGGTTGTAATTCTTTAAAGTAGACTGCCACACATTTCTCCCGTGGTAGTTTACTCAAACTACAGCTTTTTGGTTAGCAGCTGAATGTTTAACCAGTGGGCGCCCAGGGCTCATTAGCACTCCTTCCTTATAGCAACCAACACAGAAGAAGGAAAAAACATCCTGTTGGAATTTAACAGGCCCAAAAAGAACCAAACCCACTGCCATGGAGATTTCTAACTGGAGATTTAATAAAATCGAGCTGATGGCTGTGGGTATCATAAGGCAAATGGCTTCAAAGGACGATGGTATGTATATATAATGAAGGACTTGGACTATAAACCAGTTGATGTCAAGTTGATTCCCATGGCAACTCCATGTATGTCAGAGAAGAACCGTGCTCCAAAGCAGTTCCAGGGGCTTATTTTGCAGAAATAGGTCACCCCGTCTTTCTTTTGAGGCCCCTCTGGTTAGACTGAAAGTTCTAACCCTGTAGTTAGCAACAGAGTGTGTTGTTACCAGCTTGTACAACCCAAAGTTACGTAATTATTTAAAAGTTTCATACTGTAGACAAACGTACTGACGTGGAAAGATCTCTGGCACACTGCTAAATGAAAAATGCAGGGGAAGAATGGCAACTACAGTATGATGCCGTTTATTACCCAAACACATACATCTACAAAGTAAAAGCAAAGTGAACAGACTGCAAGGTAGACAGCACACTGAGAGCAGTGGGCAACCTCAGCAGAAAGGTCTGTCGCTACAGCTGGTAACTAAGGCAGCCACCATATGAATGCTGAGCTTTGAGTATTTGTTATCGTTTGATCAGAAAGACATTAAACCAGAGAACTAAAATCCGCAACTCAAAAGAGGAAAGGAAAAGACTATGTAATCATTGTTGCGTCTATTTCAAGGAGTCCCTAGAGAAACTAAGGTCAAGAGCAGCAGTGAAACTAAGCATATTAAAAACAAAACTGAAACTGTAATAAAGAGGCTATTAAATCATCAAGTTGGCAAAAGGAACAATATACACATTTAGGGTTTTCTTTCTTTCTTTTAGAAAAAGAATTTAAGAAAATATTAGATAAGAGTCTGCCAAAGAAATCAGAGAATATCATAAATTGGAAAACAGATATTTATAAAAAGCACATGTACATAGTATTACAATTATATATAGATAAACTTTAAAATATAAATGAAATGGATGGTTTTTTTCTAGTAAAGTAAGCTAGGCAAATTAACTCAGAAAAACTTGAACATGTGAATTATCCACTGTTGTAGGCCCAACTTAGAGAACTGGCTTTAAAAATGATTCTTCTAAACTTTCAAAGAAAAGTTACTTCTGCATACATATTTAAACAGTCCCAGGGCACAGAAAATAAAGGACAGCATCTTAATTTATTTGAAGAGATGTACAGAATCCCCATATGAGAGCTGGTCAAAGGAAACACAGAAGAAAGAGATGAGGCGAGAAAACGACACACCAGTGCCTTGCAAGACAGTTAAAAGCCCTTGCCTTCCACCACTAAATACATCTGGGACCAGTCACGGTCACAAAGAAAAATAACCCCTTACATTTCTAACCCCCCTAGAGAGGAATAAGGTGAGGGTCAGCAGTACACCTTCCACAAATGGGCACCACTGAGATAACCCAATCACAGTTTACACGATTTAATAATTCTGAAATAAAACATTACATAATAAAATTTAGCAGTTCAATAAAAGTATGTATCATCTGCCATGACGGAGGAATGGATTCTATCATGCCCTTCTGCCATAAACAGTTAGGCAAACTGTATAAATGTCTTCAGCACTGCACTGTAAGCAGTGAACTATGGTCACCCAGAAACCGGAAAACAAAATCCACTGCCCTCAGGTCTACTCTGACTCCGAGGGATCCTACATTGGGTCTCTAAGTCCACAAATCTTTAAGGGAACAGATATACTCTCCCCTTTCTCCCTCAGAGTAGCTGGTGGGTTTGAATCACAGACTTTATAGTTCGTAGCCCAATGCCTAACCCACAACACACAGATTCTTATGCTCCCTGAAAGGAAACAGTGAAATCTATATAACTGCCCAGCTTCCTACCTAAAGGCCCAAGCAGAGCACAACAGTCTTCCAATAGGAAGAGTCAAAGCTCTTCCAGAGTTTGCAAAGGCTTTGGGGATTGGAATTAAAAGGGCCGTTATCTGAGCGGATCAGTGGGCTCCAGAGATTTTTGTGAGGTTTCTTTCCTTCAATCTGGTAATGAGAGCTCTATTCTAAATTCTCAGAACTATCACCAAACTAGGAGATATTTCAAGTTCCAAGCAATCTAAATCTGCCAGTTTGAAATTTTCAAAATAAGTTGAGGTGAGAAGAGAGGGGAAACATTAACAATAGAGATAAAAAGAGTAAAACAAAAAGAAAAGGAAGGTGGGGAGGGGGCAGGGGTGGGTAGAAACCAAGGCATAGAAACACTACATATTTCTTGAACCCAGGTCTTGACTTCCTGGATTCTGCAATATATTAAACTACCTCCCCACTGAAAAAGCTAAAAGGCACAAAATGCAAGAATGTCTGAAAGGAGAGGGCTTCAAACAAGGAAAAGGGAAGGAAGTATAAGTAGGAGACAGAGATTGAATAAACACAGGCTGGTTATGACCAGAGATGTGCATTTTCATTGAAGGAAAAGAATTCTGCACTTAAACCAGAGAATACCAACCTTCATAATAGAAAGGGAGCAGATGGCAGGTAGCCAGTAAATTATCTCACACCCCTTTACACCAACTAAAATAACCTGGGCAGATAATAAGTTCCTTTATTAAAATACACACTAATCATTTACACCACTGTGAAAATCACTTCAATTATACTTATTGGACCTTTTTTTGTAGGAAAGAAAGTTGGTTAGGGAAGAAAGAAAAGTTAGGTAATTCTGATATATGTGTATGGTGACTATAAGTCTCATTTATACCTGTCTAGGCAAATTAATAGTGCTCCTTTCACTATCCCAACTTGGAAGATAATAATATCATCATCCTACACACAGGGCTTCTGAAGTGGTGTTCATTAACTCACTGCCACTGAGTCAATGCTGACTCATAGCAACCCTCTGTCGGTTTACCAGACTGTAACTGTGTACGAGGGTACACAGTCTTTCTCCTGAGGAGCTGCTGGTGGCTTTGAACTACCGATCATGCAGATCGACACCCCAACACTTAACCACTACACCATAAGGACTCCAAGCTGACATGGAAGGACATGGGTAATTATAGGAGATGAAGAGAGTACTAGGTACTCAGGACAAAGGGAAAAGGTGAGTCATCAGGAAGTGATTCAGGAGTACAGAGAAGGGAAACAATACACCTACTTACTACTAGGAAGGACCCCAGCTGGCCCAGTGGGTTGCATGTTAGGCTTCTAACCAGACAGTCAGTCGTTGGAACCTACCAGCCGCCATATGAGACAATGAGGAGACTTTCTGCTTCCATAAAGATTTATCGCCTTAGAAACCCACAAGAGCACTTTTATTCTCTATAGGGTCACTCTGAGGTTTTTTGTTGCTTTTGTTGTTTGACTACTACCTGTGCTCAGCATCCTAAGGTGCTAACCCACTACGGGCCTCGGGCCTTTTGCTCCAGCTCACCTCTGACTCCAAACCCTAACTTTGCATAGTATCATCAAACATCATGTCATCAGCTCTGATCTGGTTGCTTGTCACCTTTGTCTTTATGAAATAATATAAACCACTAATTTTCTTTCAAATATACACTAGCTCTCAGTATTATGCACTCAATTTACAAGTGAGATGGGACCTAACTGAGAAACTCATCCTCCTTTATTCAAAGGAAATTCCAGTTAGTCACAAAAACAGTTCAGCGTTTCTCATTTTGCTTGCTTTCTGAAAAGCTGCCTCAAAGTTCAGAAGAAAAAGGAAAACTATGCCCTCCAGTCCCACCGAAAAAAGGCAGGAGAAGGCAAAACACCTACCTTTGCGTCATTTATATCAAAAACATCACACCAAGGAGATTTAACGCCTTTAATTGCCAGATCAAATGAACAGGTGAAAAAGGCTACTTGAATTAAATCTGAAAACAAAGTAAAAAATGGTTAATGTATTCAGTCTCCTATTTTCTGCAGTCTTTCAAAGGCTACACATACCTATAGAATGAGTTGTACAGCACAGGTGAAGAAACTGGATACATTTAGTTTGGAGACTTCTGTTTCTGATTGGCTATCAAAGAATTAAGATTTGCTCTATACAGTCCCCAAAGGGTAGAGCCAGAACTGTCAGGAAGAACAATTAGGAGGATTTGAGTCTACCGAAAAGAAGAAAGCTTCTCGTTGTATAAATCATCAACTTTCTTAACAGCAGATTTGTTAAGAATACGTTTGCCTATGAAACTGACCAGAGTTTGCTCCAAAGACTTATCTATGTAGAATATGTTTGATCTTTGTTTGTTCGGAGGTAAATAGATAAAGTTATAAAAAGTTTAGTCCCCGCCTTAAAGTTTTTAAATCACAAACTATATTTACTATGATATAGCATATTATCCTGTAAGTTAAGAAGTAAATAGAGAGGATGCAGAAGGTGAGAGAAGTGACTGCGAGGGAGAGAAAGAGAAGAAGGGAGAGCACGTGAGTGGCCACCAGGAAGGTGAGGAAAGAAGGGTAACATCAGCTTCTTAAAATTTAGCTGCTCATGAATGTCCAAATGTGCTTTACACAATTGATGTATGTATGGAATCTGATAAGAGTTGTATGAGCCCCTAATAAAGTGATAAAAAAACACACAAAATTTAGCTGCTCATCCTATGTAGGTTTTTTTCTTTCTTTTTTCCTCTCTCCTTTTCTTTTTCTCAACCGTATGTTTTCTTATTGTTCGGAATTGGACATTGCTGGTTTGCTCACTTATATGGGACGGACATGGGAGGGAGGCTCTGGGAAAAGGCAATGGAGCCAATGGCCCCGGATGGTCTGCGAAAGAAGGAGGTGGGGAAGGGTGTGGTGAATGGACGGCGTCTTGGGCAGGGCAACGACTAGGGAAGTGGAACCAGCATCTAGGAGAGGGTAGAGGTCCTGTGAGTACTAGAGCAACACCAAGCTGGCGGAGAGGAAGCACTAAGCGGTGGAAGAAGGGGAAAGGGATGGCGGGGCAGGAGGAGGCAAGAGGAAACAGAGGTAAGCTCCAGGAAGGCATGGATAAGGAGATTAACAGAGGTGTGCACTTATGTGAATACATTAATCCATAAAAATAGAGGTATTCGTCTACGTCTATGTACATATATTTATAAGGCAATACACTGAAGCTGCAGATGGGCCTTGGATCTCGGTTCACACCTTCCCTCAATACAAGAACACTTTGTTCTAACATACTGGCATTCTGTGATGCCCACTCTCCTCTTCCCCTGCACCATTGATCACTGAAGATAAAATGGGCGCATAAGCAGATGTGGTGAAGACCGAGGATGGTGCCCGGCTATTAAAAGATACAGTAACTGGGGCCTTAAAGGCTGGAAGTTAAACAAGCGGCCATCCAACAGTGAAGCAACAAGCCCATGTGGAAGAAGTGCACCAGCCAGTGCAATCGTGAGGTGTCATCGAGACTGGGCAACGGACATCAGAAGATCCACAACAAACAATAAACAAACAAAAAATGCACTGGTGAGAATGGGGGGGTGAGTTTGGAGTGGAGACCCAAAGCCCATCCGTGGTCAATGGCACATCCCCCACAGAGGGGTCACAGGGAAGGGATGAGTTAATCAGGGTGCAGTAGAGCACCAATGGATCACGCAATACACCTCTAATCCCTTGAGGCCTCCTCACCCCCCACTATCATGACCTCAGTGCTGCTTCCCGCTCTGGACTAGACAGGAGCATGTACATAGGTAAAGGCAAGAGAAAAAACCCAGGACACATGGAACCCAGGACACATGGAACCCAGGACACATGGAACCCAGGACACATGGAACCCAGGAACAGGAATGGGAATAGCGACACCAAAAGGGGAGGAGGGAGGGGGAAAGAGGTGGGGAGGGAGGGGGAACATGGTGGGGAGGAGGGGGCACCGATCACAATGAATGGCACATAACCACACACCCCATCCAGGGGGAAGAACAGAAAGGAGACAGCAGTTGGTGTGAGATTTGAAAATAATGAACAATCTATAATCTATCAAGGGGCCATGAGGGTTGAAGGGGGGGAGGGGAGAGGGGGGGGAGTTGATCCCAAGGGCTCAATGGAAAGTAAATGTCTAGAAAAGAATGATGGAATATATGTACTAATAAGTTGGTATAATTGATGTATAGATTCTAACAAGAGTTGTAAGAGCTCCCAATAAAATGATCTTAAAAAAGAGAGAGAAAAAGAAAGAAAATTAGCTGCTCAAAGGGGCAGTGGGACTTCAGAATAAGCTGCTTGAGATTTTTGTCCCTAGAAAAGACACTATGCTTAATAAAGTGGAGAGTCAGTGACCAAAAGGCAGACCCTCAGCTAGATGGACTGACATAGTGGATGTTGTGTCCAATGGGCTCAAACATAAGCAACACTTGTCAGGGTGGTGCAGGGTTGGGTAGTGTATCTTTCTTGGTACACGAGGTCACAATGAGTTGGAAATGACTCAACAGCACACGACAAGAACAACAATTAGTTCATTACTTTCAGATACATAGGGTTTTGAGAAACAAGGATAAGGGAATGGGTATTTGGACTACACAAAAATAATCTTTGCCCAGGTGAGGACTGAGCATGATAGTGGGCCAGGAGGAAAGTCAAATGAAATAGAGAAAAGAGCTGGGAGGCACAGGGCATTTATAGGGGTCTGGATAAAGGCATGTACATATGCAAATATATTCATATATGAAGATGGGGAAATAGATCTATGTGCATATATTTATAGGTTTAGTATTAAGGTAGCAGAAGGACATTGGGCCTCCACTCAAGAACTCCCTCAATGCAAGAATATTTTCTTCTATTAAATTGGCATTCTATGATGCTCACCTTTCCAACACAACTGCTGAAGATAAAGCGGGTGAATAAGCAGATGTGGTGAAGAAAGCTGATGGTGTCCGGCTATCAAAAGATATAGCATCTGGGGTCTTAAAGGCTTGAAAATAAACAAGCGGCCATCTAGCTGAGAAGCAACAAAGCCCACATGGAAGAAACACACCAGCCTGTGTGATCATGAAGTGTCAATAGGTTCAGGTATCAGGCATCAAAAACAAAAAATCATCATTGTGAATGAGGGGGAGTACAGGGTGGGGACCCAAAGCCCATTTGTAGGCAACTGGACATCCCCTTACAGATGGGTCACGGGGAGGAGACGAACCAGTCAGGCTGCAGTATAGCCTCAATGTAACATATAACTTTCCTCTAGTTCTTTAATGCTTCTCCCCTCCCACTATCATGATCCCAATTCTGCCTTACAAATCTGGCTAGACCAGAGGATATACACTGGTACAGATAAGAACTGGAAACACAGGGAATCCAGGACAGATAAACCCCTCGGGACCAATAAGGAGAGTAGCGATACCAGAAGGGTAAGGGAAGGTGGGGGAAGAAGGGGGATCTGATCACAAAGATCTACACATAACCCCCTCCCTGGGGGATGGACAACAGAAAAGTTGGTGAAGGGAGACACTGGACAGTGTAAGATATGAAAAAATAATAATGTCTAAATTATCAAGGGTTCATGAGGGAGGGAAGGTGGGGGTGGGGAGGGGAAAAAAGGAGGAGCTGATACCAAGGGCTCAAGTAGAAAGCAAATGTTTTGAGAATAATGATGGCAGCAAATGTACAAATGTGCTGGACACAATGGATGGATGGATGGATTGCAATAAGAGTTGTACGAGCCCCCAATAAAATAATTTTTTAAAAATTGTGAGTATATGGTATTTATTATATTAGCCTTGTTATTGTATTATATTTATTATATCAGCCTTTGTTCATATTTAAATGCTTAAATTGTTTCCCAAAATTTAAAGCACTGCCTGTGACTCAAATATACAGCCAGTTTGAAAAAGGAAAAAAATTCTATTTCAAATGCCAATCTTTAAGCTATCTTTACATTTTTAAATTTTTATAAAACATCCAGGCTCCATGACATACACTTCTGAACTGCTTCCATTGAGGGTCTTTTTATTTACCTAAACTCTAACAAACTCACTGAGTAGTCAATTCTGACTCAAAGCAATCTTACAGAACGGGGCAGCACTGCCCCTGTGGGTTTCTTGTTGGGCTGCTGACTGTAAGGTCATCACTTAAAAACCACTGGTTGCTCAGAAGGACAACGCTTCCTACTCCCATAAAGAGTTAGTCTTTCTTGACCTAGAATACGCTATTTCCTTAAGGTAAATTCTACTGTGGGTCTTTAAAAAGAACAACTTTGTTTCCTTATTTTTTCATTTTCAGAGTTCAAAAACTTAAACCAGAAGCTCTAATGGAAGAATCTAGGCTCATTACCTGCATTTAGATCATTTACTGGTACTTCTAAAGTAGCTGCAACTTTTTTAATAATGTCTTGCATCTCTGGCCCAGTTTTGAAGGCTTCTACGTGGAAAAGAGCCGTGGCATTCTTTTCCACATCAGTCAAAAACTTCTTGCAATGATCAAAGAATCTCATTAGTTTATCATTAATTCTTGGAGGTCCACACTCCATATCTGAAAGGAGAAAAGAAACAGAAAAGAGAGGAATGAGTGGCAATTTAGGGTTGATGAAAATAAGCACATATTGATCAATAAAAATGGAGGGCAAAACAAATGATCCTCCATTTGTAATCATTGTGATTCATGAGAGAATATGCTGGAAAAGATTCAAGAGATAAAATGTGTTACTGCAATACTATGTGACAAAATAAAGATAACTACAATGACTTTTCTCTAAAGAAACCAAAAGTGATTACAAAGTCATAAAAAAGTGAAAACGAAAAAAACAAGTATATTATTTACATTTTGTTTCTATTGAGTGCAAAATATTTGAGAAAGCAAGCACTAAACTAAAATTTTAAGGTGAGAGATAGTTCCATATATTAAATGTTTTTCTACTCTACACCCAAGTCTAAATAGACTATTTGTTTTCTCAATTAACTTTCTCAACTCTATTACTTTACAAAGCAATTTGCTCCAGGTAAAACTACCAACAACAGCACTAAATATGTTACATGTTGTAAGTCTATCGCATTCCATTGTGTTTGCTGCTTCTGGTTTGGTGTATCTTCTAATTGGAGCTCCCAGCTTTGCAATTAGAATTTAATAAGGTACATTATTTCCCCAGTTGACAACAAAAAACATATGGGCTTATACTGTAAAGCATTGGATAATCAACTACTGGGGTGCCTTTTAAGATTTTCCTGGGTCATAATCAAAACACATATATCAATCATTTCTCCAATAATTTATCATAAAAATAACACCAATGTCATCACAATATATATATATATATATAAATGAGAAAATTTAATGCTGTTATAACATTTAGCTTTCACATGTGTATATTCAGTGGCCCCACAAATGAATAATTCAGTCCCGATGTGAATGTTAAATGGATTAGCGTTCCTAAGAAAATATCTCAACTACGAAAATAAGTGGCCTCAAAATATGACTCTTCATGTGGATCTGTATGTTGCATCCTTGTTGTAATCTAACTACCATCATTCTTTAAACTAAGGCACTGTCTTGTTTCTACAAGAATACAAATTCTAATTCAGTGCCCTTCCTCAAAAGCCCAGATATACACAATAGACAAACCTATTGTCCTACGAGGATAATGAAGTAGCTAGGCAGAGCGTTTTAACTCAGACTGAAAAACAGTGAGTGGTGGACTTACCCTGACCTACTCTGATCCCTGGCTTTGTATTTCCAAGCACATGCCAATTCTGATAATGTCACCTAAAGACAGAAATGTTTTCATCCCAGTAGGTCCCTTTGTGGTTTGCACTGAGTACTATGCTATGTCAAAATGTGTCTGGCTTTCAAAACTCACTTAATTTTATTGCTCTGTGGAGAATTTTTAAGGACCTTGGATGGCAGTTTGCTGTTACTTACTAACTGCTGGGGAAGAAAGGTCTGCTTGAAAGGCCTGGAAGTCTACTTCCATCAGATTAAAACCCACTACCTTCAAGTCAATTCCAACTCTTGCCGATGGAGCAGACCTGCCCTGCAAGGTTCCCAAGACTAATAAAGAAAGCGGAATGCCACATCTTTCTCCCAAGGTGCTACCGGGTGAGTTCAAAACCACCAACCTTAGTTAGCAGCCTAGTGCTTTAACTACTGGCCACTAGGGCTCATCTCCATAGATTACAGCCAATCAAAATCCTAGCGTCCACTTCTACACATGGGACCAACTCCAAGTGGGATTCAATGTCAGTAACAGGTTTGTGTTTTCGGAAGGGTATGGGGAATTTTCTCCATGTTAATGGAAAAGTCTAACTATCATTAAAAAGCACACTTCAACAAGTGATGTCGAGAATTCAGCCAATTGCGTTATCCACAGAACTGTCAGATATGACAGTTGATGGAGGGACAGCTCGGAAGACGGCTAACGTGCTTCAGAGGGGATGCTACCAATTTACCTGGTTTTCACTTGGGCTTTGACATCATGTGGTATTCCTCATATCAACTCTAACCTTAAAATGAATTCTCAAGAAAATGTTTTACCTGAAAAGGGTTGGTAAGGCAACGAAGTTTGAGAACCTATGGTACAGAGTCATGGTTAAGAGAACACTGAAACCGACTGCCGGAGTCCTGAGTTGCATATGAAACTGAGCAAAGTATTTAGTGTTTCCGGGTCTCAATTTGTTCATTTATAGGGGGGAGGGGCAAATACAAGGGGCCTTAGAAAAATGTGACACAATTAAAAGATAATGGAACTTTCCCATTATAGTCCCAGTATAGTCCCCATACTATCAAAGGGGCCCTGGTGGTGTGGTTACACATTGGACTACTACTACCCTTAAAGTCAGCAATTCAAAACTGCCAGCCACTCTTGGGGAGAAAGATGAGGCTTTCTACTCCAGTAGAGTTAGTGTCACAAACTGACAGGGGCAGTTCTATAGAGTCCTATGAAGTCGCTGGGGCAGAACGGACTTGATGGCAGTGAGTTTGGTTTGGTTTGGGTTTACTATCTAGGAGCCTTGGTGACGGAGTGGTTCTGCACCGAGCTGTTCAGCGCAAGGTCAGCTGATAAAAGGGTTACCATCTCGGGATCCCGTGGGGGCAGTCTTACCCTGTTCTATAAGGTCACTATGAGTAGCAACTGACTAGATAGCTGTGAGTTTAGCTTTTGGTTTTGGGTTCTTGTTACCTACCTCATGAAATTGGTGTAAGGTACATCTGTACATTAAAACTTTCTGTGGAGAAACATCTCTGTTGTGGAAGAGTGCTAGATTCTACATTGGTTTTCAAACTAGTGAAGAAGAATCGCCAAGGCTTCTTCACCTGTGAAACCCAAAACACTGCCATCGCGGGGTTTCCATAAATGACCCTATAAATTAGCATAGCACCCACCCTTTGGACTTCCGAGGTGGTAAATCTTCATGGGAATAATAAGCCTCGTCTTCCTCCAGAGGAGCTACTGATGGAATCCAAGTGCCAACCAAGGCGCTAGCAGCCCAATGCAGTACCCCCCTACACCACCAACGTTCCTTATAAAATAAAAGGACTCCAATAAATGATTCTTCAAATTCTGCACATTATTAATGGAATCAATTAGTAGGTCGTGGCCTATGATCATGGACCACAATCACAAAGAGAACTCTACAGTGTAAGAAGGCTTCGAAATAATTGCTTGAAAAACTCCATTATCTTTCAAGTCCATTTTTCCCATGAGCTTTTTGAAGTCCCCTCGTATATAACAATACAGAAGACGTCGAATAAAGACAAGAACATCTGAAAAAACTCATCCACTGCCATAGAGTCCTTCCCAAATCATAGTGACCCTGCGAGACGGAGTAGAACTGCCTCTATGGGTTTCCCAGACTGCACTCTTTACAGGAGTAGAAAGCCTAAATGCTTTTTCTCCCCTGGAACTGCTTCGAACTGCTAACCTCTGCACGAAATCCACTACGGCTACCAGGGATCCAGAGCTGGCAGGCATAAACTTGGCTACTGTCAGAAACAGAGCGTGAAAAAGCGTTCTAGACTAAAAGGGAAGTGGGAAAGTGCACCAATCATAGAATCTGTTGGCAGGGGAGGAAAAAAACCCAGGGCATGTGGGTGAGGGAAGGGTTGAGTTGGCACGGAGAGTGGGCAAATTCAATTTGGGAAAAGGCAAACCACGTCTCACTGCCAGGACCACTCATAGCGACTCCGTAGGGCGGGATCGAACTGCCCCTGTGAGTTTCCCAAACTGTAACTCTTTCTGGGAGTCGAAAGCCCAAAGCTTTCTCCTGCAGCGGGGGGTTTCCAACCGCGGGCCTTGCAGCAGATAGCAGCCCAACGCGTGAGGACTGCACCAGGGCTCCAGCGAGCCCCGAACGTCCCGCAGCGGGGGGGAGGATGCAGACCGGCAAACCCCGGCGGGCGGTCACCTGCGACGTCGGGCGGCGGCAGGCCGGGGTGGTGGTGCTGCCACAGTCCCTGCAGGAAGGCGGCGCCGCTGTCCACGCAGCGGTGCTTGGAGCTGGTGAGGAGC